>NC_042616.1:92307277-92951166 GCF_901001135.1 Rhinatrema bivittatum | reverse complement strand
GAATATAAATGATTACAATTCTCTTAATACATCTTCCGGAAATTGTATCTTGCCTCTACTAACTGAAAGCCAGAACTCGCTGATCATGAGCCCTCAAGCTTGTCTACCACTGGACTACTCCTATTTAATTTATTCTTACTATCTAGTATCTCACTACAATGTGCTTGCCTTATTAAGTCTAAATGCATCTTTATATTCTTGTACCTATCTTTACATTCTTATGGGACTCTTTGTTACCTACTATATGTTCTGTTTCAACCTAGATGACTTCTTATGATCTAACTCTTGTCTTTCGTCATTCCTGTATACATGCTCTAACCTCATGTTTAGTGTCTTTGATTTGATTGCTTGCAATTTGGATTGCAATTCTTATTGTAATTTTGACTGTAATCTACCCTGAGATTAATTTAGGAAAAGGAAGAATTTCAAATGTTTTTAAATAACTAAGAATGTCATCTCACGAAAATCTGGATAACACTACAAAAAGAGCGCACAACATTAATTTATTGCACACACAATGCAAACATGTTTATTGTTACTAGGTTGTTGATAACATTTAAGTATTATTTCACACTGACTACTGCTCATAATGGAATAGTCCAGCTACTTTTTACACTATGCTTGACAAATGTACAGTAAACAAGGTAAAGGATGTGTAGCTATGAGGTAATTTTCAAAAGGATATAAATGATTGACTAAGAAGTCAGATGGCTAGATCCCACTGTGGGTGAGGGAAGGGGGAGAGGAGTGAAATCCTTGATCTCAGCACCTAAATTTGTAGCGTTTGGTGGCTCACGGGCTCTTCCTATGAGCCGCCGCACTTAGTTTTGTTGCCAGAATCCTTCCGACTCCGTCCTCCACCCAGCGCAGGAACAGGGTATGCCGCGACATGACCGCATGCCACACTGGACACACGGCAGGACACCACCAACTCTGGGCCCTGATCTCCCTAGGGCGTGCATATGCCGATCGAGCTGAATTTAAAGGGCTAACAGTGGGAATCAGGGAGAGACTCCTTCTGATGACATCACCTCCACTGCATTGGATGCCTCTCCAACGCCTGGGCAGTAGGTCAACTTCCTAGAAGAAGTGCATTGTCTCAGCGTGTTCCTGTGTTCCTGTTCCTGGCTCCATGCCTATGATTATGTTCCTGGTTCCTACGTCCTGGTGCATGTGCTTCTATTCCTCATCTTCCTTGTTATCAGTCTTCAGTCTTGGTCTTCTTCATGGTCAGTCTCCAGCCGTCTTCATCTTCAGTGTTCCTGCTCCCACTTGGGTTGCTCCATGCATTCCTGCCTTCTCTTCACTCTGTATGCCCTTCAGTCAGATTTCTGGTTTGACCTTGGCCTGGACACTGACTTGATTGAATTCTGTCTGCCACTGACCTCTGCCTGGACACCAACTTGGTTGAACTCTGCCTGCCACTGACCTTTGCCTACTCCAAATCTGCTTGTATTCCCTTACACTAGACCCTGGCTTGCAACTTTACTTGCTTGACGGATCATCTTCCCATCAACAGAGGCCTGTGCCTAAGTACAGCTGGCTCTGGCACCCAGGGGATCAACCTAAGGGGAACATGGGCTGGTATTGGTGAAACTCCGACTGGACCTCTATCTCGGCTAGATCTACCTCCAATGATGGGGACCTGCAGGGTTCCTCCCTGCAGGTTCTGCCAACTCCATCTCCCACAACAAATTTGAGCCATATAATTTTCTTCAATTTAGCTGCTGCAAAAATGGGTGGCCAGGAAGTGTTCCTGGATTGTGGTCCTGTTTAGCTTCCTAATACTGATTTATAATGCTATGCAATTTAACTTACCGGTAGCTAACTCTTGCTGCCCAAATGGCAGTGCTAACTCTCAACAACTATGTTTAGCCACAAAGCTCTAGGCTCATTTTTTCAGTGACATACTATGGAGAAGGTACAGAGAAGGGTGACCAAAATGATAAAGGGAATGGAACAGCTCCCCTATGAGGAAAGACTAAAGAGGTTAGAGCTTTTCAGCTTGGAGAAGAGATGGTTGAGGGGGGATATGATAGAGGTCTTTAAGATCATGAGAGGTCTAGAACGGGTTAATGTGAATCCGTTATTTACTAGGGATGTGAATCGTTTTTCAACGATTAAAATTATCGTCCGATAATGTTTATATCGTCTTAAATCGTTATAGAACACGATACAATAGAAATTCTAACGATTTATCGTTAAAAATCGTTAAATCGTGTTAGTGCGCACTAACTCCCCGTTAGTGCGCACTAACTCGATTTAGTGCGCACTAACTGAAAATGATACAAATAAACACTTTCCAGGTCACTGAAGGTCAGTTAGGAATGAATATGTGTTCCTATTGGCTGGCTGCCCTCTTATCTATTGATGTTACCAAGGTTACCACTGAGGTGATGGTTGGGGGGATGGGAAATGGAACTGGAAACTAACGAACACCAACAGAAAATGAAACAAAGTGTTCACACTTCCCAGGTCAGTAAAGGTCACTTAGGAATGAATATGTATGTATGTATTCCTATTGGCTGGCTGTGCTCTTATCTATTGATGTTACCAAGGCTAATACTGAGGTAATGGTTGGGGGGATGTGAAATGGAAACAGTTGGAAGCTTGACAAAAAAAGTAATGTAATGATCAGCACTCACGTGACTAGAACTTGTTTGTTTATTATTTTTGTTAGCAGGCACCTGAAATGCTAGTGCATGTTGAATTTGCCAATCACTGTGCATTTTAGAAAGGTGGTCCTGGCTGGAACTGTACACAGTTCAAATATATGTAATTGATTGTTGGTAAGTGTATTTTTTAAGTAGCCACACTGGCACAAGTATGTTTACTTTTCCTCCTACTTAACTCACTAGCTCAGCTTTGTAAGAAGGGCTTCTCTGCTTGTGTGTTGTTTTTGTTTGGTGTGAGGAGAGCAGAAACATCAGATCTTTATTCAATCTACTACAGTCATCTCTTACAGTGCCCTATCCCTATTAATACCAGGAGTGTTGTGATCTTCCTGCACACAGTGCCCTAACCCTGATACCAGTCTGAGACAGCTCCCGCCCTGCATTACTAGTGAGAGGCTGGCTTCACAGACAGGGGGGAGCTGCCTGACCCTCACTCCTGACTTCCCCCATGTCCCAGCTAGTGAATGGTGTGTGGGTGAGGGGGGGGGGGGGGAGGATGGTGAAGTCTGAGACAGCTCCCTCCCTGCATTACTAGTGAGAGGCTGGCTTCACAGACAGGGGGGAGCTGCCTGACCCTCACTCCTGACTTCCCCCATGTCCAGCTAGTGAATGGTGTGTGGGTGAGGGGGGGGGGAGGATGGTGAAGTCTGAGACAGCTCCCTCCCTGCATTACTAGTGAGAGGCTGGCTTCACAGACAGGGGGGAGCTGCCTGACCCTCACTCCTCCGGGGTATTGTGATCTTCCTGCACACAGTGCCCTATCCCTGATACCAGGGGTGTTGTGATCTTCCTGCATGCAGTGCCCTATCCCTATTAATACCAGGAGTGTTGTGATCTTCCTGCATGCAGTGCCCTATCCCTGATACCGGGATGTGTGCAAGAAGATCACAACACCCCCGGTATCAGGAATAGGGCACTGCGTGCAGGAAGATCACAACACCCCCAGTGTCAGGAATAGGGCACTGTGTGCAGGAAGATCACAACACCCCTGGTATTAGGGATAGGGCACTGTGTGCAGGAAGATCACAATACCCCTGGTATCAGGGTTAGGGCACAAGTTCTAGTCACATTGACTGATCACATTACTTGTTTTGTCAAGCTACCAACTGTTTCCATTTCCCATCCCCCATATACTGTCAGTAGGAAACTTGGTAACATGAATAAATAAGAGGGCAGCCAATAGGAATACATATTCATTCCTAAACTGACCTTAACTGACCTGAAAAGTGTCAAATTGTATCATTTTCAGTTAGTGCGCACTAACTCCCAGTTAGTGCGCACTAACTCCCGTTAGTGCGCACTAATCGGAAAAAACGATTTTTAACGATTTTTTAACTAAAAAATCGTGCCTAAGACGATTTTCTTGCCCTGCCACATGATTTCTATCGTTAAGACGATATGGAAAACGATTCACATCCCTATTATTTACTCTTTTGGATAATAGAATAGGGGGCACTCCATGAAGTTAGCATGTGGCACATTTAAAACTAATCGGAGAAAGTTCTTTCTCACTCAACGCACAATTAAACTCTGGAATTTGTTGCCAGAGGATGTGGTTAGTGAAGTTTGTGTAGCTGGGTTTAAAAAAGGATTGGATAAGTTCTTGGAGGAGAAGTCCATTACCTGCTATTAATTAAGCTGACTTAGAAAATAGCCACTGCTATTACTAGCAACAGTAACATGGGATATACTTAGTTTTTGGGGTACTTGCCAGGGCACGTGGATTGGCCACTGTTGGAAACAGGATGAGGGGCTTGATAGACCCTTGGTCTGACCCAGTATGGAAATATAGCAGATGAAAATATTCCTAATACCACCAGCTAAGTTTAGCTGGTAACCTTGAGCATTGTGTGTGTGTTTGGGGGGCACCAAAGGAGGAAAGGGGGGGCTTGAATGTAAAATTTCATCAAAGTGAAAATTTTCATCATCTTAAAATGCCAGGGTACTTAATCATTCTTCCATAGCTTTTTAAAATTAGTTTCTGAGATTGTTCTAAGGAACTTTTCCTTGTTTGGTTTTAAAACATACATTTTTTAATTGATTACCTGGCTGTTACTTTTTCTTTTACTGCTTCGGTTCTTTATTGCCCATCTAAGATTGATATTGATTTTCTTATAGATTTTTCAGTGCATGTATCTGATTTAAATCTTGAAACAAAAAGGCTGTTTATTTGGGAAGACATTAATACCTTGCATTCCTACTTCAGTAGCTTACTAAATAGTCCATTTACCTGTTACATTTCTGTAATTTGACAATGTATTCATTCTTTCATGAATTACATAGAAGTGAACATTGAGTTTATTTCATTTCAAAATCTAGAGATAACTGTTTCTTACTTGAAATGTGTTAAACAATAACTTTAAATCTGAGTTCAAATATTTTTAAATGGGATTATATAAAAAGCAAAAATGATGACTTTAGTTACTAAAACAATATCTACTAAGCATTTTTCCCATGGATCAACAAAGTGAAAATAATCTAGTAAATAGACCCAATTTGCAAGCGATGTCTATGTATGTATAGCATATTAAAAGATTACATACTAGAGATGTGCATTCGTTTTAAATGAATTAGATAATTTCAACAAAATTTTCTAATTTATCATGGTTCAGGAGTGCTGAAAAACGAAAGAAATTTTTCCGAAATTTCAGAAAAATTAGTATTTTGGGTTAAGGCACACTACCATGAAATTTGGGAACCATGGGAAAAAACCCCCCAAAGCATGGAAAAAATGAAATCAACTGCAGGGGACCTGAACCGAACCATGAAATGAAAAACAAAAAAAAACCCAAATCACATACAAACAATTAAAATGTATGACTATACACCACCTTGGTATTTATCTGGCTTTATACACATGGCATATGTAGATAAATATCTCATCATCGGGATCCTGGATTCATTATTATTTAGGCTAGTCCTTTGGTCATGTAATAAAGTTTTTCTCTCCATGTGGTTCTGGCAGTTAAAAATAACATCATCAATGATGTCAGCAGGAGCCTGATTTTAAGGGGGGGGCTATCAAATTTTAAGTACTTTTAAAAAGAAATGGTAGTGGTGGTCAGGCCTAAGTTTGTACCTGGGCAATGGAGAGTAAAGTGACTTGCCTAAGGTAGTCTTTCTTGGTAAGTGTAATAGCAAGCTGGAAGGAAGTAAGCATGAATATGAAATGTATGAATCTCGCATGGGCACGGGTTTTAGTCAGAGATGTTCTGCAGAGTGGGCATATGAATGTAGGAAAGGAATTCTAAGGATCAGCAAGGCTGGGGTTTGGTAATCCTTAAAGGATGAGTAAGAGAAGGGTCAAGATTGTTTAAAGCAAAGGTTAACATAGTGTAAGAAGAAACTTTATTGCCAACTGATTCAGTCAATGTAGTGTAAAAAAAGGAGAGATGAAACAGTAATGGAAAGGATTTAAAGATTGACAGTTTGGACATTCCTGAAGGTGTTGGTGATGGCTGGATGAGGCTGTGGGGAGAGAGTGGTTTTAAAAGTTATCAAATGATGGTGTGAGATAACAATAACTGAAGTGGAGAAGTCTGAGAGGCCTCAGTTGGAAGAAAAGACTAGCTCAAGACAGTGGCCATGTTTGTAAGTAAGGCAGTACAGGAGTAGGAGATCAAATGAGGAGTTTAAGGAAAGGAGTTTTGAGGCATAGTAGTCAGAGGGATCATCAACATGGAGTTTAAAGTCATCAAGAATAAGGGGATAGGTCAAGGAAGAAGGAAAGCCAATAGTCAAACTCAGAGTGAAAGAAGGAAGATTTATCATGGGTTAATCAATAACAGCTAACCGGAAACCTAGTGGGGTGAATAGACAGATGGAGTGGGCCTCAAAGGAAGAAAAAGAGTGGGATTGAGGTGGAAGAAGGGGTTGCAACCTACAGGAGGAGGAGAGTAGCAGTCCAAAACCAGCACTGCAGCCTACTATGCAAACTATATGAGAGAAAAGATAACCTCCATGACAGAAAGCAACATTTGAACCATTGTCCTCAGGGTAAAACCAGGTCTCAGTCAAGGAAAGGAGATGAAGAGATAAAGAGGTCATGAATATGGGCAAGCTTCAAGGAAATAGGAAGCATGAGAAGGGAAAAGAAGAAGGAAGGAAGAAGGAGATTAGTGATAATATTGGAGGGATAACAATTTGAAATGCACTGATGGCATGAAAGTTGCCTTGGAGGGCCAGGATTGGGATTGGCATCCACAACTGAGAATATGAGCAGGTGCAGGAGATTACATAGAAGGGAGATAGAGGTGTGACAACATTGGCATGGATGAGATACTGTCAGGGAGAGTAGATGGCTGGATGAGAGGAAGAAAACTTTGAAATTCTAGAGCAGTGTTTAGTGCAGATGACAGAATGGCAGGTGACACAAACATGTGTGTGAACTTTCTGGATTTGGCCCGGAGACTCTGGAATTTTGGAGAAAATGCTAGGTCTCTAAGCCAAAATCCAAAAACTGGGTGCTCTTTCTTGCGGAAACAGTTCTTAGAAGATGATGTTGCAGGAGCTGTGCAGGCAGGAAGGAGGAGGAATGTTGGATCCGCACTTTGAAGAAAGAGGGGCAGCTTCTGTCCACTCAGTGCTGTAGTATCTGACCAATCAGCACAGCATGATGGCCAAAGAGGCAGCACTGTAACAAGGTGCTGCTGACTCCATCACACGGCAGTCCGAGATGATCACAGTTGCTGCAGACCCCATTCCTTGGAAGCCCGAGAAGGGGAGGCCCGGCAGCAAAGTCAATGCAGCCAGATTCCAGCCCGCGGCAGCCCAAGAAGAAGATGACCAAAGGTGAAGGAAGGCCAAGGCCCTGTTTGTTTGTGTGAAAGACAATGTTTGTGTGTGTGAGTGAGAGTCAGTGTGTGTGTATTAGGGATGTGAATCGTTTTCCATATCGTCTTAACGATAGAAATCGTGTGGCAGGGCAAGAAAATCGTCTTAGGCACGATTTTTTAGTTAAAAAATCGTTAAAAATCGTTTTTTTTCCGATTAGTGCGCACTAACTCGAGTTAGTGCGCACTAACGGGAGTTAGTGCGCACTAACTGGGAGTTAGTGCGCACTAACTGAAAATGATACAATTTGACACTTTTCAGGTCAGTTAAGGTCAGTTTAGGAATGAATATGTATTCCTATTGGCTGCCCTCTTATTTATTCATGTTACCAAGTTTCCTACTGACAGTATATGGGGGATGGGAAATGGAAACAGTTGGTAGCTTGACAAAACAAGTAATGTGATCAGTCAATGTGACTAGAACTTGTGCCCTAACCCTGATACCAGGGGTATTGTGATCTTCCTGCACACAGTGCCCTATCCCTAATACCAGGGGTGTTGTGATCTTCCTGCACACAGTGCCCTATTCCTGACACTGGGGGTGTTGTGATCTTCCTGCACGCAGTGCCCTATTCCTGATACCGGGGGTGTTGTGATCTTCTTGCACACATCCCGGTATCAGGGATAGGGCACTGCATGCAGGAAGATCACAACACTCCTGGTATTAATAGGGATAGGGCACTGCATGCAGGAAGATCACAACACCCCTGGTATCAGGGATAGGGCACTGTGTGCAGGAAGATCACAATACCCCGGAGGAGTGAGGGTCAGGCAGCTCCCCCCTGTCTGTGAAGCCAGCCTCTCACTAGTAATGCAGGGAGGGAGCTGTCTCAGACTTCACCATCCTCCCCCCCCCCTTACCCACACACCATTCACTAGCTGGGACATGGGGGAAGTCAGGAGTGAGGGTCAGGCAGCTCCCCCCTGTCTGTGAAGCCAGCCTCTCACTAGTAATGCAGGGAGGGAGCTGTCTCAGACTTCACCATCCTCCCCCCCCCCCCCCCCCTCACCCACACACCATTCACTAGCTGGGACATGGGGGAAGTCAGGAGTGAGGGACAGGCAGCTCCCCCCTGTCTGTGAAGCCAGCCTCTCACTAGTAATGCAGGGAGGAGCTGTCTCAGACTTCACCATCCTCCCCCCCCCCCCCCACCCACACACCATTCACTAGCTGGGACATGGGGGAAGTCAGGAGTGAGGGTCAGGCAGCTCCCCCCCTGTCTGTGAAGCCAGCCTCTCACTAGTAATGCAGGGAGGGAGCTGTCTCAGACTTCACCATCCTCCCCCCCCCCCTCACCCACACACCATTCACTAGCTGGGACATGGGGGAAGTCAGGAGTGAGGGTCAGGCAGCTCCCCCCTGTCTGTGAAGCCAGCCTCTCACTAGTAATGCAGGGAGGGAGCTGTCTCAGACTTCACTATCCTCCCCCCCCCCCTCACCCACACACCATTCACTAGCTGGGACATGGGGGAAGTCAGGAGTGAGGGTCAGGCAGCTCCCCCCTGTCTGTGAAGCCAGCCTCTCACTAGTAATGCAGGGAGGGAGCTGTCTCAGACTTCACCATCCTCCCCCCCCCCCCCCCTTACCCACACACCATTCACTAGCTGGGACATGGGGGAAGTCAGGAGTGAGGGTCAGGCAGCTCCCCCCTGTCTGTGAAGCCAGCCTCTCACTAGTAATGCAGGGAGGGAGCTGTCTCAGACTTCACCATCCTCCCCCCCCCCCTCACCCACACACCATTCACTAGCTGGGACATGGGGGAAGTCAGGAGTGAGGGACAGGCAGCTCCCCCCTGTCTGTGAAGCCAGCCTCTCACTAGTAATGCAGGGAGGGAGCTGTCTCAGACTTCACCATCCTCCCCCCCCCCCCTCACCCCCACACCATTCACTAGCTGGGACATGGGGGAAGTCAGGAGTGAGGGTCAGGCAGCTCCCCCCTGTCTGTGAAGCCAGCCTCTCACTAGTATGCAGGGAGGGAGCTGTCTCAGACTTCACCATCCTCCCCCCCCCCTCACCCACACACCATTCACTAGCTGGGACATGGGGGAAGTCAGGAGTGAGGGTCAGGCAGCTCCCCCCTGTCTGTGAAGCCAGCCTCTCACTAGTAATGCAGGGAGGGAGCTGTCTCAGACTTCACTATCCTCCCCCCCCCCTCACCCACACACCATTCACTAGCTGGGACATGGGGGAAGTCAGGAGTGAGGGTCAGGCAGCTCCCCCCTGTCTGTGAAGCCAGCCTCTCACTAGTAATGCAGGGAGGGAGCTGTCTCAGATTTCACCATCCTCCCCCCCCCCCCCCTCACCCACACACCATTCACTAGCTGGGACATGGGGGAAGTCAGGAGTGAGGGTCAGGCAGCTCCCCCCTGTCTGTGAAGCCAGCCTCTCACTAGTAATGCAGGGAGGGAGCTGTCTCAGACTGGTATCAGGGTTAGGGCACTGTGTGCAGGAAGATCACAACACTCCTGGTATTAATAGGGATAGGGCACTGTAAGAGATGACTGTAGTAGATTGAATAAAGATCTGATGTTTCTGCTCTCCTCACACCAAACAAAAACAACACACAAGCAGAGAAGCCCTTCTTACAAAGCTGAGCTAGTGAGTTAAGTAGGAGGAAAAGTAAACATACTGGTGCCAGTGTGGCTACTTAAAAAATACACTTACCAACAATCAATTACATATATTTGAACTGTGTACAGTTCCAGCCAGGACCACCTTTCTAAAATGCACAGTGATTGGCAATTCAACATGCACTAGCATTTCAGGTGCCTGCTAACAAAAATAATAAACAAACAAGTTCTAGTCACGTGAGTGCTGATCATTACATTACTTTTTTTGTCAAGCTTCCAACTGTTTCCATTTCACATCCCCCAACCATATTGGTAACATCAATAGATAAGAGCACAGCCAGCCAATAGGAATACATACATACATATTCATTCCTAAGTGACCTTTACTGACCTGGGAAGTGTGAACACTTTGTTTCATTTTCTGTTGGTGTTCGTTAGTTTCCAGTTCCATTTCCCATCCCCCCAACCATCACCTCAGTGGTAACCTTGGTAACATCAATAGATAAGAGGGCAGCCAGCCAATAGGAACACATATTCATTCCTAACTGACCTTCAGTGACCTGGAAAGTGTTTATTTGTATCATTTTCAGTTAGTGCGCACTAAATCGAGTTAGTGCGCACTAACGGGGAGTTAGTGCGCACTAACTCGAGTTAGTGCGCACTAACACGATTTAACGATTTTTAACGATAAATCGTTAGAATTTCTATTGTATCGTGTTCTATAACGATTTAAGACGATATAAACATTATCGGACGATAATTTAAATCGTTGAAAAACGATTCACATCCCTAGTGTGTATGAGCAAGAAAGATAGCATGTGAGAGTGACAATATATATGTGTGCTTGTATGAGATGGAGACAGCATGTGAAAATGAGAGCCTGTGTCTGTGAAAGAGAGCCAGCATAAGAAAGTGAGAGCCTGTGTGTGTGTGTATATGAAAAAGAAAGATATCATGTGAGAATGACAGCCTGAGTGTCTAAGATTGAAACAGCATATGAGAGTGAGAGCCTGAGTATGTGTGTGTGTGTGTGTGTGTGTGTGTGTATGTGTATGAGAGAAAGAAACAGTTTGTGAGATTAAGAGCCTGTGTGTGTTTGAGGGAGGAAGAGAAGATAGGAGGAGAAAGAAGAAATAGAAAGAAAAAAGAGACCCTGAAAGAGGAATTAAGAAAAGACTGAGAAGGGGATCGTGGAAAAAAGGAGTGTAAACTGTGAGGTTTGGGTGGACCCTTGGACACTGTGGCAGCTGACCACATCCACAGGGGGAAGTCCCGTGAGGGGCCATATGTCAGGCTTAGCTCAGGACACACAAACACAGAGTTTGATCTTTTATTAGACTGTGTAAGGAAGCCACCAGAGCTGGCAGTAGTGAGCAGCTGGAATGGCCCGGCAGGGCTGGTACCCCTCAGGTGCTGGAACAGTGACTCCTCTGGTAGCAGTGCTGTAGTGAAAAGAACTGAGAGAATGAGTACAGTGGAGAATATACAAGACCCCAGTATGGAGATCCCCAGGGTAGGGAGAGCAGACCCTCGAGGATCGAGTATCTGAACCCTGAGAGGTGGGAGGCTTGCAGATGATGTACTCATGCAGCGGTTCCACAGAGAAGGCACTGGGGCTGGAACGGAGGCAGGTCCTTGAGGAGCGTGTGCCTGGTTCCAGGGAACAGCTCTGAGGTGAAGATGGTAGTGCTCACTGATGTTGAAGATAGCGAATCCTTCCAGGCAGAAGAGAAGGTAGGAGTAGGCAGTGAGTTAGGGAACATGGGCCCTCGAGGCGTGAGTACCGGTTTCCTGATAGCGACCTGGAAAGCAAGTGAGGCCCCCGAGGAGCGGGTACCCCTAGCATTAGAGAGTACAATAGAGATTGGAGAGGCAGAGTAGCTGGGTACAGAGAGCGAATCCCATCCATAGGATTCCCGTAGGATTACCTCCTTGCTAACTCAAAGGGTAGCAAACATTGTAGGCTTTAAATATCCGGGCATCATGACGTCATCACAGGGGGACGCCCCAGAGGTTTGCGCCAAGTAGGAAATAAGAAGAAGGACTGTGCGGCGCGTGCACCCTATTGTACAAGCGGAGCATGGCGGGAGGCAGCGCCCCAAGCCATTCCGGGGACGCAGGAGAGGACGGCAGGCAGATGCCATGGTAGCCAGGCGTCCATCCGCAGCATGAGGAGGAGCAAACAAAGAGAGGTAGGCGGAGTGAAGCCGTCGGAAAGGGACGGTTGCAACAAGGAGATTCTCGTTACTTACAGAACTGGTGCACTGTCTCATTACTATGCACACACCATAAAATCATAGTCAAAGTGATCTCTCGGTGGCTAGGGCCCCTGCTAGACCAAGTGATCCACCCAGAACAATTCTACATGGTCCCGGGCTACTCAATCTTTGATAAAATCTTTTTGGTCCAGGACCTGATCCATTTCTACTATGGGAAGGACTTGTCAGTGGAGTTTCTGTCTATGGACCAGGAGAAAGCCTTCAACAGGGTGGATCACCGCTATCTCATGCATACCCTGCAGGAATTGGGGTTCAACCCCTGTTTCTGTGGTCTTTTCTGCCTCCTGTATGTGCCCACAGACTGCCTCGTCAAAGTGAAATGGTCCCTAACAGCACCTCTGGCATTTGGAAGAGGGGTATGTCAGGGCTGTCCCTTGTTCGGGCAACTATGTGTGCAGGCCATTGACCCTTCCTGTGCTTATTGTGCAGGAAACTCGGGTTTAGCACTGCAGGAACTTGGACTTCATGTTACCCTGTCCGCTAATGATGATGACATATTCCTCATGATTGTAGACCCACTTAATATAGCAAGGATGCGAACCTGCCAGCAGATTTATTCATCCGCATCCTCTGCCAGGATCAACTGGGGCAAATGCTCAGAACTTGTGATAGGACCGTGGCAGGTGGACACGCTCCCAAGTGAGTTTGATAATTTTTCATGGAGCTGGGAGACCCTATATTCCTGGATGTCCACCTCTCCATGGAGAAATTACGGCCCTGGTCAACTGGTGAGAACTGGAAGAAAAAGTTGAAACTCGCCTGAGGTCATGGGCGGGGCTGCTACGACTGGTGTAATACTGCGGAAGGATCTTAGTGGCGAATCAGCTGGTGTCAGGCATGCTATGCCATTGGATAATTGCCCTGAGTTCCACTGCGGAGTCCACTGGATGGCCCGCACCATTTTTAAAGATGGTGGCGGCCGTCCAGTGCTCCTACCATGTGACAGGTGTCGGCCAATGGCCCAGTTACCCTGTCACATGGTAAGGGCAAAGGGCCATCGGCACCATTTTTATTAGTGGCAGCCGACGGCCCGAGAGCGGGAGATCGCTCCTGAAGCCCACTGGACCACCAGGTAATTTAAAAACATTTCTGGGGGGGTCGGGAGGGTGGTGGAGGCTAAGGGAGCGATTTTAAAGGGTCGGAGTGGTTTTTTTGTTTATCGGCCGACAGCCCAAGCGCGATAGAATGCTCCCGGGACCCCCACTGGACCACCAGGTAATTTTAAAACATTTTTTTGTGGGGGGGGGGGGGGATCGGGAGGGTGGTGGAGGCTAAGGGAGCAGTTTTAAAGGGTCGGGGTGTGTTTTTTGTTTATCGGATCAGGCGCAGCCGATAAAAAAAAAACCCGATCGGGCTGGACGAAAAAAATGCACGATTTGAATCGGAACCGGAACCGAACCGATTCCGGTTCCGATTCACATCTCTACTGTCCACTCTGTTGGGGAGGGGGTCTGCAGGCCAGAGGTCCCTGCCAGTTTTCCATCCCTTCAGACCTGAGTATAGGCCCCATCATGAAAAACCCCTCCTCTCTGCTCACCCTCCCACCCAAAAGCCTCAGCCAGTTGTGCATCTTTGCCACAACCACTTTGAGGCTATTAATAGGAGGGAGATATCTCCTGATGCTGTATACCATTCACTTTTTAGCGCTGGCCTCTCATCTGGATATGGCATGGAGGAGCAAAATAGAAGGGGAACAAGGACTATGCTGGAGGGCGTTTTATGCATATCTCACTTTGAGGTGTAGTGGGGACCTATCCTGGAGGATAGCACATGGGGCCATATGCACTGGAAACCTTTTAGAGGTGCTTACTGGCTCTGCAGTCTGCCTCTTCTACCATATGAGGAAGTCTGTGGCACACATTTTTTGGTTTTGTCCCTGTTTGACCCCTTTCCTCACTTTTCTTAAAAACTTGTTTCTATGTTTTTGGTTATCCTTCTCTCCCCACTTTTTGATTTATGAACACACCATACCCAGTAGCATGCAACCAGGCCCGCCTCACCAATTAAGTTCTGGCTGAAGCTAAGGTTACGATCCAATGGACCAGAGAGGTGAGGCCAGCCGGAGAAGATATGGTTGCATGCAAAACATTCTTCTGATCCCTGGTGTGCTCTCGCTTGCGGGCAGAACATGCATTTGCTGTTCAGAGGAACAGCATTCAGAAGTTCACTCTAGGTGAGGCCTCATGAAGGAGCTGTATGAGGGCATTATCACCTTCTTTTTCTTACTGGTATAATCCCCTATATGCCAGGGGTCACCTTCCCAGCCTCAGGGAGCAGGGTAATTACCATCTTGAGGTAAGAAAAAAAATATCCGGGACCATGAGCTAGAGGCAGGATAACCTGCAGGGCCAATACTAGGATGAGAACACTCCACATAAACATACCACTCTCCAGACTCAAGTTGTGCGCCAAAGGAGAATTTTTTTTTTTTGAAAACTATTCACCCACACACAAGACAAAAGCAAAATAGTAGAAATAAGTAGAGATGTGCATCGTTTTTTCAAATCGTTTCGGGCTTTGTTTTCGGTGCCCCCCATGGAAATTTCATTTTTCCCACGGTTCGGGTTTTTTTTTTCAGGGCCCCCGATTGTCAGCTTAGTGCGCGCTAATGGGGGTTAGCGCGCACTAACGGGAATTAGTGCGCGCCAACTCCCGATAGTGTGCACTAACTCCCATTAGTGCATGCTAACCCCAATCAGCGTGCACTAACCTTAAAAAATGAATTTTTCTAAAATTTTGGAAAAATTCCATTCGGTTTTTGGTTCCCCTGAACCATGCCGAATTAGGCAATTTTGTTGAAATTGCCTAATTTGGGAAAAACGAATGCACACCTCTAGAAATAAGCAGTATCTATTGGGAAAATAATAATCCTGCCATCCACTAGAACTGATTCAAAACAGCAGAGATATGTTTGTCCCTGCCAATTCTGATAACAGTTTCATTCAAATAAGTATGTGGTAATATTCTTTTTCAATATATCTGTTCATTTGTTGGGGATCAAAGCAAGTTCTTACTTTGCCATCTTTCTTGAGAACAATGAGCAAATCCATTCAATCTTGAAGTTAATAGGTTTCCCATTGGTGGGTATTGTTTCAAACCAGGCTGCGATGTGATGTCCAGCCATGCCTACATCAGTATAGATTCTTTGAAGAAAACTTTGTCTAGCGCTAATTTATATGGTTCTTCATTGTAAACAACACAAACTGTTTTTATTGTTTTGCACATCTTAGCCATGTGGATATGCTTTCCATATTTGTAGCATTTCTATCCAAACGCTGGGCAATGTTTATTGTTTATAGGCATTTTTCATACCACACCAACTGTATTGTTTAAACAAAACTTGCACTGGCTTTGAACTTTTCTGCTTTCCACTGCTTCCTTTCTGAGAGTTAGATTCATGTGTCTTTCTGGGCTTCGTTTGCCCTTTCCATGTGCACAGTTTTTTTTTGTCCCTGGACAGAGCAGGAGCATTGTTACTGCTGCTCCTCATTAACTTCATCTGAATATAAATAGCTTCTGCTGCTAGGCATATATCAATCACCTTCTCCAACTGATCAACTTCTCCAAGTAGTCCCACTTTTTTATTTCTTATCCCTGGGATGATTTGGTCCTTAATCAGTGAGTCTGTCAGTAAGATTTGTCTGGCTTTTTTGAAGCAGCTATATGGTGTCTGTTGTTCTATTCATTTTTTTTTAATGTTTGTTCAGCTTGTTCACTGCCTTGGGCTATGTGTTGCTGGTATATAAATGTTAATAAAATGAAATGAAAATCACAGCAGTTGCTCTTTAGTAAGGATATGCATTTGTTTTAAATGAATGGTACATCCAAACCCCCAAAAAGCCATTTTTCATTATCAACCTTATTATTATCATTACATTTTTTAATTACCTTACAATAGTTCTCAAAGCGATTTACAACAAACAATGAAATAATAAAATACAATTGTACATAAAATAGAAAAACATAAACCTAACAGTAAAAACTCCCACAGTAAACATGAAATGTGTTCATTCTAAATGCAATGAACTAAAAATTGTCTTGCCCCAAAATATCCAAACATTTTGGGGTATTTTCAAATTGATTTAAAAAAACATCAATCATAGAATCCCCCCCCCAAAAAAAAAAACAAACCCAAACAAACAAAACAAAACCATTGCCATTGCTCCCCGGGTTTACCTAGAGCCTTTCTGGGCCCCATCAAACCCCTAACAACCCTGAGAAATATTCCAGGGTCAGGATCCTCCATGCTGCCCACATATCCCATCCATTGGAGCCACTACTGAAGAAAGGGGTAGGAGTAATGCTTATTCACTCCTGCTTGCCACAAATCCTTTCAAAATTCATGTCAGCCAGTCCTCAGACATCAAAATGGTGCCCGACTGAGGGTCGGATGGCACCATTTCCTTGCATGGCCATACAAATTATATATATCTCTTTCAACCACGTCAACCTCAAAAATTGCAATTTTGGACCATTGGTAAATCTGTAACTACTACCATGAAAATACTAAAAAGTCCAGCATTCACATTGTCAATTATCAAACAACATGGTAGGTATTAATGACCAGAAATGGAACGCCAAATGCCATGTTTGAGCAGCAATTACTTCAACATTGCAGTGATTATAGCCCTTCAAAAAGGATCGCTATCCGAAACACAGTCCCGTGCCGGGCACGGTTGCTTTGAAATTGCCGGCTTCCATTTTCATCATTTGATATATTGCACACAAGAAATTGGATATATAAAGGGCCAGATTTTCTAATATACGCACGGGCGTAGATTTGTGAGTGCAACCCAGCGTGCACAAATCTACACTTGATTTTATAACGTGCGCGCGCAGCCGCGCACGTTATAAAATCCGGGGTCGGCGCGCACAAGGGGATGCACACTTGTGCACCTTGCGTGCACCGAGCCCTAGGGGAGCCCTAGGGGAGCCCCGATGGCTTTCCCCGTTCCTTTCACCCCCCCCCCACCTTCCCCTCCCTTCCCCTAACCCACCCCCCAGCCCTAACTAAATCCCCCCCCCTACCTTTATTATTTAAGTTGCACCTGCCTCTGGGCAGGCGTAGATTGCGTGCGCCAGCCGAGTGCCGGCGCGCGATCCCCCAGCCTAGCGGGCCTTCGGAGGCCTCTGGCCATGCCCCCACCCCGCCCCGGCCCGCCCACTCCCCGCCCCTTTTTTCGAGCCCCAGGACATACGCACATCCCGGGGCTTGCACGCATCGCTGAGCCTATGCAAAATAGGCTCGGCACATGCAGGAGCAGGTTTTCGGGGTTAGGCGCGTAACCCTTTGAAAATCTGCCCCAAAGTGTTGTTTACTCACATGAATGGAACACTGGCTCACCCTATAAAAAATATAGTGACTGATGATTAAATTAATATTATAAGGCTGAGTTTTAAAGTTGAATCTCTATACTATACGATGAAGCCTATTATGAAGGTCATTAATACCTACCATATGTTGTTTGATAATTTACAATGTGAATGCTGGACGTTTTGGTATTTTCATGGTAGTACATACAAATATATATACAGTCATACAAGAAAACGGTGCTAGTCAGCCCTCATATCGACACTGTTTTGATGTCAGCCAGAACCAGTGGATTTGCATTAGGCAGGATTTAGTGAACATCACTCTTGCCCCATTCTTCAGCATCAATCCCTACAGAATGGATAAGTAGGGCTGTAGAAATACCCAAGCCTGTCACATCTCTTGGAGGAGGACAGAGCATACTAGGGGTGGCCCCAGCTGGGCTCAGCTCATTCCATCTGGGTAGGCTAAAGCCTTACAGCTTTTTGTAGGGGCTGGGAGGGGGATCAGAGGGCCCAGGGAGTTCCCAGCTGGGTTCGGCTCAGCCCAGCTGGGTAGGCCTGGGACCCGCAGGTTTTGTGTTAGGGGGGGGGGGGGGGGTAACCTGCACGAAGCGGCAGTTACTACCTTGGGAAGCTTGCTGTGTAGACTAGATGGACCATTTTGGTCTTTTTCTGCTTCATTACTATGTTACTATGTAAGAAGGAGGATTGGAGAGTCTCAGGAGGGCCCCATATTTTTTGCTTGTGTTTTTTTGGTTTTTAGCTTTTCTTTTTTTTTTTTTAATGTTTCAGGAAACAAATCAAACCTCAATAAACATTAAAGGAACAGAAAAAAAAAAAAAGATGAAAAATAAACCCAAAACAAATTTCTTCAGCCTGCAGATCCCTACTGTTTAGTTTGAGGTCAGTAGCAAATGTTTAAATCATCTTAGTTTCTTTCTGGAGTCGTGATCAGAAGGCAAACCTTTCATTGGTCACATTTTTCCATGGCACACATTTTTTTCAGTCCTCTCTGGAAGCTTTTGCTTTTCTCATGAATAAATGTAAAGGTATTGTACACATCCAGAGCATCTGTCTGGAAGAAAGCTTTTTTATGTTCATCCTCTCCTTCATGACATCCAAAGGCTCCTAGGTTCAGGAGACATCTTTGCTGAAAGTGCTGACATGATCCTTCAAGATTTCCTGTAAGCTTTCATTCTGATGGCTGCTTCAGAGCATCCATGTTGCTGCTGTTGTAAGTGACTTTTTTTGTTTTCGCCAGAAGATGTGCTCTTTCCTGATGACTGCACTACAGCCCCACTATCCGAGCTCTGCCTTTCTCTGGGTGCTGTGCTGCTCAGACTAATTTCTCTCATGGATTTACAGCAAGATATATATTCTTTTGTGGCTGCTTTCCATCATACCTAATTCTTCAGCAGACAAACTCAGCAGCCTGGAAATTCAGCTTTACTTCTTACACCTGTAGTGCCCCCCTCAGGATACGTGTGAATATTGCTGCCAAGGGAAAGGGAACCGCACGGGAAGACTGAACCCCACCTGCACCCGTGGGTAGAAGTAAACAAAGAGGGGATGCGGGTACGTTAGCACTGGGATAGGTAAATCAGGTTCCCACCTGTTCCAGCTTTCTGCGGTTGCTCTTGCTTCTGGCTCCCTTTTTCCTATCCCACTCCTGTACCAGGGTCACAGCAAAGAACATCACCACACTGTGAATGCTTTTGTCACTTATAATATTAAACAGCAGGGAGAAATGGAAGAAGGAGGAGGAGGGTGGATAGGAATTATAAAGAAAGTCAATGAGAAGCAAATTCCATATAAACAGCAAATGCTGGCAGGTTAGGCTGACCAATAATCTGCCATTTGTAACTCGATACGTTTTATGTGCATACATTGAAATGGTGGCACATTTCTACAGTTGATTATAGGAGACAGGTTTTACTGCAAACTTTCGCCGCATCACTTGTCCACTACCCAACCTTACGATTATGCACCTCTATAATACTTGCTGGCTGCTGAGACCCCATGTTAGCTGCTGTCTGACAGCTGAGGAGGAGTCAGGGAGGTGTGCATCTTATGCCAAAATATGTGGACATCTGTAGCAGCCTTGACATTTAGAGGTGAGGTGAACCTACCGGCTCTAGCACATGTGCTGCCCAGCCACTCAACCATCCCCTCAAAGACATCCGGTCCCAACTGTTTGATGAGGCACTCCTCCACTGGTGTCATGATGATGTGGCAAGGGGCTCCTCCTCCAGTCTGTTGACGATATTTATTGCTGCTCGCCACCTTGTTTTTCAGTTGGGCCTTGATGTCCCAATACCGGGGGCCACCTGCTCCACACTCCTTTTCACTCCACTGTGCCAGGATATGGCCTGGGCAATAGCGCGCCAGATCTGGCCCTAGGCTGTCCTTGTTGTCTTGGCCGCATGGTTGCTGAAGAGCATAGCACAGTTCTCGAGGACCCCAGCAATAACCATGTCATTATCCTCGACACTGAACTTTAATGCTCAAAGACGACCGCGCCCTGCTGCCTGGCTGACCGATGAACAGGTTGCCGTTTCTGCTTCCAATCCTTGCTCTCACTACAATTCCCCTCCCTTCTTCCCCCCTCCTTCCTCCCCCCCTGCCCCCCCCCCCGACCCTACCAAATCACTCCCCTCTACCCTCTTTGTCTATCCCTACCCTGCCGTTCTCCTCCCACTGTATTCGCCTGCCTATCCCCTTCCCCCATATGTCCTCCTATTCCTTTCTTCCTGCCTATCTCTACTCCTGTCCCTGCCCCTGTCTCTACTCCTACTCCCTCCTCCTCTTCTCCCTCCCTTTGCCTATCATGCTCCATCCTCTCCAGATCTACCCCCTCTCACAAACTCATCCAACATATCTCCACCAAAGAACGGGCGCTTTTCATAGTGGGACCAACTATTTGGAACTCTATGCCACCCGAACTATGCCAAGAACACTGTACAACAACTTAAAAAAAAAACCTAAAAACTTGGCTGTTCAAATAAGCCTATTCATAATTCCGCCCCCCCCCCCCATGAACTCTTAGCTCCCCATCTCCTACTCCCCCCCCCCCCTAAAACCTATAAGTTTTTGTAATTTAGTTTTGGTTCATTCTCTCCTTAACATCTGACCTAGGTCATCCTGACCCTTTATTTTCTCACTCTCCCCTTGTTCCTGTCATATCCCTGTTAAATGTAACTTTATTTTTCCCTTTTCATTTAAAGGCATTACTCCCCTTGTTGCTTGTAAACCGATGTGATATCCATATGAATGTCAGTATATAAAAGTTTTAAATAAATAAATCTTCCCATTCCTCTATACCACTACCACTCCTCACCACCACCTCTACCACTCATCCTCCACACCATCACTCCTCTTCACCACCACCACACTCCTCCACACCACCACAATCTTCCTCAATCATCCACTCCTTCTTCATACCACCACCATTCCTCACTCCTCATCTCCTTCTCACCACCACCACCACCACTCCTTACACTTCCATACAAAAAGACAGACAGATAGATAAACTGGACAAACTATCAACAACTTTCTCTCAAACAAAGCAAAAGACCAAGAAAATGGAAACAGATGACAACAGAAGACAAGACACAGCACTCAGAAATCGCTAGCTAAACTCCTACTCCAACCACTATCCAACAACTCTCATCTCTCTCCAATGCCTGACACTCCCTCAAAGAGGCAACTACCGGAATCCAGTATATACAAAAAGAAAAAATGAGCCACACATAAATCAACATGCATTGCATAAAATGATGCACAATGCACTGATGGTATGTGTGGTGTGCTGATGCATTGCACGATGCAATAACATTTTGTAAATGGCGGAATGTACCTTTATGTTGCAAAAAAATCTGGTATTTCCTAAGCATGTCCCTTTTTTTTTTAATGTGGGCTCTGTTTCTGCTATATTTATAGTGTTTTGATGATTCTAGGCCTAAGATAGCTCAAGGATTGGTTGAGTCCTTGCAAGCTAAATTCATTGCTCAAAGTCATGCATTAGAGAAATCAAGCATAGTATGTGATGGGGCAAAATACTAAAGTCCGCTAATTGGAAGCAAGATGTCAGGGTGATAGTAAATAACTGACGATCGCAAGACAATAGAATAGATTAAAAAAAAAAGCTTTCAGCCAGAGTCAATGATATGGTCAAATGCAAAGGAAGAAACATGACCAGTAGAAAAAAAACCCCATAATAATAAGATCTCATCTGGAGTGCGGTGTCCAGTACCCTCAAAAGAATAGAGTAAGAGTGTGGACATTCCACAGAAGAGATACCAAATTGGTGTCAAAACTACAGTGGAAGCCTTATGAAATGCAACAAAGAGACCTAAATTTGTATACTCAAGAGAAATGGAAGGAGAAGGGGGCTCTGAAGTACCATAAAGGTACAAAAAATACACAAGAAGCAAATGTAATAAGGAGTTTCTAGAATAAGAGATCATGATATGAGTTTGGAAAGAGGTAGACTTCAGAGTAGCATTAGAAAACAAACACTCAAAATAAGGTTGGTGGATGCATGAAACAGCCTTCCAAAGGAGTTACTAGTGGCAGAAACTGATGGAATTTAAGAGAGTCTGGGACACATGAAGAGGATTCATGAAGAAATGACAGTAAGGCTGGAAAGAAACTGTGGTCTTTGAACCTTTAACATGTAAGCTGCTGCCCCTGTGGGGTGAAAGCTGCTGTCATGGCCAAGGTCTCCCAGAAGTATAGGGGTCCGTAACCCACTCAGCAAAATCTCTCAAGGTTAAGAGGAAAGGCCAGGATTAAAAAAAACAAGGAATTAATCTCTTTTATATATACTAATTCAACAATTTTATTTTTAAGCAACAGTATTTTTATTTTGTTAGCAAACAGTACTTTTTCCTGTTACAAATGCACACATGAAAATAAAAAAAACTCTGTAACTTTCTTTTCTTTATTTCTAACACCTAGCATTCCAAGAACATGGAGCAAATAACTATGGAGTTCCAGGATTCTATCAAGCAACGCAGTCAGAAAGGAACAGTTTATGAAATGGAAACCTTTATTTCTTGTTTGTCTGTCCCATTAATGTAATCCTAGGAATTGATTCTTTATGTTTCTCTTTCTTTTAGGTCTCCCTAGGTTACAAGTGAGTATGTACTTTGTCTTCAAGAGCATTCCTGGGTAAGTATCTTTTCTATTTTCTGTCTCTTTGTGTGTTTTACTTATTTTCTATTTCTTTTTCTTTTTTTTTCACTGTCCTTTCTTTTCTGATGTGTTCTCTGTTGTCTCTATGAAACAGGCCAGTATATTTAGCTGATGTGTACACACTTGACTTTTTCTTCTTGGACTTGGCTGCAGTTCCTTGGGTATATTGCTAGGGTGCATTGACTCTCGCAGATCTGGAGCCAATTTAAACAAATCCCCCACCCTCCTGACCCCCCCAAGATTTACCAAAACTCCCTGCTGGTCCAGCGGGGGGGTCTGGGAACCATCTACTGCACTCACGCCGTCGGCTGCCGGTATTCAAAAAGGCGCCGATAGCCTTTGACCTACTATGTCACAGGGGCTACCGGTGCCTTTGGTCAGCCCCTGTCACCTGGTAGGAGCAATGGATGGCTGGCGCCATCTTGTGCTCAGGAGGGTGGGGGGGGGGGGGGTTGTAGTTAATTTAATTTTAGCTGGGAAATGCATAAGAATCAACGTAGAAACATATTGGGGGCCCCCCTTGCCGAATGCAATGTATCTGTTCCCCGATGAATACGAATCCCGAATTCAACATATGGCGTCCCTCTGTACATCCCTATTATGTATTCCCTAACTAATGCTGGTCAGGAGCAATAGTGAGAAATCAATTAACTTCTTGTCAGAGGACACTTATACTCCTTAACCTATGTTCTCCCCTCTTTCCTTTCAAGTTTCTTTCTTTCTTTTACTCTGAAAGTATATTTTTCAACTTTTCTCTTATGTTTGGGTACAGAGACTATTTTAGTTTTGAAACCCACCCAGTGGGAAGTCACAATTACCAATCAGTGGCCAGGATTCATCATTCTTTGCAGAATGATGAATCCTGCGAAAACGGGGGGCGGGGGGGGGGGACAGGCCTGCAAAAGCCCGCAGCCTTCGCACCACGGTGGTGCTCTGGTTGCCGGCTTTTGCACCGAATAGCGCAACCGTGAAAGGTGGTGCTATTCGGTGCGCTACTGCCGACGATAATGTTAATAACATTATCGCCGGCAGCAAAGACACCGCCGACTCTGCCCCTCCCCGCCCCGACTCCTCCCCTCCCCCTAATTTTCATTATATTGCATACGAAAAGGCCCTTTTCGCATGCGATATGGCCTTATCATGAGTGTTAGGGCCCTAACGCGCGCGATAACGCTTTAAAAATAACCCCCAGTATTTGTAGATGGGAAGCTAAAGCCCTTTTCTCAGGTCTCTCTCTCCCCTGTGTTAGCATTTCCAGCCACGGTCGCCCGCGTCTGCCCTTGGCTTACCTTCAGCATCACGCCAGGACTGCCAGCGGAACCGTGGCAGCAGGAGCTGAACGGATCCTCCAGGGTAGGTCGGCGCCAGAGGCGCACGCGCCGACCTCCTCTCTCGGGCATCAGGCCATGCAGCTTTCTTCCGGACGCCGGCAGGATGGCCCTCCCCTAGGCACGTGGCCACGCCTCCGCCCTACTCTTAAAGAGGCCTGATCACTAATTCCCTGCAGCTGCCTTATTGACCTGGAGAGTATATAGGGAGGCTTCCTCTTCCTGTCCCTTGACTTGGCAACAAGTCTGCTCACTTGTGTGAGCCTTTTTCCTGCCTCGGATCTTAACGGACTTCTGGTACTCGACTTCGGACTGGCAAGCGGCGAACCTCTGGCACTCGACTTTGGACTGGCAAGCGGCGAAGCTCAGGTACTCGACCTCGGACCAGACTTCGACAAATCTTCCATCCAAGGGCCCACCTAAGTCCCAGCGGTTCGGGTCTCTATGGGCTCCTCCCAGGGGGCCACAGACTTCCAGTGGCGAAGACCCGACCGCTTCCCGCTTGATCCGGCCTCGCCACCCAACGAAGGAACCCGAGGAGCTGTCTCCTCAGGTAGTACCAACCCTTTACTGAGTTAGGGGTCTACATCTCCTTAATCTTCAGAACACCCTGTGCCCTGATACCAGAGAAATTCTCTTTTCAGGTTTTTTCCAAAACCTGTTGAAATTATTCTCAGTTTAGACTATTCTGGACTGGGAGTGAACATTTCAGCTTGAAGCTTTCCCATGATAGAGGAGTTTCAGGGAGTCTCATGTGTTTTCTTTTTTTTTTCTTTTTATTATTCTCTCTCTCCCATAAGTAGTTTCCATAAATATTTACCCCTTTCTTTCATTAAATCTAACTATCAATGCTGACACTATGGGTCAGTTGCCACTTGCAATTAGGTTGTCTTTTATACATAACTAAACACTAGGGATGTGCAAAGCTTGAACCTTTCGGTTTGGGCTTTGTTTTTGGCCCACCACGGGAAATATCATATTTCCTGCGGAGACCCGAATTTCAGGTTAGTGCACATATCCTTACTAAACACTATTCAATCACACCCACATTCATTCCAGAGTGTGCACTACTGTTCCTATCAGATTTTTAAGTGTTTTGAGCAACTTTTTCACTTTCAGAGAGGCATGAGAGTATTATTATTGTAGTACTTCCTCTTCATGTCACTGCAGCTCAGCTCTAACCCAGATCCTAAAACTGCTGCTGTCTTTCCTAGCTTCTCTGTAACCTTACTCTGTGACATCATCATTAGGTCTCAGTTTTTCTAATGCTGGATGGCATTCTCTTAACAAGTGTCAGCCAGCACTCCTAAGCCTTTAAGTCCAAATATACAGAACTTTGGGAAATTTTCCATAACTTTTTTTCTTTTCTTCACAGTACTTAATAATTATAACCATGCTTGGGCTTTGTCTCGACTTAGTGCCACCTCATCGGTTGCTAATGATGCCATTTCTATGCAACCCCTGGCAACGGCTTGGGAATTGCCTCGTTACCATGGCAATCCTAACTTGTCAGAGATATTTTAGGGTAGACCATCGACTTTAAGGGTGGATGGATGCTACCATCTTCCTGAAAAATGTTAATTTCCCTATTTATCCAAACTCAAAAATTGTTTTCCCCATTAGCTAAAATATTTCTCCAGTCCATCCATTTTCACTTATACTACTAATAGCCTTAAAAGGGCGCATAAGTCTTTTATTGATACTAACATTTCTCTTTTTGAAAAACTTTTTGAAAAACTTTCAATAGCTAGGTCAGGGTTCTTTGGTCCCTTTCTAGTGGACCCAATCAAAATTCCCTGTTTTTAAGATGTTTTAGGGGAGTTTTAACAGCAAAATGGACAGGGCTTCCATCAGAGCATTTTCTATTTTAAAAATATACTTTTGGGGCTAGGAGGTTGTGTTGGTCGTGGCCAGGCACCACCTTAATTTTGTTTTAATTTGGCCTAATTTGTTTTATTTTTAAACTTTTGAGGCACCCCCCCTCGGGCACCGTGGGTCCTGCTGATGTCTTCAGTGACATCAGCAGATCTCGGTCTAGTCAGGTCTGTTGCATTGGGGCCTTCACCAGGGAATCTGATGCCAATCGACACATTTTAAATTAAAACCACAGTGGCATTTTCACTCTCCTTTCCCCCTCCTCCTTCACTCACACTCACCACTGTGACCTGGCACTCAATGGGAGGGAAAGCCGTTAGCAGCAGCAGTTTGATGTTTGTCTGACCGCTCCAGCTCCTCCCCATCAGCTGATTCTCCCTACCTCCTGCTCTTTGTGACTGCGATCCGCAGCTCCTGCCTCCCTCCATGTCGCTTGGGTCTGCAGTGGGAGGGCCGGACGCCACAGTGGCCCAACGCTGCTCCTCTTGCACCAACCCCTCCCCCAATTGCAGCACAAGGTTGCTGCCTCAGCCTTGGACCCCACTCTTCTGGAGCCCACCAATGGATATTGCCTCCCCATGACACCCACTCCCACGACTGAAATTGCGATGCAGTTGGGCCTTTCACTGGCTTCCCTGTCTCCATCACGGATACTGGTGGGCTCTTGTCCTCTTCCAGGAACTCACAGCTAATTCTGAGGACACAGGTAATCATTTTTTTATTTATTTAGGGGCACCCTATTTACAAAAAGGAAGCAATCTATATAGACTAAATGGACCCAATGGCCTTTATCTGCTATCATATTATGTATTTCGATTTCAACGACAGAGGCTAATCAACCTTTAAATCATTAATTTGAGTGTCAATCAAGTCAGCTAAAATATCAAACATTTATAGGAAATTACAATATAAATTACTTCTTGGTCTAAGTACATTTTTAAAAATTATCTTTTCCATGTTGGGTTAGTACTTGATTTATGCTTTTAAAGTTATGATTGCTTGATGGTAACTAAGACCATGTTGTATCTCATTAACTTTGCCTGCAGTACATCCCATTATTAGATTCTGTTGTATGGCACTTGTTTGTGCTATAATGATTGCTGTGAACCAGAACCATCTAATCATTGTTGGCACATATTTCTAAATATAAATGTTTGCTCATAAGTTGAGAAAATGATATTAAAAAACCTTTGGCAGACTAGATAGGCCACAAGGGTCTTTTTCTGCCATTGTGTTTCTGTGCTGAATAACTGGGTAAATGTGTCCAGTTATCTTTAAATGAATTTTTAGCCACTCTATGCCAGCAGTAATATTCTGCTAAATCTATCTGATCAAAAGTTTAATGATTAGATTTAAGGGCAACAGCTGTGCAGCTGGAGTAACTGGGTTAAAAAAATTAGCCAATCAGCGCTGAATATCATGCTAACTGGATAAATTTGTAAAACCCACCCCAGAAATGTCTCCAACATAGGGACTTTTTACCTCGCTAAATTTGTCTGGCTTGTGATTTTAATCATACAAATTTAACTAAAATGGCACCTTAACGTGCGACTAACACAGATTAGGTCCCAAGAGATTTACTAAGCTACCACAAGTGAGTGCCACAGTTTAATAAATCCTGTGTTCTTCTGGCTGAAGATGGGTGGACTTTACCAGCGGCAGTAATATCCGTGCATTCCCAACACTAGTGCTTTCCTGGGGCTGCCACATTTAGAGAGGCAACTAACTTTGATTTATGTTGATCAGTGCCGGTGCAAGGATGTTCAGCCGCCTTGGATGGTGATGTCACCCTATCACATGATCTCTCTCTCTCCGCGATCTCACTAATGTATGAATCGCACTGCGCGTGCCGTCACATCGACTGCAGCGCCCTGCCCACTTCCGGCATCCTAGGTGGCCGTCAAGTTTGCCTAGTGCCTCCCGCCAGCCCTGATATTGACCCTCCCAACCCCCAGCACAAACCCCTCCAAATCTATTTCTCCCCTCTCCCATAATTTCCCCAACCCTTCCAAGAGATCCATCCCCTCCCACTCTGCTTTGCTATGAGCCCCATTCACAAATGAAATAGTTCAAAAATCCACCTGTATGGGTTCCCCTCTGCTCCTCTATCCTGGACACCTCCTCAGGAGCTTCCAAACCCCCCCCCCCCCTGCCGGCAGGAGTAATCTCCAGTTGCTCCTTCTCCATTGGCACCAAAATTCAAAATGGTGCTGGTTAACTTTAGGCTCCACTCTGCCAGTCAAAAGAGGTCAAATATGTGAAATTGGTAAATTTACCTGGCTGAAACCAAATTTTAGCTAGATTAATCTTTTGAATACTGAGCCCAATGAAACTAATTGCTATAACACAGCCTGAATTTAGTGCCAGAAGACATGAAACAATGCCTTATGAATGACTGAAAAGGAAAAGTATATCTTTCAGAGAAAGTTTTTCAAACCACAGTTATTGTACAGCATACTTCCCGGATTCAACGTGACAAACTATTCATTTAATTTTCATCGAAACTGTCAAGAGCCTTTTGCCTTAAATAGGCTGAGATTGGGAATTTATAATTAGAAAATATTTCTATATTAATAAATATAACTGTATCATCACAATGGGTTACTTCGTTATCTTCTTTTGGTAATAGTGCCACCTGCAGCCCAAAAGAAGAAGACAATTCAGGTACAGATAGGCAATTTTGCAAAAGTTGTTCTCGGTTGATTTATCTCTATATTAAAAGTCTCTTTGCCTTGTTTTCATGTCAATTTTGGTGGAAGAAAATGTTTAGCTTCTAAAGCTCATCATGGGGAGGGTAATTTTACAACATGGCGAGCGTGCCCATACATGCAGCCATATGAACGTGTGAGTACACATGCACATGTATGTTATATCATGAGCACAAATGCACACACAATATAGAAAATATGTGTAAATCTACCCAACATGTTTGCGTATATAAAAAATACACGACATGTCTTTTCAACATAGCTGGATACGTTTTGACCTACCCAGCTATCTTACTTATCCAATTTAAGTGGCAGATAAGTCAAAATGTATCTGAATAAGTGGTGCACATCTTCTATGCATGCATATTTGTGTTCCTAATTTTAATCATTTACACGAGGAAGTATAACTCACATATTTTCATTAGCACTTGTTGGCTTTTATGAGTGTAAATTGTCCAGCTTTATAACATGTACGTGTGAAGGAAATTACCAGTTTTACCAATTAATTCACCAGTTTGCCCACTCTATTTCTAGGTCATCAAGAGCCTTCGGGTTCTTCAGCCTGCACTACCCCACTATACCCAGATCCCTCACCAACAGGTCGATACAGTAAAGTGTGCTCCGTCGGAGCGCACTGTCAGCCTGCTCTGGACGCGTGTTTTCCCTTACCCCTTATTCAGTAAGGGGAGGAAAACACGCGGCCCACCCGCGGCACCAAATAGCGCCCTCAACATGCAAATGCATGTTGATGGCCCTATTAGGTATGCGCGCGCGATTCAGTAAGTAAAATGTGCAGCCAAGCCGCACATTTTACTCTAAGAAATTAGCGCCGACCCAAAGGTCGGCGCTAATTTCTTCCGGCGCCAGGAAAGTGCACAGAAAAGCAGTAAAAACTGCTTTTCTGTGCACCCTCCGACTTAATATCATGGCGATATTAAGTCGGAGGTCCCCAAAAGTAAAAAAAAGTAAAAAAAAAAAAAATAAATAAAATTTGAATTCGGCCCGCGGCTGTCGGGCCGAAAACCGGACGCTCAATTTTGCCGGCGTCCGGTTTCCGAGCCCGTGGCTGTCAGCGGGCTCGAGAACCGATGCCGGCAAAATTGAGCGTCGGCTGTCAAACCCGCTGACAGCCGCCGCTCCTGACAAAACGGAGGCGCTAGGGACGCGCTAGTGTCCCTAGCGCCTCCTTTTCCCCGCATCACCTCATTTAAATACTGAATCGCCCGCACCGGCGAGGGGCCGGTGCGTGCGCCGGGAGAGCGGGCGTTCGTCCGCTCTCCCACGGTCTTACAGTATCGACCTGCTAGTCAGTATTTGGCTATAAAGAATTTTATTCTGACTTACACCAGATAATTAGCAGGGGTAAATATGCGCAGGTAATAGCCATACTTGCTTTTGCAGGTTATAGGCTTGATTTTAAAAGGCATTTAAATACTCAAAACTGGGTTTTATAGGTGTAAATGCACTTTGCGTTTGTAAGTGGGCTTTTGAAAATTGATACAATACATGCTATTGAATTGTCCATAGGATTGACTTCAATAAGTGCACTTATGCGAGTAAATGGCTTTTGAAAAATGCTATGATAGTATGTTACATTTACATATGTAACTCCTTGAAAATTCACCTGCATATGCAAATATGTTAGCCCCACCCTGGAATGTCCCTGGCCCACTCCTGGCCCGCAACTTTTTTTTATGAGCAAATTTGTTCATGAACCATTACTTAAGAAGATAAGAAGTTGCCATACTGGGTCAGACCAAGAGTCCATCAAGCCCAGCATCCTGTTTCCAACAGTGGCCAATCCAGGTTACAAGAACTGGCAAGTACCCAAACATTAAATAGATCCAATGCTATAAAGATGGTAATAAGCAGTAGCTATTCATTAACAAGTAAATTTTTAAATCCCGGCATGTAAATCCCAGGAGATAAGTGCGTGGCTGGGCCTAGCACGCGCTGAGCGCATTTCCAAAACAGCCCGGCCATGCACGTATCTTCAGATGCAGTAAGTTCCAAAACAAACAAAAATTAGCTGAGTAGGGGGGAGTTTAGGGGTCGTGGAGGATAGCAGACTGGGAGGGAACTGGGCAAAAACCCGATTGCGTTGATGTGTGTGTATTTCAACATACCCCCTTACACTTGTGAGTGGACGCTCGTGTGTCAAAATCGGGTGCGCTTGTGTGCACGGGTATTGGATTTTTTAACATGTGCGCAGCAATTTTTTAAAATTGGCACATCCATGTGCATGCGCTGGGAACTGCATGTGAATAGACGCGCATGTGCGTATTTAAAAATTTACCCCTTATTCAACTTGATTAATAGAAATTTCTCCTCCAGGAACTTATCCAAATCTTTTGTAAACCAAACTACACTAGCTGTCTTAACTACATTCTCTGGCAATGAATTCCAAAGCTTAATTGTACATTGAGTGAAAAAGAATTTTCTCTGATTTGTTTTAATTGTGCTACTTTAAAACTTAATAGAGTGCCCCTAGTCTTTGTATTATCTGAAAGAGCAAATAACCAATTTGCATTTACCCAATAAAGTCCTTTCATGATCTTAAAGACCTCTATCATATTCCCCCTCCCCCCAGCCGTCTCTTCTCCAAGCTGAACAGCCCTAAACTCTAGCCTTTCCTCACAGGGGAGCCGTTCCATCCCCTTTATCATTTTGGTCACCCTTCTTTGTATCTTCTCAAGTGCAACTATATGGGGTAGATTTTAAAAGTTTGCGCGCGGGCGTACATGTGAGCGCCCTACCCAGCGCGCACACATGTATGCGCTCACATGTTATAAAATCCAGAGTTGAAGCACGCAAGGGGGTGCACAATTGTGCATCTTGCGCATGCCAAGCCCACTCCGAGCCGCACTGCCTTCCCCCGTTCCCTACCCCCCCACCCCACCTTCCCTCCTCCGTCCTTTTCCCCCTACCTTTATCTTTTTTTCTTTCTTGTTTCCAAACTTACTTCAGCCCTGGGGCTGAAGTAAGTTGCGCGTGCCGGCCGACTGCCGGTGCGCAATCCCAAGCACAACGGCAAATGGCTGCTGTGCCTGGAGCCTCTGGCCCCACCCCCACCCCACCCCCGGACTGCCCACACCCCTTCCCCTCCCCACCTTTTTGCAAACCCCGGGACTTACATATGTCCTGGGGCTTTAGGCACGTCACCGGGCCCTTTTAAAATAGGCCCGGTGCGCGTAAGATCGGTTACGCACGTAAATCCTCTGGCTCCTTCAAAATAGAATCCTGGAAGCACAAAGCTGTTGGGATGGATGAGCAGCAGGCAGAAAGCCGACTCAATGTCTGTTTTGGCCATAAGGGCTCCATGACTTCAGTCCTTCAACAGTCTCAGGACTCAATCGAAGGAGGCATAGTGAACAGTGCATTCCTCCAATGGGATGAACACATTCACAGAAGAACTCTTGTGATATGATAGGTTATGAATCAACCTAAATTTCCCAGCCTTCTTTGGGACCACAGACAAGAGGGACACAATCATATCAGAGAATGGCCTGGAGGTGAATGGGCTGCAGATGCAACCTAACTGGATCTCTTTCACTAACTTTGTTCTAGTGACTGCCACAAGGACCTGGAGTTAGAGGGGTCTGACCCATTGAATGATCCAGATATCTCAACAGCTGTGCTTCCATGGCCCTTCAGCTAATTGGGGTTGGAGCTATTGCAACCAATGCCACCTTATTTACCAGACTTGGTCTCACCTTTGCTTGGAAATTTGGAGAATGGGTGCGGTGTACTGTGTGCACACATGCTAAAAGTGGCAGTTTCTGTTGAACAACCAGCAGACATTTGCAGGCCCTGAGTTTCCTCTGGCATGTGAATCACGACAGGTGAGGGCCCGAAAGAGGTGTGTCCCTTGCTTTGCCTTGTAAGCCTTGGCATCTTGGTCCTGCACTGCCAAGAAGGTGAGCCACAGGTGCTGATGATATTCAACCTTCCCGCCACTGTTTGAAGGGCACTTGACTTCCACAATTCACGCTGACATTCAATACGTGCTTTATAACATCCTATATAAACAAAAAACCTTAGTGAGTTTCAGCTAACATAATCTCATCACTTATCTGATGGTGGTCGAGCATACTCCAACCTTCTTCAGCCTTTGCTGAGATGCCTGTGAACCTTTGGAGAGAAGACACAAAGGACATGCTACGACACTTTATTGCCCACTACCTGGAGAGCATACACCAGAGACCTTGAAGCTGTGATATCCTTTTTAACTAGCAAGGGTTGGCGTGGGGGAGCAGTCCCAGAGTCCTTAGAAATATATTATACTTTGGAAGCCAAGAAGGCTGGCATCCCAGGGACAGTGTTAGATCTCATCTAACACATCTTTTTGCCAAGTGAGGAACTGGCTAAACTCCACTTCTACCTTCATAATACGGTGGGTTATGGCTGAATGGGCCCAGGATAAGGGCCCACAGATAGATGGGCTTGGACCCGTTACTCATGATCAGCTGGCCCTTCTATGGCCGGCCCTTCCAGGCTTTGCGGCATTGCATTACAAAACAGTGCTTTCAAGAGCAGCCTTCTCGTTAACTTTTTTCATGGCACTCCGAGAGGACAAACTGGTGGAAAACACAGTCCAGCAGTTTGTCTTTTGCTGCTATCACAGTTTCTTGTTGATATGGCATTCCAGGACTGACCAGGGTGGCAGAGGTCATTGCCTCTCACTGAGAGAGCTGCTGGGTCTTGTGATTTGCCCAGTTGCCAATGTGACCACTTACCTGACAGCTCGTCCTGCTGGGGGGGGGGGGGGGGGGAACCATTTTCTAGTCCATGAGAATCTCCACCCACTAAGCTGCTTCCAGTTTGCTGCTATCTTCAAGCAGTCCCTTACTGCTGTGGGCATGCAGGCTTCCCAATACAGCACACATTCCTTCAGGATCAGGGTGGCTAGTAGTGCAGCCACTTCAGGGGTTCTGGTGCAGGTATTCAGTGCTTGGCCAGGTGGTGCTCTTCAGCTTATTTATCTTATATAAGGCAATAGGATGGTACTCAATGCAGTGTTAATCAGTATCATGATTAAACTATGTTAATGTCTTTTGTTTTTCATCCTTGCTAGATATCTTCAGGAAGGTCTAGATGGTTTGGGTTCTGGGTCATTCCTTTGTCACCAGAGGTTAAAGGGCTCAGCCCTGCTCACAGGCCTTTAGGCAAGCAGTGGAGAGCGACTGAGGGTGCACTGGTTTGGCAAGCTGGGCAAGCACTGGATGGTGCTGATCCCCATCTTGCAGCAACAGCTGGCCAATTTAACTTGCCCTGAGGACCTTTCTGAGATCCTTGTCCTACATCTAGGAGGCAGTGATGTGGGCAAGTAAGCTAATTGCCAGTAGCTTCTGAAATGCATGATCTGTAACCTGTCCCTCATTTTATCTTTGATGCCGCCTTCCCAAATTGTCTGGTCTGAGATCATCCCTCGTTTTATATTTGTGCATTCAGGACTCTGGACAAGGGACGTGGCCAAGATCAATCACCAGGTGGGCAAAGCGTGTGTCCTGCTGGGCAGCCAGCATGTACCTGCATGACTGGATGGTTGTTTCTTGTGCTGAGTTATTAAAAAAAAGATGGGGTGCACTGGTCAAGGATGAGCATAATGTTATATTTGAATTCTCTTAAGAAAGATCAGTTGCATCTAATCTTAGGCTCTGGTTAGACTGCTAGGGATAATACAGGTTTGTTTTGTGGGTTTTCCTCCCTATTTAGGGCTCATGATGTGGTTTCAGGTAGGAAGCCTCATCTTTGGTGGGTATCTGAGCCTCTGGGGGTGAATGGGGGGTCCTGGTGGGCTAGTAGGTGGACTGGGAATGGTATAGGAGCCAATGTGACATACAGCTCAGCTCAAAGCCTTGTGATGCACAACAGACCTTGGTAAAGGGAGGGGCCAAGGGAGTGGACATGTCAGAGTGAGTCATCTGGGCAACCATGGGTATAGCTCTTGGAGTGTGGAGCTGGGTCAGGACCCACTCTTCTGTTGGGTGGGGGGGAGGTGAGGCATTAGGGTTTGTTTTCAATTGTTAGTCATCAATAAAGCTGCAGCCAATAATTCCAAAAGTGATTCACTGGCTCATGTAGATTTGTGTCTGGGTCCAATTGTTAGTAATTAGCTGTGGGGGGAAGAGATGGGTCCCAGATGCCTCATTAGTGGGCAGCAGCCATACCTGTAGTTGTGCAGATGCTGATGTTGATGGGAGCCCAGGCCCCCTTCTCCTGCCTCCCTTTTCATCTCCCCCCTCATTGTGTCTTGGTGGTGGGGTGTGTGGGATCCCTGTCCCCTCTTCTGTCGCAGCAGGGGTGGATGAGTGGCGCAGGTATTACCAGCAGGTCCAGCAGCATGAGGGGTTTATTCTGAATCGGGGTGGATGGGAGTGGCCATGGCTTGCTTCCCTTCCCCCACCCACATGGCAAACATAGCCATGTGGCTCCTTCTGGATCCATCCTGGCATGCCAGCTGACCATAGTTGATTGGGGGTTGCTGGTCAGAATTAAAGGGGAGAGCAGCCCATCCCTCTCCCCTTTTGAATCACCATTCTCTCTCGGCCAGCTGATGTATTGCCTGCCCAACTACCTGAGTGGGTTTGCATTTGTTCAGGTAGCATTAGGTATTCATTTGTTAGAGTTAGTATGGTTTCAATTGTGGGTTAATAAACGTGCAACTGTTGTCGCAGCAGGTGTCTGAGCCTCTGGGAGGGGGAATGTGGGGGGAGGGGGGTCCTGGTGGCCCTGTAGAAAGGCTGGGAGTGGTGTAGTGACCCCCATATGACATACAGCTTGGCAGGACTTGGTTAAGGGAAGCGCTGTGGGAGCAGACGTGCATCATCTGGCAATCACGGGTAAAGCTCCTGGAGAGTGGGCCTGGGGCTGGGGTTAAATTCCCTCCTCTGTTGAGTGGAAGGGAGGCAGGGGGGGCATTAGGGACATGAGACTCAGCCCCTGGAACCTGTAACAGATCGTCATCAAATAATCTGCAGCCAAAAATTACAAAAGTGATTCACTGGCTCTTGTTGATTTGTGTATGGGTCTGACGGTCAGTAGTTAGCTGTGGAGGGGGAAGAGATGGATCACGGATGCCCATGTTAGTACAATTTCAAAATGGTTTCATACATAAAAATAGCATGTGCACATAAATAGCATATATTTGTAGATGTGCTATTTTATAAATGTCGCAAGTACACGCGTATTTTTCATTTCACATATGTACATTTTACTGGCAGTAAAAAAGGGACGGGCTGGGAAATTCTGGGTCAGGGTCCAGAAGTAGGTGTGGTAGTTGCTATTTTGCAAGAGATACATGCATTAGGGATGTGCAATCATTTTTCCCTAATTAAGCAATTTCAACAAAAAAATTCATTTTTGGGTTAGCGTGCACTATCCCAAAAATCGGGGCCCCCCCCCAAAAAAAAAAACCCTGAACCGTGGGAAAAACAAAATTCCCACGGGGGGGCCAAAATGAAGCCCGACATGAAATTATAACCCGAAGCACATCTCTAATATGCGTATACATTACCAAACTTATTTTCATATACTTTTCTACCTGCTAATTGACTGGTGCAAGTGAAATCAGACTTGTTTATTGTCAGCAATTTTTGGGTGGAAGGCAGGTGAACTAGTCGGGGTTCAGGGTGAACTGCCAAACGGTTTAGGTGACCTGGAGATGAATTAGTGAATTGGTAGATGTATCAGTGAACTTGTGATTTCGTGTACATGCGCAATTATTTTCAAAATGGTATGGGTGAATTTCAAAAGCGTTGCTCTCACTAAAAGGTCCATATATGCAAGTATTTGAACCGCACATGATCGATACATATTTTAAAAAGCTAATACATGTATATGTTCATGGTCGAGCCAAAAAAAGTTGTGGAAAAGGAGTGGGTTATGGCTGGGGCATGGGTAGGGCATGGGTTTTTGAGGGGAGGGCCAACTGTTACGTAAGTAAATCCATATTTTAAAACCTGTGGCCGCAGTTTGCAGTGGCTTGTTAACCATGTATATTTACTGTTATTCCGGATGAGGTCTGAGTCTGCAAAATACACTTTTTAGGCCTAACATGACAGGGTGAGTGGTCCAGGTTAACTGGGGGTGTGTAGGGTAAAGTCCTACTTGGTAAAACTGGGAATGACCTTCATGTGAGCATGTTTTAAAATCTGCTTACCTGTGCATGTTTAAGCTGACAGAGTCCAAAGGAAGATGTACAAATGTACTTTTGCTCGAGGAACGACTTAAAATTAAAAACACACATATGCATGGTAGGCGAATTTTAAATAATTCGCCTACAACTGCACGCATGATTTAAAATTCCAGGGTATGTACACTCAAGCACCCATATACACCTGCACGGGCACCCGCATGCTTGTTTTAAAGTTACCTTCCCTATGCATATGTTATAAAATATGTACCTCTGCATATGTCACTGTTATTGTGTATGTGTTTGGGTGTTTTAAAATATATGCTCCAATGTTTACAAAATAGATAGAGAAAATAAGCATTTTCTTGCATTAGAAATAGTTGTACATACTGAAACATATGCATATACTTTCAGATCAGAACTAATTGGTATTTTATAAACTGTACACACAGAGTTTAAATAATATTAAGATACATCTCCATGTATCCACTTATGTGTACAAATGCTGTACCATGAACAAGATGGAAAGTTAGCCTCTCTGTGAGCAGAAGCTGACACAACCTCTAACTAGAACCAAGTTAAGAATGACATCTTTCAGCAAAGTTTAATGCTCCATAAAGGGGTAAAGGGGTTCCAGCATTGGCAGGATTTCTACAAGGTATCATCAGAAAAGCAAAGAAGAAGTTAGTGTTGAAAGAATACCCCAAGGCTCCAAAAAAGGCCACTAGTGACAGTGACAAGAACCCATGACAGCACCATGAGAGGCAAACTGGCACCAAAAGTGGCATCAGCATCTTAAGATACCATGAAGGGAGAATAAAGCAGGAAAGGTGGCAGTAAAAACCCCAAGGCAGGCTCTGATAAAGAGGCCAAGCAGCACAAAGGGTGGCATCAAGACACCAAAACAGTATGAGAGGTGCAAAGCAGACTGGCAAGAACACCACAAGATGTAAGGTCCAGGGTACAACAGCAAGACACAGTGGCAGAAAGAACTCCAAGATGTAAAGTCTGGGTATGGCAGCAAAGTGAATGGCACAAAGACCACCAAGGTGTAGCATGATGGGTCAGCAGCAAGGCAGAGTGGCATGGGAGATGTCAATTATTCTGTTGAAGTACACTTGCCAATTGTCAGATTCAGTACAAGAAAATGAACTATGATAAGTATTATTTTCTTGACATGGATTTTATTACATTCCCTGCTCGAACTTAATCTAGCTGCTGGGTAGAATGTTGATTTTCTTTCAAAATGGGCTTTCTGAAGGAAACTTTTATCACAGGCAGAGCATGTAAATGGTTTCTAATGAATGTGGTAAGTTGTGAGGATTGCTTTATGTAGAAACATTTTCCTATATTCTGTAGCTGAACTCTGGAAGTTCCATTTACTGATTTTCTGGTTTTGCATCGATTCTCTCTCACCTGCTGTAATTGTTATTACATTCAGGAAATCAAAATGATTTCTCTTGAGCTGTTTTGCCTGTATTTCTTCCTTCAAGAAGAAATCTAGTATGGGATGGACACTCCCAGATCCAGAGGGTACCAGCAGTGGCTTCCTGATATGGCAGCTGGGCATCAGGCAGAAAGTCTCCTATGGTAGTACTAGCAGTATGGCAGCTAGGCATTTGGCAGAAAGTAACTTATGATGGTACTAAGGTTATGGCAGCTGGGCATCAGGCAGCATGACCCCTATGAAGGAATTATGGGTATGGCAGGTAGGCATGTAGCAGCAAGTCCCCTATGGTGGTACTAGGAGTGAGACCAATGGAGCACAGACTACAATTGGCAGCAGCTAAAAAGTTGTTTATGAAAAGTTCAAATTTAAGAACTCTCTGAGAACTCAAAAATATCATCCTCCCAAGACAATATCTACAGAAGGAATGCATACATTTTGAAAAGTATTTCTCAGACATGCCTGTTCTCTAAGAATTTTCTAATAGGATGGATTAGGAAAAATGTTTCACTGCAATACATTGTCTGTGTTGGCTCCTTGGCAACATTTTATTTATTTATTTATTTATTTATTTAGACATTTGTTCTTTATATCGACATTCAAACATGAGTATCACATCGGTTTACAGGTAACTTGTGGGATAGCATGACAACAGGTCATATTATCTTTACATTGAAACATATTAAAACTATAGCGAAGTGATGTTTTAAAAATTGTAACATTATAACATTGTAAGAACCATTATAACATTGTAAGAACCAAACGCAACTTATTAACTTAAATTATAACATTGTACCATTGTAGGAACCAAAGGTGACTTATTTTCTTAACATTATTACGGCTAACGTTTGCAACAGTATAGATTTTTGATTGGAATATTATGTGTTCTCTTAGTGGGTGATTTTTTATCTTAAGCATTATAAAAGCTAGCGTTTTGAAAATGTGTGGATTTTCGATTGGAATATTCTGTGTTCTCTTAATAGGTAATGTGCAGGGTAAGAGATCTGGTTGTTAGGGGTTGTTTCTCAATGACATGGAGGTTAGCTGTTGGCTGGATAGGCTTTTTGGAGTAGCCAGGTTTTTAGTAATTTCTTGAAATTCTGCTATGAGGGTCCCATCCAGGTCCCATCCAGGGTCTGAAAAAGCAATGAGGCTGAACATGACCCATTGGGAAGGACTGACTGGCTGCTATACTAAGTAAGTAACAAATTCTGTCTTACACTTGTTCCTCTTCTGAGGGACTTTAATGATCCATAGAACTGAATGGGGAAATGAAACAAATGGGGACAAATAGGATTTATTTTATTTGAGAGAACTCTCTGTTCATTTCAGGGACCCCAAAAAGAAACAAATGGGGTCCCATTCATTTTGGGATGCCCTTCATTTTAAATTAATGAACATCCCTAATAAAAATTCCATGTAGTTGGGGATGAGTATTGCGATGAGGAAATACAACTGTCTACATGTCCAGAATGAGCAGCAGATGATGAAATGCTAACAGAAATTAGGAAAGCTAATAAATGTGGCAACACAGGAATAATGGCAGATTTAAATTACCCTAAAATTGACTGGGTGAATGTCATATCAGATCATACTAGGGAGGTAAAGTTTCTAGATTAAATAAATCACCTAGACCAGATGTTCCCTTCACAGAAGGAGTATATTAAGGAAAAATACTGCACTACTATTTAACTTTACAAAATAAAGACTATGATAGAAAGAGGAAAATTGTTGCGGTCTCCACCGCTTCCCCTCTATCTGCTGTGCTGGGTGCTCACCTCCAATGGGAGAAACGCCGCTTCCGCGGCTCCGCAGGGCCTTCGGGGCGTCCGCCATTGCCAGATCATCTCACTGCTGCCACGCGCGCGCGCAAGGACGCGCATTATGGACGCACGGCCGCCTGAAGTCTGGCCCCGCCTGGGTTAACGATGCCACGCCCCAAGCCAGATTTAACCGGCGTTCGCCTGCCTTCTCATTGCCTTGCAACGAGGGTCGCTACTGTTGGTAGTTCTTAGTTGTGCTTCTGCTGTTCTGCTTCCCGGTTGACCTCTGCTCGTTCCTGACTCCGCTTCTGCCTGCCGCCTGCCATTGACCACTGCTCGTTCCTGACTCCGCTTCTGCCTGCCGCCTGCCATTGACCACTGCTCGTTCCTGACTCCGTTTCTGCCTGCCGCCTGCCTTGACCTCAGCTTGTGCCCGACTCCACTCCTGCTTGCTACCAGCCTCCGACCTTGGCCTGTTCCTGAGACTGCGTCTACTGGCTACAGCCTGACTTGGGTTCGTCTCCGTTCCTACTCTCCACCCGTTCCAGCTCTTTTGCACGCTACAGACTCCAGTCCTGCCTTCAGCTGGTCACAGTCCACCATACGCTACAGACTCTGTTCCTGTTCCCCATCTGCTCCGCTCCACGGCTTATTACAGACCCAGGGCCTGCTTTCAGACTGTTTCCATCCAGCAGGCTAGAGACTCTATCTGACCGCCCTGCTTGCATTGGGCCTTCCAGCTCCCTGATTACTGGACTCTGTAGTTACCCCTTGCCCAGGCCCTCTTTTCATAGAGACTGTACTGATCTCCTAAGTCCCAAGGTTCTAGGACCCTACGGGCTCCTCCTGGGGGGTTCCTGGTTCCCGGGTGAAGACCTTTGCCTGTGGCTCCGCCTCCCGACCTACCCTGCCTTCGGGGTAGTTCGGCTCAAGGGTTCACACCAGGACTGCAGCTTCCCAGACTGCAACAGAAAATAGAGAAAATTAAAAGGTGCAAAAAATAAGCATTTAGATCAAATGTGGATAGTGTTTAAACATCATTTATCCAAAAAATCCCATTATCTCAATAATCCAAATTCAATAGCGCATGCATTATATGACCTTCATACTAGGCGTCATAGTGTGGTAATCCATACCGTTTTGTCACTCTGCCTTATGCTTAATCATTGGTCAGTCCTTTTTATAATATTTTTTCTTGTGCAAGTGCTCCGTGTATTAAAACTATCAGTATTTATATTTTATATTTTCTTCTCAATACTTATCTTGAAATGCCATAAATACTTTGCATGTATTAGTTGCAGCCCGAGTCTCTCCAAACCGATGGTCCACGGCAATATGACCAATCTCACATTGCCTCACTGTGTCTGTGCCCGACACTGTACAGGGTTTCGGACTTGTCGTCCTTTCTCAAGGGCAAAAATCTGCGCCATAAAAACAACAGTATATCAATACAACAAGAACATTTTGTTCCCAAATTTAAATCATGTAATAGCTACTCACTCATTTCGGGTTCATAATGGCTCTCAGCGTTTTCCGTGCATCTCTTCCGGTTATCAATTTCCTGCCCCCGTTTTTAAACCCCTTGTCACGAGTGACGTATCACTACGTCACTTCCTATGTTATAAAGAATACCATTCTATCATAGCATTAAGTCCTTGCGGCATGACTGTGTGCATACGAAAAATCCATCGCTGCTCCTTTAAATTCAATAGGAAGTTGGGATCTCCTCCCCGCATGTTCTTCGAAACCACCTCCAAAACCCGCCAGCGCAATTGTTGGAACGTGTGGTGGTATTCTAAACAATGGGCCACCATTGGAGCTAAAATTTTACCTGTGGAGATACAACTCCGATGTTCAATCAACCGGACACGTATCTGGCGTTTTGTGCGCCCTATATAATAAAGATTACAAGGGCACACTATAATGTATATCACGCTGGATGTCTCACACGTAGAATATTGCCATGCCTTGTATTTATGTCCTTCTTTGTCATGCCACTCTTCCCCTTCTATTGCCTGGCTGCATACAGAACAATGTTTGCAGGACCAATGTCCCCTCTGTTCATTTGTGCTACTTGTGGTAATTGGTGACAAGAAGGAGTGCATTACTAGATCCCCTACATTCTTGCCTCTACTGAAGGCAATAATGGGTGATTCTTTAAAGATACTATGGATTTTTAAAACAGACCAATGTTGATGTAACACTTTTGCAATATTACTGCCTTGGCTTGTGTATGGTAAAGTACAAACTATACGATTTTCATCTCTGTCAGCGATTGTATCAAGTAGAAGCCATTGTCGTTCGGCATTATACGCTCTCTTATATGCTCTTTTGATATATTTCACTGGATAACCATGCTCCAATAATCATAATTTCAGTAATTCCGCTTGTTGTATAAACACACTTCTGGTACTACAAATTCGGCGTAATCTAAGAAATTGACCTATTGGCAAATTTTGACGCAAATGATGGGGATGAAAACTTGTATAGTGTAGAAGAGTGTTCCTTTCGCACTCTTTTCGATATAGTGTAGTTGTAAAAGTATCATTAACTAGCTGAATGGCAATATCCAGGAAATTAATCTCTGAACGATGATAAGTGCAGGTGAACTGTAAATTCGCATCTAAAGAATTTAACCACTGTAAAAAATCTAGAAGGCTTGCTTCATCTGAATGCCACATACAGAAGATGTCATCAATATATCTCGTCCAGTGAGACACTGGAATGAATTGTGACTGCTGATATAATTTGTCTTCTTCAAATTGCCGTACATAAAGATTCGCCAAACTCGGGGCCATGGTAGCCCCCATGGCTGTCCCATTCACCTGTTTGTACCACTCAGTCTGAAAGACAAAATAATTGTCACATAGCGCCAATCTAGCTATCGTCATCAAAAAAGATGTTGGAATGCGATGTGGACGCTCACGATTGTCCAAGTAGTTCTCCAAAATAATTAGAGTATCTTCTTGAGGTATCGAAGTGTACAAGGATTTAATATCCAACGTCACTAGGAACACTGAATCTGTTACTGTTATCTCTTGTAGTTTAGAAAGCATATGTTTGGTGTCTTTACAGTAAGATGTCGCACTCATTACCATAGGGTTGATGATTATATCTATAAAGCTTGAAAGGGGTTCAAAAAAGGGAACCTATGGTTGTAACGATCGGACGGCCTGGAGGATTTTGCAAATTCTTATGCACCTTAGGGACTGACCAATGATTAAGCATAAGGCAGAGTGACAAAACGGTATGGATTACCACACTATGACGCCTAGTATGAAGGTCATATAATGCATGCGCTATTGAATTTGGATTATTGAGATAATGGGATTTTTTGGATAAATGGTGGTTAGTACATTGATCCCTACCTCACAAGTAAATTTAGTGGTCGATGACAGGTGGTTGATAGTGTTTAAACATAACATCTTGGATGTATGTTGCATCGGAGGTGGACCCTTGGGCCAAGGTGGGGTTGACGCAGCCCGTAGGTAAGGACCTATGGGTCCCCACCATCGGCAGGTGGAGTGGGCTGATAGGAAGAGACCACTAGAGCTTCACCTATAACAGCCCTCGTTCCTTGCGGGTTGAGCCTTTGGGTGCCGGGGCCAGCAGGACTTAGGTGGGCCTTGAGTAAGAGAAGTTGGTTCAGCCCAGAGACAACAGGCAAGAGATGGAATAGTCCTACTCTGGATTGGGTAAGGTTCTGGAAACTCGGGCACCAATGAAACAAAGGCAGACTGAGGGTGCTTGAGCAATGGTAGGCCGAAGCCTAGTAAGTCCACATCCAGGGAGTAGGCTGAAGAGGCGACCAATGGTAGGCTTGAGTCAGGGCCGGTGGCAATCCAGGGGCTATGGTAAGCGATGCTGAGATCTGATCACAGAGATAGTCAATATCATAGTCAATCAAGCTGAGGTCTGATCATGGAGAAGTCAATAGCGTAGTCAATTGTAGCTGAGGCCTGATCACAGAAAAGTCAATAGTGTGGTCGGACAAGTGAAGGTCAGGGTCTGGATATAGGCAGTATGTGGTCAGGCAAAGCAGAGGTCTGAGTCTGGAGATAGGCTGTAGTGTAGTCAGGCGAAGCAGAGTCAAAGTCCGTGTAATCAATCTGATGCATAGACAGGGCAGGAATGAGGAAACAGGAACCAGGAATGACGAGGATCAGGATGTAGAGTAAACGAATCTCAGTAGCAACAAACAACAAGGAGACCTGTTGCAAAGGCAACGCTATGGAGCGGGGCCTGAGCTTAAATACTGTGAAGAGGTTGATGTCATCATCCAGGGCCGTGGCCAGGTTCCCGCCACAGTCCCTACTTAAAGATTAGTGACGCGTGCGTGCGTAGGGAGGGGCACGGCATGGGTAGTGCCATCTCTCTGCGGGCCATGCGGAGAGGCCCGACGAGCAGTAGCATCATGTTCTGGAATGCCAGGGACTGTGGCAGAGCCGGAGGCACCGGAGGAGACCCGAGGTCAGAGCTGGTGGCCCACCACTGCTAGCGAGGAGGAACCAGAGTCTGGAATCCTTGTGGAAAGGTGAGAGGGCCGTGCCGCGGGTCTGCTGTGGGCGGCACACGTAACAATGCATTCCATGCATTAATAAATGGTGAAAGGAAGGCCAAATGACTGTTGGCATGGTTAAAAGATGTGACAAAAAAAGAAATGGGACTGAAGAAATGGAATGAGGATCCAAATTAAGAAGGCCGGAAAAAGCATAGGCAATGGCATGTTAGATGCAAAACATTGGTAAAGCAGGAAAAAAGAGAATTTGCAAAGAAGCTTGCTAAAAGGGCAAAAACTCATAATAAAAACATTTTCAAATATATCAGAAGCAAGAAGTCTGTGAGGGTGTTGATTGGACCATTAGATGACTGAGGGATAAAAGGGACACTTAGAGAAGACAAGGCCATAGTAAAAGGCTAAATGAATTATTTGCTTTGGTGTTTAATTGAAGAGGATGCTGGGGAGGTATTCATGCCAGAAACATGATTTGAAGGAACTGAAACAAATTATGGTGAACCTGGAAGAGTTTTTCGAGCAAATTGACAAAATAACGAGTAGTAAATCACGTGGAACATATTATTTATACCACAGACTTCTGAAAGAAATACAAATTGAAATTGTGGACCTATTACTAGTAATTTGTATCCTCTGTTGCGGCCCGTTCCGCGACCCTCGCATCCTGGCCCTTACCTCAAAGTTCCAGCTGGGCCCCTCGATGCCTGAACCAGCTCCGTGAGCGTCTCCGCAGGGGAGACGCAATTACCCTGGGCTCCTTAGGCGCGCGCTGTCATGGCACTGATATAGCCCGTTTCCCGCCAGAGCATGCTCCACCCCCGCTCCTGACGTCAGACGCCCAGTCCTACCTAAACTCCCCACAGACCCCACTACGACGCCTTGCAACTGGGTCCCTTGCGGTGCCCAGTTGCCCTGAGCCCCGGTGTGTGACTCCCTCGCACACCATTCCTGCCTGCCTGCCTGCTTGGTCTACTACGTGACTTGCTCGCACTTCTAATCTCTTATTTATTTATTTTATTTATTTGAGTTTTTTCTATACCGGCATTCGTGATAAGAATCACATCATGCCGGTTTACAATAAACAGGGGGGGTGTGATAATAGGTTACAATAAAAAGAACAAGTAACAAGTGCTGAGCGAAAACAATTGCAGTTACAATAAAACAGGGAAATGTACAACTAGGAGCAGAGAAAGGCGATAGGAATTTATTTATTTATTTATTTTTGGTTTTTATATACCGGAAGTTCCTGTATAATATACATATCACTCCGGTTCACAGATAACAGAGATAACTATCGCCGAGATGGCGGTTTACATGGAACATATAGAACAGTTAATCTATTATAAAGTAGAATACAAACTAAGATCTACTAAGAACACATAAATAAAGCAAATAAACATTACAAAATTGCTGTGGGATGGAATACATTTAACAGAATACATTTACCAAACTTTAACAAAGCATTTACAGAATTTATGGAATTTGCTAGGTTATGTCATTTGCGATGTTATAATTTTCTGCGTAAGGGTAATGACTGGAAGTTGGTTAGTGGTGACTTAAGATTCATTCGCTGTCCAGAAAGGCTTTTTTAAATAGCCACGTTTTGAGTCTTTTCCTGAAAGTTGGGAGGCAAGGTTCCTGCCGCAGATCTGGTGGGATGGAGTTCCATAAAGAAGGTCCTGCTGTGGAGAATGCCCTGTCTCTGAAGGTTATATGATGGGAGGTTTTGGAGTGAGGTACCTGTAGAGATTCTTTATAGTACTCTCTAATGGGTCTGAAGGAGGTATGTTTTCTGAAAGGGATTTGTAAATTGAGCGGCGCGTATTGATGGATAGCTTTGTAGATTGTGGTAATGGACTTATATAGGATTCTATAATGAATTGGCAACCAATGTAGGTCTTTGAGGATTGGAGAGATGTGATCTCTTCTCCGTGTATTTGTCAATATTCTGGCTGCCGTGTTTTAATTTGAACCATTTGAAGAGGTTTAGTATGCGATGATGGGAGACCTAATAATAAAGAGTTTCAATAGTCTAACTTAGAGAAGATTATTGCTTGTAAGATTGTTCTGTAGTCATGCGCGTGGAACAGTGGTTTTATTCTTTTTAGGACATGCAGTTTATGAAAGCAGTCCTTGGTGGTTTGGTTTATAAAAGCTTTTAGGTTTAGCCGATTATCAATGATCGCTCCTAGGTCTCTTACTTGCGCTATTTGTAAGTTTACTGGAGGATTTGTGGTGATGATGTTGTTATCCGTGGATATGAAAAGGAGTTCCGTTTTTGAAGAATTTAGGACTAAGTTCAGACTGGAGAGGAGGGAGTTGATTTCTCGAAGGCATGTTTCCCAGAGGTCTAGGGTTTTTTTGATGGATTCTTTAATGGGGATCACTATCTGGACATCGTCAGCATATAAATCGTGTTTTAGGTTCAGTTTGGTTAATAACTGGCAGAGAGGGAGAAGGTAAATGTTAAAGAGTGTAGGTGAGAGGGATGAGCCCTGCGGGACTCCTAGAAAGGAAGGGTAGCGCTTAGATTCTTTGTTGTGTATTTTGACCTTGTAACCTCTATTTCTCAGGAATGTTTTGAACCAGGCCAGTGCCGTGCCTGTTATGCCGATGTTCGATAACTGGTTTAGGAGGATAGAATGGTTAACAGTGTCAAAAGCGGCTGAGAGGTCCAAGAGGATCAATAAATACGTGTGACCTTTATCGAGGCCCAAGATGAGGTAATCTGTCAAGGATATGAGAAGTGATTCGGTACTTAATGATTTCCAGAAGCCATATTGAGAAGGGAAGAGAATTTTGTGATCCTCAAGGTAGACTGATAATTTAGAGTTCACTAGTTTTTCCATGACCTTGGCTATGAAAGGGAGGTTGGAGATTGGGCAAAAGTTGGTGGGGTCTTCTGGATCTAGGTTTGGTTTTTTCAAGAGCGGTTTGATAGAAGCCATTTTAAGGTCATCTGGATAGATTTCTTGGGATAAAGAACAGTTGATAATGTCTGCCAGAGCTTTGGAGATGGTGTCCGGAATTAGAAGAAGCAGTTTGGTGGGGATATGGTCGAATGGGTGAGACGAGGGTTTCATTTTTTTCAGTACTCTTAGGATCTCTGAAGTTGTGATAGGTTTGAACGATTTGAGAGAGATGTCTTTGTTAGGGTGGAGATAAGTACTGGATGGAGAAAGGGTATTGGGCGTCAACTTTGTTAGAAGGATAGAGATTTTATTGCTGAAGAAGAGGGCCAACTCCTCTGCTTTTACTTGAGCTTGGTTGAGCGGAATGTCCGGTACGTTGATTTGAGTTAGGTTGGAAACGTAAGCAAAAGGGTTTTAGAGTCGAAAATCAGGTGATGGATTTTATGAGCGTAGAAGTCTCTTTTTGTTTTTAACGTGGAACTCTTGTAGCGGTGGAGGGCAAGTTTGTAAGCAGAGAGGGAGGACGCTGTTGGTGCTTTGCGCCATTTGCTTTCATTCTGCCTAAGGGAAAGTTTGAGATTTTGAAGTTCTTCATTAAACCATGGTTGTCTTTTAGAAACATTGTGTTTGAGTATTTTAGTTGTCAGTGGACAGAGTTTGTTTGCCGCCGTTTATGTTAAATTGTACCATGATTGAAGGGCTAAATTAGGAGTGGAAACGTCTATGAGGGGGAGTTCTAAGACTAGGTGTTTGTGGAGGTCATCAGAGGAGCATGATTTCCTGTAAGTAAATTGTTGTTGAGGGGAGTGTTTGTTACTCGTTTGTGCCAGTGAGATGGTGGTCGAGATTAGGGCATGGTCTGACCAGGGGACTGGTTTGCAGACCGGTTGTGCTGAGTGTGAGTTGCCTGAGTTTACGAAAATGAGGTCCAAGGTATGACCCGCTCTGTGAGTGGGTTTATTGATTATCTGCTTGAAATCCATGGCTGACATGGCGTTAAGGCGTGTTTCGCCATTGGTTGAGAGAGAGGGGTCGTCGACATGTAAGTTGAAATCTCCAAGTATTATTGCTGGGAACTCCAAATTTAGGTGTGTAGCTGTTAATTCCAGAAAGGGTGAGGCGTCCGAGTCGAGAAGGCCTGGGAAGGCATAGACAAGAAGGATTTGAAGATGGTCTGATTTGAAGAGGCCTGTTTCAAGTTTAGTAGGGGAGTTGACTGGATATTGTGCGAGTCTCAGATCTTTTTTGGCAGCAAGGAGAATACCCCCTCCCCTTTTTTTCCATCGGGGGATGGAGAAGAAATCATAGGAATGCGTTGGTAATTGATTAATTAGTGCAGTGTCTGTAGGTTTAAGCCATGTTTCAGTTATGGCGCAGAAGTCTGGATTTGCGTCAAGAAGAAGGTCGTTGAGTATAAATGTTTTCTTAGTGAGAGATTGGGCGTTGAATAGAATCAGGGAGAATAGTGTTAGGCCTAGCATTTGTGTAATGGGGGAGACCATGATGGGAATGAGGGATTTGTAGGTGTGCAGACGGGAAATCATAAAAGGTTTACCGGTGAAAATGGTCCTATGATGGAGAATTGGAATAGGGAGACCACAAAGCATAGTGGCCAATTGTAACCAGAGAACTGTTTGTTAAAGCACAGAACTTAATTTCTGGGGATAAGGTTGGGAGAATGCTGGATGCGGTCGGATGAGTGCTAGGGCCTGGTCAGATTAGTGTTGGAGGCTGGTAGGACGAATGCTCAATGAAGTTTGGATGAATGAAAGGATGAATGCAGGATGAAGATTGGGTGACGTTTGCTTGTAGATTGGATGAAAATGGGATGAGGAGACTGGATGGATGAATGCTGGATCCAGGAGACTGGATGGATGAATGCTATGGGTGCTTGGTTCAGTTTAAAGGGTCTCAAGCCAGCTTATAATTGGTCTAGTGCCTTTCGAGGGGGGTGGCTTAATTTCTCTGCATGCAGCATCAGGATTTGGTTCTTATCTTCTCAGTCTCTTCCCTTCTCTGTGAGTTATTCCCGCTGTTCGTGCCTGAACGGCTTACCTGGAGGTGAGTGGGCTCCTGTCCACGACAGGACCACGAGAGCTCCGGCAGATAGGCGAATTTGGTGTTGGGACAGAGTGAAGCGGTTATTCTTTCTTCGATTAGGTGCTGTACTTCGGGGGTGCACGAAGGGGCGCACAAAGGGGCCTGCCCCTTTGTCGTGCTCCTTCGGCGCGCGGCGCCTGGAGGCGGTTCCTTAATTTAAATCCCCTTTTTGGACGCGAGGGGATGATGTCATCAGCGCGACTTCGGAGGAGGCGGTGTCGGATCGCGGCTAGGAGAGGTGGTTGCCTTCTTCAGCACCTGTCCAGGTTCCTGCCTGGCCCCGCTGTGCCTGCCTTCAGCTTGCTACAGTTCCTGCCTGGTTTCGCTCTGCCTGCCTTCAGCTCGCTGCAGTTCCAGCCTGGTTTCACGCTGCCTGACTTCGGCCCGCTGCAGTTCCTGCCAGGCCTCCTTCATCCGCTTCAGCTCCAGCCTACTCAAGATCCGGACCAGAGATCACCTAAGTCCCAGTGGCCAGGTTCCTATGGGTTCCTCCCGGGGGGACACCGGCTTCCAGGGTGAACCTCCTGAGTCCCAAGCGGCTGGGCTCCCAAGGGCTCCTCCCGGGGGAGTACCAGCTTCCAGGTGAAGCCTACTGTCTACATCAGCCTGGTCTGCCTACTGGCCTGCTGCCCCGAGACCATGGTCCAACTACCCCAGGTCTCCCACAGGCCGACCTAAGGGTCCACTGTCTAGCTAGTCCACAACACTATCATTAAAATAGTCTATTTCAGCTGAAGACTAGAGGGTGGTCAATGTAAAGCCAATCTTTAAAAAGGGTTCTAGGACTGATCTGGGAAGCTATAAATGAGTGATTCTAATGTCAGTACGATAAAAATTGTAGAAATTATTCTATATAACAAAATTATAGAACATATAGATAGTAGGGATGTGCGAAGCCCAAATCTATCGGTTTGGGCTTTTTTTTCAGCCTGCCACAGGAAATTTCGTATTTCTAGTGGTTCGGGCCTTTAAAATTCAGGGAGACCCGAATTTCATTTTAGTGCGCACTAATGGGGTTAGTGCGCACTAAACCCGAAAATGAATTTTTCCCAAAATTTCCTTCGGGTTTTGGGCTCCCCGAACTAGGATGAATGCACAACCCTAATAGATAGTCATGGTTTAATGGGATGCAGCCAACATTAATTTACCAAAGTGAAGTTTTGTCTCAATAATCTGTTATACTTTTTTATGGGATTAATAAACATGGTGAGCCAGTGGACATAAGTTATATAGATTTTCAGAAGGCATTTGACAAAGTCTCTTATGAGAAACTCCTTTTGTTATTTAGGAGAGTTGTGGGTGGATCCTTGGACCGGTGGCAGATGACCATGCCCCCAGGGGAAGAGATACCGAGAGGGACCACCGGTCAGGTTCAGAGCTAGGAGACAGACACACACTAGTTCTTTTATTAGACAGTATACTGAACCACCAGAGGTGGCAGTAGTGAGCTGGAATGCCTGGCTGGGCTATAGTCCCTCAGATACTGGAACAGCGATCCCTGGAGGCTGAGCAGTAGAGAAACTGAAATATAGTGAGTAGGCAGGGTATGCAGAGTTCATGTATCGAACCTGATGGTAACACTTACACAATGTCTCATAGAAGCCTAGGAGCTGGAATGTATAGACCCTCGAGGAGCGAGTACCTGGTTCCAGGGAAAGCTCTGAGAGAGCGATGGTAACTCACTGATGTAGTTGGCAGTGATGACTTCCAGGCAGAAGAGAATATGGAGCAAGTCTAAGAACAAGGGCCCTCGAGGAGCGAGTACCGGTTCCAGACTATGACCTAAAAAACAAAGGGGAGAGCGAGGCCCCAAAGGAGCGGGTACCCCTGGTAAGTCCGAGGAGGCAGAGTAGCTTAGGTAACTCAATCTGTTAGCAAATTCTAAGACCTTATATATCTGTCGCGGGTGAAGTCATCTCAGGGGGACACCCCTGAGGTTCTCGCCATTGCCGGTACTTCAATCGGGGCCGTGCCACGCGCGTGCCCCTAGGCCTCCAGGAAACATGGCGGGTTGCAGCGTTTAGCCAGTCCGGGGACACCAGAGGACTTTGGCAGAAGGACGCTGCGGCAGCCAATCTTCCCGCGGGTGAAGAGGGAGGCGCCAAAGAGGTAAGGGGGGTGGAGAGAGGGCATCGGGAACCGAAAGACACAACAGTACCCCCCTTCAAAGGGCAATTTCCTCTTCGGGTACCAGTATTAGGTTTTGAAGGATGCGCGAGGTGGAACTGATGAAGCATCTCTTTGTCCAGGATATTGGTCTGAGGCTCCCAAAAGTTTTCTTCGGGGCCGAAACCTTCCCATTTTAGAAGGTATTCAAAAGTCTTGCCTCTTTTATGAACGTCCAGGACTTCTTCTACTTTGTATTCTAAGTCATCTTCTGCATTGATGACAGGTAGATCTTGAGTCTTGGAAGAAAATTCGCTGAGTATAAGTGGTTTCAGGAGAGAAACGTGGAAGGCATTATGGATGTGGAGCCCAGGTGGTAGCTTCAGACGATAGGTAACTTGGCCAATACGTTGAAGGACTGGGAATGGTCCCATGTAGTGAGGAGCAAACCGAAAGTAGTTTGAGTCTGAGGTGCTTGGTAGACAACCAGACCTTATCTCCTGGCTTGAAGACTGGAGCTTGCGCATGGTGCACATCATAGTACTTCTTGGCACGATCGCTCGCTTTGATTAGTATGTATTTTGTCTGAACCCACAATTTATGGATATCATCAGCAGTAGATTGAGCTGCTGGGGACGTCACTGAGAGCTTCAGTGGAAGTGGTGATGTTGGAGGACGTCCAAAAACCACTTCAAATGGTGACTTTCCAGTAGATTTTGCTGGATGAGAGTTGATGGCGAATTCAGCCCATGGAAGCAATTCGGCCCATTGTCGGGACGTGACATAGGCTCAAATAAACTGCTTCATCGTACGATTCGTCTGTTCTGTCTGGCCATTCGACTGTAGATGGTAGGCTGAAGTGTAATCTAGAGTAATGTCGAATAACTTGCACAAGGCCTTCCAAAACCGTGCCATGAATTGGGACCCACGGTCAGATACAATGTGTGAAGGTAGGCCGTGGAGGCGGAATATGTGTGTTATGAATAGCTTTACAAGCTCCAAGGCTGAGGGTATACCAGGGAGCGCCACAAAGTGTGCCATCTTGCTAAAGCGATCCACAGTCACTCAGATGGTGTTCATTCCTCCGGAAGTAGGTAAATCGACTACAAAGTCAGTAGAGATGTGCGACCAGGGTCGATCCAGCACTGGCAAAGGTTGCATTTGACCCCACGGTGGTTCAGAGGCCGGTTTGTTCTTGGAGCAGTTGATGCAGGATGCCACATAGGAATAGGTATCCTTTTTGATGGTAGGCCACCAATACAGCTCCTGTATCTGGAGCAGGGTTCGACGTTGACCAGGATGGCCAGCCAGCTTGGAATTATGCGCCCAGAAGAGCACTTTCTTCCTGAGGTTCTTTGGAACGATAGTCTTTCCAATGGGCACAGACTGAGTAGATGTCAAGAGGATTTTCTTCAGGTCAATTATGTGCTGTGGCTCATCAGGCACATCCTCTGAATGAAATGAGCATGACAGTGCATCTGCTCTGGTGTTTCGATCTCCAGGGCAGAACTTGAACACAAAATCGAAACGGTTGAAGAAAAAAGACCATCTGGCCTGTCTGTAATTCAGCCGTTGTACGTGGTGGAGATACTCAAGGTTCTTATGATCCGTGAAGACAGTTATTTGATGTTGAGTGCCTTCGAGCCAAGGCTGCCATTCCTTGAATGCAAGCTTTATTGCCAGGAGCTCCTTGTCACCAATCCCGTAGTTCTTCTCGGCTGGAGAGAATCTTCATGAGAAGAATGAACATGGATATAAGGCTTTTGAGCCTCCAGCTTGGCTTAACACAGCCCCTACCCCCACATCCAAAGCATCAACTTCTACTATGAAGGGCTTATTGGGGTCTGGATGCCATAAGCATGGTTCTGTGGAGAAGGCAGTCTTCAATTTCTCGAATGTGGAAATGGCCTCAGCTAACCATTTTGAAGTGTTGACACCCTTGCGAGTCATTGCAGTCAAGGGATCGGTTAATGAAGAGTAGTTCTTTATGAAGCTTCGATAATAGTTGGTGAACACCAGGAATCTTCTTAAAGCCTTCAGGCTGGGAGGTTGAGCCCAATTCTTGATACTTTCAAGTTTGTGAGAGTCCATTTGGAAGCCTTCCTTACACACAATGTAGCCTAGAAAAGGCACTCACACTTAGAGAGTTTGGCGTACAGTCGGTGTTCACGAAGACGGTGGAGTATTTGCTTGACGTCTGTAATGTGGGTGTCCAAATCCTGGGAGAAGATTAGTATGTCATCCAGGTATACCACAACGTTCTTGTACAGCAGATCCCGCAAGATGTCATTCATCATATTTTGGAAAATGGCGGATGCATTGCCCAAACCAAATGGCATCTTAAGATACTCGAAGTGGCCGTCTCGCGTATTGAAGGCCGTGTTCCATTCATCGCTGCTCTGAATGCGAATGAGGTTGTAGGCCCCCTTCAGGTCATGCTTTGAAAATATCTTGGCCCCTTGCAGCCTGTCAAACAGCTCCGAGATTAACAGCAAGGGGTAACAGTCTTTGATCGTGATTTCATTTAGACCTCAGTAATCGATACATGGACGTAGGGTACCTTCCTTCTTCCCCACAAAGAAAAAGCCTGTGCCAGCCAGCGACTTTGATGGTCGGATAAAGCCCTTCTGGAGATTTTCTTTAATGTATTCCGACATAGCTTTATTCTCTTTAGCTGAGAGTGGGTACACCCATCCTTTCGGTGGCTCAGCATTGGTCTTCAGCCTTATGGCACAATCATAGGGCCTATGTGGAGGAAGAATATCAGCTGCTTCTTTGGAGAATACATCCCCGAAGGATGCGTATTGGGGCGGCAGCCCTGGCATCTCTCCTATTGTATGCACTTTGCATACAATAGATCTCCTTAAGGCACTTCCCATGACATTCTGGGCCCCAGGGGTAGAGATCTAGGGATGCCCAGTCAAATTGGGGTTGGTGCTCTTGCAGCCAGGGTAACCCTAGGACAATTGGGTGCATAGCCCTCTCCAGTACAAAGAAGGAAATTGATTCCGTATGGAGCGCCCCGGTATGAAGAGTAACTGGTACGGTTTCGCAAGCCATGTTGTCTGGTAAGGGCTCCCTATGATTGGAGGATAACAGTAGTGGATCCTTCAACTTGATGAGGGGAATCTTCAGGTCTTCCACTAGACGTCTGAGAATGAAGTTGCCTCCTTCCCCTGAGTCCACCAGGGCAGGAATCTGAACCATGATCGATCCGGAGGTCAAAGAGACTGGGAGAGAGAGCGGAGGAGATGTCACGGTATGGCCTAAGAACAGTCCTCCTGCAGGACTTAGGCCCGTCTGTTTTCTGGACGAATGGAGCATGCGGAGACATTATGGTCGGGCTGACCACAGTACATGCAAAGGCTGCGCTTCTTCCAAAATCTTCTCTTTCTGGAGGTCAAGCTACCATGACCAAGTTGCATAGGTTCATCTGTATCAGCAGCAGGAATTACTGGAACCATCCGAGGTGTAGAGACAGCACTGGCCTGTTTCAACCTGGGTAACACCCTAGGCTGGAGTTGCTTCACCTTAACCCAGAGCCGGTGATCAATCCGAGTAACCAAGGCTACTAATTCGTCCAGTGAATCACGTGTTTGGCGAGCAGCCAGCTCGTCCTTTAAACGGTTATCCAGGCCTCTGCAAAAGAGAGTCTTGAGACATTTGGGGTCCCAGCGAAGTTCTGCTGCAAGAGTTTTGAATTTGATGGCAAATTCGGCCAATGATCTGCTGCCTTGCTTCAGTTCCACCAAAGCAGATCCAGCTACAGCAGTTCGAGCAGGGTCATCAAAAACGGATTTAAATAAGTCCATAAATCCTTCTATGTCCTGCAAAATGGAGTCCTTGCATTCCCACAAGGTAGATGCCCAAGACAAGGCCCTACCATCTAGGTATGAAAGGATTTAGGTAGTTTTGGAGAGAGCTGTAGGAAATAGAGATGGCTGTAAGGCAAAGTGCATGCAGCACTGGTTCAAAAAGCCCTGGGTCTTCTGGATTTCTCCAGAAAAGCAGATTGGAGCTGCCAGTGGTACAGCACTCTTCAAAGTTACCCCCGGTGACTGACCTTCTTGGTTGGAGGCTAGAGATGTGAATCGTGTCCTCGATCGTCTTAATGATCGATTTCGGCTGGGAGGGGGAGGGAATCGTATTGTTGCCATTTCAGTGTGTAAAGTATCGTGAAAATCGTTAAAATCGTGAGCCGGCACACTAAAACCCCCTAAAACCCACCCCCGACCCTTTAAATTAAATCCCCCACCCTCCCGAACCCCCCCCCCCCCAAATGCCTTAAATTACCTGGGGGTCCAGCAGCACACTAAAACACGGCAGACTAAAACCCCCTAAAACCCACCCCGACCCTTTAAATTAAATCCCCCACCCTCCCGAACCCCCCCCCCAAATGCCTTAAATTACCTGGGGGTCCGTAGCGGTGGTCCGTAGCTTAAATTACCTCCGTAGCCTTAAATTACCTCCGTAACGGCGGTCCGTAGCTAAATCGGGGGAAGGGGGAGAGCAGGAAACCGGCACACTAAATCGTGTAGTCTTCAGCCGGCGCCATTTTGCAAAATGGCCACCGCAAAATGGCGGCGGCCATAGACCAAAACGATTCGATGCAGGAGGTCGTTCCGGACCCCCACTGGACTTTTGGCAAGTCTTGTGGGGGTCAGGAGGCCCCCCCAAGCTGGCCAAAAGTTCCTGGGGGTCCAGCAGGGGTCCGGGAGCGATCTCCTGCCGCGAATCGTTTTCCATACGGAAAATGGCGCCGGCAGGAGATCGACTGCAGGAGGTCGTTCAGCGGGGGTCTGTACGGAAAATGATTCGCGGCAGGAGATCGTTTTCCGGACCCCCGCTGGACCCCCAGGGACTTTTGGCCAGCTTGGGGGGGCCTCCTGACCCCCACAAGACTTGCCAAAAGTCCAGCGGGGGTCCGGAACGACCTCCTGCAGTCGAATCGTGTTGGTCTATGGCCGCCTCCATTTTGCGCCGCTATTTTGAAAAATGGCGCCGGCTGAAGACAACACAATTCAATTGCAGGAGGCCGTTCCGGACCGCTGCCGTTCCGGACCGCCGCTGGACCCCCAGGTAATTTAAGGCATTTGGGGGGGGGTTCGGGAGGGTGGGGGATTTAATTTAAAGGGTCGGGGGTGGGTTTTAGGGGGTTTTAGTGTGCCGGTTTTCCTGCCCTCCCCCTTCCCCCGATTTACGATTTTTTGACGATAAATCGGGGGAATTGGTATTGTATCGTGGCCCTAAAGATTTTTGACGATTTAAAATATATTGGACGATATTTTAAATCGTCAAAAAACGATTCACATCCCTACTAATTATTCCTGGCCATAAGCAGCATGGAATCTATCTACATGAAACCTACCAGGTAATTTTGACCTGGCTTGGTCATTATTGGAAAAAGAGTACTAGAATTGGCCTGACCCACTATGGTGGTTTTTGTATATGAGAGTTCTGCTCAGGGAGATGCCACCAGTTATTGAATGAAGGGTTCACATATTTTTTCACTCATAGATACTTATTGTTGAATTTTTTGTTGAATAAATTGTCAAAATATAACCCTTTTTTCTGACTTTTTTATTCAATGGGGTTATCTTTCGCTTTTATCAGGTTTCAGATTAAAATCTAATCATGTTTTGAGTACAAATTGTGCTAAAATACTGACCATCATAGGAGGCTCGCAAACATTTTCTCAGCACTACATGATAGTCCATACCCCTGAGAAGCAGTTAATAAGACTGATATATATTGAATTTTTAATGGTTATATTACATAGTTAAGTTTATACAGTTTTGTATGAAGATATATGTAAATTAGAGTCTATGTATTGCCTGAAAATAAAAATGAAAGTAAAAAAATGGTTTACTAACATAAATCAGCTGTCTGAAAATTTCCATCCAGTGAGTGTGGGTAAAAGTATATGTATTTTTTCACAAAATGTGTACTTTACCTTTTACACACACACTGTAATGGAGCTTTCCCAGAGTGAAATTAGATTGGGAGAGAAAATGGCACTCATAGTTTTGGATTTTCAAAAAAATGCATGTCATTTTGGTTGGAAAAAGTATCTGTAAAAAAAAAAAAAAAGGATACAAATCTTTACGGTTACGTTTACCTGGGGTACTTTTCAAATTAAAAGTACTGTATGTGTGCATTTTTTTTAAAACTGATATGAAGAACACAGATAAAAAGAACCTGGGGACTTTGCAGCAATGCAGGCAGTTTGAAAATTAAGAACATAAGAACATAAGAAATTGCCATGCTGGGTCAGACCAAGGGTCCATCAAGCCCAGCATCCTGTTTCCAACAGAGGCCAAAACCTGGCCACAAGAACCTGGCAATTACCCAAACACTAAGAAGAACCCATGCTACTGATGCAATTAATAGCAGTGGCTATTCCATAGGTAAAATTGATTAATAGCCATTAATCCATTAATAGCCATTAATGGACTTCTCCTCCAAGAACTCCTCCAAGAACTTATCCAATTGCCCCTAAATGATTTCTATGTTGTTTGAGAAATAACATGGCATACTTCTTTCAATGTTATGTTAAAGCAGAATAATGTATGCATAAGCGTAAGCTATTTAAAAAGAGTTTAATTCTATTTTATTCCTCATTTAATCCTTAGCCTTTTAAAAATATCAAATACTGTTTTGAATGAATGACATTCTCATTGATTTAACATTTTATATCTCTTCCCAAATACATTATTCCCATTTCATAGAACTGTTTTTTTTTATAATTAAATCTTCATTCTACATTATTGAAATGAAATCACCTCTAGAGAGTGTTATTCCATTAAGTCAATGATATTAATCCAATTATGCCCATTTGGGAATCACTCTTTGGAAAATAATCATCTTTCTTAGCAGCTGTAAAACCCTAGCATTGTAGACTGTGGTTCAAGTTATTAAGTTTCTATGAGCATTCATCATCTGTGAATGTTCATCATTTCCTTTAATAGTAATATATACTTTCACTTCCTATGTAGGTTTATATCTCTCGCTTTGTCTAATTTCTCCCACTGGACTAGTAATGATGTCCTTTATTATGTTCTGTATTATCTATCTATATATACAGCTATGTCTAGATGTAAATCAAGGTACATTCTTTAAACTTAAAATGGTATCCCTGAATTGATATGAAGCTAAGATATGACTTTATTTTATGGACAATAGAGTGCATCCAATACTTTCCTTCTTTTAGAAATCAATTTTCAAAGTGATTTCTGCAAATAAAAAAGTATTTTGCTTGTGTTAATCAGCTGACTGAAAACTGTCTTCCCTCCGTGGGACTCAAAGTTTGCACATTGTTCTACCACACATAGGTTTAAGTGCATAGGGAGGAGGCATACCTGCGGGCATGCAGCCACCAAACTGCACGTGCACATTTCCAAAAATGAAAAAAAAATAAAAATTAAGAAACAAAAAAAGAAAAGATAATAAACAGAAACAAAAATCTTTACCAAAATGGACTGAAAAGACAATTTGGGGAATGTACATTCCCATTTGCCAAGCTTCCTCATACTGTCTTGTCAATGAGCCTCTAGGAGGTCCACTTTGAAGTCTGAGAGGATAATTCAGTCTTCATATCAGTTCAGTATTTTGGGCCAGATTTTAGTACCTATGCGTGGGCATAGATTTGTGCGCACAACCCAGCGCGCACAAATCTATGCCCGATTTTATAACATGCACATGCAGCCTGATGCATATTAAAAAAATCTGGGGTCGGCGCATGCATTTTGTGCACGCCGAGCCATAGGGAAGCCCCGATGGCTTTCCCTGTTCCCTCCAAAATCGGAGCAGCCTCGGAGGGAACTTTCCTTCCGCCCCCGCCCTACCTTCCCCTCCCTTCCCCTACCTAACCTGCCCCCCAGCCCTACCTAAACCCCCCCCCCATTACCTTTGCTATGCAAGTTGCACTTGCCTCCGGGCATGCGTAGGTTGCACGCGCCGGCGAGTGCCGGCACACGATCCCCCTACCTAGAGGCCCTACAGAGGCTTCTGGCCACACCCCTGCCCCAGACCGCTCCACCCCACCCCTTTTTTCAAGCCCCAGGACATACGTGCATCCCGGGTTTTGCACGCGTCGCCGGGCCTATGCAAAATAGGCTCGGTGTGCGTAACCCCCCTACACACATATATCCAGCTGGATTTATGCGCATAGGGCTTTTAAAATCTGCCCCTTTGTGTTTTTATTGAAACTTCCAATAGGGTGCTAATGTGATAGGGCTTCTTTCAGAGGGTTTTGTTTTAGGAATGTGTCCATCTGTTCACTGGGAACTGGACTGAGAATTTTTTTTTTTTTTAATGTTATAACAAATCATTGTTTTAAATAAAATGATCTCCACTGGGTAGGATATTATTTCATCTCTTCCACTTTAATTCTTCTAGGACTGAAACAGTTCTGTAATTTTAGCTAAATGCAGTACTATCTTTTAGATTTAGCAGTCCTTGTATTAATTTCTTAAAGTAGTCTGTGGCAATCTTTTCCAAGAAAAAGTTATTTCTGGGGCAATTTCTATTGTTCACACTGGGACAAAGTATGCAGTTATTTTTAACTCATGGGCTATATACCAGTTTTCAAAGTTGAAGTACATGATACAAAGTTTCCATGAATATTTGCACCAATTTTTTCTTTTTTTGGGTGTTTACTTTTTTCATGGAAAATAGTGCATGTAGAATTGAAAGTGCTTCATGAGGGGGGGGGGGGGAGCAAGATGGCTGCCGCCTGACCTGCACACTAAGAAACGCTCCTCTGGCTCTTTGTTAATAATCTTTTTTCCTTATCTTGATGAAATGCCTCATACCAAGAGAAAAGCTCGGCTGAGGGAGGTTTCAAGATCTTCTCCCGTTTCGGATCGAGAGTTTCTTCACAGCACCCCTAAAAGTTACTCCAGAGGGGAGAGCCATTATGGAGTCGACCGCTGAGTGAACGTCGCTTCCCTTGGCTGAAGTGATATCGTTGAGCCCTGGCACACCGAGTGTGCCTCCAACCCCATTTCCTTCGGATTTGGATCTTTTTGATTTGAGACAAAGAGATGATAACACCATTAAAGCCCCAAGAAGGGAAACTCTTTTGAATTCCCCTTTGGACAATCTGCTTAGTACAGATTCCACAGGCCTCTCTTTTGTCCCGAAGCTCCCAGAGACCAATGAAGGTGGAAACAACCCGTTGGTATAGGAGCAGGGACTGTGCAGGGTTGCCTGCTACCAATGCTAGTACTTAAGAAACCGAAGAAAATAACACTGAAGTCTGTTTGGAATTCCTTAATTTCTATAGAGAAGGCTATTACCTCTTTAACAGCCATAGCAGTGGATAGTAATTGGCATGTGTTGGCTATAGAAAATCAAGTTGGATCTTTGGTGACTAAAGTCACTGAGTTGGATACAAGAATTTCTAAAATGGAAACAGTGTAACATAAACTGGTTCAATCAGATATTGTTTCAACTAAGAAACTGGAAAATGTTGAAAATACTTTAAGGATCTTAAATCTAAGAGTACTGAATTTTCCTTGTATAAGGTTGCTTCTCCCCAAGGATGTACTTAAGCGTTACTTTGGCCTATATTTTCTAAAACACTGCGGCGGTGTGAATCTCGCGATGCAGGGGGGCGAAGTATGGGGGTGGGCCTGTGAAAGCCGGCAGCGATCGCACCTCTGCAGTGCGATCGCTGCCGGCTTTCGCACTCAATAGCGCCATCATAAAAGGTGGTGCTATTGGGCACGAAATGGTCAGTGAAAAGGCTCCTTACCTTTTCACCGTCCACGCTGTCTTTGCGGTATCTACCCCGACTCCTCCTCTTCCGGGGCAGATGCCACCCCGACTCCGCCCCTTTTTAGCTATTGCATGCGAAAAGGGACGTTTCGCGTGTGCTACCTTTAAAAAATGACCCCCTTAGAGCAGATTCTTAAATTCCATCGGAGGCTGTTCAGAAATAACAAGGGCTTACTTTTTTCCTAAATCGGAAGGAGAAATTACTAAGGTTTCTGAACGAGTTTCAGCTCTGAATGTTTCTGAGTTATTAGAATTATCTCAAGAGATGATTATTCAGGACAGAGCTACTTTATTAGTGACTTTTGCATTTCTTCCTGAGAGAAATTCAGTGCTCAAATTTTTCTTTTGCAATCGTCATCATTTATTCTATGGTCAAAAAGTTTGGCTCTTCCCTGACATCACTAGGATAACTCAAGAATATAGGAGGAAATTTCTTTCTATGCATCCAGAAGTCTTAAGTAAATCTGCAAAATTTGATTTGAGATTTCAGTGTAAATGTTTGATTAGTAGAGATGTGCTTCGGGTAAAAATTTCATGTCAGGCTTCGTTTCGGCCCCCCATCCCGCAGGAATTTTGTTTTTCCCATGGTTCAGGGTTTTTTTTCAGAGGCCCCGATTTTCGGGTTAGTGCGCGCTAACTCAAAAAGAATTTTTCCCGAAATTTCGGAAAAAATCAATTGTTTTTCAGTTCTCCTGAGCCTGCCGGATTTGCGCGAGCAGGGCCCTCGCGCGCCGGCGCACCTATTTTGCATAGGCCACTGGTGCGCGCAAAGCCCCTGGACGCACGTAAGTCCCGGGGCTTCGTAAAAGGGGCAGGAGGGGGATGTCCGGGGGCATGGCGATGGTTCAGGGGTGGGCGGGGGTCGGTCCCGAGACCCCCGGCACTGCGGCCTGTGCCGGGGGATGCCGAGGCGACGCGGGTTTCAAGCAGGCGTAACTTGCACAACAAAAGGTAGGGGGGGGATTTAGGTAGGGCTGGGGGGTGGGGTAGATAGAGGAAGGGAGGGGAAGGTGGGGGGACGCAGAAGGAAAGTTCCCTCCGAGGCCGCAATAATACTTTATTTTAATTGTGACCTCTAGTTATTTAATTTCAAAAAGATACTTAGCTCAAATAGCTGGCATATGACTGCAGTATTATTTGACACTGTATCTTTTCAAATATTCATAAATTGTTCCCAACACGGACCGTGTTTTGGCTAAATTAGCCTTCATCAGGGGATATTTTAATCAAACACTGTCATCACGCCACAAACTCTTCGTATCTCCATACCCTAAGACATACAATAAAATTTAAAAAATTACAAAACATTTTTAAAAAGTCACACAAAGGTACCACATTCATACGCCAGCTATTTGAGCTAAGTATCTTTTTGAAATTAAGTAACTAAAGGTCACAATTAAAATAAAGTATTAAGGAGGTCACGTGATGCATGAACTGGTAGATGTAGTGTATTTGGATTTTCAGAAGGCGTTTGACAAAGTCCCTCATGAGAGGCTTCTAAGAAAACTATAAAGTCATGGGATAGGAGGCGATGTTGTAGTTACACGATGTTAGGTTCCATATAAGGAGCTACCACCCAGGAAAAAGATCTAGGCATCATAGTGGACAATACTTTAAAATCGTCAGCTCAGTGTGCTGCAGCAGTCAAAAAATCAAACAGAATGTTAGGAAGTATTAGGAAGGGAATGGTTAATAAAACGGAAAATGTCATAATGCCTCTATATCGCTCCATGGTGAGACCGCACCTTGAATACTGTGTACAATTCTGGTCGCCGCATCTCAAAAAAGATATAGTTGTGATGGAGAAGGTACAGAGAAGGGCAACCAAAATGATAAAGGAGATGGAACAGCTCCCCTATGAGGAAAGGCTGAAGAGGTTAGGGCTGTTCAGCTTGGAGAAGAGATGGCTGAGGGGGGATATGTTAGAGGTCTTTAAGATCATGAGAGATCTTAAATGAGTAGATGAGAATCAGTTATTTACACCTTCAAATAATAGAAGGACTAGGGGGCATTCCATGAAGTTAGACATTTAAGACTAATCGGAGAAAAATCTTTTTCACTCAACGCACAATAAAGCTTTGGAATTTGTTGCCAGAGGATGTGGTTAGTGCAGTTAGTGTAGCTGGCTTCAAAAAAGGTTTGGATAAGTTCTTGGAGGAGAAGTCCATTAACAGCTATTAATCAAGTTTACTTAGGGAATAGCCACTGCTATTAATTTGTTACGACTGTCACTGCTTGACGTCTCCTCTCCACCCTCCTTACCTCTTTGGCGACTCCTCCCGCAGTTGATGGACGTCTGGCTGCCATGGGACTGCCTGCCGTTCTCTCCAGCGTCCCCAGTCCGGCTTGTGTGCTGCATCCCACCATGTTGTTCAGCTGCCATAGGGCGTGCACGCTGCGCAGCCCTGCTTCTTATTCCTTCTTTGGCGCGAACCTCAGGGGTGTCCCCCTGTGATGACGTCATGCATCCCGGATACAAAAGCCTACTCTGTTTGCTAGCTAATTGAGTTAGCAAGGGACTCCTTATGCAAGGCACTCCTTACGGATGGGATTCGCTCTCTATACCTAGCTACTCTGCCTCTCCTTATTGGACTTACTCTATCAGGGTACCCGCTCCTCGGAGGCCTCTCTTTTCTTTCAGGTCACTGTCTGGAACTGGTACTCGCTGCCTGAGCTCACTTCTGCTTGGAAGAAACCACTGCCTACACCATCAGTGAGTTACCATCTAGACTCTCTCAGAGCTGTTCCCTGGAACCAGGAACTCACTCCTCGAGGGCCTGCCTCTATTCCAGCTTCTGTGTTACCTTCCGTGAGAAATCGCTGTGTGAGTATTCAACCAACGAGGCTCCATATCAGAACCCTGTGTATGCTCCACTGTACTCACTATCTAAGTTTCTCTCCACTACAGCACAGCTATTGAGGGTTCACTGTTCCAGTGTCCTGAGGGACTACAAGCCCAGCCGGGCTTCATCTCTATTCACTACTGCCACCTCTGGTGGCTTCTCAACTCTGTTTAATAATAAAAGATAGTTCTGTGTCCTAAGCTGAGCCTGACCTGCGGCCCCTCATGAGACTTCCCCCTGTGGGCATGGTCATCTACCACAGTGTCCAAGGGTCTACCCAAAACCTTACAAACAATAACATAATTGCATCAGTAGCATGGGATCTTCTTAGTGTTTGGGTAATTACCAGGTCCTTGTGGCCTGGTTTGGCCTCTGTTGGAAACAGGATGCTGGGCTCGATGGACCCTTGGTCTGACCCAGCATGGAAATTTTTTATGTTCTTATATTCTTATACAGTGCAGCAAGGAAGAAACCACAGATTCTGAAGTTGGCAATGGAGGAAAAGGGCAGAGATAAGAGTGCCTTGCCCGTAGAGCAGAGTTCATGAGCAAGCATGTAGGGAAAGATTTGAGAGGAGAGGTAATAAGAAGTTGTAAAATGAATACACCTATAGGTGAGCCAGAGAAGCTTGCACTGTATGTAGGAATGGATAGGGAGCCAATACAGTGACATTTTGTTAAATAAATTAACTAATTGACGTAGAACTCCTCTTCATATCTCATTTAAATGTGATGATTATACAGTAGTTCAAATATTAATTGAAAAATGGAACAATGTGATTTTGAAAGATTATGAACTGTAGCATCTTTAATAACTTTCGCCTTGGTCTAATAAAAGAATCAAACCCTAAAATGATCCAATTCACAATCTCAGAGCAAAAGAGATTGGCATCAGGGGAATAAAACTACAATGGAATACCAATAAATTACTGTATTGGATTTAGGTAATACAATTTATGTTTTGTCTAGGCAGCACAGACATTACTGGTATCATAAAGTTTAGGAAATGCTGTAATTGTGACAAAGAAAGCACTTTAAGTGACATGAATTGATGGATTGGAGCTATAAGAGTGAGAGACTGAGCCCAGAAATGATTGTGTTGGGTGAGGAGTTAGAAGGATAGGAAGGAACAATAAGACAGTAGGGGAAAATTAATTGTAAATGAAAGCCTAGTAATTACAATTAGTTATTTCCTTTAGCAAGATGGGGAAAGAGAAGGAAAAGGATTGCTTGTACAATGCAAAACCATTTCAAACTTGTCTATGAATGCATATCTCTTGCAAAAGGAAGAAACACACTAGAAAAGATCAATTGATACACAGGGAAAGTTTACATATGATTCTTATGCCTTTCATACTAACCCCAACTTTTATTATGGTTTGAGATGTGCCATCAGAGATAACTCAATCTGTTACAGAGCTATATGATTGGGACAATTAATTTCAGAACAAGTTTAACTAATTAATGCCAAAAGATGTAATGTATTCAGTTTTAATATATTTAATACATACTACTTCATCAAATGGATTTGTACTCATGCATTCAATATAAAATCATACAGTATTTAATTATTATTACAGCTATTAAATTCCTTTTATATTTTTTAATGGGATGCTTCAGATAACCATCTTTCATCCAAAAAATTATGAATCTTGTAACATTAGTCTTAAAATATTACAGTGTGCTTATCTGCAGTGAATAAATTACTAATTATTTTAGGAATAAAATGGACTGCTATTTTGGATGTTTTTACTTTTTGTAAAAATTAACTTTCAAAGCAAATAGGAAGATGTTAGTAATTTCACAATAATAAGTATACACAGTGCTTTATTGATTAAGGCGCAAGTTATAAATGGTGGATCATGTTGTCCTATTTGCTCTAAAAAGCAAACTGTTGAATTTGAGAAGGCATGAAGGTGAGAAATGACTGTGAACCTGTTAGAGATGTGCAGAGAAAAAAAATTAGTTTGGTTCATTCATTTGTTTCATCGTACACCTGGATTCATTTCATTAATTTCAAATATTCATTTGTTTGTTTTGTTCATTCCTTTGTTTGCCATTATAGTCAAAGGAAAAGCAATCCAGTCTATTTTGGGCTCTCAAATAGACATTTTATAATCATTTCTAATGAGATTGGTGGGCATCCATCATCAGAAGGGTGAAGGCATGCCAACACTTGAAGACTATGGCAATGTGGCACCAAAAGTGACATAAATAAATAATGCACCATAAAGGGGCAAAAGGGTACCAGCAATGGCAGAACGTATCGAAGGCACCATCTGATGAGTAAGAAGCAGCTAGAGTGGAAATAATACTCCAAGGCTTCAAATGAGGGCACCAATAACAGTGGCATGAACACTTGAAGACAATATGAGGGACAAAGTGGCACCAAATGTTGCATCAACATGAAGGGAACATAGCAGATAATGTGGCAGAAAAGTCTGCAAAGCACTGATAAAGGGGCAAAGCAGCACAAAGAGTGACATAAACATACCACAGCACCATGAAAAGTGCAAAGAAACCCTCCAGAGTGGCAAGAACACCCCAAGGTGTAGAGTCTGGGTTTTGAAAGCAGAGCAGAGTGACAGCAAGATCCTCAAAGTGCAAAATAGACAGAGTAGCATTGGAGATGTCTGTCTCCTGTGGAAGCACTTACCACCTCTCAGATTTACTATAATCTATAGTTAGTATCATTATTGTGACATGAGCTGTTATTTCATTTCCTGCTTAAACTTGATTTTGCTGCTGGGTGGAATTTTGAGTTTCTTGTGAAATTAGCTTTACAATTTAATCTATAATCATAATCAGAGCATGACAATGGTCCTTCCTCAATGTGGCTTTCCTGGCAATTTGTGAAGTTTGCTGTATTAAGAAAGCTTTTCTCCTATTCTGTAGCTGAACACAGTTTTTTTCCTTTCTGGGTTATCTGATGTTGCATTAGTTCTCTCTTCTTTTGGAAACTTTTACCACATTCAGAACATGTAAAAGGTCTTATCTTTGCATATTTTCTGTTCTGCCTGTATTTCTTCCTTCTGACTGAGTGTTTTTGTGGACAAAATACCCCAATGTAACTAACAAACAAACTAGGCTGGGATTATAAAGGGTAGAACTAAATGAAGAACAATAAAACAAGGTGGAGTAGGAAGAGAAACTTGTATTTTTTTATTTTTTTCACATTTTTTTACGGGGACAAAACACCATTGATAACCGTCAAATAAATAGGGTGAGTATAAGGCTGGGATTTGAGTGGGGTTTAAAAAAAGAGTGGGGTGATGGGAGAAACATAGTTTTTTCTTACTCTATTTCCTGGGGAAAACACAAAAACCCTAGAATAAAAAAGAAAGTAATACCAGCAAACAATACTGAGATAACAAAACTCCCATGCTGATATATATTAGGCATGGCAAGTAGGCATATTAACAGCATGATCCCCAAGGTGGTGTATCAGGGGAAACACAGGTAGGTAGATTGGTAGCAGCAAGACCTTTAAGGGGCATGACATATAAGTAGAGTGGTAGCAGTAAGATCTCAAATGCAATATAAGGGGACATGGCAGATAGGAAAATCAGTAGCAGCAAGACCTTAAGATGGTATTTCTGGGGCATGGAAGGTAAGCAGAGTAATGCAAGACCTTCAAGGTGCTTTCAGTCATTTTTCCATTTGTTCAGATTCTGGAAACCTAAGTAAAGGCAGATTTATTTTCAAAAAAAGACTACCTTTTTCATCAACTCTAGTGCCAGCCTTGAGTGATGAGGGCTTACAATGTCCCCTGCCATTGAGAAGAAATGTAGGCTAGTTGGAGGGCAGTAAAATTATTGCTGAGCCACTTTGGGTAGATCTAGCCTCTGCCAGAATACAGACTTCTCTGCCCAATTTGCCAAGGCATCTGGGTCCATGTCCTTCATGGGCTCTGTGAGATATCATATCATATTCATTTTTTCTGGGGTCATCTTTGCTGGGGTTCTCCAAGTGTCTCGCTTGCCATCTGCATTAGTTTTGGATCCTGCCAGGAGTGATAATTCTTTTCAGGCAACATAGTAATATAGTAATGAAGGCAGAAAAAGAGCAAATGGTCCATCCAGTATGCCCAGCAAATTTCTTATGGTAGTAACTGCCGCTCTGTGCAGGTTACTCCCATGTTTCTGTTAAGGGTAGTATCTGCTGCTCCTTACAGATTACCCCCAAGCCTTATGGCTTTGGCGTATTGAAGTGGGAGAGGATGTGGTAGCTGACAGGATGCTGCTCATGCTTGTACTATTCTTTGAGGTGTCCACTCTTTCCTGTGCTACAGTCCCATTGTGCCTCTGCCTCTGGTGCACTTCTTGATACACCCTAGCTACCAGAATATCCTTCATGAATATGAGATGCTGGAACTGGCTGATGAGACTCCCTTTCATCCATGGATAACAAAGTGCAGCAAGTATCATTTTCTGTGAGAAATTTCAGTCTCTTTTGCACCTGCTTCTTCATGGAGTCCACAAACTCCAAAACCTCTGCTTCCATTCCCTTTTCCTCACAGAAGCGCTCTAACTTTTATTCCAGAATATTTACTATAGGGATGACCCCATCCAGGGTGGCATTTCTGGAACTCATATCCTCTGTGGCATTCTTGAAAGGCTTCAAGATTTGTACCAGCTCACTCATCACTACCCAATCACAATACCCCAGGGGGCATAACACATCTATCTCTATTTCCTGAGACAGATCATGAATGGTGTCTCCTGATTCACTAACCTCTGCAGCATCATATAGGTGGAATTCAAGCTGGTACCAACATCTTGAATCAGACATTTGTGATGCCTTCAAAATTATTCTTCCTTTTCATTTGTTGCCAGAGGATGTGGTTAGTGCAGTTAGTGTAGCTGTGTTTAAAAAAGGATTGGATAAGTTCTTGGAGGAGAAGTCCATTACCTGCTATTAATTAAGTTGACTTAGAAAATAGCCACCGCTATTACTAGCAACGGTAACATGGAATAGACTTAGTTTTGGGCTCCTTGCCAGGTTCTTATGGCCTGGATTGGCCACTGTTGGAAACAGGATGCTGGGCTTGATGGCCCCTTGGTCTGACCCAGTATGGCATGTTCTTATGTATGTTCACACTTCAACTGCTATTTTCTGCACTTCTCTATTAGCTTCTATATGAATACATTCCTGTGGTCCTTGGACCCCCAGTTCCAGGGCATCCTTCACTGCTGTCTGCAAGACAATGGATACCCTGAAAGCCTCTCTCTTCTATTTCCTTTATTATATTTGAACCATTGCCTGTCACAAAGAAAACCTGCATTCAAACTCCTGGCTCTCCGGTCCAGCTGCCTACCCTCCAGCAACTCTCTAATGCAGTGGTTCTCAACCCTGTCCTGGCGACCCCACCAGCCAGTCGGGTTTTCAGGATACCCACAATGAATATGCATGAGAGAACATTTGCATGCACTGCCTCCATAACATGCAAATTTTCTCTCATGCATATTCATTGTGGGTATCCTGAAAACCCGACTGGCTGGTGGGGTCCCCAGGACAGGGTTGAGAACCACTGCTCTAAAGGCTGATAGAATATCAGCTGAGGTACATAATTATAGGCTCCATACAGCAGTTCTCTCTCTCTCTTTCTTTCCTTCCCCCCCCCCCCTCCTCCATATATTAATCAGCATGCAAAGTGAAAAATAGCACAAGGTACAAAATGTATTGCGCATTGTGGAAAATGACAATGCACCCCTTTTTATCATGGGCGCTATTTCAATTATATTTATAGCATTTTGATAAGTCTAGGGGTTATTTGGCTAAAGTTAGCTGGATAACCTATCAGAGATGTTTAGCGGGATAATTGTCCCATTGAATATTCTCAAATAAAGTTATCCAGGTATACATACCTGCAGGGCTGGCTCTAGGACAAATAGTGCCCTGGGTGAAAATTGTTAATGGCACCCATCCCTCCACCCCCACCAGACATTCTCTTACATTTCTGCTAGGCATTTTCTCTCTCCCTCTAGACATTCTCCTCCTTATCTTACCCATCCTTCTGGGCATTTTCACTTACTTTCCTTATAGTCATTCTGCTTCCCCTTTTCCCTCCCTCTTCCCCTCCATTCCTCCTGAAACTCTTTCCTTTTCCCCCTCCCTCCAGATATTTTCTCTTTTTCTCCCATTTCCCCTCCCTCCAGGCATTCTTTCCCTCCTTCTCCAAACAGTCTCTCCTCTCTCTCCCTCCCTTCAGGTATTCTCTCTGTCTCTTCTGGCACTCTCTCTCTCTCTCTATGTGGACTGTCCCCATGAAAAATTGTAGTAATTTACCTTCTGTTTTGCTATTATAAAATATTTTGAACACAATGAAAAAGGTGCAGGGCTGGTGAGTATTCCCTGCATACAAGAGTGCCAAAGCAAAGGCCCAGCTACCCCCACTCTGCCAGGTGGATTAACTTGCTAGGTGGTGTTACGATCCCCCCTGTTGCTGCACTACAGGTGGTATCTCACCTTCCACTGGAGGCCGCTTGGAAGCCAGGGCCTCACCTGTGTACCATCCAGGATTCGCTCCAAGGCCTGGGAGGCCTAGCCTGTTCCTGAGGCCTGCCTGTGGCTTGCTTGGCTGCGTTTGGACTTCCTGCTCGGCCACGCCCTTCTCCCTAGGGGCTGGCCCGCAGCTCTCCACCTCAGTTATAGGGCCAGCGAGGGGGCAATTGATTTCTTAGGTATGTAGAGAAATCCCTGTGCTCACTCAACAAATCCACACAAAAATTGGAGAGTATGAGCAGTTTTTTTAAAATAAACTTACCCCTCAAAAATTTTAAAAAATTTAAAAAAAGAGCAAAAAAAGGTTTGCTGAATAAAGTATGACATACAGTGGAGGTTTTTGACCGATGATTGCATCTACTGGTCTATAACCTGATAATTGATTCAGATACAAAACCAGCTCTGAGGTCTTTTCCTCCAATTGTTAAAAAGCTTTGCTAAAAATTTGTTAAAATTCTTTAAAAATCAAGAAAGTATAATTCAGATTGCAGTTTCAATTCATTCTCAATACACACTAACCATTTTTTTCCTCTTGTTGTACTTTCTGTGTCAAATATTTAGAGATTACATCCAGAGCATGATTTTAGGATATGGACATATAAAGCAAATGTACATCTAAAGTGACCAATATAATATTATCATTAACCAAGCTAATTTCATTGAGGATATTCAAACATGTGGGTTGTATCTTTAATAAAAGAAGTCATATTTGAAACAAAGGATTTCAAAAAATAATCTACATAGGTGGATAATAGTTCTAGGATAGAATCTTTGGCAGATAGAATTTGTCTCCCTGGAGATTTAGACAATGATTAATGAATTATCGGTAAAAAGAAAATGCATATTGTTGGTATGTGCGCATGTTGAACATTCAAAAATGTATTTTTTTCTCTGCTTGTAATGCAGAACTAGTAATCTTCTTGATCCTTAACTGCAATCTCTTGGTTGGGTCCATGGTCAATCGTTTATAATAGAACTGATCATTCAGTTATATAAATGCTTCTTGGAGATAATCGTCATAATTCATAAATATTGTTCCACCACTTTTATCTGTCTGTTTGATCACAATGGATCGATCCTGATGAAGGCTTGAAATAGCTGATTTCTCTCCAGTTGTGATGTTGTTCACTTGATGCATTTTATTCCTGGGCATGAGATGCCTGATATCTCTCAAAATGGACTCCTTAAAGTATGAATGACTTGATTAATAGGACCCGGAGGTGCAATAGACATATCTGAAGGAAAATTATTTTCCTTGTGAAAAAAGTTTTAGACCTGTATTCTCCTAACAAAGCATTCAAGATCAACACCAAACTGAAAAAAATTAAATGGCTTGTTGCAAACAAAAGAAAAACATTTGGAAAGAACAGACATTTCTGCACTGTTTAAGACTCTATTAGTTAAATTAAAAACCAAACTCTCTGAAGAGTCAATAAATGTTCCAATCCCAACCATATTGATCACTGATATTGTTCCCACTGACTCTTTGATCAGGTATAAGGCTGGGATCAAGTTTGTCCTTTTGTTTTGTTCTGTTTGCCCATTCTTTTTGTCACATGTTAAAATCTGTCTCCAAAAAAGGTTGTTCAGACTCATTGCTACCAGATAACTCATCTGATTATACAAAAGTTACCTTCTTGTATTTTTGTTATTGTTAGGTGCCATCCATGAGTAAACATATCCTTTCTCATAATCAATGGAATCCCACCTTAATTTGTTGGTCTTAAATCAGCACAACTCTGTGTGAAAGTTGTCTATATTTTTCTTGAGGTAAGCAAGATGTAAATCACACAGATCTACTGTGATTCCTACTTTCAAACAACTGAGTTTCTCACTTAAATTTTTAGGATTGTGGACCCTTGGGCCGGAGCGAGTGGTGGTGACCACTGAGGGATTGCCCCCAGTGGATCTCGTCTCCGGAAGGTGGAGCTGGTGAGGACAACCTGACAGGACCTTCACCTATACCAGCCCTCGTTCCCCACAGGTTGAGCCTTTGTGTGCCGGGGCCAGCAGGACTTAGATGTAGGTGCCTTAAGGACGATGGTGAAGGTGATGAAGAAAGCAGGGTCAGAGGTCCGGGTGTGGGCTGGCAGCGAAGGAGCAGAACAGAGTCCAGAAAATCCGGGGCAGGCAGCAGACAGGCTAGAGTGAAGTATCAGGCCAAGGGTCGAGACGGGTAGCAGACAGGAAGAGACGAGAAGACAAGCCGAGGTCAAACCAGGAAATCAAGCCGAAGACAGGGTCACAGGGACTGAGGACTAAAGAGAAAACCAGAGACTGGAATGAAGGCATGGACAGGAAAGCAGGAACTGGAATGCCAGGACCAGAATCAGGAACACAAGACTGGAGAAGAAGGAACAGAATCAGGAACAGGATCAAGCAGGAACAGGAACGAAGATGTCTGGACAGCAACTAGCACTCCAAGGAGACGACCTGTTGCAAAGGCAAAGGACTGCAGGCTGCTGTGGGGTTTAGATACCCCTCCCTAGTGATGTCATCTTCCGGGGCCGGGCTGAGTTTTCCCGCCATGGCCCCTTTAAAGGGTAGGGCCTCCCGCGCATGCACGCCTAGGGAGAGCCCCTGCTGGACGGAGGAAGAGCGAGTCATACCACACCGGGCTGTAGTGGAGGCGAGCAGAGGAGCAGGTAGGAGGGACCTTTTGGGGCCTGCTGTGGCTGGGAGCCGCAACAGTACCCCCCCCTCTTACGCCCCATCACAGAAGGGCCGAGCTTGCCTGGGTGTGTATGATGGAAGTGCTGAAGTAAGGATTTGTCCAAGATATTGGATGATGGTTCCCACGAGTTCTCTTCAGCACCAAAGCCTTCCCAGGTGATCAAATATTTATTTATTATTTATTTATTTATTTTGAGTTTTTCTATACCGGCATTCATGATACAATCATATCTTGCTGGTTTACAAATAACGGGGGGGGGGGGGTGTAATAACTAAGAACCTTGAACAAGTGAAGAGAATCAATGCAGTTACAATAAAACAAGACTGTTCAACTGGGGGAAGAAGAAACAAAGCTATAGTAACTTAACAGACAGAAGTATAATTATTTACAGTATTCAGAAGTGTCTTTCTATAGATGATGCTGAGAATCAGTTAGGGTCTGGAAAGGCTTGTTTAAACAACCAAGTCTTAAGCCTTTTTCTAAATGTTAGAAGGCATGGTTCTTGTCTCAGGTCGGGGGGGAATGGAGATCCATATCGCAGGTCCCACTGTAGAGAAAGCCCGGTACATGTCTGATGTACCTGGGAGCCAGTCTCATGGAAGGAACCCTAAGGCGGATGTGGCGGGTACTGACCAAACCTGGTCCCCGGGTTAAAGAGAGGAGCAGGCCGATGGTGGTTGTCCGACATCCATTTGGCAGAGTTGACAGCTTTCACGAGATTGGCGTTGGTAAACTCCCATAGGTCGTGTAGTTGTTCAGCCATAAGCTGAGCTGCCGGAGAAGATACGGAGAGAGACAAGGGTAAGGGAGGCCACGGATGTTTGCCATACATGACTTAGAAGGGAAAAGCACCAGTCACAGAGTGCACATGTGAATTGTGCAAAAACTCTGCCTATGGCAGTAGCGTAGCCCAGTCATCATGGCGGCTACCTACAAATGAGTGGAGGGAGGTCTTCAATCCCCGGTTGACCCGTTCTGCTTGTCCATTCCCTTGAGGGTGGAAGGCAGTAGTGAAGTCCAATTGCACTCCAAATGTTTTGCCCAATGCACCCCAGTACCTGGCTGTGAATTGAGGACCCCGATCGGATGCTATGTGCAGGGGAAGACCATGTAGCCGGAAAACATGCAGGGTAAACAAACATGCCAATTCAAGGGCTGATGGCAGCTTGGGTAGCGGTATAAAGTGCACCATCTTGGAGAACCTGTCGACTACTACCCATTAGGGATGTGAATCGTGTCCTCGATCGTCTTAACGATCGATTTCGGCTGGGAGGGGGAGGGAATCGTATTGTTGCCGTTTGGGGGGGTAAAATATCGTGAAAAATCGTGAAAAATCGTTAAAAAAATCGAAAAATCGAAAAAATCGAAAAAACCGGCACATTAAAACCCCCTAAAACCCACCCCCGACCCTTTAAATTAAATCCCCACCCCCAAATAACTTAAATAACCTGCGGATCCAGCGGCGGTCCGGAACGGCAGCGGTCCGGAACGGGCTCCTGCTCCTGCATCTTGTCGTCTTCGGCCGGCGCCATTTTCCAAAATGGCGCCGAAAAATGGCGGCGGCCATAGACGAAAAAGATTGGACGGCAGGAGGTCCTTCCGGACCCCCGCTGGACTTTTGGCAAGTCTCGTGGGGGTCAGGAGGCCCCCCACAAGCTGGCCAAAAGTTCCTGGAGGTCCAGCGGGGGTCAGGGAGCGATTTCCCGCCGCGAATCGTTTTCGTACGGAAAATGGCGCCGGCAGGAGATCGACTGCAGGAGGTCGTTCAGCGAGGCGCCGGAACCCTCGCTGAACGACCTCCTGCAGTCGATCTCCTGCCGGCGCCATTTTCCGTACGAAAACGATTCGCGGCGGGAAATCGCTCCCTGACCCCCGCTGGACCTCCAGGAACTTTTGGCCAGCTTGTGGGGGGCCTCCTGACCCCCACGAGACTTGCCAAAAGTCCAGCGGGGGTCCGGAAGGACCTCCTGCCGTCCAATCTTTTTCGTCTATGGCCGCCGCCATTTTTCGGCGCCATTTTGGAAAATGGCGCCGGCCGAAGACGACAAGATGCAGGAGCAGGAGCCCGTTCCGGACCGCTGCCGTTCCGGACCGCCGCTGGACCCGCAGGTTATTTAAGTTATTTGGGGGGGGTTCGGGAGGGTGGGGGATTTAATTTAAAGGGTCGAGGGTGGGTTTTAGGGGGTTTTAGTGTGCCGGCTCACGATTCTAACGATTTATAACGATAAATCGTTAGAATCTGTATTGTATTGTGTTCCATAACGGTTTAAGACGATATTAAAATTATCGGACGATAATTTTAATCGTCCTAAAACGATTCACATCCCTACTACCCATATCACCTGGTTGCCGGAAGAGATGGGCAGGTCTACCACGAAGTCCGGGGAAATGTGAGTTAACAGTTCCCGTGGAGCTGGAAGAGGCTGTAGGAGTCCCCACTGCCGGCCGGGTAATGGTTTCTGTTGGGCACAAGTCGGGCAGGAACTGACATAGGCACAAACATCCTGAGTCATGCGAGGCCACCAATAATAATGGGACAACAACTCTCTGCCTGGGTATCCGGTGCTCTGCCTGGGTATCCGGTGGTGAGGAATCATGGGCCCAAGATAACACCTTGGGTCAAAGGCGGAGTGGGACAACCATCTTCCCTGGAGATACCATGTCCATGATGGCCAGTAGGACCTTAGCGGGGTCCAGAATATAGCGGGGTTGATCCGGTGTGTCTTCAGCCTCGTGAAGTCTAGACAGGGCATCTGCCCAGGCATTCTTCGTTGCAGGACGATATCGTAGTATAAAGTTGAAATGGCTGAAGAAGAGGGACCAGCGGGCCTGGCACGGGTTCAGACGCTGCGCCTTGCTGAGGTATTCTAGATTTTTGTGGTCGGTATAGACCGTGATGGGGTGTTGTGCCCCCTCCAACCATTGTCTCCATTCTTCAAAGGACATCTTTATGGCCAACAGCTCCTTGTCTCCAATTCTGTAGTTTTTCTCTGTGGGAGAAAATTTGCGAGAGAAGAAGGAACAGGGGAGTAAAGTCCCTTGGATGGAGTGCTGATTAAGGACTGCCCCATGGCTATGTCGGAGTCATCAACCTCCATGACAAACGGGAAAGCCGGGTCAGGATGGTGGAAACAGGGCTCTTGCAGGAAAGACCTTTTGAGTTCCTCAAAGGCTTGTACAGCCTCAGCGGGCCAATGCCTGGTGTCAGAGCCCTTCCTTTTTAGGGTTGTAAGTGGTGCCACAATATGGGAATACCATGGGATGAAGTTCCTGTAAAAGTTGGCGAAGCCAAGAAATCGCTGCAGTGAACGAAGTTCCACCGGTTGCGGCCACTCCCGGATGCTAGTTAATTTGTCCGGGTCCATTCGGAAGCCGAAGGTGGAAATACTAAAGCCCAAAAGGGCAGGGATTATTGTTCAAAGAGGCATTTCTCTAATTTTGCGGATAGGCGATGTTCTCTTAGGCATTGTAGAACCCGACAGACGTTGGTGCGGTGCGTGGTAAGATCTATATTCAAAGAAGCATTTGAAGTTTAAATTAAAAAAAAGCTCTTGAGAGGGATGGCCAGCCCAATCCTTTAGCCTGGCCTCAGTGATATCAATCCCTGACTTGCTGGCTGATCACCCCAAGCCACAAATCCCCTATAATATATAGCAAATGTGTCTAGGACTTAATGCCTGAAAAGCCTTCATCCTACCTCCCCTTCCCCCCTCCAAAGTCAGTAAATATAATTTAATCAAAGACTTTCAATGTAAGGCCACCCTCCCCCTTCAACCCCCCACATTAAGCTTACCCTAAACTCCCATCCCACCCTAAGAAATAGAGATGTGAATCGTGTCCTCGATCGTCTTAACGATCGATTTCGGCTGGGAGGGGGAGGGAATCGTATTGTTGCCGTTTGGGTGTGTAAACTATCGTGAAAAATCGTTAAAATCGTGAGCCAGCACACTAAACCCCCCTAAAACCCACCCCGACCCTTTAAATTAAATCCCCCACCCTACCGAACCCCCCCCCAAATGCTTTAAATTACCTGGGGATCCGGCGGTGGTCTAGAACGGTGGCGGTCCGGAACGGCCCCCTCAATAGAATCGTGTTGTCTTCAGCCGGCGCCATTTTTCAAAATGGCCGCCGCAAAATGGCGGCGGCCATAGACAAAAACAATTCGACGCAGGAGGTCGTTCCGGACCCCCGCTGGACTTTTGGCAAGTCTTGTGGGGGTCAGGAGGCCCCCCCAAGCTGGCCAAAATTTTCCTGGGAGTCCAGCGGGGTTCCGGGAGCGATTTCTTGCCGCGAATCGTTTTCGTACGGAAAATGGCGCCGGCAGGAGATCGACTGCAGGAGGTCGTTCAGCGGCGGTCCGGAACCCCCGCTGAACGACCTCCTGCAGTCGATATCCTGCCGGCGCCATTTTCCGTACGGAAACGATTCGCGGCAAGAAATCGCTCCCGGAACCCCGCTGGACTCCCAGGAAAATTTTGGCCAGCGCGTATCTTATAAAACGCGCGTATCTTATAAAACACCAGGTGCGTACTTTTGTTCGCACCTGGTGTACGAACAAAAGTACGCCTGTGCGTACATTTATAAAATCTACCCTTTAGTGCTTATCTAGTTGAAGAACTCATAAGAACATAAAGGGGTAGATTTTATAAATGTGCGCGAGGGCGTACTTTTGTTCGCGCACCAGGTGCGAGCAAAAGTACGCTGGATTTTATAAGATACGCGCGTAGCCGCGCGTATCTTATAAAATCCAGGGTCGGCACGCACAAGGCGGTGCACATTTGTGCAACCTGCATGCGCTGAGCCCGGCGCGCGTTGCCTGTTCTGTCCGAGGCCGCTCCGAAATCAGAGCGGCCTCGGAGGGAACTTTCCTTCGCCCTCTCCCCACCTTCCCCTCCCTTCCCCTACCTAACCCACCCCCCCTGGCCCTATCTACCCCCCCTACCTTTGTTGCCAGATTTACGCCTGCTGAAAGTAGGCGTAAATCTGCGCGCGCCATCACCAGACCCGGGGGCTGGTCCGGAGGCCTTGACTATGCCCCCGGGCCGGCACCACGCCCCCTGGTCCCGTCCCGAACCGCCCCCTGATCCCCATCCCCCCCTGGACACGCCCCCTCCCGCCCCTTTTACGCGCATAAGTCCCGGGGCTGTGCGCGCGGGGGGGGGGGCCTATGCAAAATAGGTGCGCCAGCGCGAAAGGGCCGGATTTACGCGCGCAGGGCATTTAAAATCTGGCCCAAGATTTGCAGTACTGGCTCAACTCATACCAAAGGTCCATCAAACCCTGTATCCTGTTTCCAAGAGTGGCCAATCCAGGTCACACGTACCTGGCAGGATCCCAAAAAATTGAAATATTCCAAGCAGTTTATCCCAGGATTAAGCAGTAGATTTCACCAAGTCCACTTTAATAATGATTTATGGACTTTTCTTTCTGGAATTTTTTCAAACCTTTTTAAACCTAACTACAACGGTTTTTACCACATCCTCCGGTAACATATTCCAGAGTTTAATTATGCATTGAGTAAAAAAGAATTTTTTCCTATTTGTTTTAATTATATTACCTATTCAATTCATTCTTAACAAATAAAACCTTTATCAGATATATAATTATTAATGATCAATAAATAATTGACAAATTTAAGAAATGAGTTTTCTAATGAAGTGACAAATAAATTAGAACAATCTAAATTAATATTCTAAAATAATTCACTATATTTCATTTTTGACAACTTAATTGGTCATTTTTTGTGACTATTTTTATGAATATTTTAATGTTTTTTGTGATCAGTCTGATTTGTTTGGAAAAAGCTAATCTCAATGGTGCAGGAGCTTGTAGTTCATAAGCTAGGAGATTTCATTCTTTAATCTAATGCCTGTAGAAATATTCATGCTGTCCTCTTTTTTAAATGTAATCCACCTACTGTATAATGTTGTCTATGATTATCATCAATCAAATATATTTTCCACTGCTCTGCAGAATATGCTGAGAGTTGAACACCTACAAATGCTAATCCATGGAAGCAATTACTGCAGAATGCACTATTAATAAAAAAAAATACATTATATCGTTTATTCTTTAACCAATGGATGATTGTAAAAGGTTAGATCAAATTAAACCAAATATCACAAACTGCCCCAGCCACCGCACTAATAATGTCAGCTCTTTTTGACAGCTAGTAATATTCCATTTTATCGGCATATGGAACACAGATGAAAAGAACACATTTCTACTAATGCATTATTTATATAAGATTTTTTTTTATTTTCTGAATAGACATAAGTACAAACTTTACTTCTTTTTAAGCTATATTTTATTTGAAATCATATTATAGAAACTTATTCACTCTTCCTTGTGCATTGCATGGACTATCAATCATTATTTTAGCAGAACTTTGATTTAAAAGATGCTGAATTATAAGTTAGCATCTTTTAGCTTTAAGTCTACAGAATACGTGGCTTGTCAACAAGCAAGACAAATGAGAAGAGACACAAAAGAAGGTGATGATTAAAATATAGAAAGATTCTTTATAGTGGAATACAAACAGAGACTGTGGCAATTAGTGCCATGTAGCAACACATTTTGTGAAAAATGATATGGGGCAGGAAGCAAATGAATTGTAAATAAGTAAAGTGACCAAGCACAAGAGCATAAGAACTGCCTTATTGGGTAAAACCAAAAGTCTTTCTAACCCAGAATCGTGTCTCTGACAATGGCAAGCAGCAGGTGTTTAAGGGAAGTGTAATGTGATACTTCCTCTCTTATATTTGCTTACTCTGCAGTCATCATGGTTTAAGGATGCCCTAAACACAAAGGTTTATTCCCACCCACTGTATTTAATAGCTTCTGATTAACCTGTGTAACGAGACCCCTGTTTGGGCGATGTGCTGCATTCAGGGAGCTACGTTGCCATGCTTCATCCACCCGGGGGTGGGAATTTACCCTTCCTGGGCTCTTAGGGGCCGATGCAATACAGTGCACTCAGCCGAGTACACTGTATAACCGGCAGTTGGACGCGGGTTGAATAGGCGCCAATGAATCCCCTAATGCAATAAGCGGATTAGCGCCTATTCAATGCGCGTCCCACGTGGAATGTCTAATTGCTATAATCACGTACAAATACATGTATTTGAGGCTATTAGCATTCACTCCAGATGCAAAACAAAAATGTGCATCTAGAACACACATTTAGCGCTCAGCAATTAACGCCTGACTGGAGCAGGCGTTAATTGCTGAGTGTTCCTTAAACCAGTACAGAAAAGCAGAAAAAACTGCTTTTCTGTACTGCCTCCTACTTAATATCGTTGCGAAACAAGAATAGAAACAAAAAAGCACTGACAGTCGGGTGCAGGAAACAGATGCTCGAATGACAATTGTAAGTTTCCTGAACCCCCCTGGCTGTATTGAGTTTAGGAAAATGACGGACCGCCAATGCTGATCGGGTTCGCGTTAGCAATGAGGCGCTTGGGGCGCGCAAGCAACCCTAGCCCTCCTTACTAACGTGACCCCCTAATTAAAAATTGCATACATTTACTTTAATTTTAAAATCAAAATCCAGGCAAGAATAGTAAAGAACAAAAATAGCATAACAAAAATGTGTATTAGAAAAGCCATGGTCTCCTTATCAATCCCTCTCCTCCTTGCAGTTCTTCTCTCCACTGCACCAGCATCCATGTCCAAGATTCCTTCCCTTTAAAGAGTAAGTGTTGCAGCCGTCGCTGCCTGATGTCTCCACTCTGCCCTCCTTACCTCTTTGGCGACTCCCTCCTGGGTTGATGGAAGTTTGGCTGCCGCAGCGTCATCTTGCCGACCTCCTCCAGCATTCCCGGACTGGCTAGACGCTGCCTTCCGCCATCCTGGCCAATGCCGTACCCTGCTCAAGATATAGAAGCTATATTGGTGGCCTACCATCAAAAAGGATACATATTCCTATGTGGCATCCTGCACCAATTGTGCTAAGAATAAACCCGCTTCTGGAAAACCATGGGGTCAGATGCAACCTCTGCCAGATGCAACCTCTGACAGTTCTGGAACAACCCTGGTCACACATTGCTACTGACTTCGTAGTTGATTTACCTATTTCCGGAGGAATGAATACCATCTGGGTGACAGTGGATCGATTTAGCAAGATGGCACACTTTGTGTCGCTCCCTGGCATACCTTCAGCCTTGGAGCTTGCAAAGCTCTTCATAAAGCACATATTCCGCCTCCACGGACTAACTTCTCACATCGTCTCTGACCTTGGGTCCCAATTCATGGCACGATTCTGGAGGGCCTTGTGCAAATTGTTTGACATCTCTCTAGACTACACCTCAGCCTATCATCCGTAGTCGAATGGCCAGTCAGAACAGATTAATCAAACAATGAAGCAGTTTATTCGAGCTTATGTCATGTCGCGACAGAATAACTGGGCCGAATTGCTTCCATGGGCTGAATTCGTCATCAACTCTCATCCAGCAACATCTACTGGATTGTCACCTTTTGAAGTGGTTTATGGAAGTTCCCCAACACCGCCACTTCCACTGAAGCTCTCAGTGACGTCCCCAGCAGCTCAATCCACTGCTGATGATATCCATAATCTGGGGGTTCAGACAAAGGACATGCTAATCAAAGCGAGTGACCATGCTAAGAAGTACTAGGATGTGTACCATTCGCAAGCTCCAGTCTTCAAGCCAGGAGACAAGGTCTGGTTGTCAACCAAGCACCTCAGACTTAAACTACCCTCCTCTTAGTTTGTTCCTCGCTGTGTGGGACCATTCCCAATCCTTCAACGTATTGGCAAAGTCACCTACCGTCTGAAGCTACCACCTGGTCTCAACATCAACTTTTGGCCAGCTTGGGGGGGCCTTCTGACCCCCCCCCCCAAGACTTGCCAACAGTCCCTCGGGGTCCAGCGGGGGTCCGGGAGCGATCTAGTTGACTGCTGCCAGTAATCAAAATGGCGCCGATAGCCTTTGCCCATACTATGTCACAGGGGCTACCGGCGCCATTGGTCGGTTGCTCCTACCATGTGACAGGGGCTGACCAATGGCATTGATAGCCCCTGTAACATAGTATGGGCAAATGCTATCGGTGCCATTTTGATTACTGGCAGGAGATCGCTCCAGGATCCTCGCTGGACCCCCAGGGACTTTTGGCCAGCTTAGGGGGCCTCCTGACCCCACCCCACTGGACCACCAGGGATGTTAGTAAGTCTTGGGGAGGGATTGGGATGTGGGGGAGGTTGTATTATAGTTAATTGTAGTGCTTGGGGTGGTTTTTAATTTAAAAAATAAAATTTTCCTCTCCCCCCATACAAACCCGAAAAATGGATTTTCACGGAAGTTTGGGGAGGCCAACCTAGTAAGTCGAGGTGAGGTTTAGGTATTAGTGTAGGGATTAGTGGCCACTTTGACATTCAAAGTGAGACGTATGAACAGAACAGTGCTCTCTTGTGAAGATTTGATGACCTTCGGAGTGAGGAATCTCAGCCAAACATGAGATTTGTGCAATGTTCTCTCAACCTTTGTGCAATGTTCTCTCAACCTTTTTCTATCACATCCAATATTTAGTGCATTTTGATAAATCCAGGCCTAAGTATGTATTGGTGCGCTGTAACTAATGTGAGTGTGCACTAAAAAATGCAACTTAAAAATTTAAAAGTATCAATTCAGAGGAGTTCGTTAGCTAGAAAAACAGTGCGCACTAATTGGTATTACTGTGCACTAAAAGATATGTAGTACACAGTAACTCCATTAGTGTGCACTAACACGAAATACAAATTTAGCCAAATTTCGGCAAAAAGTGCTTCGTATTTCTGCGCTTTCGAACCATGACAAATTAGACAATATCCTTGACATTGTCTGATTTGTGAAAAACAAATGCACATCCCTTCTCTCTTCACCCCTTGATTCACTCTCTCAGCAAAGGCAAAAAAGTCAGCCCTTCCAGATGCAGGGGGAATCGTTTCTGTTGGAAACTGATTCCACTCAAAATCCAAAAACAGCAAAAATCTTCTCCTCTCTTGGTCAGTCCACCTTAGGGATGGCAAAGACCAAACCACAGCTCCTTCCAACTCTCTCCAAATCCTACTTCCCTCTCACTTATGAGCATGCTCCAAGGGGTATATATATTCCCCAGAAGCCTCCCACAGAAAGGTAGGAAAAACGCAAGCAGAGGATTCTAAAAATGAAAAACCCACTCTCATTGCCTATGCCAGAAAAATCTAGGAGAAAACTTAGTGATAGGCAAAGCCAGGTCACACCTGTATTTGATAAATTTTCATAGTTCCTTTTTGAATCCTATTCAAAAAAAGGCAAGCAATAACAGCATGCATAGCCTGACAGACTGTGCTGTGTAACAGCTTATGAAAAATATATTTTATAGATGGCGGAAAATCTAGAATATTGAACAGTCCAGTCACCTGTAAAACCCTGCAGACCATTCAAGCAGTAGCAAAGAGGTACAATAGAAAGAGAGAAAATGAAAGTAAAGAGTGCTATTATATGTTCTGCCCAGAACAAAGTTTAAATTCAACTTTGAGTCATGTCAATATCATCAAACAGGATAACAGCCACTTATATAAACAGATTCACTGGACATGGAGAAAAAAACAGCTAGTGAATCAGTGATCAAAATATAATTGTTTCCCAATTTAAAGCATCAGATTTAGAAAAAAAATAATTGTGGTATATGGGATTAATAGAAAGGTCATCCCCTGACCTGGGCCATGTTTTTGGTAGCTCTATCGAGGAATGAAAGCAAACCTACAATCAATTCTGTGAATAAATGTAAAAACAAACATTAAACAAAAGAACTGTAAAACATAAACCAAAAGAACTAAAAGAAAATAAGCATTACCCAGAACTCACAAGCATCCGAAAACTATAGCCGCTGTTCTACGGTTGTAAGAAACAGCTTAACGTATTCATATAAAATTTAGCACCAGAATTCACATGTTCAACCAAAGAACAAAAAACAATGACCAGTCAAAAACCAGGCAGAAAATAAGACGAATAATGAATAGACCAAGAAATGGCATCAATGAAATAACCAATCAAAAAACAGTTTAAAAAATAGGTAGTTAATTGGACCAATGAAAGATCATGGATAAGAAGGAAAGAATCAGTAAACAAACACGTACTGGTAGATTTTAAAAGCCCTGCTTGCGCCAAAGGTGGGAGATAGGTGCACAAGTTGGGCTGGCGAGCGCCAAGAGGATTTTAAAAGCTGCCCCTGGACGCGCGTATCCAGGGGCGGCTCAAGGCAATCTGCTGCCTGAGGCAAGGGATGAAATGGCGTCCCCCTCTGCTCCCCTCCCCCCCCCCTCGCCACCCCTCTCTCCCTTTTCCACACACACCCACACACTTATACACTCATTCACTTTTCTCACTCTTCCATGCACACATGCATTCTCATTGTCTCTTCTCACCTCTCACTTCCCCCATGCATCCTCACACATGTTCTCTCACCACCACCCCCCAGGCTCACAATCTCTCACATACATACACACACACCTCTCTATACACATTCACTCTTACTGGGGCCTTCATTTTCGATGCGAGCGGATGACCTCCACTCGCAGCACACTGGGGTCTCCTCCATCTTTGCCAATTTTTGCACAGAATTTCACTCCATCAATTACAGTCATGTCCACTCTCACTGCATCCCAGGAAATAATATCACTGGTTTTCAGCCATAATTCCCCTTCCCCCCCCCCTATTACTGTGCAGACAGGGGTAATTTAAAATTAACATAGGAAGAGAACGACTTCTTTCGGCTTCAAAGGAAAGAATTTGCATTGGCACCTCTCTGTCTAATCAACAAAAAAGGACTGCAAAAGGGTCCAAATGTCATCATCTATCTTTTGAAATAGTTTTAATGTGCTTCCCTTGCTTTTTGGAGAAGGGTGGCTGTAAAATTAAGGGGGTTTGCAAGACCCATCCCTAAACTGGACAAATTGGGACAAACTGGGAAAACTCCCTATGGCATCCTTGCGCGTCCTTGTAAAACTTCCCCAATTTATGTGGTAGACGTGGGATCTGTGTGAACATTCACACATGCATTGAAAATTGTGCGCACATGTATGCGCATTCAGCCTATTTTATAACATGCTCACATATATGCATGTATGTTATAAAATGGCCACGTCCTTTGGCTGGAGCCGGCATATGGACGTACATGTTTACTCGAGCGGCTGCTGAAAAGTTCCTGTCCCCTTGAATAGACAAATAAAATAGCAAAAATCCACATAATTAGACAAATCAAGAACATGTATCTAAACTCCCCCTCAGGGGAGGGGGTGGGGACAACTTCCCACCCCTGCAAAGCCCTGAATGCTTACACAGCTTGGGTAAAAGGAGAAACACTGTTGGGTCCCATAGAATGAGGGCAAGAAACTCCTGCAAGACCACTGGAAGGTGTCACAACCAACAGTACCAATATCATCAGTCCATGCAGATGTGTGTTTCAGACAGAAGAGTTTATTGAAAATAGGTTAAAGTCCAAATGCTAACTTTAAAAAATATTAAATCCTCAATCACAAGGTAGAATGCAGAAAAACAACTTTATAGTTGTTCAAAAGAAACAACTTCCAAGTCACTTCCATGAGAACAGTTCTTGTGCTGCTTCTCTCTTTAGTCCTAGGGCATCTACACTTCTTCCTCGAGTTAGAACATAAGAACATAAGATATGCCATACTGGGTCAGACGAAGGGTCCATCAAGCCCAGTATCCTGTGTCCAACACTGGTCAATCAAGTCACAAGTACCTGGCAAGTACCCAAATATTAAATTACTAGATCCCAAGCCTCTAAACCATATTGATTAATAGTAGTTTATGGACCTGCTCTAGGACCTCCAAACCTTTTTTAAACCCAGCTACACTAATTGCCATAACCACATCCTCTGGCAAAGAATTCAAGAGCTTAATTATGCAATGAGTGAAAAAATGTTTTTCTCTGATTTGCTTTAAATGAACTACTTGCTAACTTCATGGAGTGCCCCCTAGTCCTTATATTGTCTGAAAGAGTAAATAACTGATTCACATTTACCCATGCAACTCCTTTCATGATTTTGTAGACCTTTATTATAACCCTCCTCAGCAGTCTCTTCTCCAAGCTGAACAGCCCTAACCTCTTTAGCCTTACCTCATAGGGGAGCCATTCTATCCCATTTATCATTTTGGTCTCCTTTCTCTGTACTTTCTCGTGCAACTATATCTTTTTTGAGATGCAATGACCAGAACTACACACAGTATTCAAGGTGTGGTCTCACCATTTTATTCACCATTCCCTTCCTAATAATTCCTAACATTCTGTTTGCTTTTTTCACTACCACCGCACACTGAGCCAATGACTTCAATGTATTATCCACTATGACTCATAAATATCTTTCTTGGGTGGTAACTCTAATGTGGAGCTTAACATGATGTAACCACAGCAAGGATTATGTTTACACTATATGCATCACCTTGCACTTGTCCACATTAAATTTCATCTGCCATTTTGGATGCATAATCTTCCTGTCTCACAAGATCCTCCTGAAATTTATCACAATCTGCTTGAGATTTAACTACTCTGCATAATTTTGTGTCACCCGCAAATTTAAGCACCTCACTCATCGTGCCACTTTCCAGCTCATTTATTCATATATTAAAAAGCACTGATCCTAGTACATATCCCTGAGGCACTCCACTGTTTATATTTTTCCACTGTGAAAACAGACCATTTAATCCTACTCTCTGTTTTCTATCTTTTAACCGGTTTGCAATCCACAAAAGGACATTGCTTCCTATCCCATGACGTTTTAGTTTACTTACATGCCTCTCCTCAAACCTCTGCTGCATTTCACGGATTTCCGTACAGTACTCCAGTCTATTATTCTATCCAAAATAGACTACTGTAACACACTCCTCCTTGGCATCCCCGCCTCACACACCAAGCCGTTACAACTATTACAAAATGCCGCCGCTCGCATACTGTCAAATTCCAAAAAAAGGGACCATATCACTCCCATACTTATCGAACTACACTGGCTCCCAATACACTCACGAATTCTTTATAAAGCACTCTCCATCATCCACAAAAGTTTGCTAAACTCCAACCTCAATTGGATTAACCCCCCACTCCATCCTCGTACTTCCAATAGACCTACACGCCCAGCTCTACAAGGAACACTACGTGCCCAATCCATCAAATCATTCAAACTTTCCTCCACCATAAGCAGAGCTTTCTCTCTAGCCGGCCCAACCATTTGGAACTCCTTACCGCATGATATTCGCTTGGAGACATACACACCCATTTTAAAAAAAAAACTGAAAACCTGGCTCTTTCAGCAAGCCTACCCCATGACACCCCCCATTATTTAATATCATTTGTATTGTATATTTGCGATCTACGACTTTGAAAGCGGTTTGAATACGGAATACGTTATGTCCCTCATTTTGTACATTGTACCTTTTGAAGTTATGTTTTTAGTTATCTTTTATAACTTATAGTTTTAAATCATTGTTATTGCTTTCTACCCTTGACCCTTCCCCTTGTTTTTTTTTGTTTTCCTCTTGTGATATGTAAGGGCTACACCCTATAGTTAACTGCATATTTTCTGTTTTTCTGTTTTTCTGTTTTATGTAAGGGCTCCGCCTAAAAGTTCTTGTTTATTGTGAACCGATGCGATGTGCGAACGGACATCGGTATAGAAAAGACTTTAAATAAATAAATAAATAAATAAATAAATAAATGAGGACTTTATCAAACGCCTTCTGAAAATCCAAATACACCACATCTGTTGGTTCACCTTTGTCCACATGTTTTTTTACCCCTTCATAAAAATGTAGGAGATTTGTGAGTCAAGACTTCCCTTGGGTAAATCCATGCTGGCTATGTCCCATTAAATCATGTCTATCTAAACGTTCTGCGATTGTATTCTTTATAACAGTTTCCACGATTTTTCCCGGCACTGAAGTAAGGCTCACAGTCTATATATTCCTGTATCTGCCCTGGAGCCCTTTTTAAATATCAGGATAACACTGGCCACCCTCCAGTCTTCAGGTTCAATGGACTGTTTATTGATAGGTTACAAATTTTTACTAATAGGTCTGAAAATTAATTTTTTTGTTTTTTCACAACCTTGGGGTGTATACCATCCAGTCTGGGCAATTTACTGTTACGCATCCCATCCGCGCCTGGCCCAGAGGGAACGGGCAGCGAGCGCAGGGCTCGGCGCGAGCAAGGTGCACAAATGTGCACCCTCCTTGCCCGCGCCCAACCTGGATTTTATAAGATATGCGCGGGTATGCGCGTATCTTATAAAATCCAGCGTACTTTTGTTCGCGCCTGGTGCGCGAACAAAAGTACACTCGCGCGCTGTTTCTGAAAATGTACCCCCTAGTGAACTGGTGATTTCAAGTATGTGAAATGGTTTTCAAACCAATATGAGGTTAATTTTAAAAGCCCAGGCTGTGCCAAACTCTGGAAATGTGCAAGCATGTAGAAAATGTGTATGCCCAGCAGATTTTAAAAGCTGTCCACATGCATGCATATCTCCCAGGGTTTTTGGATTTAAATTAAATCTTGAGAAATTGTAATTGCTTAACATTTCAGTTCCAAATGCACAATAGTTCAGTTAGAAAACAATTTCCTCTTTAGATGGGCGAAGTAGAAGGTTAAGTATTTGGGTATCCATGTGAGCAATAATTTAGATGAATTTTTCAAGTTGAATTATTCCCCTTTGTATGAAATATTTTTCATGACATGGAAGATTGGATGGGGTATTTTTAATCATGGCTGGGGCTCATTAGCTGCCATAAGGATGAATTTATTACCCAGATTAGGTTATCTGTTCCAAACATTGCCAATTCATATTCCCAGTGCTATTCTTAAAATAACGCAAAAGGGATTGTTTCCATTTATTTGGAAATGAAGGCCATCGAGAGTGTCTAGAATGGCAAACAAAATTAAACAGTAGTCTGGGGGCCCCACATTTAAGTTGATATTATTTTGCTGCCCAATTGCGGACTTCTCTAGCCTGGAATAGGAGAGGTGAACAAAAACAATGGGTAGGACTGGAACAGGAACTAGTGGGCTCTATGCCCTTATGATTTGGCAATCTAGATTGACTTGGAAGTCGATTGCAATAATGTCATCAACCACCAGTAATATTTTAAAGATCTGAAAGCAATTCATGTCGATCTGATAGGTAATAGGCAGTATTTCTTCAGTTCCTGCATAAATCATAATGCTTTCAAGGTGTTTTGCATTTGAAAGGTGTTAGGAGATGGGTAGATAAGGGTATTTCTAGGTTGGACCATATGTGGGGAGAGGGGAACTGTTTTATCTTTTCCAGCTTTATGTGCAAAATATAATTTGGGGTCTGCAGACACATTTCATTATTTACAAATTAGACATTTTATGTCAAAACGGTGGTTTGGGATTTACTTTGGGCAAAACACAATTTGAGCATTGGTGTGATAATGCATTGCAGATAGAAAGAAGGGGGTGATAACTAATATATACAGGTTGCTTAATAAAGACCCTGTTGTTAGACCCTCTTTTATGGGGGTGTGGGAAAAGGATTTGGAACATGCATTGTCTGAGAATAAGTGGGATATGATATTTGTTAATACTAAACGACACTCAGTATCGGTGATGTTGTCTGAAAACAGCGATAAAGTGCTGCTGAGGTGGTATTTAACTCCTGAAAGGCTACACAAGGCCTACCCTGCTGTAGTTGACTCTTTCTGGAGGGGCTGTGACACAGTGGGCATATTTGTCCATATGTGGTGGGAATGCCCTGGCATTGTGCTGTTTTTGAAAAAGAGATTTTTTTTTTCTTATAAATGGGATTATCCAATTAAAGGTGCAACCCATTCTAGAAAGCGCTTTGTTGAATTTTCCCACCAACCAAGTGACCTTTGATACAACAGATTTTTATAGCAGCGAGGTGTGAGAAAGCTGTGCTTTGGAGATCCTCAACTGCTCCCTCAGTGAGTGCTGTTGAGAGGAGATTGAAGGCAATCTTTGAATTAAATAATGGCTATTAGAAATCTTGCTTTATCAAGGTTTGAATGCACTTGTATGATGAAAGTCTTCTCAGTCCACACCTCATGCACGTCTTGTGTAGGTTTCATGTTAACTCCTTTATTCCTCCTTAATGTGTATGGATATTTAGAGTGAGATGTCCAATGTTAGTATAAAATTGAATTTTATGTTGTTTAGTGCCCCTGTAGAGGGTTTGTGGGAAGGCGAGTAGGATTTATGGGTTGAAATTATTTTATGTACAAAATCTATTGCTCAACAGATGTATCTGTTTTGTATATTTATTCTGTTTTCTTGGTGTTGAAGCAATACAAATTATGATTTGCAAAGACAAAAAAACATCTGTCAGCATGTATTAGCTCTATAATCACCACAGTTATGCAGTAACAAATGGATCCCTAACTGATTTAATAAGCCATTCACAGTTTCACTGTGCAGGTCGTATGTACATAACATGTTCATGACTTGATCTTTACAGTTTGACAGAAGCATATTCTACTGGTAGGACCAACCATATTTCTTTTACTGAGTCAGGCATCCTCTACTCTGGCTGTCTTTGAGGTTCTAGTCAAATCCCCTTCCCTGATGATACTTGCTGACTTTGGGTCTTCCCCTGGCCCTAGCTTTGGTGGCTTGCTACACCACTCCTTGAGAGGGATCCAACGATTCTTCTTGCTGCCTTGTTCTGCTCCTACCATTTCAGTTTTTAATAATCACCTTTGCAATTTTAGGGTAATTTCTTCACTTCTTCACTTCCTGGCGGGTTTCTTGGTTCTTTACAAATCTCCTCCCAATTTGATTCTTACTAATTTGTTATCTTGCCTTGGCCATCTGTTGCTTTGCATGCTTTCTGCACAGCTTCTTGGGCCCTTTATGCAACTATAGGTACCACTTTGCTGCTCCTGGTTCCTTTGCATTTGGTTGCCATTCTTTCTCCTCCCACCTCAGCCCTTGAGGTATATTTTGGGGGGTTTTTTGGTCTATTCTTCTTCTTGTGTTGCTCTGCTCCTACTGTTTCAGTTTTTAATTATCATCAGCACCCCTGCTAATGCTGCTACTTCAATCCAGTTTTGATACATTAGGGTGCTTCCTCCACTACACCTGCTGTCTAAGGGGTTCCTTTCAAATACCTTTCTCTTACAATACTTACCCAATCTTGCACTTACCCTGGTATTCATTTCTTTACTCAGGCCTTACCCACCCAGTTATCTTTAACAGTTTCATGCTGTCTTGGACATTTTCTTCAAACTCTGCTCCTTTATGGTTTTTATGATTCTTGTTCTCATCTGGTGTTTAGACTTTGATGGATTATACCATAAGAAAAGGCAAGGGATATAGAAGTTCAATACCCAGAACCAGGACTACGCTCCTCTATGATTGTTGCTTCTGATCTAATGGAGGCAGTATTTGCAAAATCTGATTCAGAAGACAAATTGTGTCCTGGATTCCATGAATCACAGGATATTAAAAGTTAAGGGTAGATTTTAAAAAATTGCATGATTGCGTACTTTTGTTTGCGCACCAGGCGCAAACAAAAGTACGCTGGATTTTATAAGATACGCGCTTAGCCACGTGTATCTTATAAAATCCGGGGTCGGCGCACGCAAGGGGGTGCACATTTGTGCAACCTGCGCGCGCTGCCTGTTCCCTCCGAAGCCGCTCAAATTTCGGAGCGGCCTCGGAGGGAACTTTCCTTCGCCCTCCCCCACCTTTCCCTCCCTTCCCCTCCCTAACCCCCCCCCCCCCCAGCCCTATCTAAACCCCCCTTACCTTTATTCCACGATTTACGCCTGCGAAAAGCAGACGTAAATCTGCGCGCGTCGGCCAGCTGCCCCGCTCTGTGTTCCCGTCCCGGGGGCTGATCCAGAGGCCGCGGCCACGCCCCCGGAACGCCCCCGGGCCGAAACCACATCCGCGTCGCCGCCCCCAAAACGCCACGTCATTCGGCCACACCCCCGACACGCCTCCTCCCGCCCCTTTTTAAAAAACCCGGGACTTACGCGCGTCCCGGGGCTCTGCGCGTGCCGGCGGCCTATGAAAAATAGGCGCGCCGGCGCGCGAGGGCCCTGCACACGTAAATCCGCCCGGATTTACACGTGCAGGGCATTTAAAATCCGGCCCTTAATGGATAAAGACCATTTGGTGACTCTAGTCAGTAGCATCATAGCCACCAGTAAAAAACAATTTCAAGCCTGAATACCCAGCTCCTTCACCTAATGAAGCCATATGGGAATGACATCAGACTTCCTCCAGGGATTTCCTCTAGCTTCTCTATGCCTAGGGCTTTATACCAATTTGGCTGGTGCTCTTTAACTGCTCATTTGGAACCTTAGGATATTCTTTTCACTCTGGGTGGCTTCTTTATGCCTCTCATTAAGCACTGCCTTGGGATATTCCCTGCCTTTTAAGGTGATTTGTTCCTCTTTCATGGCACCTTGAGCTATTCATGGCACATTTGGTGCCACTTTTCCCCTCTTTACAGCATTGGGAGTTCATGCCACTGTTATTTGTACCCTCTGCCTCACTTTTGCAGCCTTGTGGTGATCTGGCCACTCTTGTAGCTGTTTAGCTTCTCTGATGGTACTTCTGGTACCATTTTTCCCCACTGCAGGTCCTTGAGCTCTTCATGCCTTGTTTGGTGCCACATTGGCAGGGATGGTAACTTTAAAATGAAGGCACATGCGCTCACATACGCTGGAACTTTAAATTATCCATGCAAGTGTGCGCGTAAAATATAAAATACACCAGGTGCAAGTATGTGCACTCCTAATTTTAAGTGGTTATGCAAGGAAACATTATTCATGTATCTTTCCTTGGGACTTGTTGGCTTTTACACACACAAGTGAGCACATTTTAAAACATGTGCGCATGAAGGAAATAACCAGTTTGACCACTTAGACTATCTTTAGGTCATCAAAACCCCTCTGGTTTGTCATCTTGCATTCCTCTGACTTTAGCCAGATCCCACACCCAATCAGTTGTAAGTTAGACGTACACCTGAAAAAGAGCAGAAGTAAATATGTACAGGTAACAGCCCAACACATGCTGCATTCGCTGGTTTTTAAATCATGGTCACACCCCTGACACACCCTTTTTTTAAGTGCATTCTTTTTCTTGTGCTCACACATATATACATTTAGGGCCTTATTTTCCAATATCACATTGGGGGCATTTTCCCACTGCACAATGATTCTTTCAGTCTTTTATCGCAGTGCACAATAATTGCCAGTTTCTGTTATCGCAGTGCACGATATTTTCAATAGTCCCAGACAGCCTGTGTCAGGGGGGGGGGGGGGAGAGAGAGAGAGAGAGAGAGAGAGAGAGAGAGAGAGAGAGAGAGAGAGAGAGAGAGAGAGAGAGAGAGAGAGAGAGAGAGAGAGAACCTTACTATAGTGCCTATGCCCTACATAGGTATTTTAACCCCTATAGGAGGGCCACCTACTAACTCGGGGTGGGGATTAGGTATGAGCGTCGGGGGTTGGGGGCCACTTTCGCATTCCACATGAGACCTACGGACAGAACAGTGGTCTCTAGTGCAGATTTGCTGGCTGTCGGAGTGAGGACGCTCACTCCAAGAAGTGGTTTGGGCAACGTTCTCTCTACCTAGCTTGATGGACACTCTACCTGGGCAACAACATGCTAGGTGGAGAGAATGTTGGCCAAATCTCCGCTTGGAGTGAGCGTCCTCACTCCGACGGCCAGTAAATCTGCACTAGAGACCACTGTTCAGTCCGTAGGTCTCATGTGGAATGCGAAAGTGGCCCCCAACCCCCGACGCTCATACCTAATCCCCACCCCGAGTTAGTAGGTGGCCCTCCTATAGGGGTTAAAATACCTATGTAGGGCATAGGCACTATAGTAAGGTTCTCTCTCTCTCTCTCTCTCTCTCTCTCTCTCTCTCTCTCTCTCTCTCTCTCTCTCTCTCTCTCTCTCTCTCTCTCTCTCTCTCTCTCTCTCTCTCTCTCTCTCTCTCTCTCTCCCTCCAGGAGCCTGACACAGGCTGTCTGGGACTATGGTGGTAATCCTTTTCAGGCCTGTAACGCAGTCCATAACGCGAGGTTGGAGTTGTAGTTATTAGCCGCGCTAACACTGCGGCTGTTTCGCCGCACACGATACACAGGTTCCCGCTTTATTCGCAAATCGCGTTAACAGCTGTTAATGCGATTTGCGAATTTATCGCACGCGGTAATGTGCTTGGAAAATGAGGCCCTTAGTTTGCTACTTTTAAAATATGAGTTGTTTGCGCTAGGCCCATATGTTCATGTATATGAGCCTTTTTACATGAGCAACTCTTTTAAAACGTATTCATAGTCTTGATGTGTTGGCATGCCTTCACCCTTCTGACGATGTCTACTCACCAGTTTAATTAGAAATGATTAGAAAATCCCAAGTTGTAAGTCCAACATTTCCTGCATTGTTTCCCCTATTGACTATAATGGTAGATGAATTAACAAATAAAACCTTAATTTTTCTTTTTTCATTTGAAATGACCTAGCAAATGACTGTGAGTTATGAAGCAAATGAACAAACTGAAATACATTTTTTGAGTCTGCACGTGTCCTTGGCTACATCAAGGACCAGAGACAGAAATCAGGATTCAAACACAGGTCTCCTGTTTCAAAGTCCAAGTCTTTAATCATTAGGCCTGGCATGCCCTTCACCTAAGGCCAAATGGATTTGGCTAATTTGTCCATTCTCTATATGTAAAATCCTTCTTTGCTGGAAATACATATGGCTAGAATAGCTTTGAATCATTTTATCCTTTCTCCTTTTGGTTTTACAGTAAAATACATTAATTGTAAAAAGGATATTTCCCTATTTCATCTCCATGTCTTCTCTGGCCATTATTTATTTTCAATGCAGCTTTTTATTTTTGTTTTAGGTCCTGCAAAGCACTGTGTTTCATACTGGTAATAAATGACATACTTAATTTTCTGGTGATTCGCACAAATAGTGTTGTATAGTTCATCTACTTTAATTCTGTTCAATGGGGTCATTAAATAAATGATGTGAGACTTAAATGTTTATTCCACTGCAGGTACATAAAAATGGATATCTGTCTTTATATTATCCTATAAATCACTTCTAGTACTCTTACTATGATAGCATTAGGAACAGGTGAGTCAGCTGTGACCCCCGTGATATGGATTCTGGAACATTTGATCCCATTCCAGTCTGGTTGTCTGTAGCCTGTCTCTGATTTTAAGTCAGATATTTTCTTCTTCGTTTACTAAACTCTAACTTTTTCATCAGACAAAATTAAGAACATTTCTAAATAGCTGTTTACATTCTATGGCTAGGAAAGAGTTTCTTTTCCATTTCATTCTGTAATATGCGTTATATAGCAGTCCATATTCAGCCGCTTTGCAGCTATGCTAGTTAGCCAGTTATACATAAGCAGCTACCCAGCAGGCTATATTCAGCAGTGCAGTCACAGCATTAAATATTAGAGATGTGTATCGTGTGATCGATCGTCTTAACGATTGATTTCGGCTGGGGGGAGAGGGAATCGGATCGTCGCGGTTTTGTTTTTTAAAATATCGTGTAAATCGAAAATCGGGGGAGGGCGGGAAAACCGGCACACTAAAACATCCCTAAAACCCACCCCGACCCTTTAAAATAAATCCCCCACCCTCCCGAACCCCCCCAAAATGTCTTAAATTACCTGGGGTCCAGTGGGGGGGGTCCCGTTGTGATCTTCCACTCTCGGGCCACGAGTGCGTTGATAGAAAATGGCTCCTGTCTTAGAATTTAGCCAGATAAGGGTTGAATATAACCAGGCAAGCCATTTAGATGGATAACTATTATATTATCCTTCTAAATGGCTTTTGAATATGGACTCCACATGTATTTACATTACATTTTGGGTGCAATTTTCACAATTATATGTGGGCATATCCTGAGGGAACCTTCTCTGCTGATTTTGTGCCAGATTTTAAAGAGAATACATGGGCATACTTTCCCTTTGAAAATTGATTAGAAAAAATGTACTCATAGAGATTTGCACCTGCTGCATCTGCGGATACATTTCTCCTGAAAAAAAAATACATATTTTTGAAAATCCAAAACTATGTGTGTTATTGTTTCTCAAGACCTAACCTAACGTCTGATCCCATCTCCTTTTCCCACATGTTGTTGACCCCCCATGAATATTTTTACCCATATACAGGGTAGGCAACTTTAATTAGATAAAAAGCCCTCTATAAAGGGAAAATTACTCTGATTTTCGTCTCTAGAATTTCTTAAAGAAGCTTTAAAAGCACATCTGTTTCTAGCTTCCAAACAAAATCCCACTGATAAATCATTTCACCTTGGATGATAACATATATGAATATGTTAGAGGAAACAATTTCAATCTCCTCCAAGGATATATTTGAACCAGACTAAGTCCATGGCACCCCCTTTTCTCTTTTGGATTGCATATATGCACTTTTGGAAAATAGTGCATTATCCTATCTTTCTCAATATGTTGCTATGCATTTAACATCCACAGGGAAGTACTTTTGGATGACTTTTACTATGACATCATCAGGAATTAGTGAAAATAGAAACATTAGGGATATGCTACATTTTGCCAAGCCGTATTGAAATTGACTTTTGATAATTTAGAATATTTGTACTTGTACAATCCTTATGTTTTTGAGATCCATGTTCAAAAGGTTTGTCTAGCTAAGTCTGGACATATCCGAACAAACAGCAGGATGTAAAATTTCCATCATGCTGTCTCTGACTTATCCATGTACGTGTTTAGACAGGCTTGATGGACCCTTGGTATGACCCAGTATGGCATGTTCGTATGTTCTTATGTGTTGCATTGGAGGTGGATTTTTGGGCTGAGGTGGGGTTGATGCAATCAGTAGGCAAGGTCCTATGGGTCCACGTGGAGTGTGCTGAAGTTAGAAGCCACTGGAGCTTCACCTATACTAGCCCACGTTCCCCTCGGGTTGAGCCTTCAGGTGCCGGGGTCGGCAGGACTTAGGCAGACCTCGAGGTTAGGTACAGGTAGTAGATGGTTCAGCCCAGAGACAGCAGCCTCTGTGGCATGGTTCTATCCCGGATGGGATCTGGAACAGGAACTCAGGCACCAAAGAACAAGGAGAGACTGAAGGTGCCTGGGCACAGGGAGGCCGAAGCCTTATTAGTCCGCGTCCAGAAGATAGGGACGGAGGCGTCACTGTCGAGCTTGAGAGGAAGCAGGCGGCACTTGGAAGGTGTAGCAAGCAATGTGGAACTCTGGACAAAAAAGTCTAAAACAAAGTCGTTTGTAGTAATGGTGAGGGCACAGAGAAGGCAGGCATGGTCAGACGTAGCAATGGTCAAGACACGGAGAAGGCAGGCATGGTCAGACGTAGCAATGGTCAAGGCATGGAGAGAGCAGACGTAGATAGACGTGGTGATGGTCAGATTTGGAGAAAACAGGCATGGTCAGACATAGCAGTGGTCAGGCTTGGAGAAGGCAGGCAAGGTCAGGTGTAGCGATAGTCAGAACCGTGAAGTCAGTCAGCAGACAGACGAGACGAACACGGGAACAGGAACCAGGAATCCAGGAACAGGAACGAGACAAGCTAGTAAGCATCGAGTGCTCAGTAACCGGGAACAGGAGACCAAGGAGACCTGTTGCAGAGGCCACGCTATAGTGCGAGGACTGAGCATTTAAGCGCTGAGGGATCTGATGTCAGCATACAGGTCCACGGCCAGGTTCCCGCTGTGAGCCCTTTAAAAGGTTTATTCAGTGTTTCATGTTCTATGTAATGCTCTCATGCGAGATTATTGTTTCCCTGTAAACCGATTTGATTTGTATCCCATGCAAGAAGATTGGTATATAAAAATCAAAAATAAATAAATAAATAAATCTTGGCTGGAGGTCCTGGGAAGTGGAGCAGGGCCGGAGGCGCTGGCGGAAGTCTGAGGTCGGGGTTGGTGGCCCACTGCTGCTAGTGATGGAGAGCTGTAACCTGAAGCTTGTGTAGCGAGGTGAGAAGGCTGCGGAGATGCTGCGGGTGGCGAGCGTAACATTATGTTCTTAGGTAAAACCTATCTGGATAAATGAGACATATTCTGGAGTGTTCCAGTGCTAAGTTATCTGACACCAATATTCTGCATTATGTGGTTAACTTATCCAAATAATTTTAGTAATGTCAAAGAGCTGTCCTAAATTATCTCAATAAAATGATCCAGATAACTTAAGATTTATTTGAGCTTTGCTGCTGAATATCCAGTTTAAATGAACTGGGTAAGTTTATCCATTTTAGTTACCCTATTAATCCACAATTGACTATGGACCTCAGCTATTTCAGGTCAGGATAAGAACTGGCAAGAAATGGTAATACATCATGACATAATAAAATGGATTATTTACAGTCAATATATATATAAAACAATAGTACTATATAGTATTTTCTGCTGTAGTGATCAACCACATACTTGGCCGGATTTTATAAGCCCTGCGCGCGTAAATCTGGCCGGTTTTACGTGCGCAGGGCACTTGCGCGCCGGCGCGCCTATTTTGCATAGGCCGCCGGCGCGCGCACAGCCCCGGGACGCGCGTAAGTCCCAGGGCTTCGTAAAAGGGGCGGGGAGGGGGCGTGTCCATGGTCAGGGGCAGTTCGGAGCGGGACCAGGGGGCGTGGTGCCGGCCCAGGGGCGTGGTCGAGGCCTCCAGACCAGCCCCCGGTTCGGGTGATGGCGCACCAGCAGCCCGCTGGCGCACGCAGATTTACGCCTGCTTTCAGCAGGCGTAAATCTGCCAACAAAGGTAGGGGGGGTTTAGATAGGGCCGGGGAGGTGGGCTAGGTAGGGGAAGGGAGGGGAAGGTGCGGGGGGGGGGGGGGGTGGAAAGAAAGTTTCCTCCGAGGCCGCTCCGAAATCGGAGCGGCCTCGGAGGGAACAGGCAGGCCGCGCTGGGCTCGGCGCGCGCAGGTTGCACAAATGTGCACCCCCTTACGCGCGCCGACCCCGGATTTTATAAGATACGCGCAGCTACTCGCATATCTTATAAAATCCAGCGTACTTTTGTTCATGCCTGGTGCGCGAACAAAAGTATGCGCTCGCACAAATTTATAAAATCTACCCCACTATTATTAGGAAATCTTGTACATATGAATCAATTTATTTTCATAATCTATTTACATATGAGGGTTTATGCACTAAAACTTAGCCTGACTGTTAAAGTCATTTATTGGAATAGTGTGCTATACACTAAAGAGCAGATTTTCAAAGGAGTTATGTGTGTAAAAGAAGCATATATCATAACAATTTTCAGAAGCCCATTTACATGCATAAAATCCATTCACCCATGACAAACCTTTTGAAAATTCAGCCCTATGGAGTGAATTTTCAAAAAAGTTATGCAAGTAAAATTAGCTTTCAAAAGCTCATTAACAAGCATAAAACCTTTTGGAAATTACCTGGAAAAGCTCTAGTATGTATGCTAAACCAGTTCCATGTACATGCTAAAATTCTACATATGCACATGCTGATGAATGAGCATCTGATCTGATCCTTATTGGGTTTTAGCAGCCAGGTAGTATCAGAGTGGCATGCTCTTCTCCATGCGGGTTAGGCAAAAGATGCTCTGGTGAGCTTTTAACCAAGGTTTTTTGGTCAGAGGCTTGTGCTTTAGTGTATAGAGCTACAGTGTGTTAAACTGATGGCATGGAAATTCCTGTGGTGGAAAGATGTATATACAAGCAAAAACACAAGCATTGTGTGTATTAATCTAATTTTTGCACCGAAAATTGAATGCCCGTGTTCTGTGTTCATAAATAATGTTATCAGCAGAAGAAAAAATTATGAGGTCAATATTCAGCTCCACTTAGCTGGATAAGTTCAGACTTATCCAGCTAAGTGACGGAGTTTCAATATTTGGCCACAATCAGTGGCCAATACTTAGCCGGGTAACTATTTTTATTTAAATAATAAGCCTGCTAAATTAGAGGATGGGTGGGATTTGGACCAGTTTACCCAACCATATAAGTGCTGATATTCATCCTATGGAGCAAGTCTACAGTTAGCTGTTGCTGAATAGTTGCTGAATATCCCAATCAAATTAGGCAGATAAATTTATCCAGCTAATTTGCTCAGCTGGATAGTAGCTGAATATAAACCCCTAAGTGTACAATACATGGATTTTGAAGAGATGATGCTTAAATCATACACAACATCAGTATTTGTGCACATAAAAATGAAGGTGTGCGCGCATAGGGAACCCAGCTTTCAAAACTGTCAACAATACACCATTTATGTGTGTAAGCGGCCTACAGAGATTTATGGCAATATTTTATTTAGTAAGCTGGCAAATGGACATTATCTAGCTAAAGTTAGTCCAAATCTCACCCCTCCTCTAATTTAGCAGGCTTATTATTTAAATAAAAATAGTTATCCGGCTACGTATTGGCCACTGATTGTGGCCAAATATTGAAACTCCATCACTTAGCTGGATAAGTCTGAACTTATCTAGCTAAGTGGAGCTGAATATTGACCTCATAAATTTTTCTTCAGTTGGATAATTTGTAATGGATATTCAGCAGGATAAATGTGTTACTAAATATTAGGGATGTGAATTGGGTGCCCGATCGTTCCCGCTTTCGGGTTCGTCTGGCTGCGGGAAAATCTCATTTGCTCACAGATCCCCGTTTTTTTTTTTTAGTGAAAAATCATTTTTCGGGTTAGTGCGCGCTAACAAAAATAGCAAAAAGCTAAACCGAAAAACGATTTTTATGAAAATTTTGGGGGAAAAAGTGATCGTTTCTTTTTTTACCCGATATATTAACGAATTTAGAAATATCGTATAATATCTCAATTCGTTAGAAAAACAATTCACATCCCTACTAAATATATTCCCCTAAAATTATTAGTTCAACTGTCAGAGCAATGCTGGAAGTGCTAGGAAATTAGCTAGCTCCCAGCTGGAGATTTCAGGATGCAGGTGTGGGGTCAGGGGATTCCTGTACATAAGAGGTTGCAGATGAGTAGAAGGTTTGAAAGGGGCACTGAGAGGGAGCTTTATAAAAAAAATGAAATAACTGGGGAAAGAGGGCCAAACTCTGGATCCCACAACTATATTTTTAAACCCTTTTGAGAGGTCTGGGGGATTGCTCCATTTGGCGGAGTGTAGGGTAAATGCCAGTCATCCTAACAGGATGTGCATCATGAACTTTTAAGGCCTATTGTTATGCACACAGACTGAGTAAAAGTGTAGACCTCAAGCAATGCAGACATGGAGTTTTGCGGCCATGTAATGTTTTTGGCAATTTTATATGAGACTGCTTTTACATAAAGGAGGAAAGACTGTGTTTATATCTTCATATCAGAGTTGTCATCAACTCCCAAATGAGAGGAGAACCTTGGACTAGAAATGATAACATGTCCTTGGATAAACTTTATATCCTGCCTGATACCTGCTATTGGTATTGTTCTAATACTTGTTTTGCTGATGGTCTCTAATGAGCATATGAGAATATTCCTATGTATTGGTGTTTAGATGATATCATGCACATCCCACCAATCCTGTTTCTATAAGAGGTGGCAATATTCAATCTGGATTAACATTGGATCCTTATGGAATTAAATATGCAAGAGGTTTGACTCTGAGAAAGAGACTCTGAGTTACCCAGACAGATCTGAATGGACATTATCCCGGGGACATTATCTGAAAGAGCCTTTGCCAAGGTCCTTTCCCCATGGCTTTTACTTCATGGACTCCCAGAAGCTCAATTTGAGAGCCGTGCTGCCACAACTGACTGTGCAGGTCACTAGAACTGTGACTTGTGAGATAAGACTGCGTTCTTAATTAGCACAGTTGCTCATTAACATGAATACAATTGTTAGCCAAATATTCCCCAAAGAGCTCTTGGCCAATTAGTGAATTTTACCCCTTTTCTGCTGTTTTATCTCACAGAGACAACTGTGAGACTTTTGGGGTTTTATCTGTCATTCACTAAAAGGTGTTGAGACAGCATCCTGTTATAGGAGTGACCCTGGACTTATGCAGTACTAAAAAAGAAGGGATTGGTTCATTTATTTGTTTCACATGCCTCCATAATTCATTTTCATCATTTCAAACAATTGTTTTTTGTTTTTTTTTTCATTTATTCATGTGATTACTTAATTTGTTTCCTATTACAGCCAATGCGGGAAGCAATGCATTCTCTATTCTGTGCTTCAAAACTTAGCTTTTTTCTAGTTAAATTTAGTGAAACTTGCAGGCAGACATCAGCAGTAGAAGAAAAGATAATCCAAGAAACACAAGAATATAGGAAATTGGTACCAAGCTTAGCATAAATAGCCCAAAATACCGTGACAAAGCAAAGTAGCTCAAACTGAGGTATCAGCAGATGAAAGCACCATGAGAGGAGCAAAGCAGCATCAAGATTAGCAAGAATAGCCCAAGGCTTCACAAGAGAGCAAAGGAAACCAGTAACACTGCTATGAAGAGTCCAAGGGAGAGGTGCAACAAGTGTAAAGCATTGTTGGTATGTACTGCAAAGGAATTTAAAAATAATTTTGAGGACAGCAGGAGCAGAGGCAGAAACACCCAAGGCAATGAGAGAGGCTTGAAGCAGCAGGAGTACAGGTGTTTAAAATCACAAAGCATAAGTGCTGAACATGGTAGCAAAAAGAGTGGCATCATTGCCCTGCAGCTTTGTGAAGGGGCCAACTTAGTTCAAACAGAGACATGAGCACACCAAGGCACCAAAGGAGGAGCAAAAGACACCAACAACAGTGAAATGAACACCCCAGGTCATATTGAGAGGGATAAAGCAGCAGTGATATGAACACCTGCAAGGCACCTACAGAGGAGTAAAGTAGACCAAAAATGGAAGTATGACCACAAGACACGAAAAGAGAAGCAAATGGCACCAACAACAGTGGCAAGAACACTTCAATGTACCTAAACAGAAACATCGGACACCAAAATAGTGGCATGAGCAACACAAGGCACCTAAAACAGCAGCAACAGTGGCATGAACACCTCAAGACACAGTGAAAGAGGCAAAGCAGCAGAAACAATGTCATGAAAATTGTCATAAATTTCAGGATTTCAGGCTTGAAATCCTTGGTTAGGTTATGCTAAGTAACCATCATAAGGACTGTATAATGGAGTGACCCCATTTTCCTCTGTTCATATGTATAGGACCAGGCTAAAAGCCTGGTCCGCATTAAACCCCACTGAGAGAGAGCTCTGTGAGCGGGGCCCTGTGAGGGCAAGGAAGAGGCCAGAGGACAGGACCAGATTCTCCCTCACCTGTCACCTGTCTCCCTCACCTGTCACCTGTCACCACATACAGTCACCCCAGTCCTCATCTTCTCACCAGTCACCGCCAAACCCACAAGGGGAATTAAAAGTATGTACATCCCAAATATCAGGGACCCTTTTCTAAAATACAAATGGATTGACAAATTCAAAATATTCAATTATATTACATGCTTTTGCTGACTAGATGGTATTGTTATATCACTTGTTTGTTAACAGTGGCAGCTTGCACCGCCGTGCTCTCTCCCCCCTCCCCCCTTACATTATCACCATCCATTAACCACACATACTCCAATATTGGTGTAAATAGGCCACAGCTTTTATTAATTATTAACAGAAAACCCCAACTTTTCGGTACCCGATTATTAGTGCGTTCGTCAAATATTATTATACCGGGCTTCGTACCAGCGTCCGCCATTTTAGCCAGTCCGCCATACGCTCTGACCGGCCCCCCGCCATGTCCAAGCCATGGGGCCATCCCCCGGGCAGCCCATGCCCACCTCTACGCACTTCTCCTTCCTGTGGCCACGGTTTTCCCACCGTGTCGTCCGGGCCCCTCCTGGCCCCCCTAACTCGGGTACCCCCGCCACCAGACCGGGATAGTGTTACACTTGTCCCGGGCCCCCCCAACACCAGGGTCCCCCAATCCCCCTACTGCGGCCCAACTTCGCTCAGCGCCTGCTCCAACGCCTCCTGCATCGCATTGTTGAACAGGTCGTACCCGACATCCGATAGGTGTATCAGGTCCGGTCTATACAGACCTAGGCATGGCTCATCTGCCCAATCGTGCCGAATCGTCGCTATGCCCCCCTTCCGAGCCCAGACTTCGATCTGCCTGTTCACCTTCTTGTGCCCTCTGCACCATAGCTTGTCACCTTGCCATTTTAGCCTGGGTATGATCTCCGACCATACTATGGTTGTTCCCTGGGCTATCTCCCTTATCGCTTCCAAATCCCTTTTTATATCATCAATCAACTGTTTAGCTGTAATTTCCCCCAAGTCGTTGCCTCCCAAATGAATGACTATGACGTCCGGCTTTTGCCTTGCGCGCAAGCTGCTCTGTAATTCCGGGATCAGCCGACCCCACTTCATACCCCGGATTCCCATCCAGGTTACACCGACTCCCCGTGGTGCCAATCCCAGGTGCGTTCCGTATGGTCTCTCCCGAGCCCGCCGAGCCGCCCAGTGCACGAAAGAGTGTCCCACCAACCATACTACCTTCCTCCGGGAGAATGGACCTGCGGGTGAGATATGAATTCTTTCGTTACTGCCCGTTCTCAACCCCTTCCTGCCTCACGTACCTATTTGCTGTTGCCGATCTCCACCTGCCTATCCTTCGAATTACCTCCATGGGCAGGCCTGCCTGCGCTGCACTCGTGGCGGCCCCAATTCTAAAGGAATGCGTACTGAATTCTTCCGGGTTCAAACCCACGCTTTCCACTACCCTCCGCAGTACTGCCGCGAACTGAAATTTGGTTAACGGCACCCCGTCCTTATGGATTAACAAGTGGGCGCCCCCTCGTGGTCTGATTTGTAAGTAATTTTCCATGTTTTGTACCGGACAGGTTACCTGTGCTGGCACCCTAGCTAGCCTTATGTCCGCCCCCTTTGCCCTCTGATCAGTTTTCGATTTATGCACCCTTATGGTGATGCCCTGTTCTTGGACTGTGACGTTAGTATGAAGTATGCCATCGCTTCCTTCATCCGTTTTGGATGCCGCCACCAATTCACTGACCCTCAAAGCTGCAAAGAAAGCTGTACAGAAAGCGGCTCTGAAAAGAATCAACTCAAATCTCTCTGACGCTACCTGGGCTACCGCGTGCCATAGACTTACCAATATCTCATGGGTTATTGGCCGCCTCTTGTCCCCCTTCCAGACTGTGCTTCTGGCCCAGCCGGCTAGCAGCTTCTTGACCATGAAATTATCCATGGGGTCACCCAAGCCCTGCGCTTTTGCAAAAAATGCAAAACCCGCCAGTTGATTCACCGTTGATCCTCTGGACATCCCTTCCTCCTTTGCCCATGCCACGAACCTCTCTATGAACCTGCTCTCTATGCGCCCCCCTTGCCATCCCTGCCCTTGCAAAAATGTTTGTACGCTAGAGAACCCTTTGCAGTATGCTTTCCAGGTTGCTGGGGCCACCGATGACCTTAGCAACCCCCATTCCGTATCATTCCAATCTGCCATAATTGTGTTGGCATGGGAACTCCTTCCGCTTCCGCCTCCGGCACCTGTTGACGAAAGAGATCCCACTTAGCCCTGGATAATGCATCCGCCACCTGATTATGGATGCCTGGTACATGTTTCGCTCTTATTGTCATGTTCGTTCGTAAGCCCTGTAGGACCACTTCCCTCAACAACGCGGCCACCTTAGAGCAATGCGCCGCCTGCCTGTTAATCATGGTCACCACGGCCATGTTATCCGACCAGAAAATGATCTTTTTGTTGCACAACCTATGTGCCCAGACCGTGATGGCCACCAGGATTGGGAATAACTCTAGGAATGTTATGTTCTTCACTAACCCGCTCTGCCTCCACTCCTCTGGCCATGGTGCAGCGCACCACGCGCCCTGGCAGTATGCCCCAAATCCCCATCCGCCCGATGCATCCGTGTGTATATCTAGGTCCTGGCTCGACCTCGCCTCCTCCTGCCACATGGAAACCCCGTTAAAATTGTCCAGGAATTCCAACCACATAGCCACTTCCTTTCTAATTGGGCTCGTGATTCCGATGCGGTGTTGCGGCCGCCTAACCCCTTTTGTTGCGTCCGCCAGCCGCCTCAGAAAAGCCCTACCCATCGGGATGACCCGGCATGCGAAGTTCAAACTCCCGATTATGGATTGTAAGCCGACCAAAGTCGTCTTCTTGCTGGCCAGGGCCTGCCTGAGCATAGCCCGTAATTTGTTCAACTTCTCTAGCGGCAGCCGCGATGTCATGGCCTGCGTGTCTAGTTCGATCCCTAAGAATGATAGGGTCGTAGCCGGGCCATCCTGCCCAAATCGATCTCCCTATCCACTTTCTGTTGCACTATGTCTGCCAGTCTTGTTGCCGATGAGGAATTCCCGTAACTTATGCCCTTAACCGTCCCTTGGAAAGGTATCCTAAAACCTTGCTCAAAACCTTCTCTCAACTGTTCTGCCTCCCGTCTCCTGGGGTATATGGCTAACCACCCCAGCATGCCTGCCAAACACACGGGGGACGGTGCCTTGTCAAATACTTCCTTACCTCCCCTTCCCATTACTCCCCGCTGCCGTCCCCTGACCTTTCCTCGCACATTTCGCTGCCGGATGCGGTGCCGCACATAATGAACATATGTGTTTGAACTTGCAGTCTTGGAAATTGCACCCCGCCTTATTGAAACGCCAGCACACCCTGTTATTGCCGCTTTCCCCCCACGAATTGCTGCCCGCGCTAGTCACGCCGCTATGTGGCCTAACCGATTTTCGCGGCGCCCCTGTCTCCATGACCTTACTGGTCATCTGGCGTAGCCACAATCCCGCATCCTGTGCTGCCCATGACAAGTTCCCGTTCTCCTCCATTCTATCCCTGAACTTCTCATCATAGTTCAGCCAGCACCACCCCTGATATTCCTTATAGGCCTCCAATATGGAATCTGCATAACTCAGCATCGGGGCGTACTGGGATGGGTCCTCCCTCCCTATGATGCTTATCATTCTTAAGAATGCCCTGGTCCAATTAGTTATGTTCCTGGGCACCTTTACCTCCCCTTCTTTCTGATCCTCCTTTTTCTTTCCCTTTTTCTTCTCCGCCGCCCCTTTCCTGCCCTCCAATATCGAGAAAATATCAATGTATTCACGCTTTTTTATCTTATTACGTAACACCTTTGGCACGCTCTCCCACAGTTCTGCCAAATTGGGGAGGGCTACCGCGGCCGCAGTGGCTGACGCTATCTCCCGAGGTGTTTTGACCGGGGAGTCAGCCGCTGCCTCACTCTCATCGGATTCCTCCTCGGAGGATTCCTCACTGGAGTCACCGGTATTTCTCTTTCGTTTAGTCCCCTTGCCTTTTGCGTCTCCCGACGACGCCGCTGCTTCGCGATGCCTTCCCGGCTCCTCGGCCCGCTCCTCCGCTTCCCGCAGTGTCGGGGGCCGGTTTCCACTCCCGGTGCCGGCCTCACCGCTGGATGTGTCCTTCTCTGTCGCCACCTGCACGGCGGCCTCCGCTCCCAGTGTGCTTGCTCCCGCCGAGGCGTTGCTGCCCGTTGGCGCTGTGTACCAGGGCGGTGGGACCTGCCACCATGGAGGGTACATTGAGGCTTGCCATGCGTTATGAAAGGAAGGGTTATTTTCTTGGCCTTGCGGTGCTGACGACCCCATTGGAGGCCATGCGGGCCAGCCCCAGGGAGGCACGCTGTATTGCCCTGCCCCCGGCTGCGTTCCTGCGGGCCAGCCTGACGGGGGCGCGCTGCATTGCCCTGCCTCTGGCTGCGTTCCAGTCGCTCCTCCGCTCTTCCCGGCTGTGTCGACTTCCCCTGCCGGTGACCGTCCATTCTGGTTCTTCCCCGTATGCTTCCTGGCTCCCTTGCTGGCCTGAGCTTGCCCCTTTCCTCGCGGCTGAACGCTGGTCGTCCTGGGGCGTTTTCCCTGGTCTGCGCCTCTCTCTCGCGGACGCTCCGGTCCCTTTGGCGTCCCTGGCCTTGGTTCCGCCGTCCGAGGTTGCCGGTTCGTCCCCCTTGTCTGCCTCGTCTGCGGTCCTGCTTTCACTCCTTTACCGGCCATGATTGCAATCGCGGGTAAGGCCTCTCTGTCCTCGAGTTCTCGCAACTCCCAGTTCTGTGTCCTCCCGTGGTCCCCTTGCGTGGCGGGCCGGCCGAACCCCAATCGGCGGAGAAACAAAGTTTGAACTCACAGTTAGGTCACCAGCTGCTGAGGCCCACCCGAATCCTGCAATGCAGCTTTCCAGGCTTCCGCCCTCTGGCCAGGTCCTTGTCTGTTCCTCCTGCCGCCTCCAAGTGCTGCCTCCCAGTGCCTCCTGGCTGTAGAGGATTCCCCGTGTAGAAGTGGACTTGCTGGTTTGTAGCCTGCTGCTTTGACCACTAGGCTACTCATCCTTTTTCAAAAGCAGAAAATGCAGGAATGTCTGTGACCACCGCAGAAGTGGTGCTCCGTTGCCTTGCCTTGCCTTGTACTGCCGCTGGCTGCCTCCAGAGTCCGCCCCCACGTGGCCGCGCCTCGATCTCCGCTCCGAGAGCGTTTCCGATCAGCTGTGCCCTTAAGGACACCGTCACGGTTCTCCGGGTCCTCTCAGCGGACGCCCGGAGTGCCTGCAGTTTGCTCCTGGGTTTTTTTTTTTGTTTTTTTTTTGTGATCGCGTTGCCTCGCCCCTGAATCCTCTGCCAGGCCTCTCCTGAAATGAACGCGAGCGCCGGCCAGCGAAAAAGGCCTGGCCCAGCGCTCGCCCTGCATTTAAGCCCCGAGGTCTCGCGAGACCTCGGGCCAGGATTCGCGCCCGATGTCTCGCGAGACCCCGGGCCAAGGCCCGCGTGCCTGCGTGCGCTTCCCCGATGATGTCATCGCGCTGGAGCGCGACGGCGTCATCGCGCCTCGATGGGGGGTTCCCCGGGGTCTCCCGCCAGCCTCGGCGCTTCGGCCTTCTGCCGTGCTGTTCCCCCTCCCCCCCCGCCCCTCCACTCGGCCAAGGTAAGACAACTCCGTGGGTGGAGGGAGCGGGGGTAGACGACCGGCCGGCAAGTGCCCTGTTAATGGGGCCCTCCCCGCAGGCGCTTGTCGGTCTTTTATTACATTTGTTACCAGGCACTAGCCATACCCCCACATACACCACCTTGCAACCTTTGCAACACAATCAAGTAACTAAGGAGACAGGCAATGGGAATATAGAACAATACCTTTAACTAACAAACTGTTCCCCCAATTGACATTTTTTAACTTATTGATATCAGTTTCAGTTAGTGCGCACTAACACAAAATATCAATTTTTATGGTTATGTTTTCTTTTGTTTTGTGGCACTCCCGAAACAAGATGAAATAGAAAATTTTGTTATCATTGTCTATTGCAGCGCTTCTCAACTGGTGTGTTGTGACACACCAGTGTGTTGCCAAGCATCGGCAGGTGTGTCACATGCTCCCGGTCTCTCCTGCTGCTCTTCCTTCCCTACTGCCGTTGCCACTGGGCTATCAGTACGTTCAAGCCCAGTGGGAATGGCAGCGGTGGTAGAAGAAGCAGTGGCACCTCGGCTGGCCTTTTCTTCTTCCCGCGCCCCTCCCCCCATGACCCGGAACAGGAAGTGATACGCAGTGCATGGGAAGGAGAAAGAGCCATGCCGTGTGGAAAAATAGCAGCAGCTTCGGCCCCCGAGCAATCGAAGCAGCCGGTAATCGGGAAAGGAGACAGCAGCGTGAGCCTCCCGCGGCCGATGGGATTCTTCTTTCTTGGCCTGCGGGGGCTGGAGGAGGAGGCTGCTGCAGCTACCATTTGTGCTGGGGGGGGGGGGGAGAGGAAGTGAGTCTGTCTTTTCGTTGTTGAGGGACTTGTGTATTAGCATGAGGGCTTTATATTGAATTCTGTGTGTGAAGCGGAGCCAGTGGAGTTCTTTTAGTATGGGGTGATGTGTGTGGAGCATTTGCTGTTCGTGAGGGATCTGGCTGCTGTGTTTTGGAGGGGCTTGAGGGTGGAGGATGGGAGTCCAATGAGGATGGAGTTGCAGTAGTCAAGTTTGGAGAAAATGAGGGCTTGGAGTACGGATCAATAATCCTGGATGAGTAGTAGTGGTTTGATTTTTTTTTATGATTTGTAGTTTGAAATAGCCTTCCTTTATTATGGTGTTAATGTAGGTTTTAAGGCTGAGCTGTGTAGCTAGTAATAGCAGTGGCTATTTTCTAAGTCAACTTTAATAGCAGGTAATGGACTTCTCCTCCAAGAACTTATCCAATTCTTTTTTAAATACAGCTATACTAACTACACTAATCAAGTCCTCTGGCAACAAATTCCAGAGTTTAATTGTGCGTTGAGTGAAAAAGAACTTTTCCGATTAGTTTTAATTGTGCCACATGACTTCATGGAGTGCCCCTTAGTCTTTCTATTATCTGAAAGAGTAAATAACTGATTCACATCTACCCATTCTAGACCTCTCATGATTTTAAACACCTCTATCATATCCCCCCTCAACCGTCTGTTCTCCAAGCTGAAAAGTCCTATCCTCTTTAGTCTTTCCTCATAGGGGAGATGTTCCATTCCCCTTATCATTTTGTTCACCCTTCTATCTTCTAGGGATTACATATTTAGATCTTTAAGTCTGTTTCCATATGCTTTAGAATACCAAAAAGGTCAGGGGGTATGATTTCAATTCCTTCTGCCTTGCTGTGGGAGGGATGGATTTGTCTTTGATTTATCTCTCTGATGAAGGCTTGAGCAGATGCCAAGTCTGCCAGTGAATAATCTTTTGCTCTATGTTTAATTTGGAAAAGCTTTCTTTCTTGAATGCTTGATTCAATTGTCGATTTTCCAAGGCCCACACGTGCCATGTGGATTTTAAGAGGCCCATGGGCCATGCGCATATCTCCTGGTACGCATATAAAGAACGTTTTCTGAAAAAGGGGTAGGGCATGGGCATGGTCTGGGTGGGGCATGGGCGGGACATGGGCAGGTAGGGATTGCACCATGAAGTCAGCGCAAAAGTAGTTATGCGTACAAGTGTGCACTGGAGTCCCCTACCATATAACTTTACTTCTGCTATGGACAGCGTGTAAGTCGTGAAACAAAAAAATGAGGCTAGTCAGTGGGGTTTTCAGGCTTGAGGATAATAGGGTAAAAGCAAGGCAAGTGTGCTAGGTGGATTAGGAAGTCCTTTCCTTTACTAGGGTGAACTGGGAGAGAACTGGTAAAAAGGTCTATTGCTTTGCCGCACATACCTACTAAAATTCCTTCCTACTTATGAGCTTGAGATGGCATTTGCGCGCAAATGCGCACGTCAATATAAAATTGGTGCACATGTATGCGTGGATAGCCAATTTTATAACATGGGTAACATCAAGCTAGGTTGAGAGAACATTGCACAAATCTCATCTTTGGGTGAGTTTCCTCACTCCAAAGGTCATCAAATCTTCACAAGAGGGCACTCTTCTGTGTGTACGTCTCACTTTGAATGTCAAAGTGGGCCCTAAGCCCTACACTAATACCTAAACCTCACCTCGAGTGAATAGGTGGGCCTCCCATAGAGATATAAATACCAAACCTACTAAACATGGTCCCCCCCCAGTGGTTGTATGTAGGAAATACATCAATTCTGGCACTTATCATAAAGTGTGAAAAAGTTATTGTAATTTGCACTAAGATAGCGCTTCACATAGGTATTAGTGCAAATTGTAATAAACTGCCTATTACCATAAAACACACCCCTTTTGCTATTGCATGTGATATTTAGTGCATTTTGATAAATCCAGGCCTATATGTGTATATGCACATGCACAAGTAAAAGAAAAAGAGGCAGAGTTAGAAAGCATTAGGGGTGTTCCGGGGCAGGCCCAAAGCTTATGTGCGTAAATAAATATTTTAAATCCAGTGCCCCAGTGCATGCCAACTTGTTAGCCGCGTATATTTACTGCTGCTCCTAATGAGATGTAAGTCTGCAGAAATTTCTTTTTAGGCCTAAAATGACAGGACGAGGGCTCTGGATAAACTGGGAGGAGTGCAGGCTGAAGAACCAGAGGGGTTTGGATGACCCCAAGATAGACTGGAAAAACTGGTGGACTAATTGGTAAATTTGGGAATGTCCTTCTAGTGAACATGTTTTAAAATTTGCTTACCTGCACATGTTAAAGCCGACAAAGTCCTAAGGAACGTATACGAATTGTGTTTGCTCGAGTAACCTCTTAAAATTAGGCGCATACAAACGTGCGGTAGGCGCATTTTAAATCATTCTCATGTAATTGTGCTTATGATTTAAAATTTTTAAAATGTGCACATATTTGAGTACCTATGCACGCATTTTAAAGTTACTGTCCAAATGAGAAAATACAAAAAAGTCCCCTTTTCCTAATGAAATCACTGGCAGCATGCCCACAACAAAATAGGGAGTACTTGCTTGCATATAATATCCATTATATCCAACAACATCCTAATGAAGAGACACATTCTGAGACTGAGGAAGAAATGTCTTATATTGGATCAATTTTTGCACTGGAACAAACATTGCTTAATTCCCAGTAAATATTGGATTAGATAAGATTAATGAGAATTTAGGTTGAAAGATGACCAGAGGTGCAAGGAGATAAGCCTTCTTCTAATTGCCTAATTACTATCTCTATGTGGTACATCAGTGATAAGTGAAAAAAGCAAACAAAAAATATACATCTCTAACCATTTCTGCATTACAGTGAAAGATATTTAGCTTTTATGTGTCTGGATAATGGCAAGATTGTGAAAGTTAAATGATAATAAAAGGAACATTTGTGTTACTAAAACATGATTATGTATTTTGTATTGGAATACATTTTTGAAACAATCACCTTCTCCCCTATAAAACAAGGGTTGATATGGGTAGATTCCATCTATTTGCATAACATGAATTTTCAAAAGCTGAAAATATCAGTGTTTTTACCTTGACAGTACTTGCAACCATAGTAAAATTAGACATGACTATGTCAACATGACACTAAAAATAATGTGAATAGCCTAAGGCACCATAAAAAGGCAAAGAGGTACCAGCAGTAGAGTTCTCCCAGACATCATCAAAGTAGCAGAAGAAGAAACAGAAGTGGTAAGAACACTCCAAGGCTTCACAAGAGGTCACCAACAACAGTGGCATAGGCAGCACCCTCATAGGCAGCACAAGAGGCAAAGTGGCACCAAAAGTGGAATCAACATCTTAAGGCCCCATGAAGGGGGAATGAAGCAGAAAAGGTGGCAGGAAACCCCCCAATCCACTGATAAAGGGACAAAGCAGCAGAAAGAGTGGCATCAATACACAAAGCACTATGTATTGTGCAAACTAGCCCTCCACAGAGGCAAGAACATCCTAAGGTGAGGATTCTGGAGTATGGCCCCTGTGACATAACGAGGGCAAAGGTGATCGGCTGCCAGTATTCAAAATGGACCACCAGGGAGATTTGGTAAGTCTTGGGGGGTTAGGAAGGTGGGGAGTTGTAGTTAATTTAAGTTTAGTGGGGGAACGAATAGAAATCGACGTATTAACATATCGGGGCGCCATACGGCCGAATGCAACGTATCTGGCCCCCAACGAATCCGAATCCCGAATACAACATATGGCGTCCCTCTGCACATCCCTAGCTTTAGCTACTTTCTATATTTGTAGCTTCATAATTAACCGTGAATCCAGAACCACCCAAAAATTACAGGCCACATCCACTATTGGTATGGTTATTCCTTCAATACAAAGTTTTTGTTATACTTCTTGTTGTACTGAATGTCAAAAAAAAATTGTGATGTTAAAAGTAAAGAGAAATTATAGTAAGGATAAACAACAAGAACTTTGTATTGAAGGAGTAACCATACCAAACCAGCACAAACTAAGCTTTGTGCATCCAAATAGCTACTGTAAATTTGCTGCATCGGCTAACAGGTAGGAACAAATGAATCTGTGCCCTTCTGTACTGTCTACATCCTGAACTTAAATCAGACATTCAGTTTTTGCCATGAGGAGTTTTTTTGCCATGAGGAGAAAATCTACTAACAGTAGATTTCTAAAAAAAGTTGTAGTCTCTTTGATTCTAGCGCTCCTTTCTAAAACTACGTGGTTCTGTTTCTCTGTTAGGAGAAAAATCTTTACTCAGATCTACTTTTCTAATAAGTAAATAAATTTTAAAAACAGCTTTCTGGTGGACAAATAAAAATATGTACTTGGTGTATTAACAAGAATTGCTGCTGTGCTAAGAATATTTCACATAGAAACAGATGGCAACATAGAGTGCATAAGTACAAGGAAGTTTGAAGTATGGCCCTGAGGATAATCCTCTTTGTATTTATTTGCTTTTTGAAGACAGACCCTGAAGATAAATGCCTTTTAAATTTGCAGTACCATGGAGCCATCATAGTGTGAACTGCTGCTTGCTTCAAAAATAAGCTGATTATATCAAGAGATGCACTATATCAGGGGAGAAGTATTATCTCACTAATTCTAATGTTTAAAATCCTGAGAAAAACACTGTGATCACTGCTTCAGTGAATAAAATATATTCATAGGTTTTAGGAGCTCCTCTATCTGACTTTCTGAGATCCTTCTGATTTTCAGGTTGCTTCTCTTTTTTAATACATTTTGCTATAAAGGTAGTGAAAGCATGACACTTTAACTTACTGATGTATTTCCTTCAAAGCATCCTCATTATTATTACAGGTCAGAAATCTCATCAAGGGGTCCATTTTCAGTTACTGTTTAACCAGTAAAGTTTGACGAATACATTTACCTGGCTAATTTCATTGGAAATATTCAGCAGCTCAATGGTGCCACTATCTTAAAGATAGAAAGTTAAGTTTATCTAGATAATTTTAGGAATTCTGTATGGCAGAACCAGAGTTAGCCCGAGAACTTATCTGTCTAACATAACTGGACCCCGAAATGACCTCAGAATGCCTCCAATTTATCTGGCTAAAGGGGTAATTTACTAAGCTGGGATATTTTAACACAAGAGGGGAAAAATATTGCATGGATTGTTCACATGATATTTGGCCCTCTCCCCAATAAAATATTGCAGCAGCTTCTCTGAGATATTTTTTTTCTCACTGAAAAATTCCACGAGAAAAAACAATCACAGGGAAAGAAGCTAAAGTGTGCAATAGCAGTCTACTTTCCCTGGGGGTAGCATTGTCTTAAAGGGCCACATGGCCTGGAATCCCTCACCCAATGTGCCAAAATCTCCCCCCTCCTGAGGTTCTGGGAAGACCTCCACCCATCTCTCACCATTGGCAGCCTAGTAGGGGACAAAGTTAAAAAAGTAGATCTAATCGTGTGATGATGCCCCGCCCCTTCCCAAACCCATCACATTTGTTAAAAGATGACCTCCCCCAATCCCAACATCTATGACCACCCCAGTAGCAGTCACTCCTCCAGACCACCCCCTCTAACATTGAACATATTTCATAGAAGTCAGGATTGTGCGATATATGCTGTTTAACAGCTTGATGTATCACACTGTTAGATTGTAAGCCCTCTGGGGATATGAAATACCTACAGTATCTAAATATAATCCACTTTGAATAGCTGAAAACCAGAATATAAATCAAATAAATAAATCATGTAGATGTTGGAAAGGTGGACCCTTAAACCGAAACAAGGTTGTTGCTACCTCCAGAGGTATGCCCCTAGAGGTTTTCGTCGTCGGGCGGCAGTTCTGGGAGAGAAGACCCAACTGGACCTTCACCTTTACCAACCCTCATTCCCCGCAGGTTGAGCCCTTGGGTAGCAGGGCCGGCAGGACTTATGCGCAGGTCTTCTCAGGCATGGAACCAGAGGATGAGGATTGAGGCGGTGTCAGATGAATCCAGGGATAGAGGCAGGCAACTGACAGAAGATCTAGGAACGGAACAGAGGCCAAGGCAGGCAGCAATCAGTGGAGATGGAAGGCCAGACAAGGAGTCAGGGCAGGCAGAAATCAAGCAGAGTCAAATATCAGGCAAGGAGTCAGGGCAGGCGGAGATCAAGCAGAGTCAAATACCAGGCAAGGGGTCAGAACCGAGAAACCAATCCAAGGGACGAGGAGAAAGGCAGGGACCAGAGGCAAGGAACAGGAACGTTAGAACCAGGAATCAGGAATAAGGCAAGGCAGAGTCAGGAACGCTGGGATCAGGAACGCAGGTGTTGCGTTCGTGCCTGTTCTTGCCCTCGCTCCACCCTCTCTACCTCTGAGGCAACTCACTTCAGGTCTGATGGACAGTTGCTGCTGTGGCTTCTCCTCAACGTTTCTTCCTGGAGTCCCCAGACTGGCTTGACCCTGTGGATCCACCATGTTCCTGATGACGTAGGGCGCGTGCGCTCCGAAGTTTGTACCAGCAAGGGAGTGAACCTCGGTGGCGTCCCCCCATAGTGAAGTCATCTGCTTCCAACATTAAAGGTCTTTGCTTACGATTACAAATCAAGTTAGCAAGGGATTGATTGTGGGGATCATCTCGACCTGCTTCATTCTCTGCTGCTTTTCCTCTTCGAACTTACCAGGGGTATCCCCTTCTCAGGGGCCCCGCTCTCTGCTCTTGTTTTCAGATTGATAAGATGGGATCCGGTACTCACTCTTCGAGGGGCTTCGTCCCTGAACGCTCAGAAGACTCCTTATTGCCTGGAAGCGATCGCAGACGTGAACATTGTGAGTTTCTATTCCAGTTGCAGATAGGAACCGGTACTCGCTCCTCAAGGGCCCATGTTCCTAGAACTCTGAAGATTCTCTTCTGTCTAAGATGCTATCGCAGGTACGGAGATCGTGAGTTATTATTACAGATTGCAGATAGTAACCGGTACTTGCTCCTTGAGGGCCCATGTTCCTAAAACCCTTCGAAGACTCTTCTATTTCAGAAGTTATTTCATATACAGATATTGTGAGTTCTTATTTCAGTTTGCATATAGGAACCAGTACTCACTTAGAGGCTCCTGTTCCTGAATATACTAACTATTCTCTATTGCCTAGAAACCATTACAGAGATAGATAACTGTGAGTTACCATCGCTCTCTCAGAGCTGTCCCTAGAACCAGGTACTCGCTCCTCGAGGGCCTCTTTCCAGCTACTGAGCCTTCTTATTAATCTATGTGAGTGTATCATCTTATGGTTATATATCCAGCATACCCTGTCTACTCACTATCTACAAGTCTCTCTCTACAGCTCAGCAAACCCGGAGATAGCAGTTCCAGGATCTGAGGGACTTCAGCCCTGCCGGGCACATCAGCTCACTACTGCCACCTCTGGTGGTTCTACTACCTGTCTAATAAAGAACTATCTGTGTCTGTCTCCATACTCCAGCCTAGTCAGTGGTCCCTCTCATGATATCCTCTTGAGAGCGCTGTCATCTGCTATCGACCCAAGGATTCACCATTCTACATTAGTGCTCATCTCTCACACTTCAAGAGCTGAGTAGAACAAACTGCTCCCTTGCAGTCTACCCTCAACTGTTGCTAACACATCCCTTCAGGGGAACTCTTGTTTATCAGATTGCCACTCTGTGCAGAGATCCATAACATTTTGCCAACAGCTAACCCTAGCAGAGTCGCTAACAGATTGCTAGCTCCTCACCTCCGGGGGAGCAAGGCTCTACAGGATTGCTGACTCCTCCCTTTGGGAGGAGCAAACCCTGCTATTCATGGCGGCTCTGTCTACAGATTGCTGACTCCACAGTCCAACCAACAACAGATTGCTAGCTTCTCCCTTCTGGAGGAGTGGAACACATCAGATTGCTAAATCCTAGCAGAAAAGATAACAGCAGGCACATCACACTCTCTGAAGAGCAAGACCCATTGCTGAGGCAAAGTGGAAGCAGAAGGTCAGGGTTTAAATACCCGCCTAGCCTGACGTCATCAACCCGGGCAACGGGGAACTTTGCTGCCGCTGGTCCATTGAATCCCATGACTCGGCGCACGCTCGTGGCTAGAGGGGCAACTATGAGGTGCTGGACTCGGTGGCATTCGGGGTGATGCAAGAGCAGGCTGCGGTGGAATCAGCGGCAAGGAGCGGTGATGAAGAGAGCTGAGCCGGGCCTCTGACTGATGCTGGTGAGGGGACCCGGTCATGGTCCTATGCGGCCATGGATCCTAACAGTACCCCCACCTTTACGTCCCATCTTAGAATGTCCGGGCTTCTCAGGATGCGAGGTGTGAAACTGACGAAGAAGTGTCTTATCGAGTATATTGGAGGTGAGCTCCTGGGTGTTTTTATTGGGCCTGAAACTCTCCCAAGCGATTAGGTACTCCCATCTCCTGTGATGGCATCTTATGTTCAGTATTTCCTTTACCTGAAAGATTTCTTCTTATGTGACAGGTCCAGGATTTCCGGAGTCTCTCGGCATGGCCATGAGGACACTAGGGGCTTAAGGATTTGCACGTGAAATGTGTTGTGTATTTTTAAAGACGAAAGCAGTCTCAGGCAGTAGGTGACCAGGCTGATTCATTCTATAATGGAGAAGGGACCAATGTACCGGGGGGACAGCCTCATCAAGGGTACTCGCAGCTGAACATGACGAGTGCTAAGCCTTACCCAGTCTCCAGGGTTGAAGAGAGGCACAGGCCGCCGTTGCTTATTTGCCATCCTTTCCGCCTCCTGGGCCACCTGGTGAAGATGGTGCTCTGTGCGGGTCCAAAGGATGTGCAGTTGCTGGGCGGTGAGCTGCTCTGCTCTAGAAGGCACCAAAAGGGGTGTGGAAGTGGCAGAGCAGGCTGCCTACCATAGACCACCAAGAAAGGCAAAGAGCTGGTTGCTGAATGGACGTGTGAATTGCGTGAAAACTCGGCCCAAGGAAGTAGAGAGGACCAGTCATCCTGCCTGCCTGCTGTTCACAAAGGCAGGCAGGTAGGTCTTTAAAGCCCGGTTTGTGCATTTGGCTTGACCATTGTCCTGTGGGTGGTATGCTGTGGTAAAGTCAAGCTGGATCCCAAATTTCTTGCACAAGGAGTGCCAAAAGTTAGCAGTGAACTACACTCTGTTGTCCGATGCGATGTACAGGGATAGTCCATGTAGACAGAAAATATGCTGGGTGAATAGATGGGCCAGCTCCAGGGCTGAGAGCAGTTTTGGAAGAGCAATGAGGTGGACCATCTTTGAAAACCTATCTACGACCACTCAGATAACGTGATGGCCGTTAGAAAGTGGCAGATCTACCACGAAGTCCGTGGAGAAATGAGTCCATGGCTCTTTAGGGACAGGTAGCAGTTGGAGTAGACCCCCATGGACGTCCAGCAAAGGGTTTCTGTTGGGCACAAGTTGGGCAGGAGTTGACGTAGGCCTTGACATCCCTTTCTACTTGAGGCCACAAATAATAGCTTGGTGGGGGTTTAGTTGTTGGGCGCGGCTGAGGTACTCAAGATTCTTATGGTCTGTAAAGACTGTAATGGTGGCTTGAGCCGCACTGCCGCCACTCCTTGAATGCCATCTTGTTGGCCAAGAGTTCCTTGTCTCCAATGCTTCCGGGAGAAGTAAGAACATGGAAGCAGGGCTCCTTTCAGAGAATATTGGCTCAAGACAGCCCCCAAAGCTGTGTCAGAGGCATCCACTTCCACCACAAACAGGCATGAGGGGTCCGGGTGCCAGAGGCAGTTGTCTTGGAGGAAGGCATGCTTCAGATCCTTGAAGGTTGTTATCCCTTTGAGTGGCCATTGCTTGGGGTTGGTTCCTTTCCTGGTGAGGGCAGTAAGAGGTGCTACTAGTCGGGAGTATTGCGGGATGAAATGCCTGTAGAAGTTGGCAAACACAAGGAAACGTTGGAGATCCCAGAGTTCTGAAAGTTGGGGCCAATATTGGATGCTAGAAACCTTCTCCAGGTCCATGTGAAAACCTGTGGACAAGACTATGAAGAATTTCTGACCTCCTTACAATGGGAGGCAAGATCCTTGGAAAATATTAATATGTTGTCAAGGTACACGATGACGTTGGAGTGGAGCATGTCCCAGAAGACCTCATTCATGAGGTGTTAGAACACCGTTGGTGCATCACAAAGGCAAAAGAGCATCACTAAATACTCATAGTGACTGTCTCTTGTATTAAAGGTGGTCTTCCACTTGTCGCCTGGCTTTATAAGCACAAGGTTATAGGCACCTCGGAGGTCCAACTTCGGGAATAGTTTGGCCCCCTGTAGAAGGTCCAGAAGTTCGGGGATGAGTGGCAGTGGGTACCAGTTTCTCCTGATGATGGTGTTCAGCCCACGGTAATTGATACAGGGCTGCAACGACCCATCCTTCTTTGCCATGAAAAAGAAGCCAGCTCCCACTGGTGATGTGGACAGTCTGATGAAGCCCCTGTCAAGGTTCTCTCGAATATATTTGGACATGGCTTGGATCTCTGGTAGTGCTAGAGGGTAAACTCATCCTCGAGGGGACATGGTGCCAGGAAGGAGGTTGATAGCACAGTCAAATGGGCGATGTTCAGGAAGTGTCTTGGCCCTCTCTTTGGAAAAGACATCTGCAAAATCAGTGTATTGCAGAGGCAAGGTAAGTGGGGTGGTAGCCACAAGAAGACCAGAGTGAGCCACCCCTTGGAGGCAAGATGAATAGCATAGGGGCCCCTGGGAGGCTATCTGCAAGGATTGCCAGTCAATGGGAGGGGAGTGTTACTGAAGGCCCAACACTACTGGGTATATCGTCTTCTCCAGGATGAAGAAGGTGAGCTCCTCTTCGTGGAGGATCCCGGTGTGGAGTTTCACTGGAGCAGTTGTGTGGGTAATCTTCCCGGGAAGAGGATCCCCTTGGATGGAAGAAATAGTCAAGGGTGGCTCTCTAGCCAGTGTGGGCAGATCCAAATGTGCAATGAGATCTGCCAAGATAAAATTTCCCCCGGCATCAGAATCAATCAGGGCTTGGTTGGTGAAATCCCTGTGGGCATGGTGGATAGTCACAGGCACGATACATTTGGGAGCAGAATCAGTGTAGTCCAGGGTCATTTCTCTGCTGACTCCTAGGCTCTAGCATTTCTCAGCCTTTCAAGACACTGGGCCAACAAGTGATCTTTATCAGCACAGTACAGGCACAGGCCTAAGGTACGCCATCGCTGTCTTTCTTCAGGGGTCAAACGGCTCCACCCCAGTTGTATGGGCTCCTCTGTAGGAGGTGTCTTAGGTGCAGCTGTGGTTGGCAGCATTATGGGCCATGAGAAGGATGGAAATAGCATCGCCAGCCTACGGAAGGGACGTAACTCTCTGAGGTGTTGCTGTAATCTTCGGTCAACTCGACCAGCAAGGTCAATCAGGGCCTTCAAGTCATCCAGTAGGTCAAAGGCAGCCAATTTGTCCATAATTCTGGAAGACAAGCCTTCTAAAAAAATGCTTGGGAAGCTGTCCTCTTGCCAACCCAACTTAGATGCTAGGGTGTGAAACTCTACCACATACTCCGGTAATGGGCATGACCCCTGGCTTAAGTGCAGAAGCTTGGAAATAACTGTAGATTGACGTCCAGGCTCATCAAAGACCTGTTTATACACTTGGATGAAGCATGGAAGATCCTGGAACAAGGGATCAACTCGTTCCCAGAGGGGGGAGGCCCAAGACAGCGCCTTGCCTTCCAAGAGTGACAGAATAAAGGTGGGTTTGATTCCGTCATTGGAGAACTGGGCCGGCTGTAAAGAAAAGTGCATGAAGCAGTGGTTTAGGAAGCCACACAACCAACCCTCCTTCCCCACAGATTGAGCCCTTGGATACTGGGGCTGGCAGGATTTATGCACAGGTCTTCTCAGACATGGAACCAGAGGATGAGGCTGTGTCAGATGAATCCAGGGGTAGAGGCCGGCAGCTGACAGAAGATCCAGGAACAGAACAGAAGCTGGGACAGGCATCAATCAGCGGAGATGAAAGGCTGGACAAGGAGTCAGGGCAGGCAGAGATCAAGCAGAGTCAAATACCAGGCAAGGAGTCAGGGCAGGCGGAGATCAAGAAGAGTCAAAATCCAGGCAAGGAGTCAGAACCGAGGAGCAAGGCAGGGACTGGAGGCAAGGAACAGGAATGCTGGAACCAGGAATCAGGAACAAGGCAAGGCAGAGTCAGGAATGCTGGGATCAGCAGACAAATCATACTCTCTGAAGAGCAGGACCCGTTGCAGAGGCGAAGTGGAAGCAGAAAGGCAGGGTTTAAATACCCACCTAGCCTGACATCATCAGCCCATGCCGCAACTAAATTTCCCGCCACTGGTCCTTTAAATCCTGTGACCTGGCGCGCGTGCACGCCTAGAGGGGCAACCATGAAGTGCTGGAGTGACAGTCAGCGGCGTTCGGGGCGCTGCAAGAGCAGGCTGCAGGTGGAGTCAGCAGCAAGGAGCAGCGGCGGAGGGAACTGAGCTGAGCCTCCGACTGGCACAGGTGAGGGGACCCGGTCGCGGTGGCTGGGGATCCTAACAGTAGAGCCTTCTATAGACTACCACTTTCTCACACTTTCATTCACTGGGAGGACTCTTGAAGAAATACTGTGATATCATCAATCTGAACAAAGAGTGATGCTGATGCTATTACTCCAATCTGTCAACTCTAAATGAGTATATGGGCTTAAGAGATTCTTTTGAAAGCCATGCAGAAAAACCTCTGTTCTGTCTCTGCTTGTTATCTGCTCTTTTAGATGAAATTTCAACACATTTTCTTACATCAATTTTTCATAATGCTGGAGTCCACCTAAGCACTTAAGAAAGCATTCCCTAGCCGACAATTTGCACTCTACAACCCTGAGTAGCTTCTCATGAATACAATCTGTTAAATGATGGACTACAATGGAGCACCACTTTCAATGGTATATCCTGCATGGTGTAAATTTGAACTGAAAACATTCTAGCATCAATGACCTTAATTGTAACACTCCCAAGAATGTGTTGCTGAATTGATTCTATAATTGAATTAACTGTTTTAGAGAACAAAGTTACTAATGATCCTCTGCCCTTTCCGCATGAGAGATGCAAGGGCTTTTCTCTATGTTCTCCTTTAAAGGGATATGTTTTTTTTTTTTTTTTTAATGAATTTGCATTTTGTAATGAATAAGCTGATTTTAGGATCGCTACAAATTGAATAAACCAAAAATCAATACATGAAAATTTTCAGATATTTTCAATTCATTAAAAAAAAAGGAAGAAATGAGGCCTCCTTGGTCCCCACTTACCCCTCCCATGGGATCTTCAATGTAGAAATGACAAGCCAGATAATGAGACTTTTACTGTACATTAATAGATTATTAATTATATGTCAAAAATAAAAAATGAAATACATCAGCATGGAAGGAACATGCCAACATAAAAATTATATCAAAATAAATATAAAACTATATCAACTAACACCATTCTTCTCAAAACTCATAATAGCCTACCCTAACCTCTAATCCCTTCTACCACAAAGGTCATAGAGAAAGATACAAGGCCTAAAAATCTTCATAAACTAATAGATTAACACATCTCTCCAAATCTTCATAAACTAATAGACTAATAAACTTCATAAACTAATAGACTAATAAACTTCATAAACTAATAGACTAACACATCTCTCCAAACCCCCATTATAAACCTTTTTCAAAACTAAAAAATTAAAAAATACCATTGTGTGCAATTCAGTCTATACATATTCATTGTAAATATCCAGAAAACCACACTGGGTAGGGGATACGCCAAAACTAATGTGTGGAAAAACTGGTGTTATTGTTACGCTCTCCTCCTCCAGAGGGGAGCAGTTAGCAATCTGTTATCGCTTACCCTGCCAGGAGGGCGGAGGTAGCAATCTGTTCTGCTGTTCTCCTGAAAGGGGGAGGCATAGTGATATGACATGACCTGCTCCTCCAGAAGGGAGGAGTTAATTATCTGTAGATCTGTTAGCGAACTGCTGTAGATGCTCCTGTAAGGAAAGGAGGTAGCAATCTATTATGGATCAACTCTCCACAGAAGAGGAGTTGGCAATCTGTACAATGATACTCTTATGAGGAGAGGAGCTAACAATAGGTATATTGTCCTTCGCTATTGAGATAGCAATCTATCATGCCTCCGCTATGGAGTAGTAGGGATGTGAATCGTGTCCTCGATCGTCTTAACGATCGATTTCGGCTGGGAGGGGGAGGGAATCGTATTGTTGCCGTTTGGGGGGGTAAAATATCGTGAAAAATCGTGAAAAATCGTTAAAAAATCGAAAAATCGAAAAATCGAAAAACCGGCACATTAAAACCCCCTAAAACCCACCCCCGACCCTTTAAATTAAATCCCCCACCCCAAATAACTTAAATAACCTGCGGGTCCAGCGGCGGTCCGGAACGGCAGCGGTCCGGAACGGGCTCCTGCTCCTGCATCTTGTCGTCTTCGGCCGGCGCCATTTTCCAAAATGGCGCCGAAAAATGGCGGCGGCCATAGACGAAAAAGATTGGACGGCAGGAGGTCCTTCCGGACCCCCGCTGGACTTTTGGCAAGTCTCGTGGGGGTCAGGAGGCCCCCCACAAGCTGGCCAAAAGTTCCTGGAGGTCCAGCGGGGGTCAGGGAGCGATTTCCCGCCGCGAATCATTTTCGTACGGAAAATGGCGCCGGCAGGAGATCGACTGCAGGAGGTCGTTCAGCGAGGCGCCGGAACCCTCGCTGAACGACCTCCTGCAGTCGATCTCCTGCCGGCGCCATTTTCCGTACGGAAAATGGCGCCGGCCATACGCGTATGGCCGGCGCCATTTTCCGTACGAAAACGATTCGCGGCGGGAAATCACTCCCTGACCCCCGCTGGACCTCCAGGAACTTTTGGCCAGCTTGTGGGGGGCCTCCTGACCCCCACGAGACTTGCCAAAAGTCCAGCGGGGGTCCGGAAGGACCTCCTGCCGTCCAATCTTTTTTGTCTATGGCCGCCGCCATTTTTCGGCGCCATTTTGGAAAATGGCGCCGGCCGAAGACGACAAGATGCAGGAGCAGGAGCCCGTTCCGGACCGCCGCTGGACCCGCAGGTTATTTAAGTTATTTGGGGGGGTTCGGGAGGGTGGGGGATTTAATTTAAAGGGTCGGGGGTGGGTTTTAGGGGGTTTTAGTGTGCCGGCTCACGATTCTAACGATTTATAACGATAAATCGTTAGAATCTGTATTGTATTGTGTTCCATAACGGTTTAAGACGATATTAAAATTATCGGACGATAATTTTAATCGTCCTAAAACGATTCACATCCCTATGGAGTAGCAATCTGTTATATATAAGCTGCTGCCAAGTCTCAAAGAAAGAGGAGTAGCTATCTATATAATACTTCCATGAGCGGTGTGAGTGGTCAGTAGTGGTTGGCTCCCACAGAGTGATAGTAATGAAAGGAATGACCACTTGGAGGAAATGGTGAATCCTTGGGCTGATGGCAGATGACAGCGCCCCCAGGAGGAGATCCTGAGAGGAACCACCGGCTAGGCTAGAATATGAGATAAACACAATGGGGTAGATCTTAAAAAAATACGCGCGCGCGTACTTTTGTTCGCGCAACTGGCACGAACAAAAGTAAGCCAGATTTTAAAAGATATTTTTTCGATTCCCAGAACTCAACGTAAAGGTGGAGGTCTTATGCTGATCATAAAAAAACTTTTTAGAATTAAAATTGTACCATCTTTTATCGCCTATCCATATGAGCTTACTTATTTGAGTCTGACTCACTACAATTATGCATTCTTTATTGTCCCCCTAGGTCGTTAGCTCATAATATTTCCCCTCTCATCGAATGTTTAACTTTAAATTTGAATCCGGATAAACCATCCTTAATACTAGGGGACTTCAATGTACATGCTGATGATGTTATTCATGATTCTACTTGTATGATTCTATGTGATTCTTTTGCAGCTCTTGGTTACAATCTTGTTTCCCGGGCCCCTACTCATAAGGCTGGCCATGCCTTAGACTTGATTTTTGTGAATGATAAGCTATGTACAGATACTTCTTTGAATATATCACCCGTTCCATGGTCTGATCATTTTTTAATTTATGCTGAAGCCAAATTTAATACACCATCCTCACGGTCATATGAGAAACCAATTCCTATTACTTTTCAACCTAAACCTAATATTGAAGATTTAACTGTAGAATTCCAAAATATTAGTGATAATTCTAGATCTTATGACTGTTCTACTTTAACTTCCACTTGGTTAACAAACTGTTCCAACATTGCAAAAAAACTATGTCCATTCAAAACTAAGGTAATTAAACCCAAACAAGCTGTGAATCCATGGTATAATAAAGAAATTAAAATCCAAAAGCAAAGATTAAAAAAATTAGAGATATTATGGAGAAAGAAAAAAACAGTCCAGACTCTAGCAGACTATAGATCCTCCCTCCATCGATACAAAAAATCATTGAAAAGGCAAAAAAAGACTTTTTTAAGAAAAAATTAGAGGCTTCAATGCATAACCCTAGAGAACTCTTTGGTATTGTTAAAAATCTAACTAAATCCCCAATTACTGTTGAGAGTCTGTCTGAGAACAAGTGCAATGAAGTTGCAATTTTCTTTAAAGAAAAAATTGAGTTATTAATTCAAAATAATAACATCTGTTCTACTCAAGAAGTTTTTATGCCAACGAAACCTGATACTAATTGGGCCCTATTTGAATCCGTCTCTAGTCTAGAAATTGAATGCTATATTAAAAAACTAAACCCTGCTAAACACCCTCTGGATCTTATTCAAGTTTCTTACCTTATATCTGTTACTGATATTATAGCGCCCTTTATTACTAATATCGTCAATGCATCTCTAAATGAAGGTACTGTTCCCGATATATTAAAAAATGCAATAGTTAAACCTATATTAAAAAAAACCGACATTAGATAGTACACAATTAACAATTATAGATCCATTTCAAATTTATCATTTTTAGCAAAAATTATAGAAAAGGTTACTCAAAAACAATCAAATTGGTTTTCATAAAAATGTTAATACTGAAACGTTGCTTATTGCTCTTATGGACACAGTTTTAAGAGGCTTTGATACTGGAAAAAATTACTTTTTAGTTTTGTTGGATTTATCGTCGGCATTTGATACTGTGGATCATGCTATCTTATTGAAACGCCTAACTGAGATCGGGATAAATGGTACAGTTTTTAAGTGGTTTTCTTCTTTTCTTTTTAACCGCTCATATCAAGTAAAAATCAATAATATTGCCTCAGAAAAAGTGATTTTAGCTACAGGTGTTCCACAAGGATCTACATTGTCTACTACACTTTTTAATATTTATGTTTTACCAATCTGTCACTTTTTAAATGGTTTGGGATTGAAATTTTATGTGTATGCAGACGACATTCAATTTTTAGTACCTGTAGAAACTTCTATTGAAGATACATTAGCGTTAATTAAAATATACATGTCATCCTTAAAACAATTACTTCATCATCTACACCTTATTTTAAATACGAACAAAACAGAAATTTTATTTCTCGAACGTAAATGTCACCTCAGTAGTATCCCGTCTTTGTCTTTTTCCGATACCGTAAAGATAAATCCTTGTTTTAATACTCACAATCTAGGTATTATTATTGATACTGAGTTCTCTTTTAAAAAACACATTTCTTTAAAGTTGAAAGACGGCTATTATAAATTACTTACTTTACGTAGATTAAAACCGTTTTTAGAATTTACCGATTTTAGATCTGTTTTATAGTCTCTTATTTTTGCAAATCTTGATTACTGCAATGCTTTGCTTCTCGGATTGCCACTGTCCAGTATTCGCCCTTTGCAGGTCCTGCAGAAAGCTGCAGCACGGATTCTGACTGGTCAGAGAAAGTGTGACCATATTACACCAACACTGATTAAATTGCATTGGCTTCCAGTTCAATACCGTATCCAGTATAAAGTGGCTTGCATAATTCACAATGTCATTTATGGCGAACACACTGAGTGGTTGAACACATCAATTCATCTTCACGTACCTCAGAGAGACCTGCGATCAGCAGACAAAGGCCTTCTCTCAATCCCCACCATCAAGTCAGCTAGATTATCCCATGTAAGGGAGCGTGTTATATCCATCGCAGGAACAAAAGTCTGAGACTCACCATTGAAAAAAAGCAATTTAAAACTGAACTAAAGACCTGGTTGTTTAAATGCGCATTTGCAGAGTACGAATCGATCAATCAGCAATGTCAGAAATAAGCAACACAGCATAAGCATGCTTTATCTCTAAACCATCTTGATGAGCTACCTTTTTATTTTATTTATTTATCAGTATGGGCCTTATTTTCCAATATCGCATTGGTAACGCATTAGGGGGCGTTACCAATGCAAATGAGGCTTCTTTCGTGCAGTGGGGAAAAATCGCGTGCGGCAATGTTTTCGCCATTCACGAAACAGTAGCGCCGCATGCGATGTTTTCCCAGTGCACGATGATTCTTTCAGAATTTTATTGCAGTGCACGATATTTGCCGGTTTCCCTTATCGTGGTGTGTGTGAGAGAGAGAGAGAGAGAGAGAGAGAGAGAGAGAGAGAGAGAGAGAGAGAGAGAGAGAGAGAGCGAGCGAGCACCTTACTATGGTGCCTATGCCCTACATAGGTATTTTAACCCCTATGGGAGGGCCACCTACTAACTCGGGGTGGGGATTAGGTATGAGCGTCGGGGGTTGGGGGCCACTTTCGCATTCCACATGAGACCTACGGACAGAACAGTGGTCTCTAGTGCAGATTTGCTGGCCGTCGGAGTGAGGACGCTCACTCCAAGCGGAGATTTGGCCAACATTCTCTCCACCTAGCATGTTGTTGCCCAGGTAGAGTGTCCATCAAGCTAGGTAGAGAGAACGTTGCCCAAACCACTTCTTGGCGTGAGCGTCCTCACTCCGACAGCCAGCAAATCTGCACTAGAGACCACTGTTCTGTCCGTAGGTCTCATGTGGAATGCGAAAGTGGCCCCCAACCCTCGACGCTCATACCTAATCCCCACCCCGAGTTAGTAGGTGGCCCTCCTATGGCAATCTGAAATCAAGAAGAGAGAGTGGAGCCCCCGTGGAGTGGGTACTCCTGGTAAGTTTGAAAAGGCCGAGCAGTGGGGAAGGATTCTCCTCGCTGACTCGGATCATTGTTACAAGTATCGTGGACTGCCGAAGCAAGTCCTGTTGGAGTTTCTTGCTAACTCGTTAGAGGTTAGCAAAGACCTTTTAAAGTGCAAATCGATGACGTCACTATGGGGGGATGCCCCCGAGGTTCGCGCCCTTGCTGGTACAAGTCTGGAGGGCGTGCACGTGCCCTTACGTCATCGGGAACATGACGGATCCGTAGCATCAGGCCAGCCCGGGGACACTAGGACCAAGAGGCGGAGAGAAGCCGTGGCTGCATCTGTCCATCAGAGCCGAAGGGAGTCGCATCCCAGGTAGAGAGGGTGGAGGGAGGGGCGAGAAGAGGCATGAATGTAACAGTTATGTATTCCTGTTGAAAGCAATCAGAAGCAAGGTTGACCAAATGCTCTCTGTATTAGCACTAAGGTGTGTTAGTCAAGAATTGAAATGACCGCAGACAACTTCAAAAGTGACAGTTGCACCTGGTCTGACTTTATTTACAGAAAAGGTATTTACAAGCTGTTCTACAGGAACAATTTCAGTATACATAGTTATCTATTCTGGGCATAGTGGATTCACCTTCAACATTCCATGTCACAGTTCAGAGATTTCACAAATCCCTCCTCCTTGAAACCATTCTCTTAGGGGGTCATTTATCATTTCACGTTAGGGCCTTAAAACTATAATTAAGGCCCTAATGCACATGGTAAATAGGACAACACGCGTTAGTATGCAAACTTCATATTTGCAATGCAAGTGGGAGGAGTTTGGCTAGAGTTAATGAGCAGCTCCTAACATCAAATGTGATAGAGTAACGCAGGTTTTAATGGCAGAAATAACTACATCTTTTTCCAAAATGGCGCCGAAAAATGGCGGCGGCCATAGACGAACACGATTGGACGGCAGGAGGTCCTTCCGGACCCCCGCTGGACTTTTGGCAAGTCTCGTGGGGGTCAGGAGGCCCCCCACAAGCTGGCCAAAAGTTCCTGGAGGTCCAGCGGGGGTCAGGGAGCGATTTCCCGCCGCGAATCGTTTTCGTACGGAAAATGGCGCCGGCAGGAGATCGACTGCAGGAGGTTGTTCAGCGAGGCGCCGGAACCCTCGCTGAACGACCTCCTGCAGTCGATCTCCTGCCGGCGCCATTTTCCGTACGAAAACGATTCGCGGCGGGAAATCGCTCCCTGACCCCCGCTGGACCTCCAGGAACTTTTGGCCAGCTTGTGGGGGGCCTCCTGACCCCCACGAGACTTGCCAAAAGTCCAGCGGGGGTCCGGAAGGACCTCCTGCCGTCCAATCGTGTTCGTCTATGGCCGCCGCCATTTTTCGGTGCCATTTTGGAAAATGGCGCCGGCTGAAGACAACAAGATTCAGGAGCAGGAGCCCGTTCCGGACCGCTGCTGTTCCGGACCGCCGCTGGACCCGCAGGTTATTTAACTCATTTGGGGGGGGGTTCGGGAGGGTGGGGGATTTAATTTAAAGGGTCGGGGGTGGGTTTTAGGGGGTTTTAATGTGCCGGTTTTGCGATTTTTAGATTTTTAGATTTTTCACGATTTTTCACGATATTTTACCCCCCCAAACGGCAACAATACGATTCCCTCCCCCTCCCAGCCGAAATCGATCGTTAAGACGATCGAGGACACGATTCACATCCCTAGTACTATTAACTCGAGGTGAGGTTTGGGGGTGGGGTAGGTTTTGTAGGGCAGTTTTACATACACAGTCAGAGGTATGAACAGAAAAGTTGAAATCAGTGAAGATTTTCTGACATTTGGAGTGATGAAAGGTAAAAAAAAGAATTGATTTGGACAATGTACTCTCTATTTAGCTTGATTGCAGCTAGGTGGAGAGTGTATTGTACAAATCAACTCTTTTTTACCTTTCATTACTCCAAATGACAGAAAATCTTCACTGATGTCAACTTTTCTGTTCATACCTCTGACTGTGTATGTACCTCTGACTGTTTAAGTAAAACTGGCCTCCAAAACCTACCCCACCCCCCAAACCCCACCTAAGTTAAAAGTGCCCCTCTTTCAATGGTATAAGTAGTAAACTTACATCTCTCTCTCTCATATTGTGAGAGCAGAGAAATTAGCCTAACCACATACTCTATTTATTGCAGGTGCTATTTCTGCTATATTTAGAGCATTTTGATGAATCCCGGGGTTAATATGGATTTAATTTGGGGATTATGGACCTATAGGATGGGATGTTTTCCTGAATGACCTGATGGAAATAAGAAATACTAGCAAAGAAATATAGATATTATAAAATGCAATGGCTATAAGCATATTTAATCACTAAACAGAAGCAACCACCTCTCAGTAAGTTATTCACACAGCAAAAGTGAAAACACTCTAGAGAGGGAAATAGTTTTCAACTATTTACCATTAATCAAAAGACTAGACTAGAGACAATATCATAGGCAACAAACGCTCACACTGAACTCTCAATCCGCTGTCTCTCGCCCACATAGGGCCGGATTGTTCGACCACATAGTGGCTAAGTATATTTTTTGGATTGATAACTGTGGGTTACCAGCCGGTTATAACACATTAGATTAATTGCTTGTACAATTTGCACTTTAAATGGTCAATATTGAAAAAAGTTTTTTGGAGTATGGGTTGGGTAGACAAGAGACAATAGATGATTAAAAAAACTTTTTGAGCTCACAGGCTGTTCACTGCCTGCGGCCCTATGTGGGCGAGAGACAGCGGATTGAGAGTTCAGTGTGAGCGTTTGTTGCCTATGATATTGTCTCTAGTCTAGTCTTTTGATTAATGGTAAATAGTTGAAAACTATTTCCCTCTCTAGAGTGTTTTCACTTTTGCTGTGTGAATGGCTATAAGCATGCAATATAAGCAGCAACAACAGCAGAGACCTGGTGGAAGGAGGATAACCAACGGGAAACTGCTATATCAGAGTACAAATTATATCACAATGATAGGGAGGATCAAGTTGGTGGGGGTGTGGCACTTTATGTCCAAGATGGCATAGAGGCTAACAGTATAAAGGTCATATACAAGACTTAATGTTCAGTAGAATCTATATGGATAGAAATCCCAGGTGTGTTGGGTAAGAGTATAGTGATAGGAGTATACTATCGTACACCTGGCCAAAATGATCAGACAGATGATGAAATGCTAAGAGAATTCAGGGAACCTAACCCATTTGGCAGTACAGGAATAATGGGAAATTTCAATTACCTTGTTATCAGAGTCAATACAGTAACCCACGTAGTAAACTGTAAATAGTCAGGGAAACCACATACACAAATATTATCAATAAACTAAGTGAAGGTGTCAGCAAGCCTGACGTTGTGTATCCTTATACAGAAACCAACCAGTCTTTTAATCATTCACTTTCACTGTCAAAAATATTGAAATTCTATTTATCAAAAATGCTTTTTTATCATTTTAGTATTTTTTGTAAAATTGTGTTTTTTTTGTTTCACAGTGAAGCTTCCTCAGGGGCATATGAGACAATAGAGACACTGAGTCCATTTTGATGTGGCAAAGACTTACTGAATTATTGTTATATGCCCCTGAGGAAGCTTTACTGCGAAACACTGGCCGTGTAGGGCTATATTTACTATCAAGCTAAAGAGATTGCTGCCTAATACTTTTTTTTCAATGGATCGGAGTTAAAGACAAAAAACCCACAATTTTACAAAAACTACTAAAATGATTTAAAAAAAAAGCATTTTTGATAAATAAAATTTCAATATTTTTGACAGTGAAGGTGAATGATTAAAAGACCGGTTGGTTTCTATATAAGGATACACAACGTCAGGCTTGCTGACACCTTCACTTAGGCTATTGATAATATTTGTGTATGTGGTTTCCCTGATTATTTACAGATTTCAATTACTCCAATATTGACTAGATAAATATAAAATCAGGACATGCTAGAGACATAAAATTCTTGCATGGAATAAACAACTGCTTCATGGAGCAATTGGTCCAGGAATCAATGAGAGAGGGAACTATTTTAGATTTAATTCTTAGTGGAATGCAGGATTTGGTGAGAGATGTAATGGTGGTGGTGCCACTTGGCAATAGTGATTATAACATGAACAAATTTGAACTAAGGACTGGAAGGGGGACAATATGTAAATATATAGCTCTAACACTAAATTTTCAAAAGGGAAACTGATAAAATGAGAAAAATAGAAACAAAATGAAAGGTACAGCTGCAAAGGTTAAAAATGTACAAAAGAAATACTAGCGCTTCGCCTACAGGGTCATATGGGGCAGCTTATTCATAAGGATCAGGCTGGCTTTATGCCGGGTAGGTGGACATCGGATAATATCCGGAAATTAATTGATTTGATCCATATAGCTAAATCGAAAGGGGCTCCCACAGCCTTTATAACTCTAGACACAGAAAAAGCTTTCGATAGGGTTTGCAGTTTTGCATAAGGCGGGTCTGGGGGGGACTTTTTCCACATGGGTCCGGGAACTTTATAGGGCTCCCCTTGCATGCTTAAAGATAAATCTTGGCAATACCGCCAATTTTCCTATACGCAGGGGAACCCGCCAGGGTTGCCCCCTGTCGCCCCTATTGCTCGTTCTGGGGTAGATCTTTAAAAAATACGCTGGATTTTATAAGATACGCGCGTAGCCGCGCGTATCTTATAAAATCCGGGGTCGGTGCGCGCAAGGGGGTGCACATTTGTGCAACCCGCGTGTGCCGAGCCCAGCGAGCGCTGCCTGTTCCCTCCGAGGCCACTCCGATTTCGGAGTGGCCTCGGAGGGAACTTTCCTTCGCCCTCCCTTCCCCTACCTAACCCCCCCCCCCTGGCCTTATCTAAACCCCCCCTACCTTTGTCGGCAAAGTTACGCCTGCTGAAAGCAGGCGTAACTTTGCGCGCGCCGGCCAGCAGCCCCGCTCCGTCCTCCGGTCCCGGGGGCTGGTCCGGAGGCCTCGACCACGCCCCCGGGCCGGCACCACGCCCCCGGGCCCGCCCCCGAAACGCCGTGTCGTTTCGGGAATGCCCCCGGACATGCCCCCTCCCGCCCCTTTTCGAAAGCCCCGGGACTTACGCGCGTCCCGGGGCTTTACGCGCGCCGGCAGCCTATGCAAAATAGGCGCGCTGGCACGCGCAGGCCTTTGAAAATCCGCCCCTCTGAGTTTAGAGCCATTGGCAGAGGCGATTCAGAGAGCCCATACTGTTCATGGGGTTCGGTGTGGTGGGCAACAATATAAAATCATGCTGTATGAGGATGACATCATTCTCTCTCTTTCACAGCCAATGGTATCTGTGCCAATGGTGATGTCCATGATAGAGCAATATGATAGGCTTTCGGGCTTCCAGATTAATTCAGAAAAGTTGGAGATTCTCCCAGTGAATTTCTCGGCTGATCTGTTACGAACTGCTAGGAGAGATTTCCCCTACAGGTGGACAAGGGGACCAATTCGTTATCTTGGGGTTAATATTGGATTAGATCTAGACCATTTATCATGATTAAATTATGAACCTTTAATTCGATCATCAATGGGGAACATTGACAAATGGAAAGGTTAGGGCTTTCATGGTTTGAAAGGATGGCTGTGATTAAAATATGCTTGCTACCCCAAAATCAGCTATCTTTTCTAGGTCCTTCCTTGCTTCCTCTTGGAGGGGGAATTAAGGCCTCTTTAAAATAAGATGTTTGCCTTTGTCTGGCATAGGCGACCCCCGCCCCCCCGAGTATCCCGTCAGACCCTCTGTCGGCCACAACAGGCGGGTGGACTGAGCTTTCCATCCGTCTTACACTATTATGTAGCCTCTCAATTGAAATATATTATAGAAAGTCATAACTTGAGCACCCCCAAGCAATGGGTACTGATAGAGCAGGCTTGGACAGGAGTGGCTCCACTATAGCTTACGTACTGGCCCATGTCTTAATCACCAAGGGAACTGGCGTTATTTCCTCCAAGTCTTCATTCAACCCTGACGATTTGGAAAAGATAGAAATATAAATTGTTGGCACAAAAACATTATTCCGTCTTATCCCATATTCGGTATCTTAAGGACTTTCCTATGGGATGGGAAAACCCGGTCTTTCGGAGTTGAGAAGCTAAAGGCTTGACTAATTTAGGTCAACTATGGGGTCGGGGGGATGGTTCCCTTCTTAGACCTGCAAACCATATTTCACATACCAGCTCAGGACGTTTTGGCTTATGCACAAATTTGGCATTTTATCTTAACAAAGGGACCCCTACTGGACCTACAGCTCCCTCGCTCAATCTTTGAAGGCTATTGTATATTGGCTGGACGGCTACAGAAGGGAATATTGAAGATATATCAGCTGCTGATTAATATTGCGGGGAGGAAGGTGGCCCATTTGTTCGCATGGGAACGGGACTTGGGGATTCAATGGGGAGAGGGTAGATGGGAGAAGTGTTTCCGGTCACTGGGTCAGTTCTCAAAGTCAGCATCCATGCTGGAGAACCAGTTTAAGCTTCTCTATCGATGGCATTATTCACCAGTGAGAGAAGCCCTATGGTCTCCGGGATGATCCTCCCTTTGTTGGAGACAGTGCTCCCAAACTGGCACGTTTTGTCATATGTGGTGGCAATGTCCCCGGCCACAACAATTTTGGAGCCTTTGCCAAAGGATGGCAGAAGCCGTATTTGGGGTGCTGGTTCCACTGCGGGCGGATTATTAGCTTCTAGTGATTCAATATCATGCTTTGGATGATGAGCAACAGAAAATATTTATATTTATCATGACAGCCGCTCGCTTGCTGATTGCTGCTTTGTGGAAATCTTCTGAACCCCCAGGCATGTCTCAGCTTTGCGCCAAGTTAAGGCAGATATGTTACATGGAGAAACTTACAGCTCTCCGGAGGGACTTCCTACCTAAGTTCTATAGAATGTGGTCATCTTTCATGCGCCATATTGGAAGGGATGGTCTGAGAGGGCCACTTCTGTTAGTTATAGCCTGGAGGACCCAATTAACCTTACCCTTTTCATAACCTCTTATGCCTAGCGATCTCTAGGGCATGGCTATTATTTGAAGGGGAGGGTACTAAATTATTAGCTCCTGGTGTATCCTTGAAGGAAGAAAGTCCCCATGGGACCTCTAGTATTGTGGTATCTCTCTTGCACAGGCTAAGAATACAATAGAGGAGGGATGGGAGGGGATGGAGGGAGGGGGGAGATAAAGGGGTATGAGATAAAATGGTAGCTCAACTTCCAGATTTGGTTGAGCGTTCTGTGTTCTGTTTAGCTTTTATTATGGAAGTGTATGGAAATTAATACACTATATGTATTCCTATGCTCGATTCTTAATAAAAAATGTAATTAAAAAAAGTGTACAAAAGGCATGGACATTGTTTAAAAATACAATCTTAGAAGCACAATCTAGATATATTCCACGCCTTAAGAAAGGTGGAAAGAAGGCATAACGATTACTGGCATGATTAAAAGGTAAGGTGAAAGAGGCTATTTTAACCAACAAAAGAAATTCTTAAAAAATTGGAAGAAGGATCCATCTAGAAAAATAAGAAGCAGCATAATCATTGGCAAATTAGGTGTAAAACATTGATAAGGCAGGTTAAGAGAGAATTGAAGTTGGCAGTAGAGGCAAAAACTCATAACAAAATTTATTTAAAAAATATCTGAAGCAGGAAATCTGTGAGGGAGTCGGCTGGACATTTCGATGACCAAGGGGTTAAAGAGGCTCTTAGGGAAGATAAGGCCATTGCAGAAAGACTATGTGGTAGATTTTATAATGTGCGTGAGTGCACACACATGGACATGCCGATTTTATAATATATAAGTGCCGGTGAGCATATGTTATAAAATCTGTGGGCTTCCCACAAATGCGTGCTAAATTTTATAATCCGCGTGTATATGTGCGGGTGGCGCGCCAAGGGGGGGAGGACTTTCACAATTATTTATTTATTTATTTAAGACTTTTCTATACCGTCGTTTAGAAGCTTCCGTCACAATGGTTTACAATAGGCACATAAAGATAGGGATTCTGAGACGTTACTTTACACAGGTGCCATATCGGTTCGGTACATAGTTTTTAAAAATAAAATCATATAATTGTGGAGTGATAAAATGCTGTATGGAGTTTTTTCAGAATTAAAAGCAATGCTAATTTTAATACAGCACGGAGATGCATTCAAGCCTTCCCCAGTTCCCTTACAGTCCAATCCAATTAAGGAGCGGACTAGGAAGGAACTTCCCTACCTAAACTTCCTTCCCTTTCCTCTCTCCTCTCCTCTCCACCCCTAAACCTACCTTTTTATTTTTTAGGTTTGTTGCAGAACTTACTTCAGGTCCCCAGGCTGAAGTAAATTGTGTGCACTGGCCGGCTGCCGGTGTGCAAATCTTCAGGATAGTGAACCATGGTGTGTACTGGCCCACCACCCAGCCCGCGCCCCCTGGCCTGTCCCTTTGAAGAGGCCTGGCAGTTGTGTACATACCAGGGTTTACACACATGGCCAGGCCTCTGTGAAAACTCACCCGGCACGTGCAAGACCCGGTCACTCTCGTGTAAAACCCGGGATTTACGCGTGCGGGCCTTTTAAATTTTACCCGTAAATGTATTATTTGGTTCTGCGTTTACTAATGAGGATGTTGGGGAAATATCAGTTCCAGAGATGGTTTTAAAGGGTGATGAGTCAGATAAACTGAACCAAATCACAGTGAGCCTGAATGATTATAGTTGGCCATATTTACAAACTAAAAAGAGTAGCATATAACCTGGTCTGGATGGTACACACCCCAGGGTTCTGAAAGAGCTCAAAAATGAAATTTCAGATTTATTAGTTAAAATTTGTAACCTATCATTAAAATAATCCATTGTATCTGAAGACTGGAGGGTGGCCAATGTAACCCCAATATTTAAAAGGGGCTCCAGGGGAGATCCAGAAAACTATAGACCAGTGAGCCTGACTTCAGTGCCGGGAAAAATAGTGGAAACTATTCTGAACCTTAAAAATCACAGAACATATAGAAAGACATGGTTTAATGGAACATAGTAAGCATGGATTTACCCAAGGGAAATCTGGCCTCACAAATCTATTTCATTTTTTGATGGGGTTAATAAACATGTGGATAAAGGTGAACCAGTAGATGTATTTTATTTGGATTTTAAGAAGGCATTTGACAAATTCCTTCATGAGAGGTTTCTAAGATAACTATAAGTCATGGGATAGGAGGTCCTTTCGAGGATTACAAACTGGTTAAATGACAGAAAACAGAGAGTAGGATTAAATGGTCAAATTTCTCAGTGGAAAAGTATAAACAGTGGGGTGCCTCGGGGATATGTATTTAGACTAGTGCTTTTCAATATATTTATAAATGATCTGTAAAGGAATATCATGAGTGAGATAATCAAATTTGCAGATAATACAAAATTATTTAGAATAATTAAATCACAATTGAATTGTGATAAATTGCAAGAGGACCTTGCAAGACTAGAAGATTGGGCATCCAAATGGCACAATAAATTTAATGTGGACAATTGCAAGGTGATGCATATAGAGAAAAATAACACATGCTGTAGTTACATGATGTTAGGTTCCATATTAGGAGCTACCATCCAGGAAAAAGATCTAGGCATCATAGTGGATAATACATTGACATTGTCAGCTCAGTGTCCTGTGGCAGTCAAAAAAGCAAACAGAATGTTAGGAATTATTAGGAAGGGAATGGTGAATAGAATGGAAAATCTCATAATGTCTCTATATCACTCCATGGTGAGACCTCACCTTGAGTACTGTGTGCAATTCTGGTCACCCCATTTCAACAAGCTATAGTTGCACTGGAGAAGATACAGAGAAGGGTGACCATGAGGAAAAGCTAAAGAGTTTAGGACTGATCAGCTTGGAGAAGAGATGGCTGAGGGGGGATAGGAGAGAGGTCTTTAAAATCATGAGAGGTCTAGAATGGGTAAATGTGAATCAGTTATTTACTCTTTTGGATAATAGAAGGACTAGGGGGCACTCCATAAAGTTTGGAAATAGCACATTTAAAACTAATTGGAGAATATTCTTTTTCACTCAATGCACAATTAAGCACTGGAATTTGTTGCTACCGTGTTTCCCCGAAAGTAAGACAGCGTCTTACTTTCTTTTTACCCCAAAAAGTCCCACTATGTCTTACTTTCAGGGTATGTCTTATATTGGAAAAAACCTGTAAGACATCCCCCGAAAGTAAGACGTAGTGTTCAAAAAAAAATAAAATGTTTTAAATACCTGTCGGAGGGCCGCGTGGGTCCAGGCGGCCGGCGGGAGCCGGGTGGTCGCGTGTTAAATCTAGGCCGCGGGCGGGTGGGCGCTTGTTCCAGGCGGCGGGGGGACGCGCGTTAGTTCGAGAAGGGCGGCGGGTGGTCGCGTGTTAAATCTAGGCCGGGTCGCACAGGCGCATGTGACTGCCTTGAGCGCCGAAAGCAGCCCCCACCGGCAGCCCCCAGCGCCGAATCGCAGGGGTCGCACAGGCGCTGTGGGCCTGTGCGCGCATTCATTCACTGCCGGTGGGGGCTGCCGGGGCTGCCCCCACCGGCAGTGAATGAATGCGCGCCTGTGCGACCCGGCCTAGATTTAACACGCGACCACCCGCCGCCCTTCTCGAACTAACGCGCGTCCCCCCGCCGCCTGGAACAAGCGCCCACCCGCCCGCGGCCTAGATTTAACACGCGACCACCCGGCTCCCGCCGCCAGCCGCCTGGACCCACGCGGCCCTCCGACAGGTATTTAAAAATAATTTTTTTTTGAACACTACGTCTTACTTTCGGGGGATGTCTTACATTAGCCGACCCCCCTAAAATTCCCACTACGTCTTACTATCAGGGGTGTCTTACTATCGGGGAAACACGGTAGAAGATATGGTTAGTGCAGTTAGTGTAGATGGATTTAAAAAAGGTTTGGATAAATTCTTGGAGAAGCCTATTAACTGCAATTAATCATGTTGACTTAGGGAATAGCCACTTCTATTATTGGTATCAGTTATATGGGATCTACTTAGTATTTGGTACTTGCCAGGTACTTTTGGTTTTCATTGGCCATTGTTGGAAACAGGATACTGGGCTTGATTGAACCCTTGATCTGACCCAATATGGCAATTTCTTATGTTCATAATATACTGATAAGCAATAGTAGGATTACATAAGAGCACAGACTATTAGACTAATCTAGGAGCAAAGATAGATGAAAGTTAATTAATATTTACATAATTATGTCCTGCTCAGCATGCTTGGTTGGGCAATCTGAGACAGGTAGGCAAGTTCTGTTATCTTGTTCCAGTCCCCTTAGTAGTCAGAAAAGACAATTCTAGTGGCCTTTCTGAAGTATAGGCATCATCTTTGGCTCTCTGAAACTGGGGACTTCAGCACTGGGGTCACAGTGTTTGTCATGAGCTGAAATCAGGATTGGAAGCCCACTCTGCACCAAAAACTGCTTCCAGACCTCTCTCTTATATACCCCTAAATGTGGAACCAATACTGGGCTGTTGTCCAATTATGGAACAGGGATATATAATTTAGTTCCTGTGTTCTTTTCATCATGCTATGGGGTGGTCCATGAGTTGTGTGTTAGGTGTCACATGATCAAGTATGTCTCATCTTTCACTGAAATAGAGATATACCATCCCATTCTATGCTGTCTGAACCTAGTGTAGTTCCTTCTTCTTTATGATATTGCAATATCTTTAATGTCACTGCAGTATCTTCTTAATGGCTACTTCTAAATGTAAGGGAAAATATTCCAGTATCTTCATAATGTAAGGGAAATTTTTATCTCTTGTTAAATGCTTTAAATAAAGCATTTAAAGTATGATTTCATAATAATTCCTGTCTCTCAGAATAGTTTCTGATGTTTGACTGCAAGTATTATAAGGAAGTATATTTTAAGTTTCATAAAATTTCTTCCTGCCTATCTGGGCATGTATTCAAATGTAAGTGAGTAGTTCCTCTTTTTTTGCAGCTGTTCTGAGCAGCAGTCCAGTTCTGGACATACAGCCAGGGATGATCTACTTCCCTAATCTAGATGGGCTACTACGGTGGTTCTCAACCCTGTCCTGGGGACCCCCCCAGCCAGTCGGGTTTTCAGGATATCCACAATGAATATGCATGAAAGAAAATTTGCATGTTATGGAGGCAGTGCATGCAAATTTTCTCTCATGCATATTCATTGTGGATATCCTGAAAACCCGACTTGCTGGGGGGGTCCCCAGGACAGGGTTGAGAACCACTGGGCTACTTCCTTATTCTTAAAGGAATAGATGTATCTTCCTGAGACTAACTTTCCTATCTTACAGAAGTAGTACTGTAAGCTTGGAGCTTCTTTGCTATCACATATCTGTCTGTTTCTAAGTGTTCTGATATGATAACAAAGATAATGACAGACTTGTCTTTTCTGTCAGGAGAAAATGTCTTTATATTATTCTAATATCACAAATGCAGTTTCATATGGTTTACAATAACCATAATGTGTTTAATATACTACCTCTAAATTTTAATGCTAGTAGTGTTTCTGCAAATTGCAATGCTTTCTTACTAAGTAAAACAATTAGTGAAAGCATTTTATTGTATCTATGTGAGCAGTATATATATGTGTAGTCATTGCTAATGGTTCATTGTGATCTATTTTACATAGGGGCAACTGGGCCTCTACATCCTTTTTTCTCTAATTCCTAACTCCATAACAGGATCTCAATCCAGTAGACAAATCAGTAATACATTTTACTCAATTTTCTGATATGCAACTGAGAGTAAAACTCTGGGATTTTAAAATATTTGGATTATCCCTGTCATATTCAAGTAATGGAGTTTCCAATTCTGTCTATACTAAATGCTTCCCTTTCTTAGAAGGTAATAACCAGAGAATTATATTTGTTACAGAGATAATATATAGAAGGCTTTTGTTTCTCCTTAGATCATGTGTTTTTTGGGAGGATTCCCTTTCACTCTCTCTTTCAATTGTACACACTGACTTAAAACTTATCACAGATGAAGTTTCATGCTCATCTCAGGAGCTCACTGTTCACTAGGAAACTGGCATTCTCTCTCCAGTCATTTCTCCAGTGGATTCTCTGTCTTGCAGGTCCCCCCACTGCTGCTGCTCACACATGCTGCTTCAAATGCTAAACTTTAGCTCCAGTCTGACATATACTCTTTAGAGCATGCGCAGAACATTATGTGAGACACTAACACTTTGGTTCATGCTCATCTGGAGAATACCATGTGGCTTAGGTCCAATAGGGTATTACCAGGCTTTGTGTTGTTTTTGCTACTATAGACTAACATAGCTATACCCCTGAAACTTCAAAATCTATTATGTCACATTTTGAAGCATATGTCTGCTAATTCCAGCTAACATGATTCCATATATTAGTAGTGATGCCTAGTTGCAGATAGCTAAATAGTACCCATCAAGCAACACATATTGTATCTATCGAATAATACCAAATGTGTTTCTATTTAAGGAAATTCAAATATAATAGACCAGGTCAAGAAAACTAAATGAAGTAGTATACTTCACAGTTGAAATATAAACTCAACACTTAATTAGAATCCCAATCATTAACTTGTTCATTAAAACAGAGAGTGTAATAAAAAGCAAACGTCCAAGAGAATAGTAAACTGAAATAGATTTAAAGTGAACTTTTTGTCATGCTTCTTTAATCAAATACATTAGTAATTATACAGTCTTATACAAATAATGCAATAAACACATGAAAAATTAATATTTTGCTATATCTTCATTCAGGGTGTTCTGTAGGACATCGGTATGCTGATATCATTGCATAGAAAAGTCTGCATAAAATAGTCTCAAATTGTACTGTAACTGGGGCATATTTATAGGGATGTATATTCATTTGAAAACAAAATGATAGAGAAACAAAAAAGATTTTGTTGGTTTTTTTTCATTTTCATTTTGAAAAAATGGAAAAACCTTCAGAAAGCCCCCCCAAAAAATTGGCCAGGAACCTCCCCACTCCCCACTTACATATTCTTGAATGTGGCTGGCCTGAGGCCTAGGTCCAGGTCCAATGCTGGAGCCCAGCCTGGAGGTCAGGACACATTGCCGAAGCCTTGGCCCATGCCTACACCCAATGTCATGATAATATGAATGCATTATAATAGTTTGTACCCTTATCATTTTGAAAAATGGTCACAGCCAAGGCCTGGGGCCTTGAGGGTTCTCCAGGCCTCCACTGGACTACCAGGGTAACTTTTTAAGGTAAGAGGGAGTCCGAGGATGGAGTGAATCCACTAGACTACCATTAAAATATGTTATGTGAAAAGGAATTGTTGTGACTGTGGACCCTTGGACCGGGATGAGGGTTAGCACTACCACAGAGGGACGGCCCTCAATGGTTCTCATCGCCGGCAGGTGAGGACAACCTGGCTGGAGCTTCACCTATACCAGCCCTCATTCCCCGCAGGTTGAGTCCTTGGAGGCCGGGGCCAGCAGGTCTTAGGTGTGGGTCGCCTCGACGAGACGGAAGTGACGGTGGGCAAAGGCAAGGTCAGGAGTCCGGGTCAGGGCTGGCAGCAAAGATGCAGAACGAGGGTCCAATCTGAATATCCAGGGCAGGCAGCAAACAGAAGAAGATGAAGGAACCAGGCCAGGGGTCGAGACGGGCAGTAGACAAGCGTGGGCAAGGAACAAGCCAACGTCAGAACCAGGAGATCAAGCCGAGAAGGAAGCACAGGAACTGGATGCCGAGAAGAGGAACGGAGTCAAGAACACAGGCACGGGCAGGAAAGCAGGAACTGGAATGCTAGGACTGGACTTCAGGAATATAGTGGAGTGCCTCAAGGATCTGTATTGGGACCCTTACTTTTCAATATATTTATAAATGATCTGGAAAGAAATATGACAAGTGAGGTAATCAAATTTGCAGATGATACAAAATTGTTCAGAGTAGTTAAATCACAAGCAGATTGTGATAAATTGCAGGAAGACCTTGTGAGGCTGGAAAATAGGGCATCAAAATGGCAGATGAAATTTAATGTGGATAGGTGCAAGGTGATGCATATAGGGAAAAATAACCCATGCTATAGTTACACAATGTTAGGTTCCATATTAGGTGCTACTACCCAAGAAAGAGATCTAGGCGTCATAGTGGATAACATATTGAAATTGTCGGTTCAATGTGCTGCGGCAGTCAAAAAAGCAAACAGAATGTTGGGAATTATTAGAAAGGGAATGGTGAATAAAACGGAAAATATCATAATGCCTCTGTATCGCTCCATGGTGAGACCGCACCTTGAATATTGTGTACAATTCTGGTCGCCGCATCTCAAAAAAGATATAATTGCGATGGAGAAGGTACAGAGAAGGGCTACCAAAATGATAAGGGGAATGGAACAGCTCCCCTATGAGGAAAGACTAAAGAGGTTAGGACTTTTCAGCTTGGAGAAGAGACGGCTGAGAGGGGTTATGATAGAGGTGTTTAAAATCATGAAAGGTCTAGAACGGGTAGATGTGAATCAGTTTTTTACTCTTTCGGATAATAGAAAGACTAGGGGGCACTTCATGAAGTTATCATGTGGCACATTTAAAACTAATTAAAGAAAGTTCTTTTTCACTCAACGCACAATTAAACTTTGGAATTTGTTGCCAGAAGATGTTGTTAGTGCATTTAGTATAGCTTTGTTTAAAAAAGGATTGGATAAGTTCTTGGAGGAGAAGTCCATTACCTGCTATTAATTAAGTTGACTTAGTTTTTGGGTACTTATGGCCTGGATTGGCCACTGTTGGAAACAGGATGCTGTGCTTGATGGACCCTTGGTCTGACCCAGTATGGCATGTTCTTATGTTCTAACGAAGGACTGGAACAGAGCAGGATCAGGACCAGGATCAGGACCAGGATTGGGAACAGGATCAGGAACAGTAGGCAGAAAATAGAAGACATCAGGATGCTGCAACTAGTAGAGATGTGAATCGTGTGATCGATCGTCTTAACGATCGATTTTGGCTGGGGGGGGAGGGAATCTGATCGTCGCGGTTTTGTTTTTTTTTTTTTAAATCGTTTAAATCATAAATTGGGGGAGGGCGGGAAAACCGGCACACTAAAACAACCCTAAAACCCACCCCGACCCTTTAAAATAAATCCCAAACCCTCCCAAAGCCCCGCCCCCCAAATGTTTTAAATTACCTGGGGTCCAGTGGGGGGGTCCCGGTGTGATCTTCCACTCTCGGGCCACAGCTGCGTTAATAGAAATGGCGCCGGCGCTACCTTTGCCCTGTCATGCGGCAAAGGTAGCGCCGGCGCCATTTTGGTTCCTGTCCCCCGACGTCACGAGCACAGGAGATCGCTCCCGGACCCCCGCTGGACCCCCAGGGACTTTTGGCCAGCTTGGGGGGGCCTCCTGACCCCCACAAGACTTGCCAAAAGTCCAGCGGGGGTCCGGGAGCGACCTCCTGCACTCGCCGTATTGCAAAATGGCGCTGGCCGTATGGCCGTATTGCCAAATGGCGCCGGCCATACGCAGCCGGTGCCATTTTGCAATACGGCAATATGGCCATACGGCCGGCGCCATTTTGCAATACGGCAACGAGTGCAGGAGGTCGCTCCCGGGCCCCCGCTGGACTTTTGGCAAGTCTTGTGGGGGTCAGGAGGCCCCCCCAAGCTGGCCAAAAGTCCCTGGGGGTCCAGCGGGGGTCCGGGAGCGATCTCCTGTGCTCGTGACGTCGGGGGACAGGAACTAAAATGGCGCCGGCGCTACCTTTGCCGCATGACAGGGCAAAGGTAGCGCCGGTGCCATTTCTATTAACGCAGCCGTGGCCCGAGAGTGGACCCCCCACTGGACCCCAGGTAATTTAAAACATTTTGGGGGGGTTTGGGAGGGTGGGGGATTTATTTTAAAGGGTCGGGGTGGGTTTTAGGGTTGTTTTAGTGTGCCGGTTTTCCCACCCTCCCCCTTCCCCTCCCCCCTCCCCCGATTTACGATTTTTGACGATAAATCGGGGGAATTCCTATTGTAGCGCGCCTCTAACAATTTTTTTACGATTTAAAATATATCGGACGATATTTTAAATCGTCAAAAAACGATTCACATCCCTAGCAACTAGCACTCTGAGGAGACGACCTGTTGCTAAGGCAAAAGAACTGGAGACTGAGGTAGGGTTTAAATACTCCTCAGTCTTGACGTCATCCGTCGGGGCCAGGCCAAAGTTTCCCGCCATGGTCCCTTTAAGAGGTGGAGCCTCCCTCACGTGCGAGCCTAGGGAGAGCTCCGCAGGAAGGAGGACATAAGAACATAAAAACATGTCATACTGGGTCAGACCAAGGGTCCATCAAGCCCTGCATCCTGTTTCCAACAGTGGCCAATCCAGGCCATAAGAATCTGGCAGGTAACCAAAAACTAAGTCTTTTCCATGCTACTGTTGTCCATATGTACCACGTCAGCTGGCTCCTCCCCAGCACTGTCTAAAATCTTATCTAGGTGACACTTGAAGGCCATCACCAAATAGGCCTGTTACCAGGTGATCCTCACCCCATCAAATCACCAACTATGTCAGCTGACCTAACCCTTCCCTCTTGGGTAGTTGCCCTGGGAGACACATCCTCAATGTGAGAGAACAATGCACCATCTGGAGAGCAAGTCCTTGCTACAGAATCATTTGCTGCTGCTCCAGGTTGATGCTCTCTGATAAAGAGACCTTTCTCCTCCAAGGCAGCACCAGGGCTGCCAGACTGGAGTTGGGTCTTGGCTACTATGTCCCTGAAGGTCTTATCTATATACCTCTCTGTCTGCCCCAGCTCCTCCAGGTCTGTCACTCTAGCCTCCAGAGATTGGACTCATTCTCTGAGAGACAAGAGCTGTTTGCACCAGGTGCACACATACAACTTCTCACCAGCTGGTAAAAAATCATACATATGACACTTCATGCAAAAGACTGGGAGACCCCCCTCTTGCTGCTGGCTGCAGCCTTCATCTTAAATGTGTTCAGTTCCTAGTTTAGGTTGCTATGGGAGTAGGAATGCATACAATTAGGGTCTTTTCAATGCAAGCAATAGTGTATTCACTGTTAATCTGGTAGTGACCAAAAGGGAATGATTAAACTCTTGATAGACATGGGGAATTTCAGAATTTAAGCTAAAAAGTTGATTAATTTTTTATTTTATTTTATTTTTTAACGAGAAAGTGTCCCTTGCCTATAAATTAAAGGATGAGCTAGGGGTGGGTGAGAGGGAAAGGCAGACACACAAACACCTGTTTTTTGCCTGCTCTTTGACTAGCTATTTAATACAAATACACAAAACTCCTTGTTTTTGCCTTCCCTCTGACTGGATATTTAATACAAATACACAATAACTCCTGGTTATTTTACCTGACCTCTGACTAGCTATTTAATATAAACACACAAAACTCCTGGTTATTTTGTCTGCCTTATGACTAGCTATTTAATATAGACACAAACGCAATAAAGAATATACCACAAATAGTTCTAAAATTTCCCCAAGCAATACTGACCGATTCTTTTCAGCCACCAGCCACCTTTCCTTTCAGTACTCCCACTGGAATGTGGGTCTAATTACACGTGCTTTGAGCAGAAGCAGAGCAGAACAGGAAAGGAGCAGCCGAGCAGAAAGAAGCAGCAGCTGAAGGGAGAAAAAGGTAGAGAAAAGCAGCTGGCACAGGGCAGAAGTTTAAGCATTGCTCCGTCATTCCACAAGGCTCGCTTTGGTGTCTTAAGAAGAAGATACTAAGAAAGAATACATCTTTTGACATTGTATATGCTTTATTTTATTTAGAAACTTTTATATACCGGTATTAGTGGGGACATCATACCGGTTTACATTTGAACAATGAAGGAATGAAATTACATTTTAACAGGGAGAGTGAACTGGGAGGGGGGATAACAAGGCGCAGAGTGGAAAGACAGAGTAGCGTAACATTAACAGGACTAAATAAACAGTAAAGCTAGTTCCTTAATATAAGGAAGATGTGGTCACCAGGGGTGGTGCAGGGATAGGGTAGGAGGGAAACTATTCTGGATAGGCCTTTTTGAATAGTAGAGTTTTCAGTTTCTTTTTAAATTTGAATAAACATGGCTCGAGGCGCAAGTGTTCTGGGAGGGAGTTCCAGAGAGCGGGGCCTGCTATGGAGAGCGCACGCTCGCGAGTGGAGGCGAGGTGTATATATGCTGTATATGAAAGAGAAAAAGCAAGAGTTAGTTAATGTTAATTGAAAGCACACATTTCTTTTACTTCAGCTTATTGAGAACAGGAATGTATAAAGAATATAGCTGAAAGAATTTGAAAGTAGAAATTCTATGGATATACCTTCAAAGAAAAGATTCAATAATGGTGATTTCCGAAAATAACCTGCTCAGTACAAATATGACAAATTATGTTAATAGCTATTCAAGAGGATACCTCTGAGACTGTATAAAATTGAGCTTTACCACAGACAGTTCATTTCAGAGGCTGCAGCTAACTACTAGTTACATTTATTTTATTTAAAAACTTTTCTATACCGTTGTTAAGATAGATACCATCACAACGGTTTACAGTAAGGCACATAAATTAATGTTGATAACTACAGTTGGATTCAGTAGTTCCCAATTAAAGGAAATCAAAGCTGACTAAAGTAACAGCAAAGCTGCACCTGACTCACAATTATTGTGCCAGGGAAGGAAGTTGCTCAGATACAGAAAGTGAGAGAGTCAAACAGTATGAATGCTAAATTCAGTGCAACTGCTGCAAAAGACATTAATCTGTCTTCTTATTCTCTCTGAACATGAAAACTACAGAAAATTTGCTTATTATTTTATTTTTCCTTTTAGTCAAGATACAGTGTCAACAAGCCTTCAAGACTGCATTGAGGTAACACTGCTTTAGGTACATCTTCGGAAGATTGTCACAAAAATTAGAGCATAGGTAACACACCCGGGAAACAGAAGAATAGAAGTGCTATGGATCCAGCATCCACACAGACTGTGGGACCAAGAAAGGAGATAAGCCACCAAGCCACAAAGGACCAAGCCAAGATACAAAAACTGAGCTACAAGGACCAAGCCACCAAAACTTGAGTTAAGTATCCTTGTACCACAGTCTAGCTAGACCAATGCAAGACCAAGTAAAGATAAAAGTTTAACAAAAGATGTGCACCCACACAGAGAAAGAGACTACAACAACAAGACAACTCTGATTTAGGTAAACAAGGTTATTTAACAAAAGACAAATACAAGCAACAAGACATTTAGGGCCAAATTTTCAAAGGTTACGCGTGTAAATCCCGGGGGTTTACGCGTGTGGCCAGCCTTACGCGCCCCGGGCCAATTTTCAAAGGGCCCGGCCACACGTGTAAACCCACAGGACACGTGTAAGTCCTGGGATAAGTGAAAGGGGCAGTCTGGGGGGGCAGGGTGGGGCTAGAGGTGACGGTACAGTGGCCATTTGCTGCTGTGCCAGGGGATCGTGCTCTGGCAGAGTGCCGGAGTGCACAACTTACTCCTGTTCAGAAGCAGGAACAAAAGGTAGGAAAATGAATTTAGAGAGATTTAGGATAGGGATAGGAGGAGGGCAGGATAGGAGAAGGGGAAGGGAGGTCAGGTTAGGGGATTGGGAAGTTCCCTCCCAGTTCGCTCCTTAATTGGAGCAGACTGGGAGGAACTGGGGAAGGCCCTGATGCATCGCCGCGCGTATTTGCACATCTCTACCCCTCCTTGTGCGCACCAACCTGGCATGTTATAAAATTGCATGTCCATGTGTGCGTGCCGGGTAGCGCACGCACATGGATGCACTCACTTAATGTTTTAAAATCTACCCCTTAATGACTATAGTCTTTAGTAGGGATGCTTATCTTCTTATTACTGCTGAAAGCAGGAAATAGGAACTGTTGAAAAAAGGACAGTGAACACAAAGCCTTTAATTCTTGGACGTGCTGAGATTCATTTCAAACACAGTCCAAATAGCAAAGTTAGCCAACTGAACTTATTTGGCTAACTTTGGAGGCATTTTCAATAGTGTATCCTTACTTGAATATAGCTGGCTATCTTTAGGACAGCTCTACACCCCAACCAGATGTTGCGCTTGGAGGTGGACCCTTGTCCTGGAGCAGTGGAGAATGGCTCCCTAGTAGGGACCAGGGAACACCTGCCCCCACAGGGTGGAGCACAAGAGGAGACAGAGGCTAGGGTGAGCTTCACCACTGAAAGCCTGTGGTCCCCCCGGGTGGAGCCCATAGGGACCCAGGCCGCTTGGACTTAGGTGGACCTCGCAGGGTCTCCCGGAGAGGTAGTAGAGAAGCTTGCCCACGAACAGCAAGCAAGCACGGTTAGACTCTAGGCTGTAGGTCTGATGGAGCAAGGAAGACCAGAACAGCGTAGGCAATGACAAGGCAAGGAACAGAGCCAGAATCATGAGACATGGTCAATGGCAGCCGAGGTCAGAATCCGAGGATCAGTCCGAGGAATAGTCAACGAGGCAAGAGTCAGGTTCCGGAAATCAGACGAGGTCACAAGGCAGGCAGAGGTCAGAATCCAGGCAGCGGACAGAATGGTCAAGGAGCAGGCCGAGGTCAGTACCAGAGAGACAGTCCGAGGGTACTACATGGGGAGACAGGACAGACAGACGCTGGAACAGAAGGATGCTGAAACAGTAGGATGCTGGACAAGGCTGGAACAGTAGGACGCTGGAACAAGGCTGGAACAAGACTGGAACAAGGCTGGAATAAGGCTGTGAACGCGGAGGCAAACTAGTATGCAGTGCCGAGCCGATTGCCAAGGCAAGGAAGTGCAGGCAGGGACTTCCTTATATAGAATGTTCAATCAGGGCACACCGCGGAGCTAAGACCTGCCCTTGGCCCTACAAGAGGCCGGCCGGTCCACGCGAGCACGCAGGGGTGTGGCCAACACTTCTGGAGATGCTGAACTCTGGCATAAGGCCTGGTGCGCAGTGGAAGGCCCGGAGACCGCAGCTGCAGGACGCCGAGGCCTGGAGGAGCTCATGGCTGCCACTGGGGAGGCCGACCTGTGACCTGCAGAGGAGCTAACGAGGTGAGTAGGCCCATGCGTGGGCCGGGCGCAGACGGGGCGCGTAACACCAGATTTAGCCAGCTAAGTCATCCAGCTAACTCTGAATATCAGAATTAGCCGGTTAACCTTGACAGTGAACTCAACTCCTCCCAGTTATTCCCCTGGAGCTTCCTAAATTATTAGGTGGCTAGAATTTCACTTGATATGTTCCAAATATTAATTTAGCTAGCTAACTTCCTAGTTAGATGGCTAAATAGTTTTGAATATGGACCTCACTGTTCATATTTTGATTAATATAACATGTTAAACAATTAAGAGTATTACTAAGTATGACTAGTATCTGCAATATACTTATCTGACAATTGTTCTTGAACAATTTGATTGAAGGACAGTGAAACTACTGTTATCTCAGGAGTAGTTACATCTGTAGTGTGTGTATAAAAAGAAATTCTCATTATTGTTATCAGCATTGTTTATGAACATTTGCATCTTGTTTCTGTTTATGCTAATAAATCTTTTTTATTGTTAGCAGAAGAAATCTAGTCATTCAGTACTCCCTTTTCTCCCTTCCCTCTTTTCTCCCTGCTCTCCCTCTCTACCTGCAGGAGACAAAATTGGGTTTGGTCCAGTCCCCTCACTTGCAGCACCCAATCTGAGAGAAGGCTTCTGGCGAGTCCCCTGTCAGCACCATCGTAAGTCTCTGCCTTACACACCCTAAGCCCATGCAGAGGCTTCCCCTGACAGGGCAGTTAACATGCAGTTTAAAATCTCCTACCAACACCACCTTTCCCTTCATTCCCATCTTTTGGACATTTTTGGTCAGATTTCTGTCTAGTTCCTCATTGGGATTGGAGGTCTGTAAACCATACCGTTGTGGATAGATGTGCCATTACCCTTTATGAGATGGTCTCTGTGCTTTCTTCTTTCCCCATGCACTCTGCATTTCAGTTGCTTGAATATTATTTTTTAAATAATAAGTTACTCCTCCCCTCATTCTTCCATCTCTGTCCTTCCTAAACAGATTATAACCTGGCAGGGCATATCTCATTCTTGGGACCAGGCTTGGATTTGTCACTAGGCATATTAGGCCTGTGCCTAGGGTGGCAGAAATCTTGGAGCAACATGCTGGCTGAAGACTTTCTGACTTCTATCTGTCCTCCAATTGCAAGTCCTCTGCTTCCTGATCCAGTCCCTCCCCTCCAAAGCAACATGCAGAGAAAGAGGGGAAAGAGTAAGCTGGAGTAAACATGGCAGTGTAAAGAAGGGCTACTTTGCTCCTTATTCCAGTTTCTCCCCTTTGTCGTTTCAAGGACAGGAAAGGAGGAGGCGAGCCTGAAGCAGACAGAACAAAGGAGGGTCATTTTCGGGAGGTTAGGAGGGGCTGAGTAGAGATCATTTAGGGTTGATGAGTGTTAGAAGGAGATAAGCTGGGGGACATGCGTTTTTGTGTGAGAGAGAGGAGAATGGGGGAAGGGGCAGAATTTGTGTGTGCGAGAGAGAAGGGATTGGTGCCAGGTATGTATGCCGGATTTGGTGGCAGGTTAGCGAGGATATGCAAGAGGAGCAGGATCAGTGTGTGATAGGGAAACCTACCTTTTTGCCTCCCACTCTCTAACCAATTCATATCCTCTCTCCCTGTATCTTGGTTTCTATCTTTTAAATCCTGTAACTTTCCATAACTCCTACCTATCCATTGTCCCCAGCTACCCAACACCCCCTGGTTTGATAGCCTTCCTTTTCCCCAGTTAGCCCCAACCCTTAAAATCTAGCAGATCTGTCTAGTTTTCTTTAATGTTTAACTTTCACCCCCTATTACATAAAACCCCCCTATGAATGTTATACTGATATCTTGGTATGAACGCCTTTATGTCTGATGATTTTGTACTTTGCACTTTCATGTATATAGTTATAGTTATACTCCATAGCATCTACCCATTGATGCCTGTTATATGTAAGGGCTCCTCCCAAAAATTTATTTATATGTTGCCTAGTTCATCATATTATATTATGTTATCTGTTATATGTTATATGTACGGGCACTGCCCAATGGTTTTTTGTTCACTGTGAACCGATACGATGTGCGAACGGATATCGGTATAAATGAAATGTTAAATAAATAAATAAATAAATAAATAAATAAAACTTACATGTAATCTATGGCAGAAGTAAGGCTAAGTGACAGGGGACATCAGCATGCGCCGGGTCACATCAGTATTTACGTTCACATCTCAGGTTCACACCCCAAAATGCCCATGCCTTGCCCAGACCATTCCCACACCCCGCCCCTTTCTGAATATTTTCTAGATGTGTGCCCTGCGGGAGATACACGCATATCTTGGTGGCTTTTAAAATCCGCTCGGCATGCACATGCAACCCCTAATTATTGCCCAGGCTGGGCTTTTAAAATTCTCCTCTTATTGCTTAGCCTATGAGCATTTCTGTTCATCACTTTCTGGCTATTTCTTTTTGGCTCACGTACATTCCATAAAGCTTCATACTTGGTCCCATTAAGATGATTTCTTTTGTCATGTCTTCATGTGTTTGTCAAGGTTGACATTCTAAATCCATCCACTTCCAACTGCCACCTAGTGCTGATTTTTTCTTCCAAACTGTCACTAGGTATGCCCCAAGCTAAACTAAAGTAGAATTGCCTCCTTTGTACATCTAGCTGGGTTACGCCACTAAGTACTTCTGTGACCTTCATATGCCGTAAGATCAAGGACATTAACTTTGCAACTGCCCACCAAGCAGAATATTGAAGACAGAGATGCCTAATTTTTCATTACTTTGTGGAAAGATATAAATTTTGGGAGCAGAGCTCAAGGAGAACCTATTGGCAGTTTCAGCAGCACGTTCTGGCATTTAGCCACAATCAGATAAGCCAAGAAATTGAGAAGCAAAATTAGCATGTAGTTATTAATATTTATTTTAGATACAACTTTTCATGCATCCTTTAATCTGTTTAAGCAACAAATTTCTTCAACCATCCCAGTGTATTCGCTTAGCATTTTGAAGCAATAAAAATCAGATAAAAAAAAATAAAAAATAACTCATCCAAGGTTTTTAACACTATTCATTTCTCAGCAACATTTCATAATACTTTATAGGGCCTAGCTAACTAGATATTTCTCCACAGTGCTTAAAAATTCTGTTAACTTTCCCTTAAACAAATCATTCCATTCAGTGATGTAATTAGCAGAATGAGATGATAATGTATGGATGAGATTTATTATTAAGTTAACCAAGCATAACCAAAAATCATGGTTATTAAATCAAAGAACATTGTATTGCCTCATAATAATGAAAAAGAGTCATAATAATGAAAAAGAGTCCATTATAGTATGATTGCATTGTAATAGTTTGCACCCTTATCATGCATTAAAAATAAATTGAACCTTAACTAAAAGGGACTTTTTCCCATTCTTTGCCTATATAAAAAAAACTCTTTACTGAATGAGGTCCTTTGTTTCTTTATGGCCGCCTTTGGTTTCTGAAGTATAAAAATAATTGAACCATTCAGATAGTACTCATATGATGTTTTTTGGGGGACTGGGATAATCAGATATTGGGTAAAGCTTAGGGACAGTAAGACCACTAAAAATCTATGCAGATACATATTCTGAAAAATTATATTAAGTTCCAAAATATTAAACTGAAATGAATCAATGTGATATGAAAGTGCAATAATTATATTCTCTCTGCCAAGGATTAATCATTCTAAATTATTAATCATATCCATCAGAAGTCTATTTTCATGCTTATTCCAGAACTTTCATAGCAGTACTTGTACGGTTCATATTAATCTGATATGTAGTGTTGGTACAGGAATTAAGATACCAAATTACAGATAACTAATGAAATCCTTTAATTTTTTTCTTTTATTCCAGATGAATTAAGAACTAAGGAGTGCATTTTTAAATGATATAGCTGCCTAACTTAAGAACCTAGACATCTGGATCTTTCTAATCGAAACATTTCCCCTTCATTGTGCCTAAACCTAGCACCTAGGTAACTAAACGTAGCTACTCAAAAACTGGATAGCTTAAGGGCTGGCGTTAGGTGTGGGAGAGAAGTTTGGCACCCATACTTGGGTGTAGGCATAGCTGGCCTAAATCTAGGCACGACACCTATGACCCCAGACTTGTGATCAGTTCCCCTGCCCTCCAAAACCTGATCTCAAATGAATCCTCCCCTTCCAAGCTGGAAAAGTCCCTCTCTCCAATTTAATAAATTCCCTCCATCACCACCCTCTTTGCCCCAAAGATTCTGCCACCCAAGAGCCCTATTCCTCACGAATTTCAACCCACAATTCTGGAGGGCCTTCTCTCTTCATTGGTAGGAAGGACAGCATTTGTCTTCTGCCATCATGTCTGAATTATGCAGATGGCATTGCCTAGTAACTCTGTGATGAAATGCTACTGGGAAGTTAGCTCAGCAGGGCTGGCAAGATGAAGATTAAGTCCCTTCTATTGGCAAAGACAAAAGACCCTTTGGTATCTTGAGTTGAGATTCTGGAGAGGTGAGGTTTAAGGAAATCTTCCAGAGGGCCAAGCCATAGGGCATCTGTTAAATCAGGACACGGGGAGGTCCTGGGGCCAGAATCTTATGGGAGGGTATTTTTTTAATTGGGGGAGAAAAGGCAGTGTAGTCTTTCAACTGCAAATGAGTGCCCAACTTAGCTAACTTGATTTTGACAACCGAATTTACTAATAGGCAAAACCAGGGAGAATAACTTTCAAAATGGCTTTAGTACGCCCATATTCGCCCATTTGCTGCTACAGTATTTTATAACCTCCACGCAAACAATGTGTGCAGGTTATAAGACGAAAGTGCACAAATATGCATGTGTATGTAAAAAGGAACTCGTGCAAGTTCAGACATATCTGGCTAAGTAGTGGCACTTAACTGGATAAATTCCAATTTTTTTTTCAAAGTAAGCTCTTTAGATCCGCAGGACACTCAGTCATGAGCATTAAGGAGGCACTGAGACAGGGGCTGAGATAGCCGGATAAGTCTTAAAAAAACCCCTCCACTTAACCTGATAAGTCTTAAAAAGCTACTTATCCAGTTAAGTCAGTCAGATACCATAAAACTGCTACTTATCTGGCTAAATCAGCTTTTGAATATTACTCCCATTAAGAACAGGTGCAAGTGACCATATGTACTTTCACTTTCAGAACTGGTGGAAAGCCTTCAGGTAAAGAAATGGACAGTAACTTTCAAACCGGCGTGCGGGCAGACATGTGTGCACATGCTTCGGCCCACACCCAGGTGCACAGCTATTTTATAACTTGCGTGCTTATATGCACACGTTATAAAATAGCCTGGCCACACACACATGTGTGCGAAATTTTAAACAGACACGTGCGTGGGCATTAAAATCATGCTACTACCATGTAAATCATGGAATTTTAAAGGAATCACAGGCTGATAGGGATGTGCAGCAGGGACGGATTCATCCCATTCGGTATTCGTATTGTCAGGACCCAAATCCGTTGCATCTGTTCTCGGGGGACCCCGATCCGTTCATTAGTTACATATGTATTCGTTTCCCCCCCAAAAAACCCATCCCAACCCTTTAAATTTAACTAACTTAAATTTAACTAACTTAGAGAATAGCCACTGCCATTAGCAATGGTTACATGGAATAGACTTAGTTTTTGGGTACTTGCCAGGTTCTTATGGCCTGGATTGGCCACTGTTGGAAACAGGATGCTGGGCTTGATGGACCCTTGGTCTGACCCAGTATGGCATTTTCTTATGTTCTTATGTTCTTAACTGCAACCCCCCACAAAATAAATGTATCCGACACTTCAAGGTAAATTTTAAAAAGGATGCACAGGGGTCCATATGCGCGCCGTTCCCAATGTGCGCACATGGATGCACCAATTTTATAATATGCACGCATTGCTGTGCGCAGGTTATAAAATCCAATACCCACGTGCACATGCATGCCCGATTTTATATCGGTGCATGCATGTGTGCACGAGTGCCCACTCGCACGTGCAAGGGGGGAGATTTTATTTAAAAGCGCGTGGCGACACAATCGGACCTTTCCCAGTTCCCTCCCAGTCTGCTCCAATAAAGAAGTGGACCCCCCCCATAACTCACCTAAATTTCTTTGCTTTAAAACTTACCTGCTCTCACAAACAGAAGTAAGTTCCTTGCGCTGGCAGCCGGCTGGCACACCCGTCGCTGTCCCGGCGAGCCCCCACCGTGCCCAGCCCTCCTCGCCCTGCCCCTTTTTAGGGACCTGGCATTTCCACATGTACCAGGAGATACACACGTGGCCAGGCTGCTTGGAAAATGTGCGCAGCCCGGCCACATGCGTATCTCCCAGTATTTGCACGCACTGGGGATTTAAAATCGACCCAATATTGAATATAGAGGAGCTAGCAAAGTGCACACTGTATTGTATAATTGCAGGGGAGGATCATGTGCTAACCTGCAGTTGGAGGGCTAAAATCTTTTTTTCCATACAATACCTCAAAAATCTGTACAATCCAGAAAAAAACCAGGACAGTTGTGAGCATTACTGGTCACCCAATCAAAGAAATGGATCAGATTCAATTGATAAGATCTGCCTCTGGTAAAACTATGCTGCCACAAATCTTGCATTGGATTCCAAAAACTGCACTATCCTCTGTTTTAGCAGTGACTCTATTAATTTGATCATCACAGAAATCAGACTAACCATCCTGTAATTCCCAGACTCCTCCTTCCACTTTTATGAATAGGAACCACATCTACCCATCTCTAGTCCTCTAGTCCTGATTCTAAAGAAGCATTTATAAGGTCAGCCAGTGAAGCTACCAGATTTTTTCTGTTACCTTACTACATTGAGAAGTATCCCATTTGAACCCATAGTCTTATCTACTTTAAGTTTAGTTAGCTTCTCATGAACACACTTTTCTGAAAATTGGTTGACATTTACCTTGTTTCCAATCATATTTGTATTCGTTCTATGTGGTCCTTAACCTTTGTCAAATGCCTTCTGAAAATCTAAATGCACTACATCTACCAGTTCACCTTTATCCACATGTTTATTAACCCCTTCAAAAAAGTGAAGCAGATTTGTGAGGCAAGACTTGCCTTGGGTAAAGCCATGCTGACTTTGTTCCATTAAACCATGTCTTTCAATATACTCTGTGATTTTGATATTTAGAACACTTTCCACTATTTTTCCTGGCACTGAAGTCAGGCTAACTGGTCTGTAGTTTCCAGGATTGCCCCTGGAACCCTTTTTAAATATTGGGGTTACATTAGCCACCCTCCAGTCTTCAGGTACAATGGATGATTTTAATGATAGGTTACAAATTTTTACTAATAGGTCTGAAGTTTCATTTTTGAGCTCCTTCAGAACCCTGGGTTGCATACCATTGGGTCCAGGTGATTTACTACTCTTCAGTTTGTCAATCAGGCCTACCACATCTTCTAGGTTCACCGTGATTTGGTTCATTCCATCTGAATCATTACCCAACATTCTCTTCGGTAAAAACCGAAGCAAAGAAATAATTTAATATTTTCTTGATGGCCTTATCTTCTCTAAGTGCCCCTTTAACCCCTCGGTCATCTAACAGTCCAACTGACTCCCTCACAGGCTTTCTGCTTTGGATATATTTTAAAAAGTTTTACTGTAAGTTTTTGCCTCTACGGCCAACTTCTTTTCAAATTCTCTCTTAGCCTGTCTTATCAATGTCTTACATTTAACTTGCCAATTCTTATGCATTATCCTATTTTCTTCTGTTGGATCCTTCTTCCAGTTTTTGAATGAAGATCTTTTGGCTAAAATACCCTCTTTCACCTCACCTTTTAACCATGCCTGTTGCGATCCCGGGTCGGCCCCGGGATCGCCACTTACCGCTCACTCGGTCCCAGGCCCCCTCGAACCGCGTTCGGGCCGTACAGGCCCCGGGCACGGCGCCTCCACGCCGAGGAAGCAGCCGGCGTCCTCCCGCGGCTGGCCCCGCCCCCTAGCCACGCGCGCGCGGCAGGCCTCTGCATTTAAAGGGGCCAGCGCGGGAGATTCAGGGAGCCAGCTGGTGACGTCAGACGCTGCAGGGCTATTTAAGCCCTGCAGTCACAATGTTCCTTGCCTTGCAACGAGGTCCACAGGGTTCCTGTCTTCAGTTGCTGCGTTCCTGGTTCCAGCTTCACTCCGACTCGGCTTGCCTGCTGACCATTCTCCGTCTTGACCCGGCTCCATCCCCGACTCCGCTTCTGGATCTGTCCTTTGGCTTCGGTACGTCTTCTGACCTCTGGCTTGACCCGGCTCCGTCCCCGACTCCGGTTCTGGATCTGTCCTTTGGCTTTGGTACGACATCTGACCTCTGGCTTGACCTGGCTCCGTCCCTGACTCCGCTCCTGGAATTGTCCTTTGACTTCAGTACGACTTCTGACCTCTGGCTTGCCCCGGCTCCATCTTCGATTCCGAACTACTGCCTTCCTGGACTCCGTCTCGGATCTTCACCGCTCCACGGGCCCGAAGATTCTCCTAAGTCCCAGCGGCTGGGTCCCTACAGGCTCCTCCTGGGGGGGCTCCGGCTTCCAGGGCGAATCTCCAAAAGTCCCAGCGGCCGGGCTCCTACGAGCTCCTCTCGGGGGAGCGCCGGTCTCCAGGGTGAAGAGATCCCTACTCCAGGGCCCAACGTCGTCCAACCTCCGTATCATCCTCGAGTCCTTGGTCGCATAGGACTCCATCCTGTTCCTGCGTTCAAACCTACTCCGGTCCATCGAGCCGCCTCCCGGTTGGGACCTGTAGCGGAGGTCCTCAGCAGCTTCCACCTCTTGTCCCGACCGGCCCAAGGGTCCACAAATTGTAACAATGCCGGTAATCGTTTTGCCTTCCTTCCACCTTTCTTAATGTGTAGAATACATATGGACTGCGCTTCTAGGATGGTATTTTTTAACAATGTCCACGCCTCTTGCACATATTTTACATTTGTAGCTGCTCCTTTCAGTTTTTCTAACTATTTTTCGCATTTTATCAAAGTTTCCCTTTTGAAAGTTTAGCAAGAGAGACATGGATTTGCTTACTGTCCCCTTCCAGTAATTAATTCAAATTTGATCATATTATGATCACTATTGCCATGCGGCCCCACCACTGTTACCTCTCTCACCAAATCCTGTGCTCCACTGAGAATTAGATCTAAAATTGCTCTCTCTTGTCGGTTCCTGAACCAATTGCTCCATAAAGCTATCATTTATTCCATCCAGGAACTTTATATCTCTAGCATGACCCGATGATACATTTACCTAGTCAATATTGGGTAATTGAAGTCTCCCATTATTACTGCACTACCAATTTGCTTAGCTTCCCTAATTTCTCTTAGCAGTTCACTCTCCGTCTCATTATCTTGAACAGGTGGACGGTAGTATACTCCTGTCACTATAGTCTTCCCCGACACACAAGGGATTTCTACTCATAAAGATTTGATTGTGCATTTAGTCTCATGCAGGACTCTATGCCATCCCGGACATAAAGTTCTACACCTCCTCCCGGGTGCTCCTCTCTGTCATTGCGATATAATTTGTACCCCAGTATAGCACTGTCTCATTGGTTGTCCTCCAGTCCTTCCATCATGTCTCTGAGATGCCAATTAAGTCTATGTCATCATTTCTCCCATCTTAATTCTTAGACTTCTGGCATTAGCATACAAACATTTTCAAAGTTTGTTTTTTGTTTGTATTTTCATCCTGCTTTTTAATTGATAGGGATAAGGTAGAGTTTTTTTTAGCTCAGGTGAGTTTTTAGTTACAGGCACTTGGACTACTTTTCTTATTATTGGAACCTCACTGTCAGGATGCCCTAATTCTAATGCATCATTAGCATCCTTTGAAGATATCTCCCTCTGAACCATGTGCTGCTGAGCGACTGTTGGCGTTCACCTTTGTTCTCGTTTAAAATATCATCTCCAAATGTTCGGACATTTGACATTTGAAAGTTGGCAACCCTAGTGACCAGAGAGCTGTGTATTTTTATTTACCTATAAGGGAGGGAAGCAAGGTTCGGGCTTGCTCCATGTTACGGGAGGATGGATTCCAAGCACTGTGGATAGGTTCACTGCTGCTCAGCCTGTAGAAAGTGTGGATGCATGAAGACTAAAGTAAGAAGCATGTCACTGGCATACAAGTTTGAGAGTGGGATACCTGAGTGGCAGATTTCACTTTACAGAGGAGCAGAATACAAAACCTTTCGGGGAAAACTGACAATTTAAAAGACAGAAAAATAAACATAAAAATGTAGAAATGATGGCAGAAAAGGACCGATGGTCCATCCAGTCTGCCTAGCAAGCTTTCCATGGTTGTATCTGCCATGTCGTGCAGGATACACCCATGTATCAGTCAGTTTTTCTTGACGTGCTTTGCTTAAAGAGTTGGCCGTAGAAGCCAAACAGCATGGCTGAGTCATTGTACGGCATGTTCACATTCATTCAGAATAGAGATTGGTTAAAAAGAAGTCAGAGTCATTTATCGATATTTTAATAACAGATTTTTGTACCAATCAGACAAGAAGGCACACTCTGGTTGTTCTATAATTAACATTTTATCTCTATGTTGTATTCTGATTGTCTAACAGGGTTAGATTAGTAACGCAAGCCCACATTTGAATTATGCTGTCAGGCTTCATAAATTTAATTTCTAAGAACTTGTAGCAGGAAAACAATTAGTTCCATGTTTACTTTTTTGTATCAAGCTTTAATGACAATGCTGTTTTCCTTAGGCTTTTGTACATCTAAGTGGCTATTGTTAAGTGGCTTTAATGAGATTTCTTTATGCATGTCTACAGGTTTCAGTCTTCCCTAAGTGATGACCAGGAGCTCAAGGAAATCATGTTTTCCACAATAGCCATAATAAATTTATGGAAGCAATTTTCAGATAGCTCATGCAGTTGCAAACTAAGGGGGGAGGGGAACTTTAAATGTGCTCAGTCTATTCAAATGCTCTGGAGAAAACGAAAGGAAGGCACACGTGGTATGCACTTGCTTCTGTTGTGTGCAGACTTACCAACTGCTTTCACTGTTTTCCTCTCCCAACCCGTACACATCCCCCTGAAAAGCCTCCTCATAACCTGGCTAAATGGGACATGCGCTGAGGAAGACTGCGCAAACTTTCAGCCAGCTAGATGAGGGCAATTTTCAAACTAGTTGCTTTAATTGGTTAAATTGCTATTTTCCCAGAAATGGCCAGCTTGGGGGGTCAGGAGGCCCCCCCCAAGCTGGCCAAAAGTTCCTTTTGGGTGCAACGAGGGTCCCGGAGCGAACGCGTGGGGAATCACGTGACGCCGCGTCACTCCGACGTGACGCCGACGTCACGTGCTCCTCGCAAAGGAGTTCAGAAATGGTGTCCTGACTCCCCGCTGGACCACCAGGGAGTTTTGGTAAGTCTTGGGGGGGGGGGGGGGATTAAGGAGGGTGAGGGGTTTAAATTTTTATTTGCACGTATGGACATAGACTCAACTTATGGAATTCTCCATATGTCCATATTGACCGAAATTGACCCCCCCTTTCGACTTATGAACATAAACTTTTGGTCTGAAAGTAAAATGTGCAGCCAAGCCGCACATTTTACTTTCAGAAATTAGTGCCTACCCAAAGGTAGGCGTTAATTTCTGCTGGCACCGGGAAATGCTTTTCTGTACACGCTCTGACTTAATATCATGGCGATATTAAGTCGGAGGTCCCAAAGTAAAAAATAATTTTAAAAAAAAATTTTTAAATTGGCTTGCGGGTTGAAAACCGGATGCTCAATTTTGCCGGCGTCCGGTTTCCAAACCCGTGGCTGTCAGCGGGTTTGAGAACCGATGCCGGCAAAATTGAGCGTCGGCTGTCAAACTCGCTGACAGCCACTGCTCCTGTCAAAAAAGAGGCACTAGGCGCTAGGCGCCGGCCATCCATTGCTCCTACTATGTGACAGAGGACGGCCAATGGCACCGATAGCCCCTGTCACACGGTAAGGGCAAAGGGCCATCAGTGCCATTTTAATTACTGGTAGCCGACGGCCCGAGAGCGGGAGATCACTCCTGGGACCCCTGCTGGACCACCAGGGACTTTCAGTAAGTCTTGAGGGGATGGGTCGGGCAAGTCTTGTGTGGTCGGGATGGAGGGGGGTTGCAATTAATTACATTTGAAGGGCTGGCGTGGGTTTGGGTTTTTTTTTTAATGTGCCCTTTCTCTCCCCCCCCCCCCCCCCCAAAATGATAAGAAAACCACACGAAATGGGACAAAATAGAAAATATCGTCTCTGTTCACTATTTCGTCACAAACAAATGCACATCCCTAGTAATGAATGTAAATTATTACATGACTTATTGTGTCATCATACTGTGTAAAATGTAAGTAATAGATCAGTTTCTAATATAAAAATTAGGCTTGCAGAAACAAGAACAGAAAATCATTAATGCTTTATCAATGTGACCTAACATTTTACAAATAAACAGAGAAGATAGTCAAGTTTATCAAGCACTGACAAATATAGATTTGCAATTGCATTACTATAAAATTATTGCTAAGTAAGTTTTGTCTTATTCAGATATTACTTAAGCTGTGAAAGAGCCACAGAATATATTGTAAATTGATACTGACTATAAAAATATGAATTATTCAAGCATAAATTATTGTATTTGCAAGTTGCAATAAAATCAACATTAGCAATATTTTTTAGTTAATGAATTATGACAGCCCTTCAGTATCTATTTTACTTATAGTGGTGTATTTCACAAAAACTGGCAACTCATTAACTGAAGCTGTGATTTACTTTAAATCTGGTAATTCAGTTTTGTACGTTTTATAGCACTTATTGTATAAGATTATGAAATATGCCTTTGGTGTTTCTGCCATACAAATATGTATCTATTATGTAAGAATAATTATTGTCATGTGGATTTAGCAATGGGAAGTCTTGACTTACCAATTAATTAGATTGTATAGACAATGTTAATAAATATGTGGATAAGGGTGAGCAGGGAGATATGGTGTATTTGGATTTTCAAAAGACATTTGACTAAGGGGGTTATTTTCTAAAGGCTTATCATATGCCCTTTTAAATTAAGTATTCAGGGGGCAGAGTTGGGGTGGGACAAATGTAAAGTAGGGAGGACTTACCGCGATCCGTCAAAGAGCTGTGCTCTTAACGCGACTCATAACACACCCAATAACTACACCTTTTCCAAATGCGTTAGGCAGTATCGCTGCACGTAGCGCACCCTGTGGTATTATTGCAGTGCTCGAAAAAACTTTAAACAATCCATACACACCTACAGAGCCATTCTGGACCAAAAAATAAGGCTTGTTCTTAGTAAGTCAATGTTCCCTACAACATCAACAAAGTCCAAGTGCACTTGGCAAGCTCACTTCATGGCTGAGCAGGCCTGCCGTAGGCGCCAGGATGTGGGTGAAGGTCCACCAGGACCCGGAGCAAGGCCCCCTTGCAAGACATGTGCGGGAAGTACCAGCACCGCTGGTATGGGCTCTGGCGCGACGTTGCCACAGGTACAGGCAGTGGATCTATCTTCCACGTTCGTCATTGCTTGGGATGCCAGAGGACATTGTGATTACCAGGTATCGTCTCAGCTCTCGTGCTATCCTGGAATTATATGAAGACATACGAGGTGCTCTTGACCCTCGAACCAGAATGTCACGTGCTGTCCCCAGCCTCACCAAACTCTTGGCTGCCCTGCATTTCACGGCAAGCGGCTCCTTCCAACCCACAGTAGCTGTTGTGGGTGGGATGTCCCAAAGCACCTTTTCACAATGTCTGGACCAGGTCATTGAAGCAGTTATAGACCGCATGCCTCGATACATACACTTTCCTCGCAATAGGCAGGACTTAATGGACTTGAAGCGTGGTTTCTGTGCTTTTGCCCACTTTCCTAATGTTGTTGGAGCTATTGACTGCACTCATGTGGCCATCCTTCCACCCCATTGGAGGGAGGAGACGTACAGCAACAGAAATCTCTTCCACTCCCTCAACGTGCAACTGGTCTGTGATGTGGGAATGCAGATCCTCGATGTGATTGCCAGGTTTCCTGGAGCAGCGCACGATTCCTTTATACTCAGGCAATCTGTTCTGTTTCACAAATTTGAGGCCGGCCTGTACGGTGATGGTTGGCTTGTAGGTAAGAGAAACTTTTCCAGATATGTTCCATCTCTGTTATGTGTAATGGCACACAAATGGGATGCTTATGCCTGTCAGGATACAATGAAATGCACCCATCACACCAGACCTCAATGCTTCATACTGCAACCTTTAGTGGCGGAATGGCTGTTGCTCCCAACCTGTTGCTATGGCCTGCCAATAGGGATGTGAATCAGGCTTCGGACGAATGAAAATATCATTGATAGTTTCAAAATGGTCAGAAATTGGGGGCTCCCCCGAAACGATAGGAAAACCCCACGATATTGATTGTGGGAGTTCTCTTATAGTTTTGGGGGAGGGCGGGAAAAAACGGCACACAAAAATAACCCCTAAACCCACCCCGACCCTTTAAAACTAATCCCTTTGCTTCCCCCACCCTCCCGACCCCCCCCCAAACATTTTACAGGTACCTAGTGGTCCAGTGGGGGTCCCGGGAGCGATCTCCTGCTCTCGGTCTGTCGGCTGCCACTAATCAAAATGGCACCGATGGCCTTTGCCCTTACCATGTGACAGGGTATCCATGCCATTGGCCGGCCCCTGTCACATGGTAGGAGCACTGGATGGCCCGCGCCATTTTTAAAGATGGCGCTGGCCATCCAGTGCTCCCTCCATTTAAAATCCGCCCGTAAGTATAAAGTGACCTAATGATTAAATAAAAAGCCTCAGAGTTCATAGGGCTCATCATGAAGATAGCCACAAATTGAACAGTGGCATTGTATGAAGGTTCACTTGAAACTCAATGAGTCTTCCTATATAGCAAATTTGATTTATATGTGGTTTCTTACACATGCTATATTTTGGGTCTTTTTTCTAATCGGTTCCAATACATATACATAACTGTCTCTCAGAAGTTCACATTCCTGATCCATACACATAACTCACATAAGTATAGTCTGGTGGTGCTATGAAATTATTCAGCACTTGCTCTCACTTGGTATCTTCTAGAAAATGTAGATGTAGGGAATCACATAATTATCTTAAACCACTACCACAGATGTGTAGAGGGACCTTAAGAAATTCTAACCTTCCCCAATGAGTTGCTTATAAAAGGCATTGTGGAAACACATACAGTATTTTTGGGGTAACTTTTGTACAACCTTCCTAAATTAGGCAGCAAAAATGCATGTAAATTGCACCAATTTTCTCACCAGAATTAAACACCTAAATCCACTTTGAAAATGTATGTGACACACTTGTACCTGTTATTGTGTGTGTGTGTGGGGGGGGGGGGGATTTTACACACATACATTAGAAAAAAGAAAAGTATGCAAATAAATGCAAATCCCCCAGGAATGCCTTTGCTCAGTCCAGGGTAAGCGTACATGTGCATGTTTACCCTCATTTCAAGAGAGCAATTTTGTTAAAGACCTTTTCCGAGCCTAAAACACTGTTTTACCCACAGGAATGCACTTGAAAATTGGCCTTTCTGTTGTTAACACAGAAGTACAATCCACTGTGGTTTATGTTTTTGTGATATGGAAGCAAATACATTTACCACATACTTCTAGTCAGATTGAACCATGTGCCATCAGCCTAACATTAAAATTGTGAGGAAAGAACACTGTTTCAGGTATCTCAAAATGCTACATAAATTGAAATTTCCACACACAAGACCACCATAAAAAATACTAAGTGACTTGCAGTAAATCTGAGATTGAGATCATACTTGGGCAACATACTCTGTCTTAAAAGTGAGGCTCTTTCCTGTCGTGGCTGTGCACTACCTCCGGGAGGGACCAACAGAGCTACTAATCTTTAATCCTCGTACCGTGTTACTGGGTAGACAGCACTGTAAATCTGCAGTAGCCCTATGGTGAAATGTTAATGAAGCTCTTAGAAGAGGTTGAAATTATTCAGCAATCAGCAGCAGCTATCCAGCATTAACAAGAAGGCAATAACCCCCATTACTAACAACAGGATGCATATGGATTAAGCAAGCAGAAAGGTGAAGTTAGATTTAGTTTAGAACATTGAAAACATTTAAGCACTGCCATAGGTATACATAAATAAAACCAAACCCTAGGAAGCAGTGTGTCTCTGAAACATAACAAATGGTATATTCTTTTAAAGAGGCATCTGTAGACTTTATTTTCTTTTACTTCAATGGTTTTTTCTTTAAAAACTGAAGTTCTCATTAAAAAATCCCTATAAAGGTAATTAGAAGTTTAGATTATTCTTACAATAAACCCTTCTGGATTTTATTACTGTGATGAATTGTAATTTAAATTCTTCATACATGATGCACGCAAACCATTTCCTAATCGATGATTGATTCAGGATTTGCCACCCCTAAGGCACTGATGGTGCAGCCGTGCAACCCCCCTCCCCTCCCCCACGTGAACAACAGGGAGTAGGTCTAAGGCACGGCGCCAGAGTATACTGCTGTGGCCCTGGGGCAGATTTTGTGGCAAAATTGTGAAAATTCTGAAGTACATTGCCAAATGTTTCCATCTTTTATATTGCATTATAAAACTTACTTGTCTCTGTATAATTGTATTTTCTTTTATTGGGTGAGGAAAAAAGATCACAAGTGTCAGCACAGGGAGGAGATCTCTGGGATGGGGAAAGGAATGGGACCAGGAATGTGGAGAGGAGGAGAGAGGACCATAGATGGGGGAAGATTGGGAGGGGGCAATCAGGAATCTGCGATGGGAGAAGAGAGAGAGAGAGGGAGGGAAGTTTTGCTATTGAAGAAGACAAGGAGGGTGTAGGATGTGTCGAGGGGTAAGTTCCAGGACCTAAGGAGAAGGGAGAGGTACAAAGGATCTGAAGTTCCTGGAAGTAGGAAATAGAATCCAAGATCAAAAGAGCGAGGCAATGTAAATTGTGGTGGAGGGAATGAGGAGGAGGCAGGTGTCATTACAGAGCTCTGGTCCTCCTCTCCCTTGCGTCTCCTCTCTGACCTCTCACCCAGTCAGGCACAGACACCCATACCCAAACACCTAACACAAACAAAATCACTGCCTCCTTCCCCCATTCCTCTCTCTCTCTCTCTCTCGTTCACACAAGCACACATTCTCCAACTGATCCCCTCTCATTGCCCAGTGATCCCCACTCATCCCTCCTAACCTCCTCAAAATGATTCCCTTTGTTTTGTTTGCTCCAGGCTCACTCCCTCCTTTCCTGTTCCTTGCAAGCTGCTTGCGAGGGGCTGGGTCAGGAAGCAGTCCTCTGCTGAGTGAGATTTAACATAGCTGTAAGTCAGGAAATTTTCAGCTACCTTGCTGCCCCCCCCAGATCTTTGCTGCCCTAAGGAACAGGCCTAGGGCAGCAATGTAACCCTTAGCAGGGATTTTCACCCCATGGTACATAAACATCTTGACTGCTGGTACAAGTGTGTCTTTATGTAGGTAGGGGTCCTTTTATTCAGGCATCTGGATAGAGCCCCATGGTAGAGATGTGAATCGGAAACGGAATCGGTTCGGATTCCGGTTCGGATTCACATCGTGTTTTTTTTTTTGTCCAGCCCGATCGCGGTTTTGTTTATCGGCTGCGCCCGAGCCGATAAACAAAAAACCCACCCCGACCCTTTAAAACTAATCTCTTAGCTTCCCCCACCCTCCTGACCCCCCAAAAAACATTTTACAGGTACCTGGTGGTCCAGTGGGGGTCCCAAAAGCAATCTCCCGCTCTCGGGCCGTCAGCTGCCACTAATAAAAATGGCGCCGATGGCCTTTGCCCTTACCATGTGACAGGGTATCCATGCCATTGGCTGGCCCCTGTCACATAGAGGGAGCACTGGATGGCCGGCGCCATCTTTAAAAATGGCACGGGCCATCCAGTGCTCCTACCATGTGACAGGAGCCGGCCAATGGCACGGATACCCTGCCACATGGTAAGGGCAAAGGGCCATCGGCGCCATTTTGATTAGTGGCAGCCGACGGCCTGGGAGCGGGAAATCACCCCTGGGACCCTCACTGGACCACCAGGTACCTGTAAAAAGTTTTGTTTGTTTTTTTTTTTTTTTGGGGGGGGGGGGGTCGGGAGAGTGGGGGAAGCTAAGTGATTAGTTTTAAAGGGTCGGGGTGGGTTTAGGGGTTATTTTTATGTGCTGTTTTTCCCACTTTCCCCCAAAATGATAAGAGAACTCCAATGAACAATATCGTGGGGTTTTCCTATCGTTTTGGGGGAGCCCCCGATTTCTGACGATTTTGAAAATATCGACGATATTTTCAATCATCCAAAATCCGATTCACATCCCTATCCCATGGTGATATTACTACACAAAGCTCAACCAGCGGCTATTCAGGATTCCTATCTGAGGGGTCCCCAACTTCACAGCATAAAGTCCTACTTTAGGTCACCTTCTCCTCAGACACCCAGCCAGTCTTGGTTCCTTAGTGTGGATGATCCGGTCAGGGTCTTCCAATCTTGTTCTTTCATCCTTAGGTGATATTTCTGGGGACTTCTTATGGGGAGAAGTCAAGTGGGATCAGGCTAACTCAGCACAGCAATCCCAATGAGGAGAGGGGATCCAAAATATTCCCCACACTATTCAGTTCAAAAAAATACTTCTATCTGGGCAAAGCTGTGAGGCCTCACCAGAGTGTAAAACTTAGACATCTTTACCCTTCTAATGCTTTCTCAAACGGATACCACAGTCTCCTAAAATGGCCGGGATAAATATAGAAACATAGAAACATAGAAATGACGGCAGAAGAAGACCAAATGGCCCATCCAGTCTGCCCAGCAAGCTTCCCTCATTTCTTCTCCCATACTTATCTGTTTCTCTTAGCTCTTGGTTCTAATTCCCTTCCACCCCCGCCATTAATGTAGAGAGCGGTGGAGGAGCTGCATCCAAGTGAAATATCTAGCTTGATTAGTTAGAGGTAGTAGGAGTAGTAACCGCCGTAATAAGCAAGCTACACCGAATAGTGTTGAGGCATTGAACCACAGCCATCCAAATGCATCCAAATGGGAGGGACTGAGGAGGATGGATGGCTCCTTAATAGTGTGTTCTATAAAGGGACAATGACATCTGATGGCCAACAAGGGGGGGGGGGGGGGGGGTTTGCCACACTAATTTATAGGCTGTAAACCTGAGATTAAAAAATATCTTATGTCATGACTGAAAATCAGTTGAAATTGCGACATTGTAAATTGCCTTTGATCCATTTGATTGCAGTATAACCAACAGATTTATATTCTACTTTTCAGGCATTCAAAGCAGATTACATTCTGGTACTTGAGGCATTTCCCTGTCTTCAGAAGGCGCATAATCTAAGTTTGAACTTGAGGCATTGTAAGATGAAGTGACTTGCCCAAGGTCACAAGGAGCAGCAGCGGGATTTAAACCTCTTCTCTATCTACTAGGTTATTCTAACCCCTATTTAAGTGAAAGAGATGTACTCTCCATTTTAGGTAAATCTTAAGATGACTGAATTGTGAATGTATATGAAAAATGTACAAACAGACAGTAGCCAAGACTGAAGCCTTGACATTTGGCACAACAGCTAACAAATTTCAGACTTGTGTTAATTCAATTCCTTTTTGTGATCATATTTTGGATAATGCTATCTTTTTCCCTAGCTAAAATAAAATATTAAAGATAAACTTCAATTGCCTATTTCCTTTAAAATTGTTGGTAAGTGATTTTATTGTTTGATATTTTATAGGGATATGCAGCAGGGACTGATACATTCGATTTGGTATTCATATTCGTCGGGACCCAAATCCATTACATCCGTTTTCAGAGGACCCCGATTCGTCCATTAGTTACGTATGGTATTCATTTCCCATTAAAAGTAAAAAAAAAAAAAATCCATCCCAACCCTTTAAATTTAATTAACTACAACCCCCCACCCTCCTGACCCCCACAAGACTTGCCAAAAGTCCCTGGTGGTCCAGCGGGGGTTCTGGAGCATTCTCCTGCACTTGGGCAGTCGGCTGCCGGTATTCAAAATGGCGCCACTAGCCTTTGCCCTTACTATGTCACAGGGGCCGACCGGTGCCATTGATCGGCCCCTGTCACATGGTAGGAGCAAAGGATGGCCGGCGCCATCTTGTGCTCCTACCATGTGACAGGGGCTGACCAATGGCATCAGTAGCCCCTGTGACATAGAAAGGGCAAAGGCTATCGGCACCATTTTGAATACTGGCAGCCGACGACCCGAGTGCAAGAGATTGCTTCAGGACCCCCACTGGATCACCAAGGACTTTTGGCAAGTCTTGGGGGGGAATCAGGAGGGTGGGGGTTTTATTCGTTAGTGATACGTTGCATTCGTGGGGTTCGCCATATGTTTCGGAACCCCACGAATGCAACGAATAGGGACCTATACGTTGCGGATTGCGCATTCGTTCAAAACGAATGCACATCCCTATTATTTTATGAGGAATGGCAATGTTTCCATTTTTCCACTACAGGGGTGCATACACAGTTGTGGTTTTCAGTTCAGTTTTTGTCTGAACATCACAGATGCAAAAAGTAATGTATCTATCAAGACATAGTCAAAGCTTTTGATATGTGACCAATTTCAAAATATATTTTGGAACAAAATATAGTCTGGTCAATCATTTTGAAAACAGCATATCCCTGTATACTTAAATTTATGTTTAGACACTCATATTAAGCACATTTCCATAGCTTAATCAAACTTAGGCTAGTGATAATTACAAATGGAAGTAAATGAAAAGATAAGGAGAACAAATTCTTAGAAATGATAAATATTGAAACCACTGCATTTTCATAGAAACAATCAGTAATTTAGGAGCTACTAGTAATAAAGGCTATTATACCCAATACTCATGTACAGAATTTTATGAGAATTGGCCCACCAATTCTTGAGATCTGATGTTTTGAAGTTGTCTCCCGTGCATGTTTTAAGGGGACTTCTAAACTACCTACCCAAAAGGGCCTAAAGCAGTTATTAGGCATGGGTGCTACTACTACTACTTAACATTTCTATAGGGCTACATGACTTATGCAAGAACTTACAATCTAAAGGACAAGCATATAGGACAAGAGACTTGGTTAAAAGAAAAAGAAAAGAAAGTTAGTGAAGACTAGAAGCAGAGAATCAAGCATAAGATTTAAAAGCGGCTTCAAAAAAGGTGGGTCTTTAGATGGGATTTAAATATGGCAAGACAGGGAGCATGACCCACCAGTTCTGGAAGACTATGCCATGGGTAGGATTTGAACCTATGCCCTGGAATTCTAGAAGCATAGATTCAAGATCATTCTAGAGATTTCAGGCATCACTCTTCTAGGAAGAGAAATATGTCCTCTTCAGGATTGCTATCCAATCAGCTTATTGTTCTCTCTGTTTTGTGTTTGTGTCCTACTAGGTCAGGGGTGGCCAACTCTGGCCCTAAAGAACCACAAACAGACCTGGTTTTCAGGATATCCACAATGAATATGCCTGAGATACATTTATATTTACTGTCTCCACTGTATGCAAATCTATCTTATTCATTATGGATGTCCTCAGGGCTGATACAAGGATGTTAAGTACTAGGGATGGGCATTCGGAAGAAACAAAATAGGAAATTAGACAAATTTTCCTATTTCATTTCAGATTGTTTTCAAAATGGAATGAGTTAAATTCCAATGAAATGTCATCAGAATTTTGTTTTGTTTTGAAAACCTATCTAAAAAAAAAAAGTCACTTGTCAAAACTAGACCTAGGCCTGAGGCTGGGGCCTCACTTAGAGATTAGGCTGCGATCAAGCATGATGCCAGGGTATTGGCCTAGGCCCTGGCCCAATGTGAGGGCCTACACCGAGATCCAAACAAAGGCCCAGGTCCAAAAAGTTTCCCCAATGACCCTCTCCATACTTTCTAAATCTGTCACCACATCCTGGCTCGGTCCTGATGCTGGGGCTTTGGCTTGAATCCCAATGCCTGGGCCTTAGTCTAGGCCAGAGCCTGGGCCCAGGCCTGATGCTGCAGTCCAGTCTGGAGACTGATTCCTGACACCAGAGTCTTAACCCTGACCCAGGCTTAATCCAGAGGCTGGGTCCTAATGTCTGGGGCCTTGGCATAGGCCATGGTAGGTCACTGCAACCTTGACCTAGACCCCCTGCAAGGCCCCAGCTTTGGCTGGGGCCTAGGTGTCATCTGTAGATCTCTCCAGACCGGGTAAGTGTTAGCCAGGGAGGATCTTGGCCCCAGCATTTTTCCAAGTGGGAAGGATGGGTGGGGGGTATGGAAGTCCCTGGAGGCTCCATTTCTTTTTTTTTTTTTCTTTAATGTTTATTTCATTTTTTTTTTCAATTAAAGAAATGAAATAAACATTTCACAAAGTGAAATTTCATGGAGAAAAATCCCTCCAAAAATGAAATGAAAAATGAAATTAGATTCCTCCCCCCCCCCCCCCCCCCCCACCCCCTTCTCACTCCTATTAGGTACCCTAGGCAAAACTTCACTTTGGGGCCCCTCCACCCCAACTTCTTCCCCAATGGCCCAGCATAATTAAAAGTTATGCATTTATAATAACAGATTTTACAGGAAAAAGATATTCAAAGTACAGTTTTCTGAGGTAAAAATATAATTTGCAATACATATTTTACATGCACTGCTGTTTTCAAAACAGAAAACCCTACTAAATGGTAAAAAAAAAAAAAGACACTTGACTTATTGTAACATGTATTAGGTGTGAGCTTGGCCCTCAGAAAAGCAAAAGTAAATTGAATTACAATTACAATATAATAAACCTCCCTACGTAAACAGCACTAACTGCCAGCACTCAAACTGTAAAAACCTACCTATAAAAAAAGTAATGCTGTAACTATTACACCAGGCCCTAAAAATATCAATACACCTTCTATTAGGAAAACAGAATAAGCTGGACTGCTATAGATATCAAACACAGAAACTACATGCAGCAGAATACAGACAAATTTTCACCAAATATTGAGTTAAGAGACCCTAAAGTAAAAATGAAAATGTGCAGACAAAAACTGAACTGGAAACCACAACACGTACAACAATGGAAAAACAGAAACATTGCCATTCCTCATAAAATATAAAACAATAAAATGAAGAAATATAATTTATTTTAAGAAATGTTCCAAACACTAAAAATATTGTAGAACAGACATCCTTAGCAAACTGGTCTTATCTAGATCCATAAGCCGGGCCAGTATGGGGGGTGGGGGTGGGGGCAGGCAGTCTGTGGAGGTCTGCCAGGTCCCCAGCCATAGCAGGTCTCATAGCTGTCTGCTCTTGGGCTGTGGGGAATCACTAACCTACATAACTCCCTAACTCCTCAGTTGGCACACAGCTATTGGCATGGTGTTAGAGCAGCCTGCAATGCTAAATCTTGTGGGGTGATTAGTGTAACTTCCCCTTAATACCACTCAAGCTTTAAATCTATACTATGTACTCTCTGGCCATGGAACCTGCAGCTGCACATTTATGATCCCCAGAGATGAACTACACATAGGGCTTTATGTACTTTTCAGGTAGCTCTCTGACCAAAGACTTATGTCATGATAGCATTCAGTGCCAGAGCCAGAGAGAAGGCCAATTGTTCACAATGGAAGAGGCCAGCAGTTTGTTATAGCTGCATTATGACCTTCGTATTGCTATACAACCTATTGGCCCCCACAGAGTGAAGATATACCTACTGCACCTCTAACCAAGCATTTCTATACCTATTCCACCAGACTGCATATGGAGGTGAACACTAGCTAGATAGTACTCATCTCATATAATGCCCATTTACCCAATGGTTAGCTAGGAGTATGCTCTCTGGGGAAGGCACTTTGAACCTATGCCCTGTTTATATCTTGCTGTCTTCCTTGGAAGCATACAATAAGCTTTGGAATGAAGGCCCTAGGAGATATAGTCATGCCTGTCAGAAAAGTGCCTAGTTGGAATGGCCACTGGCACTCAAGTATGCATGGTCATGTTGATCCAAAATCTTTGACCTAGTCAACCCTTAAGACAAAAAGCACACAATGAAAACAGACAACCAAAAACGATTTTTTCCAACCTGTGACCACATTATTATACAACAGATATTATCAACAGATTGAAAGAAACTCAACATCTTTAGTAATTACATTCTGCAAGGATAAGATATCAAATTGCACATGACATTGTAACTAAAATGAACAGCAGATATTGAGTATAGACCTGTACATACTTTGTTCAAAATGAAATTACATATATAGTCTTACCATCTTATCCTTTTGCAGAATCATGATTACAGTAAAGAACATAGAAAGCAGAAGTGGTAGCCCAATAGCTACAGTACAGCTGTAATGTTAGAGCTGATAGCAGCATATCTGTTTGATGTTAACAACAAGGTCCCAGACAGTCCATTTTGAAAGAGTGCACTCAAAGGGACAGCCTAAGGGCCAAGGCAGCAGAGTTCAACAAGACGCCAGCAGGACTAGGACCAAAAAGTGCAGCATGGAAGCCGAGGACCAGGAGAGGACAGTGCAGCATAAAGGCTGAGGGCCAAGAGAAGACACAGCAGCATAGAGGCAGGACCCCAGGGGAAGACTCAGTAGCATAGAGCTAGGAGTCCCAGGAGAAGACACAGCAGCATGGAGGCAGCAGCAGGATGAGCTTAGATGAAATGAGATACCAGAACTGAGGCAGCAGCAGGATGAGTTGAGATGAGATAAGACACCAGTATGAAGTCAGTAGCAGGATAAGATGAGGTGACAGACACCAGCATCAGGAACAGGAGATGAAACATGAAGAACAGAGACAGCAGCTGGACCATAACTGGAGACCGCATCAAGAAGGCTGGAGTATAGGCAAAGCATCGAGGAGGACTTTAGAACTAGACAGCAGGATAACAGTGGCAGACAGTAGACCATCTCCTTCAAGCCAGCACAGGAAGTCCTTGGTCAGGATGGGCCCAGCAGGCTTCTTCCATCTAGTCGGCACAGGAACTCTGTGGTCAGGATGGATCCAGCAGACTTCTTCCATATAGCTAGCACATTAACTGTATAGAGGCCCAGCAAGGCTTCTTTGGGCAAGACTCATTAGTTGGCATTGAATGTCAGAAGATCTGCTCCTTCAAGGCCCTTTCCCATGGTGTGGCTTGCCAGTTGAAAGCAGCATGTCTTTGGGGAGCCTACCGCTGTATCATCTCTTGGGCTGGGGACTGCTGCAGGGTGTGGAGTCCTGGGTAAGGCACAGGTGTAGGTTCAGGCATGCATTGTAAGACCGGAGTCAAGATGCTGGTCATGTTGTTAAATGATGTCGCCACCATTGTCAGAGCTTGTGAATGTGTTGCCATCTGATCATGCAGGGCCTGGGTTTGATTGTTTGCAGCCCTCCTCAAGGACACTAGCTCTGCCCATTTGTGGTGAAGATATAACCCTTGCCTTCTTTCCAGCTTGTCCAGTTGCTTATGCATTAAGGTCTGTGTTGGTGCTGGTGGTGGCACTGGTGCTGGTGCCAGTGCTGGTCATGACGTGAACTGATGTTTTGGTCTCCAAAGGTGGCATGAGGAGGCTGATGGGGTGCTCTTGCTAAGTGCCTGCTGCCTCATTTTAGGGACATGGTGTACTCAACAGAAGTTGCGGTGGCTCAACTAGTTCCCACTGCAGGCTGGGTTCCTCCTTGAAGGCTAATATGTTTAGGATCACATTGATTGGAATGGTTAGCCAAGTAGTTCCAACATCTGCCTGTGATCAGAAGACTGATGCTGCTGCTCCTTCTCCTCCTCTCTGACCTGTGTCTGTGTGTCCCTCAGCAAAAGGGCATGGAAACGTGCTACTGCACTGCTGGACCCTGGGGCTGTCACTCAAACCCAGGCCTTGCCTTGGTCCTTAGGAGCTAGACTGCTGGTTCCTGGGGCTTGATGGCTGGGACTGGAAAAGTCCTGGGTGAGATCTGTGGAATCAAAGAAGAAGACATATGTAACAAAGTCAAGAAGTACACATGTACCGTTTGGCATGAGATGCGCACTTTGCATCTCAATCAATATGAGCATCTTATGCAAAATGATGTGGATAACTGTATCATCCTTTCCAATTACAGGTGAGCCTTGCCATTTACCAGCTCTGGCTTGCATGGTGTCCAGCCGCTCAGCCATTCCCTCAAACACATCCTGTCCCAGCAGTTGGACAAGGCGCTCCTCATTTGGTGTCTGCACTATCGGATAAGGGAGCTCCTCCTCCAGTCTGCTGTATATATTTGTTCCTGTTTGACACCTTTGTTTTCAATTGGGCCTTTATGTCACAGTATCTGTGGGTCACCTGCTCCCCATTCTGCTTCATGCCACTGCGCTTGGATATAGCCTGGCCCTTGGGTGCTCTCAATGTCCTTGCTGCACGGTTACCAAAGAACATGGCATATTCGAGGACCCCTGTGATAATCATTTTATTGTCTTCCACACTAAACTTCAAAGCCCCCAGATCAGCATACCCAGCTGCCTGGCTGTCAGAACGAGGTGCCATTTTCCTGTCTGGAAAGGTATCCTCCTTTTCCTCACTCTCGCTCCCACACCTCTCTCCCCTCCCTTGCTTCTCTTGCCCCTGTCCTACAAACTCCTCTGCTCTCTTTGTCTTTCACTAGCCTGCTATCCTCCTTCCTCACCTGCCTATCCCTTCCTATCTCTTTCCTTCTGTCTAACTCTACTCCTATCCCAGTTCCTACTCCTCCACCTAGCACCCCAGTCCTCATCCTTCCTCCCTTCTCTTCCCCATTTCTCCTAATGCCTGCCCTCTCCTTGCTCCCCATTGCTCTCACGCTTCATCCTCTCCACCACCATGCCTCACCACAACACACAAAGACAGACAAACAGGACAAACTAACAAAAACTTTCACTGCAACAAACACCAAAAATCAAGGGAAAGAGGACAACAGAAGATAAGACAGTTCACTCAAGTAATCAGAAAAAGCTACTTCCACTAAATTATTCACCTCTCTCCAAATATCTGTGTTATATTTGGTGTGTCTTGAACTGAATAGTAGACCCTTGGGTCGAGGCGAGCAAAGGCTCCACCCACAGGGAGGAGACCTCTGTGCTCTTACCCCGACAGGCAAAGTCTCAGCAGGGAAACAATGAGGATAAACGTTATTATACAGAAACAGACAAGTCTGGATCAGCTGATGGTCCAGTAGAACTCTGCAGCACAGAGGGTCCCAGTGAATAACTTTTCTAGGCTTGCTTGTGCTGGCTATCCCGGTAGTGGTCCACAGTGTGGGGTAGGCCAGAAGACGCTGATGTAATGCACAATACGTGATGGATCCAGTAGTGGTCCGCAAGCAGGGTAACCCGAGAATCCGTGACACAAAGGTATGGTACTCACACTGGAAGGTAGAGGCAGAGGTAGTAATGCCCCGAGGGTGACTGGAGCAGGAACAATCAGAGTAGATGAGAATGATGCAGGAACTCACTGAAATGAGAAGAGAGAGAGATGGCTCTCCGAGGAGCGGATAGCTCCGAGTGCAGCAAGGCCCCCGAGGAGCGGGTACCTAGGTCACCCAGTAGTCAGTGAGGAAGTCCCAGTGTAGCAGAACTAGCAGGATGAGATTCTTTGCTAACTTGTAGCTCTGATGGTCAGCTGGGTTTAAGTATCGTGAGCTGGTGATGTCATGCAGTGGGGACGCCCCCGAAGTTCCTGCCATGATGTGGTTAAAAGGCTGGTGGGCGCGTGTGCACATGCCTAAGTAATGTTAAGTGCCATGCCATTTTTTATGATGCTTATGGCCAGGGAGACAAGAACACTTAGATTTTTATTGAAGGCATCATTTTTTATTGAACAATATAAGTATTCTTGGGAGATGCTGATGCCATGTCTCTGACAAACAGACCACCAGCATCTCATTGTATACGGGAAGTGATCCTTCTTTTATAGATAACATTCAATATTGTACTGGGTTAGAAGATTCTAGTATGCGTGATTGGTTGTCATGTCAACAGCATGATAAGATCATCCCTAGCTACCCCTGAGTATTTCTCCAAGGTGGGGCCCATTTACCATCACTTTTTAGGTAGTCTTTTGTTTTGTTAGATTCTTGCTGATCAGGGTAATTAACACATCTGTGGCTGTGTTTATAAAAACCCCTGAGTAAGATAGCCTCTGTAGTGTCCGTATAGCCTGAAGTTCCCGCCATTGGTTTCTGCTTTCTGTGACCCTATGATTAGTCATCACTGTATGGAGCCAGCTTGACTGCCTGTCCAGATATCTTGGGAATTCTGCAAGTCATTCTCAATAAGTCACTTAGAGTTCATACAGCCAAGACAGACTAGGCAGAGAATTCTGGGGCATTTGCCTTTCTCCATGTTGGTTTTCTGTTCAGGCATACTCATCATTAACCCCAGATGAAAGATGGCTGCCAGGAGCACCCACGCCATCCTGAGCATGTCATGAGGGTCGGCATGTGGAAGCAGAGGCCGCCATTCTGCCCAGACTTGGAGCTGTGTAGAGAAAGGAGGTGAGCAGCATAGATCGCTGTAAGGTAGGATTTCTCCAAGATGTATATAGAACATCTTAAATTAAAGAGAAAATGGGTCTCACAGGTTTTTGCTCTCCATTGTACCTCTAAAAAAGGGGGTAGCTATTACAATGCATAGAAGCATATCTTTTTGTTTGGAGAAATTTATGACTGATCCAAATGGGAGATAGATATGTAGTGATAAAAGGGGTTATGTTTGGTAAGGAGGTATTCCTGGCTTCTATTTATGCTCCCAATACATATGACCACTCTTTTTCCACAAAACTCATAACTACTCTCTTCATTTGATGAGTTACCTATGGTTGTCCGTTGTAATCTTGTTTAGTTGGTAGACTATTGGATAGGTAGTCCCACACTACAGTTAATCCCATGGGGGGAGGGTCTAAAGGAATACCTTTTCTCTGTGATACTTTAAATCTTTTGGATGCTTAGAGAATCCTCCATGTGGGGAAGGTGTATTTTACCCATGTAACTAGAACATATGATACAAAATGAGAATAGATTATATATTGTTTTCTACAAGATTGTTTTCCTATATACAATCAGTCACTATTGAAATGTTAGTTATCTCGGACAATTGTCCTGTTGCATGTGCTCTGAATTGACTGAATCCTGTATTCTCCTTGAACTGGAAATGGTTGTCCTTGCATTTTATTCCTTATTTAGAAGAAAAGTGGATGGAATTTAGTCACCATAATGCTATCCATGTTGATTCACCTATCCTATTTTGGGAGACAGCCAAAGTCGTGTTATGGGGAGACATTATCAGTTATGTTATTGGCAATAAGAAAGCACTAGACAAGGATATCTGTGAACTGACTATGTTGACTCATGAGTTACAGAAATCACTAAATCAACTTCTTGACACTAAGGGGAGGGAGAAATTTTCATCTCCTCAGCAATTATTAAATGACAAATTATAACAATGAGCTAATTATTCTTTGACATCCTTGAAACATACATTTTTTTTGTATGGAAACAAGGTGGGGAAAATGATAGAGATTCTAGTGAAACTAAATCTATTCCATTGAAAACTGATTGCTATTTCAACTCTTTTCAACATATGTGGGGATCATTTTTTTACATCAGACGATATCTGCCTGCATATTGAAAATTCATACCATTGTCGGATACCTGCAAAAACTGAATGTGCTTCATCAGATTTCTGAAAACTTGGAGGCATAGACATATGAAATATGAGAGCTATATCACCTTCTGAGTATAACTAAGGATATTTATTTATTTATTTATTTAAGATTTTTCTATACCGAATTTCTTGATGCAGATCAAATTAACTCGGTTTACATCGAACAAAAGTTTTAACAATAACATAGCCAATAAACATATTACATGAGGCAGATATTTGCAGAGTCAAAAGTTACATTATAACAAGGGCGAGCAACTGGGGGTTAGGAAAAGAAAGGGGGGAAAACAAGAGTATACAACAATCGGCAAACTTTATACAGAGAGTGAGGGTGGCTAGGATAGTAATGTAAGGGAGGAGGAGGGATTGTTTATATGGTTTATATTGTTTCTATATATCATTACTATGCTGTATCAACTTGCTTGCTATACAATAAAAAGACTGTTAAAAAAAGAAAAAAAATTAAGCAATGTATATTATTTATACCTGATGGGATTAAATATTGGGTTTGATTGTAAATCCCCCACTCATAAGAGACAGAGGTTTGAGCATGCTACCATTTAAGTGAACAGTAGCAGAAAAAAAGGGTAGGACAATGCAGCTGTGTATCATGATCCGCCAGCCCAGGAAACAGAGAATGAAATTGAAAAGATCGTCAAGTCCCTTAGAGTGAGGGTACTTAACTGACCATTGAATAGATTAGTCAGAGTCAGGTAGGGGATTTGCATAACACAGACCCCTGAACATCTACTGGTAATTTTGTAGGAAATATCACTAAAAATAAAAAAGGATTCAAACTTCTCAATTACAGAACTATGACTGGGAAAGGGATTTATGAGAGAAATGTACTAGAAGAGTGTCCTAGGAAGCAAACAGATTTTCACCCTGATTAATAAAGGGTATTCAGACACTTGGGTGCTAAGTTCCCAGACAACAGATGATGGCCAGGCAGGATAGAGGGGCATGCACAGAGTCTCCTGCTCCCTCTCCCTTGCATTTTGACCGAGAGGTGACCCATACAGGGTCAGACAACAGATAAAGCAAATGCCAGGCTGAGAGAAGATGATTATCCAGTTTGGGTAACTGGCCATGTGCTTAGTGGAGCTAAAATCAGTGAAAGCTGAGATTGTAGAGGGCCAGTACCATTGAATGCTAAAAGAGACATTAACCTAGTGGAACTGTAAACCCAAGCCAATGAAATCCTTCCTACTGAGGGAGGAGAACTGAAGGAAAGCAGCAGGTCTGGAGGTGGAGTGGTCCCCCCCCCCCCCTTGAGTGAGGGGACCCCAGTGGCAGATCTGGAGATCAAGTAGTCCCCCTTGAGCAAGGAGACCCCGGCAGCAGTCCAAGAGGTGGAGTCTTGTCCCCTGGGAGAGCATGGACCCCAGCATTGGCATGGACCTTTCAGTGGAGTGGAAGGAGATGGTATAGATACAGTGGATCCCCAGGCCAATACTGCCCCCACCAGCCCAGTTACATCTGTTCACATGGGTGAGACTTGGATAAATGGGGGAGCATAATAATAATGTCTGAATAAGTGGAAATGCAAGAGGTCCCTTCTATTCTACAGGGTGGTATACTGTGAGGGCCAACAATCCCAAATTGCTGAATATTAAATGTTCTTGCTACCTTGTAGAAATGTACATAGCTGTGTAGACTGAGACTACTAACCATGAGTAGATAAGTGTGCTGCTTGACATCCTATTAGCAATGTACATAGTCATGTAGAAATGTATATACTTGTATAGCTAATAAACCTGTATATATTTGTACATACTGCCAGCCTTGTTCACAGTCCAATTTGTTTTTCCTTGGGTGAACAGAGGGACCTCCCATCCACTAATATCTTCTTTCCCAGGTGGAGGTACCAGGCACTAAGAATGCAAGGACTGACAGAGTCTGCCCTAGGGGAAGCTCGCCAGGTCGGTCCTAGACCCAGGGATACTCCGCGAGGTAAGCGGTCAAGGGGGCATTACAAGTGCTTTCTTGAATGTGATGATTTCTCAATTCCCTTGGAGCCACCTAGAGGAATTGCTACCTGATATCTACCTGCAATACCCCTAATACCACCATTGCTACTGCTCCACCTATCTGCTATGCCATTGCCTAATTATGTTCATGGGAGTTTTGGTGCTTCCATTTTATTTCCTGTTGTTTGTTTTTTGGTTGTGCTTTGGATGTTTGTTTTTCCCCAGAAAAAAGTATGTTCTATACTTCTTCCTTTTTTCAATTCCCTTCCATATCTCAACCTGGTTCCACCACACTTTTTCATGACTGATTGTACTGGGATGGTTTGTCCAAGAAATACAAGCACAAGAGAAGGATGTCCAAGAGAAACCATTTACTAAATGTCATAACTTCTAGAGCAATAAGAGAACTCATGCAAAACCAGAAAATAGCAAATAGAACAGAATGAGTTCTGCTGCAGAATATGAGAAAAAGTTTGTAAAAAAAAACCCAAAACACAATAACCTTCACAACTTAATCTAAAAGCTAACCACACTCATTTGTTGTTATGTTCAGCAGTCCGCAGGCCATTGCCGTAACCCCCTCTGCTCACTCTCAAGCTGGCTGGGCAGGAGCACCTGTCCTGGCAGCAGCATCCTGTGTGCTGCATGGCCACCTGCGGCAGAAGCCCGGTTGGCTCCAAGCTCAACAATTCACATCTTGGCATCAGGGGAGGGCTCCTGTTCCAGGGCACTTGGTGTGCTGGGCACCACCAGCATTGGCTGTTCCTGCTGAAGCAGGCAGCCTTTTCCCATTCTGTTCCCTGGTACCTTCCTACATGGGCGCATGCACTGACTGAGCCCTCTTAAAGGGCCAGTAGCAGGAAACTTGCACAGGCACCCTCTGATGATGTCATGGGGCGTCTGGTTGTAATGCTTCCTCTGGCTGCTGGACTCCAAATTCACCCTCTCCAGGGTCTAATCTTGGAGAAGGACTTGTCCTGGCCACTTGAAAACTCAAACAACAATTACTTATAGTTTTTCCCCACGGCGGGGTTTGAAGCATCCCAGGTCTGACTGGAAGGCAGGTGCCCTCCCTGCTGAGCCAGCCAGCCAGCCCAACCAGCAGATGCTGGCTTCAAAAGTGAATCTTAAGTCTCTTGCTTAGTCTTTCCAGTCCTCTGTGACATCCAGAACAAAACAAACTCCTCTCAATCAGTTCTCCAAATTCAAAGTCTGGCCCCAATGGGCCTAACTGCCACCTCCTGCTGTACCTCTGGGATATCAACCCTTTCCCCAGAGGTACAACTACCCACTTGGCAGTTTTCTTGTAAGGTGTCCTTAAAGTAGGTAATTCCAAACAAATATAAGTTTTGGTATCTATAAGCTCACATTCCTTGGGATCACTGTTGCTGTCCTTCTTCGCACTGTAGAGGCAGCATCTAGGGACAAAGTTTTCCAGGGCACACAGTAGCAAGGTCCATCCTCCTCAGTCCTTGGCAGGAGACTGAGGCTGCTCTGCTAGGGACTCCTTTTTATATCATGCTGACTCCTCCTCCAGTAGGAAGGGATTGGCTCCTAGAGCCCCACCCTTTATTTCCCACACCTGTGGCTTCCCTTTCTCTGTGGTTACAGGGGAATGAACCAGGCTGCGTCCTTGACTTTGTGTCACCGGGTTTTTCTCTCTCCCCCCCCCCCCTCCTGGGATTTTTTGTTCCAGGGAGTTTTTGTTCCTGGGGTTTTGTTCTACCTCCCTGGGCTGGAATATATACCCCATCACACTGGTATTAAAGCCTGTCTGTACCTGCCTCTTATGCCTTGGCAATAGGTTGAACTCCTGTAAGTAGCTGATTGCCATGCTGTTCCTGGTTCCTGCTCCTGCTTTGTTCCTGTGTCCTGTCTTCAATTCCTGGTTCCTGTTCCTGTGACTTCGGTAGTCCTGTGTCCTTGTCTGGTGATTACTTGTCTGTCTTCTCCCCTTGCTGTCCTACCTTGCCTTCCTCCCTCAGATTGACTGTTCAACTTTGGACTTTAGCTTGGACCCTGACTTCATCTTTGTTTTGGATTCTCAGCTGACCTGGGACATCCTTTTGACCTCATTTGATCGCTGCTTGCCCTCGGTTTGTCCTTGTCTCTGCTGACTGTGGCCTGCCTCGACCTTGGCCCAAACTGACTTGTCTTCTTCTCGCTGTCCTTCTACTTCCGCGATGGTTCCTTCACCACCCAGAGGCCCACGCCTAAGTCCAGCTGGCCACGGCATCCAAGGGCTCAACCTACGGGGAACGTGGGTTGTATTGGTGAAACTCCTGTTGGGTCTCTGCTCCAGCCAGCTCTGCCTACTGATGGTGAGGACCCGCAGGGCTCCTCCCTGAAGGTAGTGCTTTTTTCACCTCAGCCCAAGGGTCCACACTTGTGACATTTGTGAAACTATTTTTATGTTGTGAATGTGATGTCAGTTCCATTTAAAAACCCATTTTAAAAGAAAATCCAAATTTCACCCAGCATCTTGGGGTCTTTGAACCACTTAGCCTAGCTTCCATGCCCAGACCTTATGCCTTGGAGTTCTTTTTGCCACTATGTCTTGCTGTCAGACCCCAGACCTTACATCTTGATTTGTTCTTCCTAGTCTGTGGTGGGTGAGCTACTTTGTACCTCTCATGTTGTTTTGGTGTCTTGAAGCCACTCTTTGTGCTGTTTGGCTCCTTTAGCAGTGCCTGCCTGGGGTTTTTTTCTGCCACCTTTTCTTCTTTGTTTTCCTCCATGGTGCCTTAGGAAGCTGATGCCACTTTTAGTGCAAGTTTTCTGCTTGAGATGCCATCAAGGGTTCATATCACTATTGCAGGTGCCCTCTTTTGGAGCTTTGGGGTGTTCTTCCTACTTCTGCTGCTTTTTTGCTCCTCTCACAGTGATTTGGAGAGCTCCTACCAATGTTGGTATCTTTTTACTCCCTTACAGTCTTAGGCTATCTATCTATCTATCTATCTATCTATTTATTTATTTATTTATTTATTTAAAGCGTTTTATATACCGAGATACATTGGGAACATCATCTTGGTTTACACTGTCCACAGTCTTTCTAGGTACCTTGGAGTTTTTTCCTCCTTCTGATGATTTCTTCCCACAAGTTATAAGACAATTGATTAGAAAACCCTAATCCAGTATGGGTGGCAATGCTTCCCCCATTGACTTTAATGGCAAATGAAAAATGAATCAAGCAAAATATGAATTTTGGTTTTGATTTTGAAATAAAACAACATTTTGTCAACTGCACATCTCTATCAGTGACTACAAATACCATACTGCATTGGGATATAAGTTCAAAAGCTGGCTGGCGAAAAGGTCTTTCTCCTGGACTTGGGTAACTCAACAGTTCTGCTAAACAGATATGAATATTAGGAAATATTAATAATGTGATCAGTTATTATACATGCCTTGTTGGGAAACAGCATTAATAATAATTTTATTAGGCAGTAGAACAGTGGTAACTTTCTCAACTACAGAAGGGGGATGTGAGAGTCACTTCTAATAAAAATATTAAATGAATAAATAAGAGATCCAAAGGGACAAGTGTAATTTTTCAGACTGATGCCATTAATAGCTGGTGGTTATATGTGAAGGGTATATTTTTTTTTCTAATTAAATGTGATATTTTGGCCAGTCATCTGGGATTTTAGTGACAGGATGACAGATGGCAATTTAAAAGTAGCATAAAACCTTAACATATGCTTCAGAAGAGCAAGCTTATGGTCATACATAAGGACTCATATCCAAGAAAGGATATTGCTGCATTAACTTACAATGACATTGGTAACAAAAAGGATGTTCCAAACTTAGTTTTCCAGTTGGCATTTTTATTTCAGTTATTTAAGGTACAAAATAAATAATATTTTTAACTTTCTCCTTTTATTTTAAATTGTATTTTGGATAAGATGTTCCAAGACTATAATAAAAAATAATAATACATAAAAAATATTTCCTAATTATGTCTACAATATAATAATATTTGTATGAGTTGTGGTCTAAAGACCTCTTAACTGTGGTAAGGCAATAAGGATAATGATCAAGAGAAAGACAATTTTCAAAGCAATCTATGCATGAAAAATGGATTAATGCACTTAGATTGCACTTTTCAAAACTGACCTCCTCTGTCCAGCTAAAAGTGTGCACAGGCTTTCACATGGGATTGCCAATTGGCTCCAGATTTGCCCTACAGGGTTGATCCAGTCTTGGGTTGACACTATTGCATACAGACACCTATTTAAAAACATTTATCCTGAAGTCTGAATAGGAGGTCAAATTTGGCCATTTGTTAGCAATGGTTACTATTCAAAAGGGACAATTCTCAAAAAGACTAGCCATATAACTCATGGTGTTAGGTAGATCACTTCCTTTGAAAATTGACTGGGGCTCAGCAGCTAAATTTAGTTGCCTCATTTCACTACACAGCTAAATTGAACCACTGTAAATGGTTGGGTTTACGTTAGGGTGGGTTTAGGTTGGTGGAAGAAAGTTAGGTGGCTAGACCCCAAACGCAAAGGGAAAGATATTGGCAACATCCCTATGCCTCCAGACCAATAATCGGTTCACTTTCCACCCAAAGCCCCAATCTCACAGTAAAGTATTTTTTAACGCAACACATAATCAAGCTATAGAATTTGTGGCAGGAGGATGTAATCAAGGCATCTAACATAGCTGTTTTGGATAAATTCATGGAAGAAAAGTCCATAAATAGTTATTAACCAGGTGACTCAAAGAAACCCACCATTTGTCATAGGGAGTGAGTAGCAAGAAATTGGATTTACCTTTTCAGACAGGGCACTATAGGAGATATGATGCTGAGCTCAATGTACCTTTGGTCTGAACCAGCATGGTACTTCTTTTGTTCTTATCAGTGCTCTTTGAGCTGGTCTATTCTACCTATGAACCTCATTCCTAAACGCTTATCTTAAAACTACCCCCCCCCCATGAACTGAAACTGCCCTGCCTCTCACCTCAACAGCCTACACTCCCCAAGATCTTCCCAGGCCCCCACATCCTTGATGCTTCACTATTGCCTCCCCCTCTTGTATCTTCATAATGAAAACACTCTCAATCCTACCTCAGATTCATTTTGGAATGTGTTGAAAACATGTAAAGATGCAGCCATAAGATAACTAATGAAGTTGGTGGTGCATCAGAAAACTTGCTACTGCCATGTGATTGAAAAACAAGAATTTTGAGATCCTCCAACAGAATTATATCTGATCCACTCACAGTCTTCAAAATCTCAGCATTGAACTATTTTTTGTATTCCAGATCATAAAATAACATAAAATCTGTAGTCCAAATTAGTATACCAGGATTTATAACTGAGAGCCTCTGATATAATGGATGATGGAGCTCAACATAATCACCTAAAAAGTACTAGGGATGTGCATCCGTTTTCCACGTATTTGTAATTCGCGACTTATTTTTTGCTATCTGTTAAATACGTGGGGAGGCGAAACGCATCGCGACTCCCCACGTATTAAACAGATTTCTGTTTTATTCGGCATCCTAAATAAAAATTTAAACTCCCCACCCTCCTGACCCCCCCAAGACTTACCAAAACTCCCTGGTGGTCCAGCGGGGAGTCCAGAAGCCATCCCTGCACTCGTTTGCTGGTTCATTATGGCGCCAATAGCCTGTGTCACAGGGGCTACCGGTGCCATTGGTCAGCCCCTGTCACATGGTCACCGGCGCCATCTTGTGCTCCTACCATGTGACAGGGGCTGACCAATGGCGCCGGTAGCCCCTGTGACATAGTATGGGCAAAGGCTATCGGCGCCATTTTGAGTCCCGGACCCTCAAAATGATGCCGATCGCTTTTGCCCTTACTATGTCACACATAATGAGGACAAAGGCGATCGGCACCATTTTGATTCCCGGACCCTCAAAATGATTCCCGGACCCTCAAAAATGGCGCCGATCGCCTTTGCCCTCACTATGTGTGACATAGTGAGGGCAAAGGCAATCGGTGCCATTTTGATTCCCGGACCCTCAAAATGATTCCCGGACCCTCAAAATGGCGCCGATCGCCTTTACCCTCACTATGTCACACATAGTGAGGGCAAAGGCGATCGGCGCCATTTTGAGTATTGGCATCGGACGGCGATTTTGAGTCTCAAAATGGCGCCGATCGCCTTTGCCCTCAGTATGTCACACATACTGAGGGCAAAGGTGATCGGCGCCATTTTGAGTATTGGCATCGAACGGCCGGCGTGCAGAAGGTCGCTCCCGGACCCCCGCTGGACTTTTGGCAAGTTTTGTGGGGGTCAGGAGGCCCCCCCAAGCTGGCCAGAAGTCCCTGTGTGTCCAACGGGGGTCCCGGAGCAACCTTCTGCACGCTGGCCTTCCGATGCCAGGACTCAAAATCGCGCCAATAGCCTTTGCCCATACTATGTCACAGGGGCTACCGATGCTATTGGTCAGCCCCTGTCACATGGTAGGAGCACAAGATGGCGCCGGTGACCATGTGACAGGGGCTGACCAATGGCACCGGTAGCCCCTGTGACACAGGCTATCGGCGCCATAATGAACCGGCAAACGAGTGCAGGGACTCCCCGCTGGACCACCAGAGAGTTTTGGTAAGTCTTGGGGGGGTCAGGAGGATGGGGGGGTTTACATTTTTATTTAGGAAATCCTTTCCCCGTTGACTTTAATGGGAACCGGGAAACGTATTGACAGATCGACAAAGTATGGAATTCTCCATACTTCCGCATGAAATGGAATCGACCATCCACAAATACGTATCATGAATGCAACGAAAACTTTTTGGCTGCACATCCCTAAAAAGTACCTTATCAGATATTCCACAGTCTGCCCTCCTGACTTCAGCCTGCCTTGCCATCAGTGGGCCTTGTGGAATAGGTTCCAGAAGAGCATGGTTTACATGTGGCCAACCTCCACCACTGAGGTCTTTCTGACAATTCAGATTGTACCTGTGATGAAATACAAACCATGTCTATTGTCAATTATTACACACTCACTAAGCTCAAAACTGGATTGCAAGAACTGCCTATAGCCACTTAGAAATTTAGCTGTGGATAAAATAATGTGGCTGACAGATTTGTAACTTATCCTCATTATTTTATTTACATAGGATTAGCTATGCATGGGCTACTTTGCATGGATTTGCAAAATTCATGAATGCAAATACCATGCAAAGCAACTCATTGTAATAAGGATGGATTTCCAGCCCACCTATCACTTGATATCACCGCACTAGGGCAACATTACACAATATACAGCATTTATTGCATAATAGATGCTGTTTAATGCACATTATACCCTACCGCTCATTGATAAATCTCCCCCTTAGCTGGATAAGGCTGAATATTGTTGCGCTTGGAGGTGGACCCTTGTCCTGGAGCAGTGTAGGATGGCTCCCTAGTCGGACCCAGGGAGCATCTGCCTCTAGGGGGTGGAGCACAGGAGGAGACAGAGGCTAGAAGGAGCTTCACCACTGGAAGCCAGCGGTCCCCCCGGGTGGAGCTCTTGGGGACCCGGGCCGCTTGGTCTTAGGTGGGCCTCGCAGGGTCTACTGGAGAGGAAGTATAGAGTTGTGCCCACCAGTAGCAAGGGAGCACGACAGTCACTAGACTGTAGGCCTGGAGTATCAGAGAAGGCCAATACAGTGTAGGCAATGACAAGGCAAAGGACAGAGCCAGAATCAAGGAGGTGAGGTCAATGGCAGCCGGGGCTCAAGGAGATGACTTCTGCCTGTAGCGCAGGTCTCTCTCATGAACCATGCCTACTGCAGCTATTTCCCCCGGTAATACATTTGTTGCTGCTAAAAGAAGAAAGATATCTGAGGTTGGGTTGGGCCGGAAACAGGAGAGGAAGACATTATCTCCCTAATCCGGGTCTTCCGTTTAGTATGAGGCATGAAAATATATAAATCAACGACTTATCCTTCCTTTTATTAAACTCTGTTCAATTCCCAAAGCTAAAGTCCTTCAGAATAGAGGCCAGGAGAAGACTGAAATATAAGTCCCTTATCTGAAACTTCAGCCACTAGAATCTTATTTAACTTCCAGGAAATGATCTTAGTTCCAATACAAAACAAAGCCGCGCGCCCCTTTGGCACGCGCGGCTTCGGCTGCACGCCGGCGTCATCTGCACGCCACAGGGGAGCCCGGTTTTGAGCTTACCAGTCCCTCCCCATTGACATCAGTGGCACGACAGGAACATGTGGTGGGGTCTCTCCTCACCCTCGTTAGCGGCGCGAGGTATAAGCAGATAGGCAAAAGTCTCTAGGCAATTTGCAAACACGGTGGGGATCCTCCTCACCTCAGGAAACAGCAGGCTTCTCTCACCCCCAACCTGCACACCACAGGGGATCCTGGTTTTGAGCTTACCGGTCCCTCCCCGTTGATGTCAGCGGCGCGACAGGAACAGGGGCCGGGGTCTCTCCTCACCCTCGTTAGCGGCACGAGGTGCAAGCAGGCAGGCAAAAGTCTCTAGGGAATTTGCAAACACGGCAGGGTTCCTCCTCACCTCAGGAAACAGCAGGCTTCTCTCGCACCCAACCTGCGTGCCGCAGGGGAGCCCGGTTTTCAGCTTACCGGTCCTTCCCCGTTGACGTCAGCAGTGTGACAGGAACAGGGGGCGGGGTCTCTCCTCACCCTCGTTATTGGTGCGAGGTACAAGCAGGCAGGCAAAAGTCTCTAGGCAATTTGCAAACACGGCGGGGTTCCTCCTCACCTCAGGAAACAGTAGACTTCTCTCGCACCCCTATCATTCTTCACAATGGAAATAAAACACCAAAATCTATGATTTTACCTGATCCCAATAAACTTTGGCTATTTTATTGCCATTTTGAAATCAGCAGCTAAAAAATACACTCCTTGAGGGTTCCATAAAAATTATATTCCCTATTGTTTGGAGAAATCCAAATTCCTTCTAAAGGACTATGAAAAAAACTTAGTCCAGAGAAAATAACTAAACTCTTGGAATTGATTACTCACCTTTCTGAACTTGTGCTCAATGTTCCAAATAAGCACCTAATTACTGACCCTACTGAAAAACTGCCATGCTTTGATTTGCAGTGAAAAAAAACTGGTGTGCACTCAATTTTATAAGAATATGACATGGAAGATGTGCCCAGAAATCTTTCTAAAGGAAAATGAGAAGCAGCTCAGATTGATTCTGACTATCCCATAAACAGTGACTCATATATATTCTTTTTGTCCTAAGTGCTTGTTTAAGGGAAGTCTTGCTTCTGATTCAATAAAGTGGGTCGCAAAATTGGACATGAACCTATGAACTGATCATTGCAAATTAAACTATAATAAGAAGGATTTTTCTCTTGGCTATCTGCTGCTGAAAGTCTATTTGTGTAGCATTCTATGAAAGCAATGATTTTCAGCCCTCTGGCACATGCTTTCCCTTACATTCCTTCTCTCACCGATGTCTTGCTCTTCTGATTGAGCATAGCACTCATCCCTGGAGCATTCTGGGCATGGTACTTACACATCTAATGCAGAGAGTCACCTCTCCTGCTGACTAGTTTACAAGAAGTACTGATCAAAACAAATCAAAAAATGAACATTGGAATTTTGGACATGAAACAGACTCTTTACCTAAAATGGTCTGAATATTTATGCAATGTTCTTGACAGACATCTTAGATTTTCTAGTTAGCATTTATTTTTACTGCAGCTTATACCTGTCAGAAACTTGAATTGCTTTACCATTTGATGTGATCAGTCCAAACCAGGGGTGGCTGAAGGCAATCTGCTGTCTGATGTGAGGGATGAGATAGAGCTCCTGCCCCCCCTCCCCCCACCGCACAGGTCAAATCAATGAGAAGGCAAAGGGAGGTGGCTCCCCTTAGAGTCTGGCCCATTTGGTGATCTGAAATGCTGGGGAAGGGAGAAGATAGGGGGAAGGGTTCCAAAAGGCAAGGCAAACAGATTGTCAGTGATAATATTTCTAGGAAGCTGGCAGAAGTGGGAGATAGTTGAATGGTGGGTGTATGCGTATGGCACACTCTCAAGGCCAGTTTAAGGATATTAGGCACTCTATATGAACCTTATTCAGCTTCTTCATCATGCTGGCCTGCAATATTCTCCACACAGTGGATCTTCACCTTCATGGAGGCCTGTGCCTAAGTCCAACCAGCCTTGGCACCCAAAGGCTCAATCCAAGGGGAATGAGAGCTGGTATTGGTGAAGTTCCTGTTGAGCCTCTGCTCTAGCCAGCTCCGCCTGTTGAAAGTGGGGGCGACAAGGATCCTCCCTGCAGGTTACGTCAACTCCACCTCGGCCTAGTGGTCCATGCTTGCAATAAGCAAACAACATCAGGAAAACCTTGAACTTTTTAACCACAAAAGGAAATGCCCTTATATTTGAAATATTGCTTAAGATCAAGGTTCTTGAGAACATAAGAAATGCCATACTGGGTCAGACCAAGGGTCCATCAAGCCCAGCATTCTGTTTCCAACAGTGGCCAATCCAGGCCATAAGAACCTGGCAAGTATCCAAAAACTAAGTCTATTCCATGCTACTGATGCTAGTAATAGCAGTGGCTATTTTCTAAGTCAACTTAATTAATAGCAGGTCCTGACTTCTCCAAGAACTTATCCAAACCTTTTTTAAATACAGCTACACTAACTGCACTAACCACTAGAGATGTGAATCGTGTCCTCGATCGTCTTAACGATCGATTTCGGCTGGGAGGGGGAGGGAATCGTATTGTTGCCGTTTGGGGGGGTAAAATATCGTGAAAAATCGTGAAAAATCGTGAAAAATCGAAAAAACGTAAAATCGCAAAACCGGCACATTAAAACCCCCTAAAACCCACCCCCGCCCCTTTAAATTAATCCCCCACCCTCCCGAACCCCCCCCCCCAAATGACTTAAATAACCTGCGGGTCCAGCGGCGGTCCGGAACGGCAGCGGTCCGGAACGGGCTCCTGCTACTGAATCTTGTTGTCTTCAGCCGGCGCCATTTTCCAAAATGGCGCCGAAAAATGGCGGCGGCCATAGACGAACACGATTGGACGGCAGGAGGTCCTTCCGGACCCCCGCTGGACTTTTGGCAAGTCTTGTGGGGGTCAGGAGGCCCCCCCCCCAAGCTGGCCAAAAGTTCCTGGAGGTCCAGCGGGGGTCAGGGAGCGATTTCCCGCCGCGAATCGTTTTCGTACGGAAAATGGCGCCGGCAGGAGATCGACTGCAGGAGGTCGTTCAGCGAGGGTTCCGGCGCCTCGCTGAACGACCTCCTGCAGTCGATCTCCTGCCGGCGCCATTTTCCATACGAAAACGATTCGCGGCGGGAAATCGCTCCCTGACCCCCGCTGGACCTCCAGGAACTTTTGGCCAGCTTGGGGGGGGCCTCCTGACCCCCACAAGACTTGCCAAAAGTCCAGCGGGGGTCCGGAAGGACCTCCTGCCGTCCAATCGTGTTCGTCTATGACCGCCGCCATTTTCGGCGCCATTTTGGAAAATGGCGCCGGCTGAAGACAACAAGATTCAGTAGCAGGAGCCCGTTCCGGACCGCTGCCGTTCCGGACCGCCGCTGGACCCGCAGGTTATTTAAGTCATTTGGGGGGGGGGTTCGGGAGGGTGGGAGATTTAATTTAAAGGGTCGGGGGTGGGTTTTAGGGGGTTTTAGTGTGCCGGCTCACGATTCTAACGATTTATAACGATAAATCGTTAGAATCTCTATTGTATTGTGTTCCATAACGGTTTAAGACGATATTAAAATTATCGGACGATAATTTTAATCGTCCTAAAACGATTCACATCCCTACTAACCACATCCTCTGGCAACAAATTCCAGAGTTTAATTTTATGTTGAGTGAACAGAAGGAGACCACGGGAACGGCCCTTGTTGGAATGTCATCTTGGGATGTCTCCATAAAAGCAAATAGATCAAGACTATCAATAAAAATGATATACATAGTTCCTTATTCATTCACCTCTCTATTCAACAATGAAATATAATAAATTCTTCAAGAGTGACATTGCTCTCAATGGAGAAATTTAACACATCTGTGAGATATTTCTTAAACAATTCATGCATGGACAGAAACCTAATCCTTGGACAATTAAGCAGCTGCAGCTAACTGCATCCTTCAAGGATGTGCAAGGCCAAACTGTCCTTAATATAGGTCATGCCAGAAGATTGCAGTGTGAAAAACTGGATAGGGATGTGAATCGGACTTCGGATTAGCGACGGTATAGAAAATACTTTAAATAAATAAATAAATAAATAAATAAATATATAAAATCATCAGTAATCGGGGGCTCTCCGAAAACAATAGGAAAACCCCACGATATTGATCGTGGGGCTTCCCTTATCGTTTTGGGGGAGGGCGGGAATAAACGGCACACAAAAATAACCCCTAAACCCACCTGACCCTTTAAAACTAACCCCTTAGCTTCCCCCACCCTCCCAACCCCCCCAAAACCTTTTACAGGTACCTGGTGGTCCAGTGGGGATCCCGGGAACGATCTCTCGCGATCTCCCGCTCCGGGCCGTCCTCTGGCTACCGGGCCGCCCTTTGCCCTTACCTTGTGACAGGGTATCCGTGCCATTGGCCAGATCCTGTCACATGGTAGGAGCACTGGATGGCCGGCGCCATCTTGTGCTCCGCCTCCTACCATGTAACAGGGGCTGACCAATGGCACCGGTAGCCCCTGTGACATAGTAAGGGCAAGGCTATCGGCGCCATTTTGGTTCCTGGCACCCGACGGCACGAGTGCAAGAGATCGCTCCCGGACCCCTGCTGGACCCCCAGGGACTTTTGGCTAGCTTTGGGGGGCCTCCTGACCCCCACAAGACTTGCCAAAAGTCCAGCGGTGGTCCAGGAGTGACCTCCTGCATGCCGGCCGTCCGATGCCAGTACTCAAAATGGCGCCGATCGCTTTTGCCCTCACTATGTCATAGGTACCGACGGTCGGCCCCTGCGACATAGTGAGGGCAAAGGCGATCTGCTGCCAGTATTCAAAATGGCGCCGATCGCCTTTTCCCTCACTATGTCACAGGGTCCGACCGTCGGTACCTGTGACATAGTGAGGGCAAAGGCAATCGGCGCCATTTTAAGTACTGGCATCGAACGGCCGGCGTGCAGGAGGTCGCTCCCCGACCCCCGCTGGACTTTTGGGTCCCGGATCGACCTCCTGCACTCCGGCCGTCCGATGCCAATACTCAAAATGGCGCCGATAGCCTTTGCCCATACTATGTCACAGGGGCTACCAGTGCCAATGGTCAGCCCCTGTCACATGGTAGGAGCACAAGATAGCGCCGATGGCCATGTGACAGGGACTGACCAATGGCACCGGTAGCTTCTGTGACAAAGGCTATCAGCGCCATGATGAAATCGGCACCGAGGGTATGAGTGCAGGAGATGTTTCCGGGACCCTCCGCTGGACCACCAGAGAGTTTTGGTAAGTCTTGGGGGGGTCAGGAGGGTGGGGGGTTGTAGTTAATTTTAATTTTAGCTGGGATACAAATAGAAATCCCTGTATTAACGCATCGGGGCGCCATACGGCCGAATGCACCTTATCTGCTCCCCGACAAATCCGAATCACGAATGCAACGTATGGCGTCCCTCTGCACATCCCTAATGCACAGTCCCACTTAGTGTTCTTATCAAAAAGAGCATGGACACTAAGCATTGGCCAGAAGAGGCCACCAGGCCTTCTAGTTTCTCAAACAGAAATTCTTGCAGAAGCCTTTCTGAGGACATCCAGACCCTTCTCCTCTTGAAGAAAGATACCTCTGCTTTTAGGGTAGGGGCTACCCTCACTTAACATAATCACCAAGGGACCCTCTTACCATGCTTGTATTTTTCCAGGAAATCCATGCCTGCTAAGAGAAATTATACAATCAGGGACCAGGAGCTCCTGATAGTAAAGCTTGCTTTAGAAGTATTGTGTCATCTGTTTGAAGGAGCCAGGCATGCAGTCACTATTTACACCAATCACAAGAATCTGGAACACCTGCAACAGGCTAATGCCTCAATCCTTGACAGGCCAGGTGGTCAGGGTTCTTCAACTGCTTTGATTTTGAGGATAACTGGGCAATTCTCCCGTGGGCAGAATTCTGCCTTAACAATCACATTGAGAGTTCCACCAGATCATCACCTTTTCATATAGTTAATGGCAAATATCCCAGGGTACCTCTGGTACATCTTCCAGGCCTGCTCTCAATATCCTGCTCTGCTATGTGCCACAATCTTAGAGACCTATAGCAGAAGACCCACCAACTGCTCACCACAGTGGCTAGCTGATTCAAAAAACAGGTGGACAAGAGGAGATGTCCAGCACCAAAGTTTAATCCTGGAGATCTAGTATGGTTGAGCACTCAAAATCTGCGACTTCAAATGCTCTTAACCAAGTTTGCACCCAGGTTTATTGGACCTTTCCCCATCCTGCGGCAGATAGGGGCCATAACCTACCAATTAAAATTGCCACCCATGCTAAGAATACATAACGTCTTCCAATTCTCACTACTGAATCTTCTCATACTTTCCTGGCCTTCACGACAACCTCCCAGTCCCACAGACGCAATATCCTAGCCAGACTTTGAATTTGAGGTACAGGAGATTCTGGACTCCAGGATCTTATCGCCTGGAGAAATTTCAAACCTGAGGAGAACTTGTAGGAGCCTGCATACCAATCTCCAAGCCACTCAGATGGTAAAGACTTCCATCAATGCTTCCCCCAGAAGCCAAAGCCAGGGATCACACTTACCCCCAATGGCTGCATTTACCTCCGGTGGCCACTAATGTGAAGAGTCCCTTGTTCATAGCAGGATACAGCCAACATGCACCAACGCTACTGAAGACATTAAGAAATGCCATCACTCCTGCCATGTCATGCCTACGGTTGCCAACTGGCTCCAGATTTTCAGGACAGGGTGATCCAGTCCAGATTTTACTCCCCTGCATGCAAGCACTTATAGTCTTGATTTCTTTTAGGGAATGCAGTAGGGAAGTCAGAATTAGCAGCATGCAATGGGTTAAAACTGGAACTGGATCAACCTATCCTGAAAATCTGGAGCCAGTTGGCAACCCTAGCCATGCCATGCCATTCCCTAGGATCACGTGCATGCATATGTTCGCCCTTTTGATGCCTCCACATTGGGAGACTGGATGAGTCACTTGGCAATGATGGCTGTGCCCTGCTCCCAGCAAGTGCTTCAATAACAGGTCCTCCTGCCTTGCAATGCATGTTGCATCTCCTGAGCCATGTCTTGCTCCTAGTTACCTTGCCTCTTTGTTCTGCCTTTTTTGTCTTGCCTGGTTGCCTTGTCTCCATTGCCCTGCCTCTTTTATGCTGCTTTGTCTTCCCTGCCTTGCCTTAGCCCTCCATGCCTTATCATACTCCTATCCTTGTCTATCTTGGCTCGATTTCTGGTATTGACTTCTGTCTTGTATACAAACCATTTTCTTACCTTCTGCCTATCACTGACCATTGCTTCAGACATGGACCACTCTCTTGCTTGTGGCCTGCCATTGACCCTTGCTTTGGACCTGGGCTATGCTCTTCTCACTGCCTGCCCCACTCCTTGGCCTGTACCTGGTGATTTTCTGATCACTGCCTGCCCTGACCTTAGCTTGGCCCCAAACTCTTTCATTGTCTTTGTCCTGTGGGACCATCACCTAAGTCCTGCCGGCCCCTGGAACCCAAGGTCTCAACCTATGGGAATGGAGTTGATACAGGAAAAGCCCCCGCTCTGTCCCAGCCCAGAGCATGTCTGGGGGGGGGGGGGGGGTGCCATTGGATGCAGACTGTATGTTTACATTTAGCCTCATGATGGTCATGTGTTCAGTGTGTCATGCATATGAGAACCATCCGTCAGGTGTGTCCCAACAGAAAAAAGGTTGAGAACCACTGACCCAATCAAGTCCAGGGTAATTGAAATCCCCCATTATTATTGTGTTGCCAAATGTATTTGCTTTGAAATTTCAGCTAAAATTTCACTGTCTAGCCATGCACGGCAGCATAATTTTAAACCTAACTGGCAATATATAAAAGATAGTCAGTGAGGTTAAAAGTTAACAAGCTAAAGTTAGCTGATCACTTTATTCATGGATATTGAGCAGGATGTTTATCTCCTAAATATCCAGGATAACTTATTTGGCTAAATTTAGCTGGATAAGTTACAAAGGTAGTTTTGGTTTTTTTTTTTTAATTTTAGCCTCATAAATTTAAGGTCATAATCATATGAATTTTTTAATATATATTGATCTATTATTTATGTTTTTTTTGCAAATTATTGAGGTTAGTTTTACCCTTCACATATAACTTAGCTGACATTTTGCATTCTCACATCTATCCAAAGTTAATTCCAACTCCATTCATAATTGCATACTTCTTTGCTGTATAACAGAACAAAGTCTATCTACAGATAAGATATGTTAATAGTACAGAGCCATTGCTATATGCGACTTTAAAATGATCCTTCTGGTAATAAAAGTTACTTTTGCGAAAATTAGATCTTCAAAATGCTAATGTGAGCATTTGCTTTATGACTCCCAGGGCAGATATGCTCAGTTTACTAATCAAAATCACTTTTTTATTTACATTGTTCATTATTGCTAGGCAAAAACTGGCTTATGAAACCCATGCTGTTATAATAATTAGGATAGTAATTTCTAAAATGATACAAAAAACTCATGCATTGTGATTTTGCCAGCATCACATGACTGCTTCAAAATATAAACTCTCCTAATCTATCAAGAGGCATAAGCCTGTGGGAAAATTTTTTTTTAACAATGCTTGAGGTACCAGAATGTGCTCTAGCAGTAATGAAATTTCAACTAATGCTTACATTTAAAATCCAAAAATCAAAAGCTTTGATTTTAAGACTTTTTACAAATACAATAGCACACTCCCTGGAGATTATGCATTTCCCAACTACTAAAGGTACTCAGGATTTTTGCCTCACAATGTTTTGGGATTACACTAGAAGCAATATTCAAACTGCTTGTGCTGGTTCAAACTCTGCAGCTAGTTTTCACCCATGGGGGTAAATTTTCAAAACATTATCTGCCGAATTTTAAAACAGCCATGCGTACAAATACCGGCACTTATGCACACAAGTGCCAGGCCCTGAAAAAGGGGCGGACTGGGGGCGTGGTCTGGGTGGGGAGGGGCAGGATGGAGGCCAACCAGGACAGCAGCCATTAGCTGCTATCCCGGGGAAGTATGCACCAGCAGCCGGCCGGTGCGCATAACTTGCTTCTGCTCCCGAGGAGCAGTAAGTAAAAAAATAAAAAAAATTCAGGGTAGCTAGGCAGGCAATAGGGCTCGAGGTGGAGAGGGGAAAGGGAAGGAAAATTAGGTAGGAGGTAAGGAAGTTCCCTCCCAGTCTGCTTCTTAACTGGAGCGGACTGGGAGGGAACTGGGGGAGGCTCGATTGCGCCGCCGTGTGTATTCATGCAAAATTCAGCCCCCCCCAGCACACGCCGTGCACACATGTGCATGCAGATTTTAAAATCCAGAGCACGTGTGCATGCAACCATGTATTTTATAACATGTGCGTGCCGGGGCACCCATGTTATAAAATCTGTATGCGCTAGGAACTGCGCACACATGGATGGCTGCACGTTGTTTTGAAAATCTACCCCTATATGTATAAAAATTTACATATATGCTTGTAAGTAGCATCTACTCACATACCCCATATTTTATAAAAGTAAAAATATATGCACGTATTTTAACTTTCGCACATACATATATGCACATTAAAAAGGGGCAGTCTAACATGGAAATACAACCACAATGTTGTAGACCTACAACGTATATTCAAGTACATACCTCCCCATTCCTTACCACCCCTCGTATAAACAACAACATCATCAAGAACACCACCAGTATCCTCAAGGGTCACAGAATAGGGGATTGGTGTTTCCACTTGCGGGACAAGAGCAGAGTCCAGAACACTAAGTGGTAGACGCTGACTGTTTGACTTGTACATATTGAAAAAAAAAAGGGGCAGTCTAGGAGCGATCTGAGCTGGGGTCAACATTTACATGCCTATGTTGCTATTTTAAAAGACGTGCACTAGGATTTGCCAACTAAGGGGGTCATTTATCAAAGGCTTATCGAATGCGATAGAATACAAATTAGGGGGAGGGGCAGAGTCAGCGGTGTCTTTGCTGCCGGCGATAATGTTACTAACATTATCGTCGGCAGTAGCGCACCGAACAGCACCACCTTTCACGGTGGTGCTATTCGGTGCGAAAGCCGGCAGCCTGTGCACCGCCGTGGTGCGAAGGCTGCCGGCTTTCGCAGGCCCGCCCCCCCGTTTTCGCAGGATTCGGACCGCCGCTGAACGACCTCCTGCACTCGATCTCCTGCCGGAGCCATTTTCCGTACGAAAACGATTCGCGGCAAGAAATCGCTCCCGGAACCCCGCTGGACTCCCAGGAAACTTTTGGCCAGCTTGGGGGGGCCTCCTGACCCCCACAAGACTTGCCAAAAGTCCAGCGGGGGTCCGGAACAACCTCCTCCGTCGAATCGTTTTTGTCTATGGCTGCCGCCATTTTGCGGCGGCCATTTTGAAAAATGGCGCCGGCTGAAGACAACACGATTCTATTGAGGGGGCCGTTCCGGACCGCCGCCGTTCTGGACCACCGCCGGATCCCCAAGTAATTTAAAGCATTGGGGGGGGGTTCGGGAGGGTGGGGGATTTAATTTAAAGGGTCGGGGGTGGGTTTATGGGGGGTTTAGTGTGCCGGCTCACGATTTTAACGATTTTTCACGATAGTTTACACACCCAAACGGCAACAATACGATTCCCTCCCCCTCCCAGCCGAAATCGATCGTTAAGACGATCGAGGACACGATTCACATCTCTACTGTTTATATATCAAAAGGGCCCAGAACCTTGGAAGGCCAGGTCCTGAAAGGTCTAGGGGACTGGTGTTGGTGGTGGTGGCCTCATGGCCATCATTTCAAGAACAGCTGTGAAGCCCTCTTGAGCCTAGGCTAGTTACTCCACCACCTCGACCAACCTCTTGAGGTTGGCTCTGACACCACTCAGCTACCCCCCATCCTCTGTTCAGTCAGGCCAGTAGCTGCCAGAGACCCTGCCTCTTGGCCTGGAGTGGGTGTTCCAGCCACTGAGCAGCCTCTGCAGCTAAGGGATGCTGTGATGATTCTGATGGGAGTTATAGAGGTGGCTTATTGCTTTCCTTTGCCCAGCAATGACTGGGCAGCCTCAGGACTAGTGCCCCAAGATCCCAGATCAGAAAAAGGAGGAGGCTGTATAGGGAAGGGAAGAGGGATAGCTTCAGCTAAAGGCCTGGGACATCCAATGGGGGAGACAGAGTTGTTGTTATATTGCCACAGGGTCCACTGCCACTGATTGTATTGGCAGATGCTGCTGCTGCCCTGTGGTGTACACAATTGCTGCTGCAGTAGGATGGACCTGGAGCTCATCTTTGTTACCCTCTTCCTCCTCCTCTTCCTCCTCCTCCTATGACAAGCTGGTGTTTTCGGTGAAAAGGTCAAAATTGTGTGTCAATTCATCATTTTATATTTAAATCTTTTTATTAAATTAAGAACAATGTACAATATACAAAGCAAACTCTCAGTAATGGCTGGGTGTTTCTTCTCCAGGTCTCTACCCTTTGACACAGTATAATCTCCCACTGAATAATCCACCCCACCCTGTGAGCCTATCAAATAGTTATAAATAAGTTATAAATTACCAGAGAGAACTGTTGTGGAGCGCTAGGAGAGCAATCCCACTTCCTGAGAGATGTGTGTCCTTGGGCCACGGCTCGACCCCAGAGGATCTCTGAAGAGGTGCCGTGGGAGGCGTGGCATGCCTGAGCATGGGCTGGACGGGAGCAAGACTGGAAGACAGGCCCTCCTCCGGACCTGCACACTTCGGAAGACCCAACAACGCAATGTTGGTCTTGTGAACAGTCCTCCGACCGTTCCCAGCCCTTTCGGACCTGCCGCAGGGTACGGCACGAAGCGGCAGGTCGGATGGAGGCCAGGGCAGCGAAGACTGGAACATGGATTCAGAGGAGACTCAGGAATGATGTAGACTCAGGCATAGACGTGGACTCAGGAACAAGGTGCAGGATGCATAGACGTGGACTTAGGCACAGATGTGGACTCAGGACGAGGTACTAGATGTACAGAGGTGGACTCAGGAGTAGACATGGACTCAGGACGAGGTACTGGATGCACAGAGGTGGAGTCAGGAACGAGGGCTGAAGGAAGACATGGGCACTGTCCCTCAGACCACCCGCGGGACTGAGTAGGGCACTGCCGCGGGTGGTCTGAGGGACAGTGCCCATGCCGCGGGTGGTCTGAGTAGGGCACTGCCCTACTCAGACCACCCGCGGGACTGAGTCGCGGACCACCCTGTCCCATGCGCGCCCTACTCAGCCCAGGAAGGCTGGTCACGGACCACGCTGAGAGCGGGAGAGCACAGGGAAGAAGCAGGTTGCTGCACTCCTGGCAGCTCAAGGCAAGGTTTGCTGCACTCCTGGCAGCTCAAGGCAAGGTTCGCTGCACTCCTGGCAGCTCAAGGCAGGTTAACGCATCAGGATCAGGAACAAGGATTAAGACAGACCTCAGGGCTGGAACAAGGACATCTGGAACAGCAGGTAACATCAGAACTGGAACACGGATACTGGAACAGGAGACACACTTCAGGGCAAGAACATGGACATCTGGAACAGCAGGTAACATCAGGAGTGGAACACAGGTACTGGATCAAGAGACAGACCTTGGGACTGGAACAGCAGGCAGACGTCAGGACTGGAACAGAAGGCAGACATCAGGACTGGACGAGGCGCTCCGACAGGGAACAAGAAACATAGGACCTTGCAGAAGTGCTGGAACACGGACATCTTCCTGGAGCGAAGGATCTCAGGAGTGACCAACTCCTTGCGAAAGCAAAGACAGACTGAACGCTGAGCCCTTTAGTAGAGCTGAGGTAGACAATGCCCAGGGAGGGGTCAGCAGGGGGCCACACCTGGCTGGCCCTTGAAGAGGAGCAGAGAGGCGCGCGCCCGTGCCCTAGGGAGCTGGAGAGAAGAGCTGGAAGCTGATGGCGTCCTCAGCCACGTGGAGGGCCCAAGGAAGCCGCGGAGCAGCCCTGGACTGGAGCTGGGTGAAGGCAGGTCACTGGAGCAGCTCCCAGCTGCAAGGACTGAAGCAGGAAGAAGCAGAGAGAGGTAAGGCTGGCTGCAGGCACCGGCAGGGAGAACAGAGAGCTGCAAGGACTGAAGCAGGAAGCAGGAGAAGGGCTGACTGCAGGAACGGCTCCATGCCGTGAAGACAGCCCCAGGAGGAGAGGTAAGACTGCAGGCAGAGTAGAGAGCTGTAGCAGGCTGCAGGCACTGGCAGGGACGGCTTCCCTGCCAGGCAAGGACCCGGGCTGAAGCAGGCACTGGGAGGGACACCTCCCTGCTGGCTGAAGGTCCCGGGATCGCAGCAGCACGTCGGGGGAAGGCAGAAACAGGAGCAGAGGAGCCGGCCGCATGGCAACAGCTGCGGGGACGGCCCCAGCTGATTCAGGGAAAGAGAAGCAGCAGCGTCAGCAGCCCGACTGGCTGCGAGAAGGTAAGAGCCTGCCCGCACTCCTCGCGGGCAGGATTGCAACAGAACAGTATAATCATTAAGTACCAAACTTCTGACATAGGGGGATAGACATTGCAAGAACATTTGTCTGTGTTTCAGTAAATCAAGCTTCTCCATATTTTTCTCATTTATGCACATTGTATATATATTGTTCCTTAATTTTGTAATACTAGGGGATTTTCCCTCAACCAAAAATGTAAAATAGCACGTTTGGCTAATAATAAAACCTTACGAATCCAGAGTTTGGTGTATTTGTGATCTATACCATTTTATATGCTCCAGGGTGTGATGTGCATGATCATACAAGCAGTTAGAGGGCTTTGCATAAGTGGAAGAGGTGGAGGTAATAAGTACTTCTAGTAGTGGGACAACCATATCCTATAAGGGGTGGCAAGAATATAGATAGGTTCCCAGAGATACGAAAGCTTTTGTAAAGCTGTCTTTGAATACATGATGGCTAAGTAATGTTTGGGGCTCATAGGTAGGATCAGTGCCTGGATGGTTTGTGTTGGGGTATGCCCTAGATAGCAAGATTGATTTGAGGTATCTGAAAAGCAGAACATAAGTTCAATAATAAATAAAACATCAAAGGCCAGAATGCTGCCACCAGCCTATAGGTGTTTGTTGAATGGGAGGCACTGAGTTTGCCTGGCAAGAGTATAAAGAGTGGGATCTAACACCCTCTTGAGTTCAACTCTATGCTTCTGAGTGCAAAGCAAGTACTGCTTCATGACAGTGCTGCCCATGACACAGTGAATAAGAAAACATGTAGTAACTGAGCAAGAGGATTTCTTGAAACTCTAGGCAGAGACCAGATCTTTTAGAGTGCCAGAGAAATAATGGGACCAGTGGTGTAAGCAGGAAATCCGCTAACCTTGTTGATATCTCCCCTATGGTCATGTTATGAACTTACTTCTATTCCCTTCCTGCCAGGCAAGCAGTTGGTCCAGCCACTCCCCTTCCTTTTGTCTTTTCCTTGAGCCTATACAGAGAAATAGTAATATAAAGCAATTAGTTCAATGTAGCTGAATCAGTGACCTCAAGAAAGGTCCCCAACATTCAATGCCCCATCAAGTGCCCCCTAAAACCCACTACTCACACTCCCACCCCAAATGCTCCTACCTCCACCGCTTACACCTCTACTCCCACCCCAACCCCAATTGCCCCTAAAAATTCCTACTCACATCCCACCCCAAAAATGCCTCATCATTCCCCACTCCCCACTCCCACCCATAACACCCCTAATACCCCTACCTCCACCCCATATTATCCCGAAGTGCTTCCCTCCATACTAATACCCACCCCTTTACTCTTACCCACATTTCTAGTTCCCACAATGTACTTACTTCACAAGGGTATGAAGGTCCTCTGTTAAATTCAGCCTGGAGGCCCCTCTAGTTCCATCTCAGCTACTGATAATTCCTCTTTACACTCTCAGATTGGAGACATTAAATGTTAGTTTCTCACCACCAGGAATGCCAGTCATGACATGTCCTTGGTAGTGAAATTAGGGTGACTTGCTGGAGAGGTGGGGGGGGGGCATGCCAGATGAACCGGAAGTTTGTGTGCGCACATAGAAAAACATACACATGTATGTTTGATATTTTTGTAAATGTTTGAATGTATGAGTTCACGGATACGAAAACATGTTTCACACATAACTAACATATGCGTGCATATATTCTCTTTTAGATATACATGTAGTTTATAATTTGTGCAAATGAATTCATGCAGATTATAAAATATGAGTATACTTCTGCACGGTACCATATATATGCTTACTGTATATGAGGCCATGCGCCATTCATAAATTAAACCCATGCTATAAAAGTGACATGAATGTGTGCAGGCTTTGGTATTTCTTCCTATTATCAAGATGGATCTATCGATTTTGTACTGCTCTATGAATAACTGTCCATCAACTTAGAAATATGATTAAGGTGATGGTGATTGTGATCAGCACAGAGAAGAGAATATACAATAAATCCAGACTGTATCTGAAAGATCTGACTAAGAGAAAGTCTTTGGCCAGGTTTTGCATTAGGGTGCCAACTGGCTTCAGATTTTCAGGATACGTGCATACATGCATACATGCATACATTTACAAACATATCAAATATACACACGTATGTTTTTCTGTGTGCGCATACATTGCATGCTGGGACTTATTCTGATTTCTCTATTGCATTCCCTAACAAAAGCAAGATTATAAGTACCTCCATGAAGTTTGCAAATTGCACATTTAAAACTAATCGGAGAAAATTATTTTCATTCAATGCACAATTAAGCTCTGGAATTTGTTGCCAGAGGATGTGGTTAGTACAGTTAGTGTATCTGTGTTTAAAAAAGGATTGGATAAGTTCTTGGAGGAGAAGTCCATTAACTGTTATTAATCAAGTTGGCATAGGGAATAGCCACTGCTATTAATTGCATCAGTAGCATGGGATCTTCTTAGTGTTTGGGTACTTGCCAGGTACTTGTAGCCTGGATTGGCCACAGTTGGAAACAGGATGCTGGGCTTGATGGTCTGACCCAGTATGGCAATTTCTTATGTTCTTAAGAGTGAATCAACCTGTCCTGAAAATATGAAGCCAGTTGCAAACCTATTTTGCAGAAATTTGCTTCTGATCTCAGAGCTCTGAACTGAGTTCACGGCTGCAAATCCACATAGATCACAGCTTGTCTGTAAATGCAAAAATGATAACAGCCACTTCCTGACTACAAGTTCTTCAAGATGGTGACGGGGCATAATATGTATTCCTGAGTCCTCTGACTCCAAGTGCGTTACATCCTTCTTAAAGATGTGTTAGCCTATACCTTGCAAAATATCTAGTTCACTTCTTCTGAGTGGAGATTAGAGTACTATAAAGGGTGTTCTGTCAAACTGCTAATTTCTCCTGTAAGGAATCTTTGGTTTCCCTAACTAAAATGCGTGCACAATGTAATTGGGGATGCTCTGTGTAGAAATTAGTGAGAGATGTTTGGGTTTTCCTCCCCCATGTGGGGACTGTAAATGATATGATCTAGCTGTCTATCATCCCTATGCACCATCTGTCCTTGTGGGCTTTTAGTTCAGCTTTTACTGAAGCAGGAGCACTCTGCCTCTTGTCTAAGAATTTTCTTCTAATTTATGAAAAAGGAGTAAGGAAATGTTCCCATTTAGGGGTCAGCTATCCATTGACTCATTTAGCCAGCCTTTAATCTTGCTTTGAATTCTTCTGTGAGAGCCAATCCTACTTGTTGCAGTGGATTTGGGTGCCCCATATTTGAGGCTAGATTTGGGGTAAGGAAGACCTGCAGAATGCTATCTCTTGTTCAGAGGTTAGACCTGACAGGGACCTGATGCAGAGGAGTTTTAGTTTGAAGTAATTATCTTATTGCACTATCTCCTCTGGAGGCAAAGAAGTTTTTTTCCACCCTTTCTTGATTGTACTCCTTTTTTGGTTTAAAGACTATTTTTGTTCCACTTGGAGCTGATGGCTCGTAGAACCTGGGACTCAGTACACAGGTGTGGAGGAATTCATCTGGAGGAGGGGAAGCTATCAAAGGACAGCAAAGGAAGGAAACTAAAGGATACAAATTAATAGCAGAACTTTATTCCTGCTATTAACTAAAAGGAGAGTAAGGTGCCCATCAGGGAGTTAAAGAATTAAAAAGGAGTCTGGAAGAGGAATAAATCTGGGACTAAGCACTGAAACTAAATTCTGACCACCTCCAGTGGGAAGAGCTTGGAAAATAAACTGGGAGTTAAAGGAGGACTGAACTAACTTCATTTGGATAAATCTGAAGTATTTGTGAGGACAGAAGGGATTTAGTGGAAATAAAGTGCTTCCAGAGAAAAGTAGAGACTTTGCTAAAGAAGCAGAGTCACAAGTTTATTAAATCTTTCTGCTATCTTATTATTTATTGACGTGAACCAAGAAATCCATTGATGCAGTAAATATTATTCAATCATCTAATCAGCTCTCAGTAAAGAAATAGGAAACCACCATTCTTCTCGTGTGTGTTTATTGGATGCAGAGACAGTGTTAATTATTATCAGTGCTGTGTACAGAAGAAGGAGAAAGAGCTGGTCTTGCAAAATGTAGGGTATAAGAATATTGTTCGTCCTAACATTGGAATCCCGGGACTCAGAAAGTAAAGCTATCTGGTGGGGTGAAGGAGAGACTGAGAGACAGTGAAAGAGTGTTGTACAGAAAGGGGCCATCTCTTTTCTTTTCCCCCATGTGCCCCTGGGTGCAAGTAAAAGGATCCGTCCCGCCCAGGGGTTGCACTCCATTGTCATCAAGGCCATCGAATGCACTTACAGAAAGACATAGAATATGATGGCAGATAATTACTGTAAGAATCAGCTGGTCTGACAAACATAATTTCTGTTTCTGTGCCATAGACAACAGTTAACTCTCCCTTCACTTCTTCACAACTAAGATCCTCTGTGCCTGTCCCAAACTTTCTTGAATTTTGTTAATATTATTAACTCCACCACTTCCCCCAGGAGGCTGTGCTGTGCATCCAGAACTTTTTCTATGAAGAAATATCTTCTAATATTACTCATGAATCTACCCCCTTTGAGCATCATATTGTGAACTCTTGTTCTATAAATGCCTTTGAAATGAAAACTATTTGATTCTTGTGCACTGTTTCTTTGAGGTATTAAAATATTTCTATTATACCCTGTCAGGAAAGGGGTGTTTAGTGTGCCCTCGGCCTCAGCCTGACCCCAGACGGATCCAGGACCGCACTGAGGGTTGTCGGCGTGTTCCACTGTGGCAGACAGTCTTACCCTCCGCCAGGCCGGCAAGCTCCCAAGGCCAACAACAGGATGATGTTGGAATGTGAATGGTCCTCCGACCATTCCGAGCACTTTCGGACCTGCCGCTTGGATCGGTATGGAGCAGCAGGCCTGGCCTGAGGTTGAGGGCAGACGGGCCTTGACACGAAGACATAACACCAAGGTCGATGCAATGGCATCGCAGATGAAGACATGACACCAAGGCTGATGTGGACGACATCAGAGATGAGGGCTGGCACAAGACATGACACCAAGGTAGCTGAAGACATGACACCAAGGCTGATGCGAAGACATCATGGACCAATGGTCGATGCGACGGCATCCCGGACCAGGGTTGATGCGACAACATCAGGAGCAAGACGTTGACATAATACCAAGACAGATGCAATGGCATCCAGGACGAGATGAGGAACTTGACGAAGCCAATCGAGACGAGAGCTAGGAGGGTGAACATTGGCACTGTCTCTCAGGGCGCCCTACACAGTCCACCCGCGGGACAGGTCGTGGACCACCCTGTCCCACTGCGCACCCTACACAGCCCGAGGAGGCTGGTCATGGACCACGCTGAGAACGGGACAAGCGCAGCCGAGGCAGAACTTCGACAACAGAGCCATAAGTCATCCAGAGCTCCGCAAAGGCTGGCAGGACATGACAGCTCAGGAGCACAGGAACGAATTCCACCTGTAGGCAACTCCATGCTCGGGAAAGATGTCATCCGAGAGAGCATGGCCTGACAGGACCAGAAGGCTCAGGAGCGCTGAAGACACAGGAGCAGAACGCCAAGGAACTTGGGACATCAGGAAGCAGAAGATCAAGATGAGACACCAGGACACCTAGACGGGGACCTCAGGCACGAACATGACTTGACATGATGAGATGAAATGAAGAGGAGCTCCACGAAGAAGACCTGATGGAGCTCTGGCAGACAGGAGCCTCCAGAGTGAAGTAACTCCAATGCAAGGCGAAGACTGAAGTGACGGAGCAGCCCTTTATAGGGCTGGAGCAGGAAGTCCACTCCCTAGGTGGGGCCAGCACATTTCCTGTGCCTGGCCCTTTAAATCCAGTAGAGAGGTGCGCGCCGGCACCTAAGAGGAGCAGGAAGCTTGTGCAGGACCGTGGACAGCGACCTGCACCAACGTCTTCATACGCAGAAGGCAGGGCTGGCCTGAGAAGCAGGCCCGATGACGGCAGTGGCTCCAGCTGCTGCAGGAGACCCTGGGGGCGGCTCCAGCCGCTACTACAGCCCGGGGATGCGGCCTCTGCGCTGCAAAGAAGAGAAGGATGTCGGGGGCAGCTCCTGTGCCACAAAGAGAACGCTGAAAGTCCGCGGCTCTGGCCGCGGTGAAGACGAACCTCCGAGGTGGCCTCCAGGCCACGAGAGCAACTCAAGACCGCGGCTCCGGCCACACTGAAGGGCCCGATGGCGGCGTCTGTGTCGTGATGGGTGAAGCATAGGGTGAGTGCCTGCTCGCTAGGGGACCCGCGGGCAGGGTTCCAAAACATACCCCCTCCTCTCCTCTAAGATATACTGTACATATATAAATAAGTCAAATATTATAGGAGTAACTCCTGTTGGGGCACATAAAATTATAGAGGGTCCAATGCATGCTTGTGACTTGAACACCAGCCTCTATGTGGTGATGGCAAGGGAAGTGACAGACTTCAAAAACGCCTGGGCTAAATACAGAGGATGACTAATGGCAAGAGAATGGCAATGAAGCACTGGGCAGGCTTTATATGGCTGCATTGTGCTTCCAGGAAGGCATGGAGTAACCTGCACAGAGCAGCAGCTGCAACCCTAAAGGAGACACAGTGGGATTGGGAGTTGGGTTTCATGTGGGAATTTGATCTACTTTGCATAGATGCACATAAAATTGCTGCAGAACAAACTAAATGGGCCCTTTTGGTCTTTATCTGCCACCATTTACTATGGTAATAAAAGCAAAAATGGTTGAACAAATGGTGTGAAGGACTTGGCTCAAAGGCAAGGGCTGTATTTCCTATGCTGGACAGGGAAAACCCCACTAAGTTTCTTTCCCCTCCGTGACATTCTCCGACTACCCCCCAGCTTCTTTCACAATTGATAACAGCCTCTATTGAGCCCACACCATAGGATAAAGGAGAGTCGCACTCCAAAAAGTATCTTCAAACAAAAAAACCCCTTTATTTTTCCAAACTGGGAATGCCAACAGTCAGAGCAAACCTCACAAAAACAATTGACTTCTCAGGGTATTCAGGTTTCTTACAGCATTAGTAGCAGTAACATTGACAGTAACAAAATATACTTCCTCTAAAAAGCCCTTTCAGCATAATATCATCTCCTCTCTATTCTTCTCCTTAGTCCATCCTTTATTTTTCCCCCAAAGGAGATAGCTTTCAGCACTCACAGAATTCTTTCACATCTTCTCTGGTCACAGGAATGGAGTTCCCACTTATGACCCAAATGTCTCAATAGTCAATAGTACTACCCAGAATGCCATATTCTGCATCTCCTGAAGCCATAGCCTTGATGGACACTGCAAATGACTGCAAGGAGAAATAAACTCTCCCATCCTGACTTCCCCCCAGCTTCCCTCCAAACACTCCTGCTTTTCTTCATTTCCAGAGTGCACCCTCCCAAGTACCCATGCACACTTCCCCAAGAGGTTCTCCATCACGATATCACTTACAGAGATATACCATATCCTTAATCAACCTCAACTCAAATCATAGAGGCTGCATGCATTCACCCCAGAATTTCTTCAAAGGTCCATCTAGTGACCAGGCTCTGTTTTAGGGCACTTAACATATAGGAATTTTGGAACAGACCTTAAACTATTTTGGTAGTATTTCTATATTCTATAGAATTCTATATTCTATTGTATTTCATTTTCTATATCCTTTCAGAGGTACAGCCTTCAAAATTGGACACAATACAGCACATGACCTTACAGAGGCCTTATCATTTCCTTTTTTTCTACTGCTTATACCTCTCCCTTTATTCTTTGTGAAAATACTCCTTGCTCCCTTAGTTCATTATAGAATTCCTTTAGCCTGTAGATACTGGAGAAGAAAGATACAATATAGCTTATAGAACCACCAGTATATAACAGATAAAACCTTGCATCTCCATAAAATGAGAAGATAATCTCTAGATCAATGGTACTTCAGCAGCCCTTAGCCACTCGGATTTTCAGGATAATTATTAATTAATATACATGAGATAGATCTGCATGCACTACATCTATTGTATGTGTAACCCCAAGGGGTCACTAGCTGGTGAAGTAGCTCTGTTTTTACCAGGGCTATGCTTTACTGAATTATGGTTAATGGGGAGTTCAAAACTTATTTTATACTTTACAATTAGAATGTTCTGGTTCAAAGAGGTCACCCTGAGATTATTGGAACAGGATGGCTAATAGGAGAAGATATGTTGGTAGTCCTTCCTCTGAGAGGTTAGTATTGTGTAATATTTTTTTAAAGATTAAAACTTTAACTCATTCATTATAATGTGGAAAATTCCAGAGGATGCTTCAAGGGATGGCCCCAGTAAGAGTATGCCTGTGTGATGAGTAACAAGTGTGATTGCTAGCCAATAGTTATGAGAGTAGTATGTAATATAAAAGGAGTCGAACACATGGGAATGGGGCTGCTCATCTGAGGAAGGACTCAAAAGATCAGGAGACTGGAAAGGAAAAACATCTAGTCCTTCATCCAGTAGTGCTACCAGAGACCTAAATTATGGGCTGCAGTTGGAAGGAAAGACCAGCATGGATTACAAGATTGTGATCAGGGGAGAGTTTGGAGTCTCAAACAGACCAGAGGGGAAAAGAAGAACAGTAGAATGGATTGCAAGTCCTAATGAGTAAGACAAAGTTTGGAATTTCGATGCAGAGAGGGGGTGGGGGTTGGTTGGATCTAAGGGGAAAATTGCAGTTGGTTATTATAGTGCAGAACTCAGGACTGACTGTGCCCAATGGGGATGTGCAGAGGGACGGCATACGTTGCATTCGTGATTCAGATTCGTCGGGGAGCAAATGCGTTGCATTCGGCCGTATGGCGCCCGGATGCGTTAATACGGCAAGTTATATTCGTGTCCCAGCTAAAATTAAAATTAACTACAACCCCCCACCCTCTTGACCCCCCCAAGACTTACCAAAACTCCCTGGTGGTCCAGCGGGGAGTCCAGAAGCCATCCCCTGCACTCTCACACCATCGTTTGCCGGTTTCATCATGGCGCCGATAGCCTGTGTCACAGGGGCTACCGGTGCCATTGGTCAGCCCCTGTCACATGATCACCAGCACCATCTTGTGCTCCTACCATGTGTCAGGGGCTGACCAATGGCACCGGTAGCCCCTGTGACATAGTATGGGCAAAGGCTATCGGCGCCATTTGGAGTTCTGGCATCGGATGGCCGGCGTGCAGGAGGTCGCTCCGGGACCCCCGTTGGACCCCCAGGGACTTTTGGCCAGCTTGGGAGGGCCTCCTGACCCCCACAAGACTTGCCAAAAGTCCAGCGGGGGTCCGGGAGTGACCTCCTGCACGCCGGCCGTCCGACTCCAGGACTCAAAATGGCGCCGATCGCCTTTGCCCTCACTATGACACAGGGGCCGACCGTCAGTACCTGTGACATAGTGAGGGCAAAGGCGATCGGCGCCATTTTGAGTATTGGTATCTGACGGCCGGCGTGCAGGAGGTCGCTCCCGGACCCTCGCTGGACTTTTGGCAAGTCTTGTGGGGGTCAGGAGGCCCCCCCAAGCTGGCCAAAAGTCCCTGTGGGTCCATCCCCTTTATCATTTTGGTTGCCCTTCTCTGTGCCTTCTCCATCGCAACTATATCTTTTTTTAGATGTGGCGACCAGATTTGTACACAGTATTCAAGGTGCAGTCTCACCATGGAGCGATATAGAGGCATTATGACATTTTCCGTTTTATTAACCATTCCCTTCCAAATAATTCCTAACACTGTTTGCTTTTTTTGACTGCTGCAGCACACTGAGCCGACAATTTTAAAGTATTATCCACTATGATGCCTAAATCTTTTTCCTGGGAGGTAGCTCCTAAGATGGAACCTAACATCGTGTAACTACAGCAAGGGTTATTTTTCCCTATATGCAACACCTTGCACTTGTCCACATTAAATTTAATCTGCCATTTAGATGCCCAATCTTCCAGTCTTGCAAGGTCCTCCTGTAATGTATCACAATCCGATTGTGATTTAACTACTCTGAATAATTTTGTATCATCCGCAAATTTGATAACCTCATTCATTGTATTCCTTTCCAGATCATTTATATATATATTGAAAAGCACCTGTCCAAGTACAGATCCCTGAGACACTCCACTGTTTACCTTTTCCACTGAGAAAATTGACCATTTATTCCTACTCTCTGTTTCCTGTCTTTTAACCAGTTTGTAATCTATAAAAGGACATTGCTTCCTATCCAATGCCTTTTTAGTTTTCTTAGAAGCCTCTCATGAGGGACTTTGTCAAATGCCTTCTGAAAATCCAAATTCACTACATCTACCTGAACACCTTTATCCATATGTTTATTAACCCCTTCAAAAAAATGAAGCAGGTTTGTTAAGCAAGACTTCCCTTGGGTAAATCCATGTTGACTGTGTTCCATTAAACCATGTATTTCTATATGCTCTATGATTTTGATCTTGAGAATAGTTTCCACTATTTTTCCTGTCACTGAAGTCAGGCTCACCGGTCTATAGTTACCCGGATCGCCCCTAGAGCCTTTTTTAAATATTGGGGTTACATTGGCCAACCTCCAGTCTTCATGTACAATGGATGATTTTAATGATAGGTTACACATTTTAATTAATGTTCAGAAATTTCATTTTTTAGTTCCTTCCGTACCCTAGGATGCATACTATCCGGTCCAGGTGATTTGCTACTCTTTAGTTTGTCAATCTGGCCTACTACATCTTCCAGGTTCACAGTGATTTTGTGAAAACCATCTCCGGCACTGGTATCTCCCCAACATTCTCATTAGTAAACACAGAAGCAAAGAATTCATTTAGTTTTTCTGCAATGGCCTTATCTTCCCTAAGAGCCCCTTTAACCCCTCAGTCATCTAATGGTCCAACTGACTCCCTCACAGGTTTCTTGCTTTGGATATATTTTAAAAAGTTTTTATTATGAGTTTTTGCCTGTATGGCCAACTTCATTTCAAATTCTCTCTTCTCCTGTCTTATCAATGTTTTACACTTAACTTGACAATGCTTATGTTTTATCCTATTTTCTTCAGATGGATCCTTCTTCCAATTTTTGAAGGATGTTTTTTTTGGCTAAAATAGACTCTTTCACCTCACCTTTTAACCATGACGGTAATCGTTTTGCTTTCCTTCCACCTTTCGTAATGTGTGGAATATATATGGACTACACCTCTAGGATTGTATTTTTAAACAATGGCCATGCCTGTTGAACACTTTTAACCTTTGCAGCCTTTTATCAGTTTCTCTTTTGAAAGTTTACTGTTAGAGCTGCAGATTTACTTATTGTCCCCCTTCTCAACCCAGACAATTTTCCTCATCTTCCCAACCCAGACAAATGGTCCCCAGGGTTGGGAAGATGGCCCCTTGGTACAGGGGTTATATGTGCAAATATATTTCATACATTTTCATTGTGGATAGCCTGAAAACCAGATAGACTGAAGGCTAGAAGATCATTTAGAGCCATTACTTTCAGTTATACTGATGATGGATGCTTTCTAGAGATACTTAGATAGGTCTGCAAGATGTCCGTGGTCTTCTGTATTATACAGTATATTTCAGAGATGTGGGAGCTTATTCCTGAAACTCCCCCATGATGGAAGAATCTTCTCAGATTGCAGAATAACCTATAGCAAAGGAGACACCACCTACAGAAATGCTGGACAAGAGATGATCTCTCTTAAAACAACATTTGGCAGCATCAGAGCTCTTCAGGATTTAAAAGGCCTTTCAGAATGTTTTTTAATATTCAGGTCAGAGTATCTGTGTTGCCATTTTGACTTTGGTTCTGTAGTCAGCAGGAGAGAAACTGGCTCCCTCTTGCCAGTGAAGATTCAGGGAGGTTCACCCAACATTGTGAGTGAACTGGCCTAAAATGTATATAGCAAAACCATATATCCAACCAAGATATAAAGTTTTGCCATTCATTTTTATCTACATATTAAAATTTTATTTCATGGTTTGCCAACAAATACAAAATAAAAAAAAATACCTTGAATAAGGATTATAATTTACATTTATTGATAAAGACAGAAACAAAGTTGTTTGTAACATTGGAGACAGAGTTCTATGTCTATATTTTATCTGATGTAAATTATCTCAATTTCTGAGCAGAAACTGATAGACTTGTTAAGCATGTATTTTCTTGCCCTGAGAAGCTGATCACTTATGAATGCCACAAATTGCCTGGGGCAGAATCATTACATTTTTCAAAATACTCTCTATAATTATATTTTGTTGGACGATTAGCTCAGTCACTCTCTAGGGTGCAATTATGGTTTGTCTACAAGCCTGAAGCTAATTTTTTAACTAAATCCTTTCTGGGTATATACCAGATGTTGTGCACAATGAGCTGACTTTTTGTAGTTATTTTGATAATAGTAAAATAAAAGTCAATATACAAAGGTTTTGTTTGGCGCTGCCTGTCATAAAGTTATCCATACTGTTTTATCTGGCTAACTTTATCTGAGTATATTCATTATTTTTAAATGGATAAATGCTACTGAATTTATGAGTAAAGTTAACTGGCTAACATTGGGGCCGATGCATTACAGTGCACTCAGATGAGTGTACTGTTTAACCGGCAGTTAGACGCGGGTTGGGTAGGTGCTACCTATTCCCCTTTTGCAATAATGGGATTAACGCCTCCACAATGTGCGTCTAATGCGTGGCAAAAGTAATAGCGATCATCACATGCAAATGCATGTGAATGAGGCTATTAATTATTTGTTCCCAATGCAAAAAAAAAAAAAAAAAGAGTGCATCCAATGCACACAATTTTGCGCTCAGAAATTAGCGCCTGCCCGGAGCAGGCATTAATTGCTGAGGACAACCAAAAGGTGTACAAAAAAGCAGAAAATACTGCTTTTCTGTACATCCTCCTACTTAATATCATTGCAATATTAAGTAGGAGGAACAAAATATTTAAAAAGGTAAAAATAAATAAGGTTAAATAACGTGCCGGTGGTCAAGTTCAGGAAATGAATGCTGTGCACCGATTAGGAAACAGACACTGATAAATTTGGCGTCTGTTTTCCTAACCAGTGGACAGCCCCCTAATCTGAATATTGCATGGCACCCCCAGGAGGGGTGCATGGGAGCACACTAGAAAAGCGGGCGCTGAACACTCAGTGCCCGCTTTCAACGCAATTGTTTTGCATTGGCCCCATTATCTTTAAATAAGGGAGCCAATATTCAGTGCCATTTTGGTTAAGTTTAGACTTAGCTGGTTAAATGCTCTTTTGGAATATCTAGGCAAGGTCAGTGACTGCCACTTAGCCAACAAGCATTTTATCCTGCTAAAATGTGAACCAGCTAAGAGATCAGTGCGATGGAGGTATTCCAGGATGGGCATACTTCTCTTGCTAACTTAGGTATACATTTATCAATCCTCAGTAGAGCTATAGTATAAGTTAAACAGCATATAAAATGTAATATAGCTCTATACAACAATTTTGCAAATCCATGCAAAGCAGCTCATACATACCTAATCCTATGTAAATAAAATATTGCAAACAACTTAGAAATATGTCAGCCATGCTATTTATCTGGACCTTTTTGTAAAACATTAATTTACCATGGGAGCATTGAGACCCTAATGCGGGTTCCAATGCTGCCATGATAGAATCAAACGACCCTGCGGCCCAACACAGCACCTCCTAGAATTTAGCAAAAATTTTCCAGGGGCTATTTTAGACCCCTGTTCACCCCAGGGCTGTCAACTGATGCGTCATCTCTAAAAAAGCCAAAAATAGATGGTAATTTGCCACCCAGCTCCTTAGTAATCCAAGCCCCCTTCCCAAATAGTAACACCCCCCCCCTTGCACCCCTTTCCATCAGAAAATTAGGCCAGTAAGGTCCCCCCCCTAAAACTCTCCCAACCCCTAATAGACCAAAAATAACAGTGGTGGCCACCACAATTTGCCTAAGCATTAATTGCTTTTCATGCATTAGGAAATTTTATGTATGCAAATAAATTCAAAGCAGCAAATTTCCATAAGGGGTAAAAATCTTTGGAAATGATATGGTGATCTATTTATTTATTTATTTATTTATTTACTTTTCTATACCGATGTTCAACTAGTGTTATCACACCGGTTTACATATTTACTAAGGAATCCATTAACATAGGTTTCTTCTTTACAATGAGACCTTGTAGTCTGAGTGGCTGTATACCATGAGTAACTGTATCAAGGGTAACTATGGCTTGTCTCTTAGAGCAGAGGGAGAGAGGCCATTATAGTTTGTATCCTGAGTTCTGTCATGGGGAAACTTAGAGATTAGTGTATCGTTGGCATTATATATTTTGGTAGTGGGAGTGTGGACTTTATAGGTTTTATTGTATATGTAATGATATAATTGAGAGGAGGGCGTTGTTAGTTATGGTGGAGGCGGTGAAAAACTTGTAAATTGTGGGAGGGCTATTGAGAACTTTGTAGGATTTGAAGTAACCTGTGCAACATGATTTCTTGAATAGTAGCAGGTTGATCATTATGTGTTGTTATGCGGTGGGGTGGGAGGGGGAGTGTTGTGTGTGTTAATTGGGGAGTGGGCTCATCTTCGTGTGGTTGACGATGGTGTGTGTGTAGTTGTCAGATATGCTTTTTGAAGAGCCAGGTTTTGAGGTTCTTTTTGAATGAGTTTGTTATTGGGTCGAGTCTTAGTTGGGGTGGTAGGCTGTGAGCATTTGTAGTGAGTTTTCAGTTGCTGTGGGAGCTATTTTGGTTGGATAGGGTTGAGGGTAGAGGGTGTAGTGATGGGGGGTTCATTGGGGGGGTGCGGAGGAGGGGAGGGATGGGTGTGGGGTTTCTTGGGGATGGATAAATTGTTTGATAGGTGGGGGGGGTTTGTTTGGGGCATTAGTGGGGCAGCTGTAAGGGAGTAACGGGGGAGGGAATGTAGGGGGTCAACACAAAGGGGCACACTAAGGGGCAGGCCCCTTAGTTGCGCTCCTTTGTGCACACGACGCCAGGTGCACAGCGCCTGAGTTCGCATGTCCGTTTAAATCAGTCCGATTGCAGGGAGGGACGTCGCTCAGGAGGCGGTTGCATGGCTGGGAGGCTCGGCCCAGTCCAGGGGGGCTCCGACGAATGGCTGCGGCTCGCTCCTGACCCCGGTGGGTCATTTGCCGACCGCGAGGTGTGGAGGAGGAGGTTTCGGCCGGCGGGCAGGTAACTTGCCTGGACGTTGGGGCTCGTTCAAAAGGGACGCCTGCATTCACCTGTCCCTTTAAATCAGTCTGGTCGCAGGGAGGGACGTCGCTCAGGAGACGGTCGCATGGCTGGGAGGCTTGGCCCAGTCCAAGGGGGCTCCGACGGACAGCTGCAGCTCGCTTGTGACCCCAATGGGTCACTCGCCAACCACGAGGAGCGGAGGAGGTTTCGGCCGGCGGGCAGGTAACTTGCCTGGACGTCGGGGCTCATTCAAAAATATCGTATGATAGCAATTTTTAATGCAGGTTATAGCCATAAAGCAGCTTTCTAAATCTAGACCTTAGCTAGCTGTAGTTAAAAATTGGCTAAGTCAACCAGATAACTTTATCCCACCCTGAAACAAACCTGAAATGCCTTCTTTGTATCTGGCTAAAATGTATCTGGGTAACTGACTCAGTATTCAAAAAATTGCCATTTAGTTGGATAACATGAGTTATCTACCTAAATACCTCTAATATTTTTGCCTTTAGAAAACCATCGATCTTCTTTCCCTCTTAGTTGATTTACTTTCTTAACATACATATCTGAAGCTCTTTCTATAGCTCTTTTTTGTTTGGCATACTATTCTCCCACTTGCCGCCTTCTACCTGCTAACACCTTCATAAGGTACTTCCCCATTTTACCAAAGTTGGACTTTTTGAAATCCATGACTTAGATTTTGGTGGGACTCCAGTCTACCTTGGTTATTATATCAAACAATTCCATCTGATTATCACTGGTGCTCAGATGATGTACTGGATTTGAGTTAGTTCCTACGCAAGAGAAAAAACATAAAACCATAGGGGTAGATTTTCAAATGTACGCGCGGGCATACATGTGTGCACATGTTATTAAATTAGGGGGTCCACGCGCGCAAGGAGGTGCACAATTGTGCACCCTGTGTGCGCCGACGCTCGCGGGCTTCCCCCGTTCCCTCCCCTAAACTAAATTTCCCACCCCTTCCCCTAACCTTCCCCCCCCCCAGCCCTACTCTAACCCCCAGCCCTACTCTAACCCCCTCCAAATTGTTATTATACCTTTTGCACCTGCGCGTAACCCTTTTAAAATCCGGCCCATTTTGGGCCTCTTGCACATCCTTCTTAATATTTTGGAATCTTCCTACATGTTCCTGAAAAAAACATTGATGGTCTTGTATAACCACCTGCAATCTTTGAGAGATAATAAATAAGGGTGTCGTAAGAGAATTTTTTACTTTTCCCTTTTTTAATATTTTTGGAGGAGCCCTTATGCGCGTAACCCTCTTAAAAGGCCCCTGCGCGCGCCAAGCCTATTTTGCATAGGCTCGGTGGCGCGTGCAAGCCCCGGGACACACGTAAGTCCCGGAGCTTTGCAAAATGGGTGTGTCGGGGGCGTGAATTTCGGGGCGGGGCGGGAGGCATGTCGGGGGCGTGACGCCGGCCCGGGGGCGTGGTCGAGGCCTGCAGGCCAGCCCCCGGGTCGGTTGATGGCGCGCCAGCAGCCCCCTGGTGCGCGCAGATTTACGCCTGCCAGAGGCAGGCGTAAATCTGCCAAAAAAGGTAGGGGGGGGGTGTTTAGATAGGGCCGGGGGGGTGGGTTAGGTAGGGGAAGGGAGGGGAAGGTGAGGGGAGGCGGAAGGAAAGTTCCATCCAAGGCCGCTCCGATTTCAAAGCGGCCTCGGAGGGAACAGGCAGCGCATGCCGTGCTTGGCGCACAGCAGGTTGCACAAATGTGCACCCCCTTGCGCGCGCCGACCCCGGATTTTATAAGATATGCGCGGCTACGAGCGTATCTTATAAAATCCAGTATACCTTTGTTTGCGCCTGGTGCACGAACAAAAGTATGCGCGCGCGTACATTTATCAAATCTACCCCAATGTGAATATAGCCATAATTCGGGAATGGGTTTTTCTAACCTAAAGAGTGAAGAATATGGAAAATCAGTTTCATCAACTAAATTTAAGACTGACTAATTTTCCTAAGGTCATCGAAGAATTCCCTCATTTAACTCTGAGGAAGTATTTCATCAAAGTTTTACATTCCATCTGACCAGCTTCCTTCATTTTATAAATTTCCTTTCTTATAAGCCACATTTGGATCAATCTGGGTTGCCTCAACCTCCTGTGAATTTAGGGAATCTAACAGCATATTTGGAATCATCTAATACAGAGATTATTGAGAAGGCACATTAATTGTTTCCTTTATTTATGACTAAGATATACATTTAGTAATGAAAAGAACGTCACGCTTATGACTGTGGACTTTCTAGGGGGCTTCGTCAGGATTTATCCAGACCTCGCCAAAGCTACTCGAGTAGGAAGGGCTTTTTAGGAATGCATCAGGAGGTTTTAGCTCTTGGCACTTCCTTCCTTCTCAGATACTGCAAATGTGTTGTAAAGGTGAATCTAGATTTTTTTATTTTCTTTTTGACTGAACAACTTAGGGCTTTTTTTAGATTCTAGAGCTGGGAATTTGCTTCCAACTACTTAAAAATTTGCATGATATTAATGTCCATTTTTAATATTGAAGTGGAATAATGCTTGTGTTATTTCCTTTTCCTAATTACATCTCTTTAATATTTTTACTCCTCATTTTACCTTTTACTCCCTCAGGTTGGTGGACTGAGAAATAAGAGGAATTTTTTTTATATTTGTACTGTTCTTTTTCTTTTGAATATTTGCTTTCATGATGTTACTGTGCAAAGCTTTGTTCATTGTATTTAATTTGGGAAATGCAATAAGTAAGTTGAAAAAAAACCACCACCTTTATTTGGATTATAGTTCTTTTTTTCTACTGGAATTCTTTAGCAAAAATCTAATCTGGCATGTTCCGCACCCTTAAATATCACATATACCCCAAAAATTACAAAAGCTCCACACAAAATCAAAATTTTAAAATACATTGTGCAAAACACACTTACCTCATTAAACCATATCACACTTTACACAGACATACCACATCTCCCACACACTATATAACACCTTCAGTTTAACAAACAAGTGGAATATACAGATATTTTACAAATTTGAGTTGTAACAATACAAAAAATATTGTTATCAAGACACTATCACATTAAAGAGGCTTTTATTTCACTGATTTCCAGCTTCCTCAGGGAATATTAGATGTTATCAGACTGGTCTGGGAGAGACTGTTGAAATAATCAGATTATTTTGTCTTTTCTCAATTCTACATGCCCAAGAACACTCTTCACAACTCTGAGAATGTCTGATGTCAATAATATCCATACTGCTGCAGTTGCACTCCACTGAAATGTTCTTTCATCAAAGAGATTTTTTTGTGCAATATATCATGTAGACTTTATACATCGATAAAATATTAAAAAACGAATCATAATTCATTTGGCTGGAGTTGCAAACATGCTGAAAGTTCAGGCACCTCTACCGGATCAATAATGGATCTCAAAACTGGGAGTATAAAATGTATTCACAGTAAGATGACTGCTCTCTCCAGGGTGATTAGCTTTAAGTCAGGAATGGCTTTTGTAATTTTATGGGTATATGTGATATCTAAGGATATGGAACATGCCTATTAGATTTTTGCTATATAAAAATTCCAGTAGAAAAAAAAATCAAACTAAAAATGTTGTAAGAGAATCTTTGACATTTCCCTTTTTTCATATTTTTAGGTTTCATATTGATGAGATTATCAAAGCCTGAGTAGTGATTGAAAAGGCCGTATTGACTAGGAGGGCTCAGATATCAAACCTAGTGGAGGTGGTAAAAAACTGCCTTAGTCATTGCTTGGATCTGTGCTCTGATGGTAAGATGGGAGTCAAGAATGAAGCATCAGCAGGAAAAGTAGAATCAACACCCCAAGCATTAAGTGATGAGTAAGGCAGCAATCACAATGGCAACAATGCCCAAAGACATTGTCTGAGAGGTAAGTCAACAAGCATAATAGCATCAACACCCTAAGGCATTGAGGGGCAAAACGTTATATGAGGATTGCATACATAAAAATGGCAAGTATGCATGTAAGTAGCATGTATGTATATATGTGGAATTTTATAAACATTGGGGCGGATTTTAAACCCCCTGCTCGTGTAAATCCGGCCGGATTTACGCGAGCAGGGCCCTCCCATGCCGGTGCGCCTATTTTGCATAGGCCGCCGGCGCGTGCAGAGCCCCGGGACTCGCGTAAGTCCCGGGGTTTCTGAAAAGGGGAGTGTCGGGGTAAGTCGGGGGCGTCGCGGAGTGATGCCGCATTTGGGAGGCGTGGCGCGGCATTTGGGAGGCGGGCCTGGGGGTGTGGCCCCGGCCCGGGGGCGTTCCGGGGGTGTGGCCACGCCCTCCAGAACAGCCCCAGGGTCGGGTCTTGGCGCGTGCAAATCCAGCATAACTCTCTGCTTCAACGGCAGGGGAGGAAGTTTAACACTTCACACATATCCAGCATAGCTCTCTGCTTCAACGGCAGGGGAGGAAATTTGACAATTCACGCATATTCAGCATAGCCCTCTGCTTCAACGGCAGGGGAGGAGATTTTGACAATTCACGCATATCCAGCATAGTCCTCTGCTTCAACGGCAGGGGAGCAAGACTGATACTTCACTTTCAATACATAGCCAGCATGGCTCTCTGCTTCAACGACAAGGGAGAATGAAGAAAGGTTGATCTATATTCAGGCAACAATCAACAAGGACTGAATTACATAGTCTGAATAAAAGGATAAGCATGGGTGTAGCTTGCTTATTGCGGTGGTTAATACCCCTAACTAAATTAAGCTATTTCACTTGGATGCAGTTCCAACACTGCTCTCTACATTAATGGTGGGGGTGGAAGGGAAATAGAATAAAAAAAGGTTACTAAGAGCCAAGAGAAACAGATAAGTATGTGAGAGAAAAAAAAACAAGTGCGAAAGCTTGCTGGGCAGACTGGATGGGCCGTTTCGTCTTCTTCTGCCGTCATTTCTATGTTTCTATGTTTCTATAAAAGGCATGCGTCAAGAGCCTTTGCAAGACATCCAAGATTTGGTCATGGGTGGACAAAGGAGGTCCATAGTGGATGCCCAAGCCCTAGGGACCAGCAAGACATGGGGCTTGGGCATCCATCTTGCAGCCTCGTCCAGGCCTTAGGCGTCCTTGTGATGCACGTTTAAATCCTTCCCGTGACACAGAAAATGGATGTCTAAACGAGAGAGATCTTCTGTGCATGATCTAGGACATCCGTCTTCTGCGGCCACACCTAAACATCCATTTTGTGCGGATCCTGCTGTGGAAAGATGCCACAGGGCAGACTGCCCAACTTTTACGAGGCTAAAAGACAGGAAACAGAGAGTAGGATTAAATGGACAATTTTCTCAGTGGAAGGGAGTGGGCAGTGGAGTGCCTCAGGGATCTATATTGGGACCCTTACTTTTCAATATATTTATAAATGATCTGGAAAGAAATACGATAAGTGAGGTAATCAAATTTGCAGATGATACAAAATTGTTCAGAGTAGTTAAATCACAAGCAGATTGTGATAGATTGCAGGAAGACCTTGTGAGATTAGAAAATTGGGCATCCAAATGGCAGATGAAATTTAATGTGGATAAGTGCAAGGTGATGCATATAGGGAAAAATAACCCATGCCATAGTTACACAATGTTAGGCTCCATATTAGGTAATATTACCCAAGAAAGAGATCTAGGCATCATAGTGGATAACACATTGAAATCATCAGTTCAATTTGCTGCGGCAGTCAAAAAAGCAAGCAGAATGTTGGGAATTATTAGAAAGGGAATGGTGAATAAAATGGAAAATGTCATAATGCCTCTGTATCGCTCCATGGTGAGACCACACCTTGAATACTGTGTACAATTCTGGTCACTGCATCTCAAAAAAGATATAATTGCGATGGAGAAGGTACAGAGAAGGGCTACCAAAATGATAAGGGGAATGGAACAGCTCCCCTATGAGGAAAGACTAAAAAGGTTAGGGCTTTTCAGCTTGGAGAAGAGACGGCTGAGGGGGGATATGATAGAAGTGTTTAAAATCATGAGAAGCCTAGAAAGGGTAGATGTGAATCGGTTATTTAGTCTTTCAGATAATAAGAACATAAGAACATAAGAAATTGCCATGCTGGGTCAGACCAAGGGTCAGACCAAGGGTCCATCAAGCCCAGCATCCTGTTTCCAACAGAGGCCAAAACCAGGCCACAAGAACCTGGCAATTACCCAAGACTTGGGGGCACTCTATGAAGTTAGCATGTGGCACATTTAAAACTAATTGGAGAAAGTTCTTTTTCACTCAACGCACAATTAAACTCTGGAATTTGTTACCATAGGATGTGGTTAATGCAGTTAGTATAGCTGTGTTTAAAAAAGGATTGGATAAGTTCTTGTAGGAGAAATCCATTACCTGCTATTAATTAAGTTGACTTAGAAAATAACCACTGCTATTACTAGTAGGGATGTGCAGCAGGGATGGATTCATCCCATTCGGTATTCGTATTCGTTGGGTCCCAAATCCATTGCATCCATTCTTGGTGGACACCAATCCATTCATTAGTTACATATGTATTCGTTTCCCAAAAAAACCCCATCCCAACCCTTTAAATTTAATTTACTACAACCCCCCACCCTCTTGACTCCCCCCCCCCAAGACTTGCCAAAAGTCCCTGGTGGTCCAGCGGGGGTCCTGGAGCAATCTCCTGCACTCGGGCTATCGGCTGCTGGTATTCAAAATGGCGCCGATAGACTTTGCCTTACTATGTCACAGGGGCTACTGGTGCCATTGGTCGGCACCGATAGTCTTGGGGGGGTCAGGAGGGTGTGGTTTATTCGTTAGTGATACGTTGTATTCATGGGGGTTCGCCATATGTTTCGTGACCCCCATGAATTCAACGAATATGGCATATATGTTGCGGATTGCCAATACGTTGCAAACGAATGCACACCCCTAATTACTAGCAACAGTAACATGGAATAGACTTAGTTTTTGGGTACTTGCCAGGTTCTTATGGCCTAGATTACCACTGTTGGAAACAGGATGCTGGGCTTAATGGACCCTTGGTCTGACCCAGCATGGCTTATTCTTATGTTCTTATGTTCTTATGTTAGGCTGCTCGCAGACTTCATTGTTGCTGATGAGCACACCTATATTTTCACCCTGGGTGCCAGCGGGACCGGGAACGGGCTGATCAGGCCTGGCTGGTGCTCCAAGTGACACTTAATGCTCAGGCTTCCTTTCTAAGGGAGGTAAGTTGGGCAAGGTATTGTAATATTATTGGGACCATTCCACATAACTTTTTTTTTTTTTTTTTTATGTTTTATGCATGAACCCTCAGATAAGCTACTGTGAGACAGGCCAGTAGATTTACACATGAATATCCTATGGACAATTCCATGGCATGTATTGCAGCAATTTTCAAAAGTCCTCTTACACAGTTATAGTGTATTTACACATGTAAAACCCAATTTTAAGCTTTTTAAAATTACCCTTTTACTGTTGTGTGCAATCACTCTAGTATATGGATATTCACTAGCGGGTAGATTTTAAAAAATTGCTCGTTCGCGTACTTTTGTTTGCGCACCAGGCGCAAACAAAAGTACGCTGGATTTTATAAGATACGCGCGTAGCCGCGCTTATCTTATAAAATCCAGGATCGGCGTGAGTAAGGGAGCATGGTCCAGGGGGGCCTAGGGGGGCCTCGAGGAGAGATCCCGGGGAGCCTCGGGGAGAGGAGAGATCCAGATTTCCCGTTCCCAGGCATCAGCTGTTCTAAAAAAAAAAATGGCGCCGATGCCCCTGTGCCCTTACCATGTGACAGGGTATCCGTGCCATTGGCTGGCCCCTGTCACATGGTAGGAGCACTGGATGGCCATCTTTACTCATCAGCCCCTATTATAGAGTATAGTATAATAGGGGCTGATGAGCACTGGATGGCCGGCGCCATCTTTAAAGATGGCGCCGGCCATCCAGTGCTCCTACCATGTGACAGGGGCCGGCCAATGGCACGGATACCCTGTCACATGGTAAGGGCAAAGGGGCATCGGCGCCATTTTTTTTTTTAGAACAGCTGATGCCTGGGAACGGGAAATCTCTTCCCGAAGCCCCCCTGGATCTCTCCTCTCCCCGAGGCCCCCCGAGGCCTACCTGGACCACCAGGTAATTTTAAAAGTTTTTGGGGGGTCACGTGGGGTGATGTGCTGAGGTAGACGCGTCTCGCCTCAGCTCCGAGCTCCCCGCTCGCTAATTACCGGCTTTCACTACCGTTCCGGCTTTTTTGGGACTTTTTTGAGCAGTTCAGGTACTGGCACATGTCTATAGTCCAGTATATGAAAAAATCGCCGCAGTCCATGGCCTCCAAGAGCGTTCGTAAAGAGAAGGAGAAGGAAAAAGGTAAAACGGGGACAGGCAAGATGGCGGCGGAAACGGCTAATGGCGAATCGGAGCAAGCATTACCCGGCACGCTTACGGTAGACACACTGCGGGATGTAATTGCGGCGGCCCTTGACAAAAAACTTGCCGGGATTCATGAAAAACTAACTGGAATGAATGAGGCTCTCACGGTTCTGGGGCCCCGACTTGACCACGTGGAATCTAGGGTGAGCGCTGCAGAGGACGATCTCGCCGCGGCAACACAGAAGATTAAAACACATGATGCCATAATTCAAGAATATAAGGAAAAAATTGATGACCTTGAAAATCGGTCTAGAAGGGCTAACCTTCGATTTCTTGGGTTGCCCGAAGGGGTGGATGATAAGGGCCTCGCGGATTTTTTGGAATCATGGCTGCCGGAGGCGGTAGGGCTCCCGGAGCTCAAAGGTTCCCTGGTAGTGGAAAGAGCCCACAGGATAGGCCCCAAGCGTGATAATGATCCGCGCCCAAGGATAGCTATTGCTAAAATTTTAAATTATGCCCACAAGCAGAAAATATGGATCGCGTCCCGGAAACTTAAGGGCCTGCCCTACAACAATCACTCGATTAGACTCACGCAGGATTACTCAGTTAGAGTCTCACAGCTCCGACGGCAGTTCTTGCCAATATGCATGCAACTAGTGGACTCTGACATAAGATTTGCGCTTCAATACCCCGCCATTTTAAAGGTTTGGAAAGAGGGCAAGGTGCACACTTTTCAGACCCCTGAGGCGGCTAAAAGCTTTCTCCAACCCAAACCCTCCTGAGGGCCAGTGTGGGAGGTCTACACGCTTAGCCAGGAGTGGACTTTGAGGATTCCACGCTCGTCCAGCCGGAGTGGACTGAGCCTTCTCAGCCGGTGACGACTAAACTCTTTCACTATACTATACATGGACCATGGTTTCAAATGTTCCCTGAGGTTTTGTTTTTTATGGATTTTGTTTTTTCTTGGCTGATTATTGCAGTAATTTTCTCTGCATCCTCTGCCGAGGATCATCGGAGAACTGACCGCACAGATTTCAGCTGGGCAGCAGGAACCCGTGAACTTTTAGGGTGAACCAGCAAGTTTGCTTTTACCCAGCTAAGCTGCCGTTTCAACTTTTTATGTCGGGGAGCTCGTACATCCAGAATCGGACCCCAGAGCTACCGCTCGTGCAGCGGCAGCAGGACAATGTTCTGTTTTGGTTGGGGGGGGATATTGAGGGGGGCAGGGGATCAATGGAGGGGGAGGGGGGGGCGGTTTGGGGTTTAATGGGATACTGCTTGTGGCGCTAGTAGGGCTGATAAGTATGGGGTATGGGCGAAGGAGGAAACGATTAAGCATGTGGACACCTGGGGGAAGGTGGGGGCTGGGCACCTTTCCCCTGAGCATCTGTACTTCTAATGTCTGCTGTGGTGCACTAGGCATAGGGGTAACATGAATAAATTGGTATCATGGAATGTTCACGGCCTAGGCTCTCCTATTAAACGAAAAAAAATTCTGAATAATATTAAAAAATTGGGTACTGAAATAGCCTGTCTACAGGAGACCCATCTAAGCTCAGCAGAAAGTCTTAAGCTGAAAAGGGATTGGGTGGGCGAGTGTATTTTCGCACCAGCGCAAGGGCGCAGAGCGGGTGTTGCGATTCTGTACCATAAATCTTCCGATTTCAGCGTTACCCAATCGGTTGCAGATGAAAACGGTCGATATGTCCTTGTTAAGGGGTGCTGGAAAGGGGTGAAGGTAACGATATGTAACATCTATGCCCCCAGTACTAACTCGACAAAGTTTTTCCAGTCTATATTAGCTACAATCCTAACCCATTTAGAAGGTCAGTTAATAGTAGCAGGAGATTTCAATTGCATATCGGACCCAGCTATGGATAAAAATCCCCCAAGCTTGACTCCAAGATCCAAATTGCCCTCGGGAGTGGACTTTTTGTGCCGGAACTTAGATCTCCTTGATGTTTGGCGCACTCTGCACCCTACAGAGAGAGATTTCACTTTCTATTCAGCTTCACATGGATCCAGGTCCAGAATTGACTATATTCTCACCCAGCGACAACTTTTTTCCAATACGCAGGCAGCCGACGTTGAACCCCCTGTTATTTCGGACCACTCTCCGGTATCGTTGACCCTCCACTTGGGAGCTAGAAGTTCTCGACCTACCACTTGGAGATTTCCCATGGGATTGGGTGAGGATATGGAGTTTCACGCCTATTTAAAAGATAAGTGGAGGGATTACCAAAAAGTCAATGCCCAACATCAGACAACCCCACTTCTCTTTTGGGAAGCTGGGAAAGCTGTTTTACGGGGGGAGATAATTGCTTATCTCAGTGCTAAAAAGAAACGTATAGATGCTGCTATCTTGACGCTCGAAGTGAAGCTGAAGACCCTCAAAGAGGTTTGGAGTGCCTTCCCAACTGATGTCAACAGGAAAAATTACTTTCATGTATTGGCACAATTGAACACGGAACTACATAACAGGTCTTATAAAGAACTTCAAGCTGCTAATCATAATTTCTTTAGGTTCGGCAATAAGATAGGCCGTCCCCTGGCAAATTTGGTGAAGGGGGCACAAAAACGTTCGTTCATTCATAAAATGATGACCAGCTCAGGCAAAGTGGTTACCAATACCTCTGAGATGGGAGACATATTTAAACGCTTTTATGAGGCCCTATATGCTGATGACCTAACGCCTGCTCCGAATCAAGAACAGGTGTTCTTCTCGGATATCGATCTCCCTCGTCTATCGGAATCGCAAAGGGTCTTTCTAAACAAACCCATACAACCTCAGGAAGTCCTCCAAGTTATCAGAAAAGTATCTAAAGGGAAAGCACCGGGGCCAGATGGCTACTCTTACGACTTTTATAAAATCTTACAGGACCTCATCACCACACCCCTCACAGAATACTACCGCGCTGGTCTGGCACAACATGCTTTCCCAGCGGACTTTAACAGTGCGACCATTACGGTTCTTCCAAAAGAAGGGAAAGATCCTTGCTTCCCAGCATCTTATCGGCCAATATCCCTCCTCAACAGCGACCTTAAACTGCTTGCAAAAGTACTGGCAGACAGATTAAACACACTGCTTCCATCATTAATCTCTGAACACCAAGTTGGCTTTGTTCAAGGGAGAAGGGCCACTAGCCACATTATTAAATTACTAACGGCAATGCAATTCTCTCAGCAAGAGCATATCCCTTCGTTGGTTATAGGATTCGACTCAGAGAAGGCTTTTGACAGAGTTTCCTGGTCGTATATGTTTTCTGTCCTACAGAAGTATGGCTTCTCGGGAGCCTTCCTGGACTATATCGCTTTACTATATCGCCAGCCAACGTCTAGAATTTTGGTCAACGGCCATCCATCGGAGAAATTTGATCTGCATAGAGGGGTCCGACAGGGTTGTCCGCTCTCCCCGCTCTTATATATTTTATCTATTGATCCCCTGTTGAGGAAGATACACGAGCACCCCAATATTCACGGGTTTCTGCGAGGTCGGAAAGGGTTCAAAGTTGCGGCGTTCGCAGATGACGTGCTGGTTTTTTTGACCCGACCTAAAGTGTCTCTTCCCATTCTCCTGGACATTCAGTCACACTTCGGGGCCTTTGCTGGTCTGAAGATCAACAAAGATAAGTCTGAAGCTTTAGATGTTTGTCAACTGGTTCGAGCGGATTGGATGGAATCGTTTCCCCTACAGTGGGCAGGAGACAAATTAAAGTATTTGGGAGTTATTATTCCACGGGATTTGCACTCGATTTACGACAGAAATGTGAAACCGAAGATTGAACAAACGCTGGACACCCTGACTAAATGGTCTTCATTACCTCTCTCGTTGAGGGGCCGCATTCATTTATACCAAATGGTGCTTCTCCCCAGATGGATGTACATTTTACAAATGCTTCCACTTTGGCTCCGGTTTCACGATATCCAAATCCTGAACAGGGCTTTATCTGGATTTCTCTGGGGAGGGAAAAAGGCGAGAATAGCCCTGCGCACGTTACAATTGGCAGAACAAGGAGGAGGGCTTGGGTCCCCGAATATCTTTCGCTACAATGTCGCCTGTAATCTTCGTTTTCTTCAAGACTGGCTTTTTGGGACGCAGTTCTTTACCCCGGGGTCATATTTATTGGAGTGGTATGATGTGGCTTCTCTGAATGGGCTGCTTCATGCGGAATCCGGGGCTATCTCACCACAAATAAAGTCACACCTACTTCTCCGAACGTGCCGATCCACTTGGAAATTTGTCTGTAAAAAGCTGGGGTTCCGATTTTACATCACACCTCTACTCAGTATTACACATAATGAGCGGTTTACCCCAGGCCAGGGGCGTTCCATTTTTTCCAGATGGCGGGAGAAGGGTCTGCGATACCTATATCAACTGGCGCACCTGACACGGGGTCTATTTTAAGTTTTCAAGATTTACAGCACACTTATAATCTCCCCGCGTCCGATTTTTTCGCGTTTTTGCAACTTCGACATTTCTTAAATACGTTGGGAGAGGATCTGGAGCGCTGGTTTCTACGGACAGATTTACCCACTCTCATGACAGCTTGCACGAGGAAGGGACCCAGCATCTCTCGCTTTTACCGTGAGTTACAGAAGGCACCAGAGGATGGAACTTTGGTCTCCCTGTACTTGTCATGGAAAAACTGGCCGGCCTTCCATCTCACTCTTCAGGACTTTCAAGGCACTTTCAAGGCTATCCGGACCACATCTACCAATGAAGACTTGAGAGAAACTCAATTTAAATTCCTGTGGAGAAGTTATATTCCCCCGACCTCTGCCTACAAGTTTAATCTTTGTGATTCCCCGAACTGCAGAAAGTGTGGTACCCAACTTGGAACCTATACTCATTGCTTCTGGGAGTGTCCTAAAGTTTCCCTCTTCTGGAGAGATATATGACTGTTTTGTGAGCGGCTATGGGGTTGTTCGCTTTCGTCTACTCCTGAGGGGTGGTTGTTTGCCATCTGGCCTGACAATATGTTACAGAATGATAACATGGTGGCTTTTCTCGCCAAAGCAGCATTGGTAGGTAAGAAAGTTATTTTATCCGAATGGCTGGAGGATCGAGCACCGCATGTGGACCATTGGTTTCAACGCCTGCTAACTCTTTACTCACATGAGTATCTACTGGCAACTAAGTCTACCGTCACGAAAAGAGAACATATGCAACAGATTTGGGGTCCGTTCACCTCCTACTTACAGCCGACCTTTGGATGATTATTATGTCTGATCTGACTCAACGGGGTTTCTCGTGAAGAAGTCCTGCACGAAAAAGCTGACTACTCTGTATGGAGAAAGGCATACCCGCCACACGTCACAGCAGTCATATTTTTTATCCCAAACTTACAGGGCTCCAATTAAGGATCCCCTGTTCCATCAGAGATTGTAAAGGTAGCAGGGGGCCTTAAAAGTCTGTCTCCTCACAGCTTCTTTTCTATATCAAACTCCACTTTATCCTTACTAATGGTATGCAGAGGGTGGGGTCCCTGTCTGACTGTACTCTCTTCTGTCTGACTGTACTCTCTTCTAAATTGATGGGTCTTGATCTCCACAATAATGGCCTACCAGCTATGTTCTCCATGATTGATATCAATGGGGTTTCACTAGTGGCTACCCATTGCTAGAACCGCTGGGTGGCCCGAGTGCCAGCTTGTCTCCAGATGCTTGATTGCCCATAGCCTATTAGAGTCACGTGCTTGAGTACCCACAGCTGGGTGTTGTTGAAATGTTTGCCCTCTATGCATTATTACCTTTGATATGCATTATTACCTTTCATATGCACCGTTCTCTTGGATATACTTAGGTTGCATCTTAATCACAAGCAAGGTAGGGGAGGGAGGGAAGGGGAGTAAGGAGGGAGGGGGAAGGGGAAGGGGACTTAGTTTAGTTTAGTTTAGTTAGTTATGAAACTACAAAATGTGAAGTTGGTACTGTGTTTATTGTAGTACGCTATACTTATACCCAACTGCAATCTGACGGGTATTGCGGTAGATTTTGGGCATTGTAATACTGTTTCTAGTGTATTGCTCTTTACTGTATGGATCCTTAAAGGGCTGTTGTTTTTCTTCTTTTATCTTTTTGTACCTGTTCAAGTTCTGCTTCACAATAAATAAAACATAAAAAAAAAAAAAAAAAAAGTTTTTGAGGGGGTCGGGAGGGGGAGTCGATTTAAAGGATCAGGTGGTTTTGTTTTTTTTAGAGGCGCGAGCCTCCCTAAAAAAAAAGGGTCAGGAGGGTGGGGGAGGCTAAGGGGGGTCGATTTAAAGGGTCGGGTGGGTTTTTTTTTTAAATCGGGACATCGGCGCCATTTTAATTAGTGGCAGCCAAAATGGCGCCGATGGCCCGAGAGCGGGAGATCGCGCCGGGACCCCCCCACTGGACCACCAGGTAACTTAACATTTTGGGGGGGTTCGGGCGGGTGGGGGAGGGTAAGGAATTGGTTTTAAAGGGTCGGGGTGGGTTTAGGGGTTGTTTTGGTGTGCCGGTTTTCCCGCTCTCCCCCAAATAATTCCCATGCCCTATTTAACGATACAATACAAATGCCCCTGACGATAAATCGGGGACATTTGTATTGTATCATGCACTCTAAAGATTTAGGGCGGTTTTAAAATTATCTGACGATAATTTTAATCGTTCAAAAACGATTCACATCCCTAATACCTAGCTATCTTGAAATAACAGGTTCATCAACATATCCAGCTAGGCAGCTGACATATTTTTTATCTGATAACTTTCTGTTCACATCTAACTAGATACTTAGAATTACCTTCTTAAATTCAAACTTTGCAATCTTTTTGCCCATTCTGATTTAACCAGCCCTCTTGCCATTCACAGGTTTACAAAATATGGACCTAAGAGATTTCTGTTCAGAAACAAAATTACTATTTTATTTTACAGAGAGGAAAGCTGTTACATTCCTTAAAGCGGATCTAAAATATCAGTAGATTTTTAACTTCACTCAAGTATTTTCACCATTTCATAAACTGCATTCTCTGGCATTGCTTGTGAAATGTCCCTGGTTGCTTTGACTCACATTAGAAAAAAAGTAACATAGTAAATGACGGTAGAAAAAGACAAAAATAGTCCATCCAGTCTCCCCAGCAAGGCTTTTTAGGGTTGTTAACTGCTGCCCTGACAGGTTACCCCCATGCCTTCTGTTTAGGTCTGTAACTGCCACTTTGTGCATGTTACCACTGTGCTTTAAGTGAAATGCATGTTGAAATTTTAAGCAACTGTTTTTGCTTGAACAGAAGAAATCAAATTGCATTGTAATCCTCAGGAGGATAGTTATATCTTTTCTAAAATGTGCTTGCACAGTCTAAAATGTGTAAAGCCTTTTATTCATTGTGACAAGTCCTGCTATCAACATCAATGACTCACCCACTAAAAGCAAAAAATGTTCCATAGAAAATATATTATTGTACCCTTTTGTACCAGAGATGGGTTTACCTATCAATTCTGTACAAGGCTGAATAAAAAATATGAAATAAGAAGATAAATGAAACATCCATATTCACATGGTCCAGGCAGCATTAAAAATATGCAATTTTAGTAGAACATTGAACACATGCAAAATTATTTATAAATGTATACATTTAGGAAGAGTTATTACAAAATGTTCATTGGAATAATTAATAATAGAGAATCACAGAGCTTAAACTGAACATGGGAATATTACTGTTGTGGGAGTTTCAGTTTAGTGGACCCTTGGGCCGACCTGCTGGAGACTAGGAAAAGATGGACAATGTCTCTGATGAACAGCGGGCCGGGAGGCAGATGTTCAGGTGGGTCGTAGATGCTCTTCACCCTGGAAGCTGGTGCTCCCCCGGGAGGAGCCCGTAGGAGCCCAACCGCTGGGACTTAGGTGGCTTCATCCTTGGAAGCCGAAGCCCCCCCGGGAGGAGCTCGTAGGGGCCCGGCCGCTGGGACTTAGGCGGGTTGTGGATCAGGACTGGGAACTGGAACCAGACTAGGACAGTAGTGATACTGTAACTGGGTTCGGGTTCTGGAACCAGGCAGGAACTGTAGCAGGACTTTGGTACTGGAACCAGACAGGAACCAAGCAGGTACTGTGGCAGGAACGGAGCGATGTAGCCAAGCGGGTCACTCCGGGGCGCAACGCAACAGGAAACCAGAAAGCTAACCCATTGCAAGGCAAAGGCTGGATGGCCGCGGCCGGCTTATCAAGGCCGCGGCGTCTGATGTCAGGAATTGGGCGGAGCGGGAATTGGCGGGAACCGGGCTACAAAGGCGTCCAAGTGGCGCGCGCGCGCGTGAATAGGAGCAGGGCGTCCCCCGGAACCTCCACGGCGGCGCTGCCCCAGCGGGGCAGCGCCACCAAACAGGCCGCAAGCCAGGACTCCGGAGGCGGGAGCAGGTCTGGGAATCAAGAGGTAAGGGCCTGGCCGCGGTACTTGCAGCCAGGACCGCAACAATTACTTACATGAAAAGCCATGGATTTATATTATTTGGGTTTGTGAGGGCATCTTTGTTCCCAGTTGGAATTCCTTGGGACCAAGTTAGCTGGCCACCAGAGGATTTGCCTACGACTCAAATGGCCTGCTGAGTCAATCTGCCCAACTATAAAAAAACATTCAGGAGGTGGAAGTGGCAGAATGAGTCTGGGAGGAAAGAACCCACAGATGCAAGATGTGGATTGGAGTATCCCTGTTGCAGAATCTGAAGCAGCAGAGCATAAGAACATAAGATTTTCTATACTAGGTCAGAACAAAGGGCCATCAAGCCCGTATCTTGCTTTCAATAATGGCCAATCCAAGTCACAAGTACCTAGCAGGACCCAAAGTATAGATAGATTCTATTCTGCTTATCCCAGGGATAAGCAATGGATTCCTGCAACTCCACCTTAATAATGGTTTATGGACTTTTTCTCTAAGAAATTGTCCAAACCTATTTAAATACAGCTACACTAACATCTTTCATCCCATCCTCTGGCAAAGAATTCCAGAGTTTAATTATGTGTTGAATCAAAAATATTTTCTCTTATTAGTTTTAAATGTACAGTTAACTTCATTGTGTGTCCCCTAGTCTGAATACTTTTTGAAAGAGTAAACAACTGATTCATATTTACTTGTTCTACTCCACTCATTATTTTATAGACTTTTATCATATCTCCCTTCAGCCATCTCTTCTCCAAGGTGAAGAGTCCTATCCTCTTTATCCTTTCCTCATAGGGAAATTGTTCCATCCTCTTTATCTCTTCTCTTTATCTTTTTTAATTCTGCTATATCTCTTTTTAGATGTGGTGACCAGAAATGCATATAGGGGTAGATTTTCAGACGAGCGCGAACAGCCTACTTTTGTTTGCGCTCCAGGCGCAAACAAAAGTACGCTGGATTTTAGTAGATACGCGCGTAGTCGCGCGTATCGGCTAAAATCCTGGATCGGCGCGCGCAAGGCTATCGATTTCGTATAGCCTGCGCGCGCCGAGCCGCGCAGCCTACCCCCGTTCCCTCCTAGGCCGCTCCGAAATCGGAGCGGCCTAGAAGGGAACTTTCCTTTGCCCTTCCCTCACCTTCCCCTCCCTTCCCCTACCTAACCCACCCGCCCGGCCCTGTCTAAACCCCCATCCTACCTTTGTCGGGGGATTTACGCCTCCCGGAGGGAGGCGTAAATCCCCGCGCGCGAGCGGGACTCCTGCGCGCCGGGCCGCAACCTGGGGGCGGGTACGGAGGGCGCAGCCAAGCCCCCGGACCGCCCCGGGCCATAGCCACGCCCCCGTACCCGCCCCCAAAACGCTGCCGACACGCCCCCGCAACGCCGCGTGCTCCGGCCCCGCCTCCCGACACGCCTCCCGACACGCCCACTCCGAAAACCCCGGGACTTACGCGAGTCCCGGGGTTCTGCGCGCGCCGGTGAGCCTATGTAAAATAGGCTCACCGGCGCGCAGGGCCCTGCTCGCGTAAATCCGCCCGGTTTTGGGCGGATTTACGCGAGCAGGGCTCTGAAAATCCGCCCCATAATTCTCAAGATGAGATCGCAACATGGAAGCGATAAAGAGGCATTATGATAGTCTCTGTTTTATTCTCCATTCCTTTAATAATAATTCCCAGCATGGTTTGCTTTCTTGGCTGCTACTGCACATTGAGCAGAAGATTTTAATGTATTATTAACGATAATGCCTAGATCCTATTCCTGAATGGTGCCTCCTCATGTGAAATTTTGCAGTGTGTACTATAATTTGTGTTACTGTTCCCTAAGTGCATCACTTTGCACTTGTCTACATTAAATTTCATTTGCTGTTTGCAGGTCCAGTCTCCAATTTTTGCAAGATCATCTTGCAATTTCTGTCAATTCTCTTTTAATTTAACAACTGAATAATTTTGTCCTCAGCAGATTTGATCACCTCACTTATTGTTCCCATTTATAAATATGTTAAAAAAGTAGTGGTCTCAGAGCTTTGCTCAGACAAATGGTGATGGAAAATCAGAAGGTGAGGAGCAATATTGGACCTGGTGCTTACAAATGAAGATTTTCTCTCTGATGTCTAAATAGGTGCCCACTTGAGCACCAGTGATCATCAGATGGTATGATTTGATACAGTGGCCAGGAAGGAGAGAAGTCACACAAAGACAAAAGTCCTGCATTTCAAAAAGGCAGGCTTTGGTAGAATGAGAAAGTAACTTGAGGAGGAGCTAGAAGACGGGATGAACAGTGGGCCAAATTAAAATGAGCTATATTAAAGGCAACAAATCTTTATGTAAGTAAAAAAAACTAAGAGGAAAAGGAAGCTGACATGGTTCTCCAAAATAAATAAATAAATATAAAAAGATCAGAGTTCAAAAAGTACAATGGAACTCAAAAAGAGGAACATGGGGAAGAATATCTGGTGAAGCTGAAAGAGACAAGAAAAGAAATCAGGATGGCAAAAGCTCAAGTGGAATAAAGGATCACCAAAGAGATAAAAAAAACATTGTGACAAAACATTTTTCAGATACATCAGAGAAAGGAGGAAGGCCGGTGGTGGTTTTCCGTGGTGGGGGTTTCCGTCCAGTGACATCACCCACATGGGAGGACGGCATCTTGCTGTCCTGGGAGAAGACCTGTTACAGGTAAGCAACTCTGCTTTATTAGTATTTGATTTGTTTATCTACAATGACTATCCCCCAGGGCTAGAATGCCAGCTCTTAACTGAACCCTGTACATAGTTCTGTTATAACTATAACTATAATTCTAACTATAATTCTATAGATATTTTATAATTGTTACTCAAGTAGTGGATGTTTGACTGGTTTAATCTTGACTCTTCTTTGCTGATCTTACTATTCCTATGTATCCTCTCCCCATACCTGTTCATTGTAATTTCCACCTGCTGTTATGCTGTAAACCGATATGATGTCACTACGAATATCAGTATAGAAAAGTGTATAAATAAATAGATAAATATTCTAAGATTGAAAAGAGAGTAGGGCCATTGTATGGAGAAAGATGAAGAAAAGTAGAAATATTAAACAATGCAGAGAAAAAAAGGACATCAAAGCGACTGACAAGTGGGCATAGATGTTGGAATCAGAACAAAATACAAACCTCAACATGCAATAAATAGATCACACAACAGAACTTATTTGCCAACTTAAATGAGAACCTTACTGAATGAAAACTATTAAATGGACCTATGACTTCAGAATGCAATAGTGGGAGAATAAAGGGAAAGGAAAGGAAAAGAGAAAGAAAGAAGGAAAAGGGGAATGTGAACATGTGCTGGGGAAGGGCAAGAAGGGAGAAAAGGGGGCATGAGGGAGAGGGAAGGAAAAGAAAGAGGGGAAAAAGAGGAATATAATAGCTGGATAGTGGGAGGTGGGAAGGGGGAAATAGTGGGAAGGGAGGGGGAGGGAAAGTAAGGAAAAACCCAAACCTTTTCTTATTTGCCTCAAAGTGCAGTAAACAAAAGGGAAACAAAATCCTCCATTTGATTTATCACTATCCCATCTATCTTTTAATTCTCCTCTATGTTAAAAGAAGACTATAAGAGGCATCAAGCATTCCATCACTCATCCACAGCATATTGTCCTACCTCAGATGGGCAAAATATTGAATCAAATACGTAAAACTCACAATTTAGAAAGCATGAAAAGGGGGGGGGAGAAACTACAGTGGATGAAAAAAGGGGGTAGGGGTAGGAAGAAAGAGGAAAGGAAAGGTGGAATGAGGATGAAGGGGGAGGGGGAGGAGGAGAAAGGGGAATGGGAAAGAGGAAGGGGAGAAGGAGGAGAGAGAGGGAGAAGCAGGAATGTATTTGGGGAAAATAATGAAGCAAATGACTTAAAACAGTATAATGACTGTAAAAGGTTATAAAAATAGACCTGGCCAATGTGTGCTTGACTAAATAGAATCAAGGTGTATAAAGGAATTAATATCAGTATAATGGTGATGGGTGACTATTACAAAACTAAATCTGTATAAAAAATGAAGGATATAAAAAAAACATGAAACATAATATCAGTGTGAAATATAAAAATAAACCACTTAATATCTTTTTCACTCAATGCACAATTAAGCTCTGGAATTTGTTGCCAGAGGATGTTGTTAGTGCAGTTAGTGTAGCTGGGTTCAAAAAAGGATTGGATAAGTTCTTGGAGGAGAAGTCCATAAACTGCTATTAATTAAGTTTATGTAGGGAATAGCCACTGCTATTAATTGCATCAGTAGCATGGGATCTTCTTAGTGTTTGGGTAATTGCCAGGTTCTTGTGGCCTGGTTTGGCTTCTGTTGGAAACAGGATGCTGGGCTTGATGGACCCTTGGTCTGACCCAGCATGGCAATTTCTTTTGTTCTTAGGTTCTTACATAATAAAAAATAATAAAAGAAATAATAAAAAGTATATAAAATATTGAAACTAAAAAAATATGGCCAATAATAAAAATATAACTAAAATTATATAAATGGAATAAAATAAAGAATATGATTTAAGAAAAAAAAGAATAATCAATAAATAATATTCATAACAAACTTATGGACACATAACAGACTGCAATATTAAAAACATAAAAAAAATCCTGAAAGATACAGCTCCTGACAGCCCTAATGGGGTGATCATGCTCATTTCATCAATTCCACGTCTCCTATTCTCCATGAAGTCTGACCTTTCTTTAAAACACAAATTCAACTGTTCAAAACGTTATCCATTAATATGCAATGTTCCACTATTGGTGCCCAGCAATTTTTCTCTTAAATCAACTTTTCATGTTAAAACATCTGGTTTTCAATTTTTTTTGTCTTTCCAATGTATAGAAAGTCACAGGGAAACTGAACAACATAGATGACATTTTCTGAACCACAGTGAGAAAAACATTTCAATGTTTTTTTTTCAGTGACTTTGGATTGACAAACTGGTTTGAATCATTCAGAGACACAAGACACAATGTCCACATCTGTAATGTTTTTCATTTTTCTGTACCAAATTTCCATGATCTGTTTCCATAGTAGAGTGAATCAATATATCCCTCAAGTTGCGCCCCTTAGTGAAAGAGACCATGACATCATTATCTTTAAAGCATCCTAACCCTTTATTATATACCAATGTTTTCTGATAATCTTTTTAATATTCACAGCCAAATGCAAAAACAGTTATGGGCAGAGAGCTTTATTATTTTCTTTATTCACTATTCCTTTTAACAATTCATCCCTATCAAAGCGAAGTACTCTTTGATAGTCTTTGCCACACAATGGGGCGGATTTTAAAAGGCGCGCGAATAGCCTACTTTTGTTTGCGCTCCAGGCGCAAACAAAAGTACGCTGGATTTTAGTAGATACGCGCGGAGCCGCGCGTATCTGCTAAAAACCTGGATCGGCGCGCGCAAGGCTATGGATTTTGTATAGCCGGCGCGCGCCGAGCCGCGCAGCCTACCCCCGTTCCCTCCAAGGCCGCTCCGAAATCGGAGCGGCCTCGGAGGGAACTTTCCTTTGCCCTCCCCTCACCTTCCCCTCCCTTCCCCTACCTAACCCACCCACACGGCCCTGTCTAAAACCCCCCCTTACCTTTGTCGGGGGATTTACGCCTCCCGGAGGGAGGCGTAAATCCCCGCGCGTGAGCGGGCCTCCTGCGCGCCGGGCCGCAACCTGGGGGCGGGTACGGAGGGCACGACCACGCCCCCGGACCGCCCCGGGCCGTAGCCATGCCCCCATACCCGCCCCCAAAACGCTGCCGACACGCCCCCGAAACGCCGCGACGACCGGGCCCGCCCCCCGACACGCCCCCCTCGGAGAACCCCGGGACTTACGCGAGTCCCGGGGCTCTGCGCGCGCCGGGAGGCCTATGTAAAATAGGCTTCCCGGCGCGCAGGGCCCTGCTCGCGTAAATCCGCCCGGTTTTGGGCGGATTTACGCGAGCAGGGCTCTGAAAATCCGCCCCAATGGTTTGGATAGTCCCTGGCTTAGAACTTAATATCATTAGCCTGCATTGTGTATTCCTCACCAGTGGCACATTCTCATCTTAATGCCAACAACTGAATGATAGGCATTAGGCAACCTTTCTTTTAAGCTCTTATTGTGCAAATACCTTTTTGTTAGGAAAGTAAATAAAGGAAAGAGAAGGAAAGAGGAAAGAGAAGCAACTATGGGTTTCTGAAAAGGTTCCTAAACAATTAGAGACTGCAAAAAGAAGAAGGAGCAGGTGACAATACCTAGAAAAGGTAAGAGAAGCAGGGAAAGTAGTCAGGAATGCAAAGATTCAAATAAGTAAAAAAATAGCAAATACAGTAAAACAGACAAGACATTTTTTAGATGTGTTAGTAATAGGAGGACGTGCAACAGTAGCATTGTGAGACTCAGAGATGAAGGGGAGGAATATATAGAGGCTGACAAGGACAAAGGGAGATTGGTTAACAAATATTTCTGTTCGGTGTTTACTGAGGAAAGGCCAACAGCAGGTCCACATAAAACTAGCACAGATAGGATTGGAAGTAAAATGAACTTCAATTGGTTTTCAGAAAAGTAAGTTTGTGAGGGGTTAACTAAACTCAAAGTCGACAAAGCAATGGGTAGTGATGGGATACATCTAAGGATATTAAGGGATTGTAGAGAAATTCTGGCAGCTCCACCGGCTGAGGTTTTCAATCCAGCTTTAGAGTTGTAGGGGACTGGAGAAGGACAGATCTGATGCCTCTTCAGAAACGTGGAAGTAAGTAGGAGACTGGGAACTACAGGTCGGTTAGTCTGACCCCTGCATCTGAAAGTATGGAAAGGACTGCACTAAGATTTGCTGATACTACATAGATAAGTTATCTCTCCAAAATGGCTTTAAAATTTATGTAATTCTTTATTATTTTATTAGGGTACCTTATGAGGCTAATTTTCAACAGTGTGCATGAGTCATCATTATGTGGTGAATTTTTAAAGCTCAGTACATGCCAAAACTGGGAGGTATGTGAGTATGTCTGGCCGACATGCACCAAGTGGATTTTAAAAGCGCCTGTGAAGGCACATTTCTCTCGGTATGTGCACAAGTAAGAAAGCCCCAAAATGGGAAGGGCGTGGTCTGGGTTTGGCAAAGGCAAGAAAAGGGCATTCCAGGACTTTCACATGAAACGCGTGCATAAGTATTTACACGCACAAGTGCACACCAGGGTCCCCGTCACGTTACTTTACCTCAGCTAAGGATAGCATGTAAGTAATAAAATAAAACAAATCTAGGCTAAGTCAGTGGCGTTTTAAGGGTTGGTGCTAACAGGGGGCAAGGGAGACTATAAAACTAGGGGTGTTGGGAAGTCCTATTCCTTAACTGGGAAAGCTAGGAATGAATTGGGAAAACTCCTTACGTCGTCAGCGTGCCATGCGTCCCTTATAAAATTCTCCTACTTACGCGGTAGAAGTGGCATTTGTGCAGGCATGCACACGTCCATAGAAAATTGTGCACACATGTACACATGTTCATCCTATTTTATACCATGCATACAAATACACACGATTGATAGAAAATGGCCATGCCCTTTGCTGTGAGCTGGCATGTGCATGTACATGTGAGCCCACATGCCCGTATCAAAGTTACTGTCCCTATGGGCATAATAGAGTGTAAACCAAGTTATGCCTGTATTATATAAACTATGTGGCAGGACCTGAACAATTTATATGAAATACTGCATACCTCGTTCCTGAAAATACAGGTGTTTATTTCAGTATGCGTATATTTTTTTAATGCAGGGAACCACAAAGTTTCTAAACATATTTTAGAAAAGAATGTATATACATTTTAAGGTAGATTTTAAGAGCCGCGCCCAGGCGCACAAGTGCGCACATTTGCTGGCGCACACACATGGACAAGCACACACATGGACAAGCAGATTTTATAACGTGTGTGCATCTATGGGTGCATGTTATAAAATTTGCTACCCACATGCACATGCATGCATGATTTTATATCCACGTGCGCATGTGCACGTGAATGCCATCTCACGCACGTAAGTGGGGGGATTTTAGTAGATGAGCTCGGTAAGGCATTAGGGCCTATTGCCCTGTTCCCTCCCAGTTTGCCAGAAAAGAAGCAGACTTCCTAAATCCCCTACTTTACCTGCCTTCCTTTTACCCTAACAGCCCCAACCCCTAAAACCCTGACTACTCTAAATTTTTTTATTTTACTATTTACCCGCAGCCCATAACAGCAGCAAGTTTCACGGTTGTGAAATCCCATTGCGTGCTTCTGCACAACACTGACTTAATGGCGTTGTCCCGGCTCACCCACGCCCAGCTCAGAATCCGCATTGGCCTGCTCCTTTTTGCAAAAACCTTTACAATCGGGAGAGACACGTGTGGCAGCGGGCCTCTTAAAATATGCGCGCTTGCATGCGTCCCAGTCTCGTGCGTATCTCCCGAATTTGCCGCATGTAGGGCTTTTAAAATTCGCTCTTTTCTGCGCGAAATAATTGCATGCTGATTGAAAAAATACTTTCTATGATTTATTTTAAATGTGCTATCTATTTTCTTTCTGGAATATCCTCTAGTGCACAAAATAATTGTAGCCTGTATATGTAATTACCATAGTTTAGGCATGGAGGCAGGTATTTTATAAAGTATAGGGATGTGAATCGTTTTTTGATGATTTAAAATATCGTCTGATATATTTTAAATCGTCAAAAATCATTAGAGCCGCGATACAATAACAATTCCCCTGATTTATCGTCAAAAAATCGTAAATCGGGGGAAGGGGGAGGGAGAAAAAACCGGCACACTAAAAAAACCCTAAAACCCACCCCGACCCTTTAAAATAAATCCCCCACCCTCCCGAACCCCCCCAAAATGCCTTAAATTACCTGGGGTCCAGAGGAAGGGTCCCACTGTGATCTTCCACTCTCGGACCTCCGGTGCTTGTAGAAATGGCGCTGGCGCTACCTTTGGTTTTTCCGTACGGAAAAACGATTCGCGGCAGGAGATCGCTCCCGGACCCCCAGGGACTTTTGGCCAGCTTGGGGGGGCCTCCTGACCCCCACAAGACTTGCCAAAAGTCCAGCGGGGGTCCGGAACGACCTCCTGCAGTCGAATCGTGTGTCTATGGCTGGCGCCATTTTGCGCAAAATGGCGGCGCAAAATGGCGCCGGCCATAGACAACATGATTTGATAGCAGGAGGTCGTTCCGGACCCCCGCTGGACTTTTGGCAAGTCTTGTGGGGGTCAGGAGGCCCCCCCAAGCTGGCCAAAAGTCCCTGGGGGTCCAGCGGGGGTCCGGGAGCGATCTCCTGCCGCGAATCGTTTTTCCGTACGGAAAATGGCGCCGACCATACGCCGTATGGCCGGCGCCATTTTCCGTACGGAAAAACGATTTGCATGCAGGAAGTCGTTCCCGGACCCCCTGCAGTCGAATCGTGTTGTCTATGGCCGGCGCCATTTTGCGCCGGCGTAGGCCGTAGACAACACGATTCAACTGCAGGAGGTCGTTCCGGACCCCCGCTGGACTTTTGGCAAGTCTTGTGGGGGTCAGGAGGCCCCCCCAAGCTGGCCAAAAGTCCCTGGGGGTCCAGCGGGGGTCCGGGAGTGATCTCCGACTCTCCTGACCTCGGGGGACAAAAAACAAAATGGCGCCGGCGCTACCTTTGACCTGTCATATGACAAGGCAAATTTAGCGCCGGCGCCATTTCTACAAGCACCGGAGGTCCGAGAGTAAAAGATCACACCGGGACCCTTCCTCTGGACCCCAGGTAATTTAAGGCATTTTGGGGGGGTTCGGGAGGGTGGGGGATTTATTTTAAAGGGTCGGGGTGGGTTTTAGGGTTGTTTTAGTGTGCCGGTTTTCCCACCCTCCCCCCCACTGGACCCCAGGTAATTTAAGGCATTTTGGGGGGTTCGGGAGGGTGGGGGATTTATTTTAAAGGGTCGGGGTGGCTTTTAGGGATGTTTTAGTGTGCCGGTTTTCGATTTTCACGATTTTCACGATTTTCACGATTTTTAAAAAACCCAAACGGCAACGATCCGATTCCCTCCCCCTCCCAGCCGAAATCGATCGTTAAGACGATCGATCACACGATTCACATCTCTAATAAAGTATGGGGCGGATTTTAAAAGGCCTGCGCGTGTAAATCCTTCCGGATTTACGTGCGCAGGGCCCTCGCGCGCCGGCGTGCCTATTTTGCATAGGCCGCCGGTGCGTGTAAAGCCCCGGGACGTGCGTAAGTCCGGGGCTTTGGAAAAGGGGCGGGGAGGGGGCGTTTCAGGGGCGTTCCGCGGCGTTTCGGGGGTGGGCCTGGGGGCATGGTGCCGGCCCGGGGGCGTGGTCGAGGCCTCCAGACCAGCCCCCGGGACCGGAACACAGAGCGGGGCTGCCGGCCAGCGCGCGCAAAGTTAGGGGGGGGGGGTTAGGTAGGGCCGGCGGGGTGGATTAGGTAGGGGAAGGGAGGGGAAGGTGGGGGGAGGGCGAAGGAAAGTTCCCTTCGAGGGCGCTCCGAAATCGGAGCGGCCTCGGAGGGAACAGGCAGCGCGCGCTGGGCTCGGCGTGCGCAGGTTGCACAAATGTGCACCCCCTTGCACACGCCGACCCCGGATTTTATAAGATACGTGCGGCTACGCGCGTATCTTATAAAATCCAGCGTACTTTTGTTCGCGCCTGGTGCGCGAACAAAAGTACGCGATCGCGTATTTTTTTAAGATCTACCCTAGTGTGCGCACTCTGGGGTAGATTTTAAAAATTTGCGCGATCGCGTACTTTTGTTTGCGCCCCCGGGCCAGCCCCGAAAACGCCGCGTTGTTTCGGGAACACCCCCGACACGCCCCCTCCCCACCCCTTTTATGAAACCCCGGGACTTACGCGCGTCCCGGGGCTCTGCGTGCGCTGGCGGCCTATGCAAAATAGGCGCGCCGGCGCGCGAGGGACCTGCGCGCGTAAATCCGGCCGGATTTTCCCGCGCAGGGCATTTAAAATCCGCCCCTCTGCTTATGAAAGCATTTACTTGTGCAAGCATCTTTAAACACCAATTTGTCTTCACCACCACCATTTCATACAGACCTTCAACACTTCACCCTGATCCTTCACCATGTAACCCTGACATCCCACCCAGAAACTGCAAAGGGAAATGTGATTTCAGTTCCGAGAATCAAATAGCAAATGTAAAAGTATGAATACAAATTTGATAATGTATGCATATATACCATTTACAAAATCCTAACCTGAGTGTAAACTTCCAAATCCTGCCCTGGAATGTCTCAATCCACCCATTCTTTTCCACTTCAGCATTTACATGTGACTCTTATAGTTCGCACATACTTCTGGCATTGGCAAAATACTCCTTACGGGTGTACATGTTTTTTACACATGTAACTTCCAACTTTTATGTGCTGAAACCTTTAGAAAATTAATCTCTATAAAAATGTTTTGAATCCCCTTGAAACAAACAGTAGTATTGAAACACGGCCCATGTTGGAGCCATATTTAACATATTTTGTTATGTTTTGAGGGGATTGAATGTGTCAATATTCAGACAGTTTTTCTGACTATATTGGAGACTTAGCCAAACAAACCATGAGTTTTATATTTCCTACTGCTCTGAATGCCCTGAATTATCCAGCTAACTGTTTAGCTGAATAAAAGTTAGCCAGATTAGTTGGAGGAATTCCAGAGGCATTCTGAGGTGGCGTTAAATTAGCTGGACAACAAATCAGCTAACTAGGATTTTATTCAGCTAGATTCAATGGAGTGTCTAATTGGCAGCAGTCAGATGAATATCTGTGATAATTTATCCAGCTAACTGTAGCCGGATAAATTGTCTGCTCATCGCTCTGCTGAATATTGACCTAAAATTTTGTTTTCCATTGAGGCAAATGATTACATAGCTCAGTTGATGATAATGCTTCAGTATCTGATGTTCTTGGATCATGTGTTGTTCATTGATTTTTCTTGGTATAGCTGCAATTAATTACATTAATTGGTACATCTTTAACCTACTGCTAGGCTGCATTATGATTTGGAGAAATTCCTACTATAACCTTGGCAGAAGCCTGTCTTTGCATTGTCTTAATGCTTGTATTATACATCAAACTATTTGCCTTGCTTATTACAGATACTTTATACAAACTTATGGTATCTGAATGCAATCCACTTTAAAGTGCCTGAAAAGTGGAATATAAAATATAAAGTAAAAAATAAATAATAAATTGTATGTCTTTGCCTAAGATGGTAGGGGAGGAGGAGAATTTTGTGATATTTATTTATTTATTACAAATTTTATTCGCTGTTATGTCACAGCCCAAAGCGGCTTACAAAGTAGCATGCATATAATAAAACAAATAAAAGAGAGAAATAAAATTACAATATGGTAAGAAAATAATCTGGGTCAAATGTTGCCAGAAAGAAAGGGAAGACAGCAGCAAGTAATAACAATGCTTAAAAGAAAAAAACAATAATGTATAAGGCCATCTACTGAAATCTAGAGTCTTCAAAATTGCACTCAAACAAAAAGTTATTCTAGATAAGTTTAAAGTCTTCAGCAAATAAGAAGGACTTGAAATTCTCCCTGAAAAGTTTTGCACAGTTTTCTTTCCTGATTAGGTCCAGAAACTTGTTCCATAAAACTAGTGCCACGTTTGTAAGCATTCTTTCACATGATTCAATCAACCTTATATGCTTTGGATTCAGAACGTCCAAAAAAACCACTTAGCAGCAGAAAGTAGAGCTCTGGAAGGTCAGCAAATCTTCAGAAGCAAACTGATGGACACATCATTGTTTAGAGCTTTGTGAACTAGCCTTACACTTTGACCTGCACCCTCCATGCAATTGAAAGCCAGTAAAGTGAATGGAGAACCGGAATAATGTGATCAAAACGTGATGATCCAGTCAAAATTCTAGCAGCTGAATTTTGTACAACTTGTAAGACTTTAATGGTGTTATGAGATAGACCTAAATAAATAGAATTATAATAGTCCAGACCAGTCAGAACTAGGGCTGGACTATTGTATGGAAATTGAAAATATCAAGATAAGGTTTAAGCTTTCTTAAAATATGTAACTTAAAAATATTTCTGAATGACATATTTAACATGTAACTTGAACTAAAGTTCAGGATCCATAATAATGTCCAGATTTCTTACTTTGTTGACTATGAGAATAGGGACTTCCTTACCCTGAACAATAGTGGGAAAAGGTCCTGAAGGAAATCAGCTTAACTTAATAATTTCATTTAGATATATTCAGATTCAGTTTATTATGGAAAAAACATTTTTTGTCAATACCAAGATAGATTGAGATAAGACCCATATGGTATTAATATCAGCGTTAACTGGGCAAAAAAACCAACTGTATATTATCTGCATATTTAGAATAATGTAGATCAAGGCTCGATAAAAGTTAGGAAATGGAAAAAGAAGCTGAAAGCAGTGATCCTTGTGGAATTCCGGTATATGGGAGTACCAATCAGAATCTTCATTACCACAAAAAACCTGTATAGATCATTCTGAGAGATATGAAAAGAACCAAGCAAGAACAGTGCCTGTTATGCCAATTTTGTTTAGTCATTTGATTAGGATATTATGATCAATAGCATCGAAGGCTGTGGAGATGTCAAGCAGCAGCATCAAGCAGCAGCAAAATAAAATATTTGCCTTGATCAAAGCCATGATGTAATAATTCCAGCCTAGATCTAAGCAAAATTTCAGTAGAACGTTTCTGAAACTATATTGAAATTGGTCCAAGATGTTATGTTCACTCAAAAAGGTTTAAAGTTGTTTGTGAACATTTTCATCTATTTTGGCCAAAAATGTATTTGAAGATGTAACTCTGGTACTTTTTGGGTTACAAGTAAGCCATGGGAAAGAATGTTAGTGCAGTTAGACAGATAGATAATTAGGAGAGGATCCATTCGTGTTCAGTCCCTCCCCTTGAGGGTGCTGGAGTGGACGTCCCATTTAGAGTTATTATAGCAGAACTCCAACAAGGGTTCTGAGGGCAAAGTTTTCAGTTCAGGAGGAAGGTTGGAGATTTGGCTTTAGTTATATTTTTGGCCTACCTGGGAGCCTGGGCTTCATCCTGCCTGGAATTCTTTAGGGTAGGTTGAGGGCGCCATTGCTGTACACCTCTCCCTATAAGGAAAGGCTAAAGAGATTAGGACTGTTCAGCTTGGAGAAGAGATGGCTGAGAGGGGATATGATAGAGGTCATTAAAATCATGAGAGCTCTAGAACAGGTAAATGTGAATTGGTAATTCACTCTTTCAGATAATAGAAGGATTAGTGGGTACCCCACAATATTAGCAAGTAGTACAATTGCAGAAAATTCTTTTTCATTCAACGCACAATTATGCTCTGAAATTTGCTGCCAGAGGATGTGGTTAGTGCAGTTAGTTTAGCTAGGTTTAAAAAAGGTTTGGATAAGTTCTTGGAGGAGAAGTCCACAAAATGCTATTAATCAAGTTGACTTAGGCCAGATTTTCTAACCTACGAGCGGGCATAGATTTGTGCACGCAGCCCAGCGCGCACAAATCTATGTCCAATTATATAACATGTGCGCAGCCACACGCATGTTATCAAATCCGGGGTCGGTGCGTGCAAGGGGGTGCAACTTGTGCACCTTGCACATGCCGTCTACCTAAATCCCCTCCCTACCTTTATTATTTAAGTTGCACCTGCTCTGGGTAGGTGTAGGTTGCACGTGCCGGCGCGCGATCCCCTGGCCTAGCAGGCCTTCGGAGTCCTCTGGCCCTGCCCACTCCCCGCCCCTTTTTTCAAGCCCCGGGACATACTTGTTAGCCATGCAAAATAGGCTCGGCGCGCAGGAGTGGGTTTTTGGGGTTACGTGCGAAACCCTTTGAAAATTCGCACCATAGAGAATAGCCACTACTATTATGGCATCAGTAGCATGGGATTTACTTAGTGTTTGGATACTTGCCAGGTACTTGTAGCATTGATTGGCCACTGTTGGAAACAGGATGCTGGGCTTGATGGACCCTTGGTCTGACCCAGTATGGCAATTTCTTATGTTTTATGTCCTGGGATTATTTTTTGTTTTGGACTTTTATGTAGTAGGAGCCTTGCTGAACCCCTGGGCCTTTCCTGGGTTCACGGCATGGGGAACCCTGCTATGGGACACCCAGTGTTATGTTTGTGGACCCTTGGGCTGGATGAGACTGCGGATGCTATCCTGTGGGAACCCACAGGGAGCATCACAGTCGGGAGGTGGCACTGAAGAGAGTCCGGAGAAGACTTCACCAATGGAAGTCCGAAGTCCCCCCAGGAGGAGCCAGTAGGAACCCGGACCTCTTGGACTTAGGCGGGACCCTATGTGACCAAGGATCTGGGCAGCGCCTGAAGAGATGGACAAAGAGGATGGCTAGGGCCCAGGAGGCTGGAAGAATCTTCACCCTCGAAAGCCCGCGGCTCCCCCGGGAGGAGCCCGTGAGAGCCTGAGCCACTGGGACTTAGGAGAATCCTCTGGGCCAGCAAGTACCAGATACCTGAGGTGGTGGAAGAGGCTGAAGTCGGAGTCCAAGAATGAAGCCGGATCAGAAGCCAGAAGTCAGAGGTTCGAAGCCAGAGCCCACGCTGGCCCCTTTAAGAGGGACTCCTCCCCGCACACGCACGTCTAGGGGGTGAGGCCAGCTGCGGCGGATTGTCAGCATCTCTCCCGGGGAGGGAGAGTCACGCTGGAGGTGGTGCAGGCCCGAGGAGGCCTCAAAACGGCCCGGGCCATCCCCAAGGTAGGTGGAGGGACCGGGGCACAGCCCGGGACCGTAGCACCCAAGGATAGGTAAGTAGAGATGTGCATTCGTTTTTGCCAAATTGGAAAATTGCAACGAAATTGTCCAATTCGGCATGTTTCAGGGAGCCCGAAAAAAATCAGGATTTTCCTGTTTTTTCGCAAAAATTCGTTTTTCCGATTAGTGCGCACTAACGGGAGTCAGTGCGCGCTGACTCCCCGTTAGTGCGCGCTAAGTCCTGTTAGTGCGCACTAACAAAAACTAACAAAAACTAACAAAATCTAACGGTTTTTGTTAGTGCGCGCTAACAGGACTTAGCGCGCACTAACGGGGAATTAGCGCACACCAACTAAAAATCGATTTTTCGCGAAAAAAAAGACCCAAACCGAAAAAAAACGACATTTTCCATGGCGGCCAAAAAACGAAGAACGACACGAACACAAAAAACGATGCACATCTCTAAGTGGTGATGACCTGTTACAAGGGACAGCTCTGGTGTTATTTACATTTTGAGAACCAGAAGTTATTTTTTAAGATCTGGAAGGAAGTGTTTTCTGCCCCTCTTCTTACCCATTAGCAGGCCTGTGAAGCAGCAGTCCATCCAGGATCCCTCCTGAAAGGGATCCCCTTCAAGGAAACAGAAAGGAAAGAACTACTATGAGTTAGAACTATTTACAATCTGGAGGACACCCAATTGGAGTCTTCAAAACCCAGGAGGGCAGAGACAGATTTTTCTCTCTGTGCAGAGACAGATTTTGGCCAGCTTAGAAGGGATTTCCCGACCATCTAAGGGTTGTCCTGCACACTGGGACTGCCATCTAAATCCAGATGGGTGGAATGTTTCCTAGCGTACTGCACAGACAGAAAATTTAAGGAATTGTAATCAGAAAAAAGACCGTGACTTTGTATCATATTTATTGTGTCACTATCCAAGTGGTGTTGACAGTACAAATGTTAAGTTGGACATGATTCCAGTGGCTGCAGCGTGGTTATTTGGCACAACACACAGCAGATAGAAAGTACCCCTCTCCCAGGGATACCTAAAGGGAAGTTAGCCACCCCTGCACTGGGACCCGAGAGGAACCCTTTCGTCCACAAGCCAAAGAACCCATACCCTGGGGAAAAGGGGTAAGGAAAATGCTAGTCAGGGTCCTTGCCCCGAAGAGATTACAAATACTTTTATGGCCCCACCCATGCAGGACATGAACACAGGGATATGGGTTACAAAGGTTTTGGTCGATAATTAGTTATGTCAGATGGATCCAAGTTAGTTTTGTTTTTTAAATAAAAGCTGGACTCCAGATTTTTTTGAAACAGTGGGCAAAATTCCTTCTTCTAATGACTCGTTAACCAAATCTCTGAGTGGTTAACAACTACCGTTTTTTAGATATCAAAGGACTCGGATTTAGAGGGCAAAAAATAACATTTGTGGATTTCACTATCTGATTTCATCCATTGATATATAGTCAAAAATTCCCCAGAGGGAAATAGCACATTGATCAGGAGCTGAAAGTTGTACAGAATTTGTAGGAAATCATGAAATCGGGTCTGTGATCTTTATTGAAAGGCTGTAGAAAAATAATCAGGGAAAAATTGCTACTTATTTGGGAACTTTTAATTTTAGTAGCAGGATCAGTCACACTGGATCAGTTTTTTTAACTGCATGCAAGATCCCTGAATTAGATAAAATAGTTTCAGTGTTCTCTTGTAATTTGTGCTGTTTTTTTAAACTCTCTTAGGTTGATTTGTTGCCACATGTTCTTTCCCACATGTATTATGTTGTATACCTTATTAAAGACTATTAAAAACATTTACATTATTATGCTAATTTGCATCTCACCACTTATGATTTTCCTTTAACATTTCTGTGTTGGGTTTCCTTCCTTTTGCCTTCTTCATAGACACAGCAACTAGTTTTTATTGGATTGCCATGAATTGTTGCCAAGTCTTTAATGAATTTTTGACTGCTCCAAGGCACCTGCCCCTGATCCTTTGATTACTGTGAGGCATTTGGCAGAGAAATATGAGATTGATTGTTTGAAGGTTGTAGAGGTTATGCTGAAAAGGCTTTGTTTTTCATCTTTGAAGTTTATCAATACAGTCAGAGCTAGGGAACTCTCTTCTGATGATTTGCTAGTTTTTCACCACTGGTTATTGTGAATTGTATGTATTGTGTAAGGGAAATGGGTGGCAAAAGAGAGAGGAAATGAGGGTGTGGGGTGAAAATAATCCTCAGAAAAAGATTTAATGAATACTCTCTAAAAACTGATGACCATGGAAATCCTGCTGATGTAAACAGAAACAGTAGCTGCTTTCAAGATGAAGCGATCCTGTTAAACATTATTATTACAAGGTCAAAGAAGTTGCACATGATTAAAGGAGATAACATTGTTGTAGCCAATAAATGTTTATATGGGAAACATAACCCTGCTAATATATGAGAACTAATTTCACACACAGTAATAAAAATGCTTCAGAATTAACCATTTTATGCTATAAACTAGTAAAATAAGTACAATTGCAACAGGCCAGTTCAATAAATTAAATTGTAATTTACTAGTCTGCTGATATATTCTTTCTCCAGTAGTTATATTTTAGCAGGAAATCATTAGAAATTTATATATTGTACCCAGTGCAAAGAACTCCTGATTATCAGAGAATGAGTCTGATCTCCAGAGGCTAGAGTGGCATACCTGCAGTTGCTAAGGCACTCAGATAGAGAGGTATATAGAGAGGAGATCTTAAGTGACATAGTACAGCAGTCCCACTTTCACTCTGGTAGCCTCTGTGCTGCTTTGGAGGATCAAGGTCTCTAAGAAGGTATTGATCATCGTGGAGTGGCAGGAACTATTCTTATAGCTAGGACTGCCCTCCAGGTCATGAGTTATCCTTGCACACTAAGGATGTGTCTCCAGGTCGAGTTTCCAGGACGGAAGGGATAGGATTGCCATTATTAATAGTGATTTAATCCTTAGAAATGTAGATAAGATGGGTGGCTGATGGGCATGAGGATCACTTGGTAACTTGCTCGCCTGGTACAAAAGAGGCGGACCTCATAAATCACCTAGAGTGCTGGGGAGGAGTCCACTATCATGGTACATGTAGGTAACAATGACAGAGAAAAGTATAGAAGGGAGGTTGTGGAAGTCAAATTTAAGCTTTTAGGTAGTGTATTGAAATCCAAATCCTCCAGGATAGCCATACATCGCATATAACCCAAAGTTCTGAAAACATTCCAAAATGAAAGAGCAGTAATCTCTAATTTTTTTTTATAACTTTTTATTTTTCAAAAAGATACAAGACATAGGACAATATGATCCATGACAGCACATAACAACAGGCTTAACCAATTACTTTAACAAATGGTGGAGAAAGAGAAACCCAAAAGTATTCAAGCATCACTGGGGCAGTCTTCAATTTTGCAGTTCAGTTTGAAATATGCCATTTCCAAAACTTTCCCCAAGTTGTATTATAAGTCTCTAATTTGGATTTTAAAGCAAAGGTGATACACTCCAAGATGACCAACTCTACGATGTTATTTCTCCAAACCAACACCTATGGTGAGGTCTTCCAAAAGTGTGCAATAGTCAGACATCTAGCTTGCAGAAGATGATACACTAATCGTTTATCTGCTTTTGATAACTTTTGTTCATCCCAACAGTTTAGTAAGCAAAACTGAGGTGAAAACAAAACATTAGTCCTCACTATAATAGAGATCATCTCTTGAATCTTTTTCCCAGAATTGTTGCACTTTCCTGCACCCCCACTACATATGTATATAGCATCCCTGCTCACCACATAGTCTCCAGCACATAGGACTAGACACTAAACCAACAAAAGAATACTGGACATTGATATATACAATGAAATAATTAGTAAATGGATCTCCTGATCAACATCCAATCAGTGTCATCAAATTCTGTATTCAGATCTGCATTCTATTTGTTTATCAGATCAGGGCTGGTCTCTTGCTCATCATTACTAGATAGAATTGAGTGATAAAATTGCTTGATGAGCTTGGGAGCCACAACAGGCTGTATCAAAGCATTTCCACCCTCGTCTTTTGTCTCAAAGAGGTTAGGCCAATAGAATCTCTGAAAATATCTCTTCTCAACTGAAAATAAATATATTTGGTGTGATTTGGGAGACCAAATTCATCTTGCAATGCTTGGAAGCTTTTGAAAACCTCTTCCTCTCAAATTTGTCCCAAATATCGTAATCCCATTTCCTTTCACAATGACAAATCCACAGAATGTGTAACATACCCCAGATATTAATCTCTATTTTTTTAATCAAATCAGTTATGGGACCTGAGGATTGGAGAGTGGCCATCAAATGTAATGCTCATTTTTTAAAGGGCTCCAGGGTGATCTGTGAAGCTACAAACAGGTGAGCCTGAAGTCAGTGCTGGGCAATAAGGTAGAATAAATAAATAGAAGCTATTCCAAAGATCAAAATTACTGGTTATCTGGATAGATAGAGACTAATGAGGCAGAGCCAATATGGATATAGCAAAGGGAAATTTTGCCTTACAAAACTGTTGGATATTTTGAAGGGGTTAACAAACATTTTGACAAGGTTGAGTGTTGATATAATTAATGTATGTGGATTTTCAGAAGCCATTCAGCAGAGTCCCTCATGAAAGATTCATTAGAACATTAAAAAAGTCATGGCATATTAGGTAATGTCCTGTTGTGGATTGGTTACTAGCTAAAGGATTGGAAATAAAAGGTAGAATGAGTGGCCATTTCTCTAACTGGAGAAAGATAAATAATGGTGTGTTCAAGAGATGGAACTGGTGCATTTTAATATATTTATAAATGGAAAATGGATCAAAGAGGGAGGTGATCAAATTTTCAGGTGATACAACATTTTTCAAAGTTTTTAGATCATGATCCAATGGTGAGAATTTGCAAGAGGACTTTGCAAGGCTGGGAATTCAGCATCTAAATGGCAGATGAAATTTAATGTGAATAAAGTGCAAAGTAATGCAGATAGGGAAGAATGATCCAAATTATAGGTACATGATGCTGGGTTCTTTATTAGGCATTACCACCTAGGAAAAGGATCTTGGAATCATTGTGGAGAATACTTTGAAATCCTCAGCTCATTGGGCTAGATTTTAAAAGCCCAGCGTGCAGGTGCACCTATTTTGCATAGGCCGCCGGCACGCACAAAGCCCCGGGACGTGCGTAAGTTCTGGGGCTTCGTAAAAGGGGTGGGAAGGGGCATGTCCGGGGGCATGTCCGGGGTCAGGGGGCGGTCCAGGGCAGGTCCGGGGGCGGGTCCAGGGGCGTGGTGACGGTTCGGGGGCAGGCCGGGAGGGTGGTCCCGAGTCCCCCGGCACTGCGGCCTGTGCCGGGGGATGCCGAGGCGGCGCGCGCAAGTTACGCCTGCTTCAAGCAGGTGTAACTTGCACAACAAAGGAAGGGGGGGGATTTAGGTAAGGCTGGGGGGTGGGTTAGATAGGGGAAGGGAGGGGAAGGTGGGGGGACACAGAAGGAAAGTTCCCTCCGAGGCCGCTCCGATTTCGGAGCGGCCTCGGAGGGAACAGAGGCAGGCTGCGCGGCTTGGCATGCGCAGGCTGCCGATTTTGCACAGCCTTGCACGCGCCGATCCCGGATTTTATAAGATACGCACGGCTACGCACGTATCTTATAAAATAATGATAGGTGTTATTAGGAAAGGAATGTTTATGTTTATTAAAAATGTATGTATTGCCTGATGTATGGGACCGTAGGTGATGTATAAAAAATATACATAGTAAAACATATGGAAAATAAAACAGAGGATATTATAATGCCTCTGAATTGATCTAGGGTATGACCTCACCTTGAGTATTGTGTGCATTTCTGGTCTTTCTATACCAAAAAGGTATAGAGGAACTAGAAAAGCAGGATGACCAAAATGATAAAGGGGATAGAATGGCTGCCATAAAAGTAAAGGCAAAAAAGGATAGGGCTCTTCAGTTTGGAGGAGATATTCTTGAATGGGGTAAAAAAAAATGGGGAATAGAAGGAGAAGGGAATTAAATTCTTGAGAGGATGGAACAGTTAAACATAGAATTGCTATTTAACCCTTTCAAATAGTACTAGGATTAGGAATCACTCACTCCATGAAGCAAATAGGAATCACATTTCAAATGTATCAGAGAAAAGTATTTTTTTTTACTCAGCATTTTACAATAAGGTTACGCAAGTATATTTTGGATGGTGTTATGGGTGCACTTTTTTGCTTGAACTGTTGAATCAGTACATTGCTGTTATGATTTTTGGTCTATTTTATACCATTTTCCAAGTGGTGACTATAGAACAAATTTGTTCTGGGGTAAGTGATTGACTCCTCAAGCTCTTCATAGGCTGGCAGTTGAGCTGCAGCATTCTTATACCTCACTTCCCTGAAAAGTTATACATTTCTTTGGTTTTTATTAGTAGACCTGGTGCCTTAAGAGACCTTTTTTGGGATCTTTAAATCACCTCTACATGTTACCTTTTTTATTTGATTTTCCCTTTCTTTATTATCATATCTTTTTTGGGAAGAATCTTGCATTATTCTTCCATGACAAAATTGCCAAACTTATGTCACACTTCACAACAACCCCTGCACCCAAAAAAACCAGCGCAATCAATCCAACTGCTACACTTAATACTTTTGAGTCCACTGCATCATCAGAAATAGAATCCATCCTAAAGAATATGAAACCATCATCTCACTCCTCAGACACTATCCCCACCAAAGCCCTCCTGACCATCCCTAATATAATTTCCCAATCCATATCCAACATTATTAACAGTTCCATTTCACTTGGCACAGTCCCGAACCCACTTAAGCAAGCTATAGTAAAACCCATACTAAAAAAACCTACCCTTGACCCTGCCAATCCCGCTATCGCCCCATCTCCAACCTTCCGTTTATAGCAAAAATCTTAGAAAAAACAGTGAATCGACAGCTAACTGACTACTTAGATGAACATCACATCCTCTTCCCATCCCAATACGGATTCCGGAAACACCACAGCACTGAAACGCTCCTCCTCTCACTAACTGACTACTTCCTGAGAGGCCTGGACAAAAGCCAATCCTTTATCTTGGCCCTCCTGGACATATCTTCCGCTTTTGACACTGTCAACCACAACATTCCAATTGAATGCCTCAGAGAAATCGGCATAACCGGAGTCCCTCTTTGCTGGTTTAAATCATATCTAAAGGTATTTAAAATCATGAGAGGTCTAGAATGGGTAGATGTGAATTGGTTATTTACTCTTTCGGATAATAGAAAGACTAGGGGGCACTCCATGAAGTTAGCATGTGGCACAATTAAAACTAATCTGAGAAAGTTCTTTTTCACTCAACACACAATTAAACTTTGGAATTTGTTGCCAAAGGATGTGGTTAGTGCAGTTAGTATAGCTGTGTTTAAAAAAGGATTGGATAAGTTCTTGGAGGAGAAGTCCATTACCTGCTATTAATTGAGTTGACTTAGAAAATAGCCACTGCTATTACTAGCAATGGTAAAATGGAATATACTTAGTATTTGGGTACTTGCCAGGTTCTTATGGCCTGGATTGGCCACTGTTGGAAACAGGATGCTGGGCTTGATGGACCCTCGGTCTGACCCAGTATTTGATGGCCTTCGGAGTGAGGAAACTCACTCCAAGATGAGATTTGGGCAATGTTCTCTCAAACTAGCTTGTTGTTGCCCAGGTAGAGTGTCCATCAAGCTAGTTTGAGAGAACATTGCCCAAATCTCATCTTGGAGGCCATCAAATCTTCACAAGAGACCACTGTTCTGTTCGTACGTCTCATGTTGAATGTGAAAGTGGCCCCCAACCCCCTACACTCATACCTAATCCCCACCTCGAGTTACTAGGTGAGCCTCTCATAGGGATACATAGGTGAGTCTCTCATAGGGATACAAATACCTGTCTAGGGAAGAGGCACTATAGCAAGGCTGTCTCTCGCTCTCTCGCTTTCCCCCCCCCCTCTTTACCGGACTCTAGTGCACAACATACCGCAAATGAAAGAGGTGTAGCTATTGACCGCGTTAGGAGCCGTGCTAACACTGCAGCTGTTTTGCGGCACACGATAACTCTTTCCTACTTTACATATGCTCCGCCCCCTGAATTCAAAATTAACCATTCGCAAATCACGTTAACGGCTGTTAGTGCGATTTGCGGAATTATCTCCTGCGGTAACTCCTTGGAAAATGACCCCCTTATATTGTAAGCCCTCTGGGAACAGGCAAATATCTACTATAACTGAATTGGTTTGTTTATGTATTGCATGTTGTTCCTTCTTACTTCCTCTCTTCTGCATCAGAAAATTTAAAATTGTATGTGCTATTTGCCCCAGTTGTATCATGTCACTTTTTAATTTTCTTCTCTAGTGACCCTGTATTTAAAGTTGCATTTATTTTCTCATTTTGTGCTTTCCTAGATTATGATGTATGAAATGAAGATGGTGCCCATCCTCTGCCCATTTCATTGCTTGCTAGTGTTATATTGTGTTTTTTCCAATATTTTTTTTAAATGTTTATAAATACCAGAGTCGATATTCAGCCATGAAGTGGAGTGGCCTCGCTGCTGAATATACCTGGCTATCTTAAAGTTAGACGGATAAGCATATCCAGCTAACTATAGGACAGCCTGATGGCGTGACCAGAGTTATCCGCTTAAGATCATACCTTCGGGTACTTTAAACACAGATGCTACCCTGAAAGTCCTTCTCATGTCCCCCCTGAATCCCCGACCCCTATTAGTAATTTACCTCCCTCCCTTGAATCCCGGGACAATCAGAATGTTGGTCAGGAAGCAGTCCGGGTCGAGAGCCAAAGTCCGTCCGAGGGAGGAAGGAGAACAAGCAGGGACTGGAGCGAGGGAATCGGGAGCAGAGGCAGGAACTGGAGTCGAGTGCAGGTACAGGAATGCAGGAACAGCAACTCTGCAACTCAAGCAGACAAGAGCAAGGAGACCCATTGCCAAGGGTGGAGACATCATCACTAGGGGCCGCGGGAGCTTTCCCCACCGCAGCCCCTTTAAATCCCTGATGACAGCGCGCCCGCCCGTCTAGGAGCAGGGACCAAGGAGGAAGGCTGCAGCGGCATGGCGGCATCCCCTCCCGCAGCTGGAGGGCAGCCCATGAGGAGGTTGGAGCGGCGGCACCTCCCTGCCACGGAGGAGAGGGAGAGCAGCAGTGCGGGACCGAGCTGGGGAGTTGGGAGGTGGCAGGGCCGTGGCAGCAGCCGCCCGGCGTGGCCGAGGAGAGGAGGGCCACAGCCCAGGCCCAGTGCTGGGAGGTAGGAGCAAGCACCTTGTGATCAGGGATTGTAACGCAACATGAAATATCGCATGGAAAAGCAACACTGAGCATTGTTACTTGCAGAAGTGGCTGATACAGTGGTTGCCCATTCAGCATCAACTACAGCAGCAGAAAAGCCACAAAAGAAAAGGGGAGATTGTAATCAATCTCCTACTGTTACCCCCCCCCCCCCCCCATCCCTCACCCTCTGTTACTGTGCAGCCACTTCCTCAGCTGCTGCAGGAAGCCACTACTATGGAGCAGGTGGGGTGGTGTCTCACCGCACTATCCAAGTGCAGGAAGCAGGCAGCATCCAAAGTGGTTGCACAGTATATTGGTGAAATGATTGTTTTGCATGTTCAACCACTGCAGGTGGTAGAGAATGTGGGCCTTAAGCAGCTGCTCCACCTCTTAGCCCCCAATTACAAAGTTTATTGCAGGACTACTTTTAGTTGTCATGTGATTCCTACCCTCTACACACAGTACTGTGCCCAAATGCAGATGCAACCCTTATACCAAGGGACTATTTTCCCAGCCCTGGGGAACACTCGGGTAGTTCACCCAGGGTGTGGTATACTATCTCTGGGGCAAAAACATCTGCATGGCATTTAAAATCCGCCCCTATATATGTATACTAGATGGGTTTAATAAATTTTTGGGTTAAATGGTGAGAAACTTTGATAGGACCACCCACCTGTGCTTGGCCTGAAGCCAATTGAAATACATATTTGGCTAACTTACTCATGGGCAGAAGTCAAGCAGCATTCCAAGCAGCCAACCTGAACGGGATGGCTACCTATGCAGAAGTCAAGACCGCTTTCATTGAGATAGCTGGATTTATCTCAGAAACATATTGGCAGCTAGAGATGTAAATCGGAACCGGAATCGGTTCCGATTCACATCGTGTTTTTTCTTTCGTCCGGCCCGATCGCGGTTTTGTTTATCGGCTGCGCCCGAGCAGATAAAAAAACCCACCCTGACCCTTTAAAACTAATCCCTTAGCTTCCCCCACCCTCCCGACCCCCCCAAAAAACATTTTACAGGTACCTGGTGGTCCAGTGGGGGTCCCGGAAAAAAAGAGAAAAAAGAGAAAAAAATATCTTTCTAGGTTTTGTGTTGTTGTTGTTGTTGTCGTTGTTGGCTTTGCCTTTGCTTTCTGATTAGGCAAGCAAGCGATCCCATTACTTCCACTTTATGTGATGATAGGCAGTTAGCATAGCTCCAGGCTGGTCTCTGGCAACAATCTTTATAAGCTTCTTTAGTGTTAAGCAATAGTAAGCAAAACAAGTTATCTGGTTTGTGCACTTCAACAAAATTACTGTAACTTGCAGTTCATATTCTAGAGGCTTCTGTCTCTCTCTCTCTCTCTCTCTCTGGCCTTCCCTCATCCCTCTGGCCCTGGTCTCTTATCCTCACTTGCAGTGATCCATCCTATCCAGAATCCCTTGTTGATTTAAGGAGCACTGATGCAGATAGCTGTACCTGGTCTTTTAACGCAATCTCTCTCACAAACACCTTCAACATGAAAAAGCTTCTCTCTACAGATAACTAAATGAATCATTATCAGGCCTATCCTGTAAAGTGCGGCCGCGTTTACCCTGCTCCTAAGCCGCTTTTAACTCACGTTCCGGCCGCGTTAGCCCTTCCTGCGATCCCGAATCCCCTTTAACCTACTCCTACCGCGTCCTAAATTCCCCGGGTAACCCCTTCCGCCCGCGGCATGTATATTGCATGCAAACGAGCGAATTAGCTCGATATTGCATGCAAACGAGCCAATTAGCTATTCCCCTAGCATCCCGTAACCCGCGCCCCGACTAACGCTACCTTTCCCTGCCGTTTTGTCGCGCATTTAACCTGCAAACTTACCACCTACCCTGACCCAGGCGGTAGAGGCATGGGTAAGGGTAGGTGGCAAGCTTTCCCCCAGCCCCCGCTCACCTGCCCCGGCCGTGATCATGGGTGCCGGTCTCCGTGGCAGCCCCAGTCCTCTCCCCTCCTCCCGAAGCCAAAAAAAAAAAAAATTGGCCGCTGAAGACGTGACGTCACGACATCACGTCTTGAGCGGCCAATTGCACGCTTTCCCCGTGCAGGCGGCCATCTTGTTGGGAGGAGCTAAGGCAGGCCAGATCGTGTTCCTGCTCATGGCTGGCTGCAAAAAAGTAAGTTTTTTGCCGGCGTCCGGGCTGGGGGAAAGCTTCACCGTTGCTAGTGTCCCCCCTCCTCCCGGAGCAAGGCGGCTTTTCCGCCCTGCTCCGAGAGGAGGGGGGACACTGAAAAGTCGTTTCGCCGCTGTCTTCGCCGTTGCTTTGCCGCTGTCTTCGCCGTTGCTTCGCCGCTGTCAGTGTCCCTCCTCCTCCCGGAGCAAGGCGGCTTTTCGCGCCATGCTCCGAGAGGAGGGGGGACACTGACAAGTCGTTTCGCCATTGTTTCTGCGCTGTCGCCGCCGTTGCTTCCTGGTATCTGTCATTTCAAATGACATTTGAAATGACAGATACCAGCGTGGCGTGAAGCCTTAGGCCCGCGCACCCAGGATCCTGTATAGGCGCTCTATCCAGTATCCTGGGCTGCGCGGGCCTAAGGCTTTTCGGACGCGGCTTACATTTACATATAATTAGGCTTCAGGATCGAGCGGTAGGTGAGCTGCACTGTGCGGGCGGTAACCGCGGGTGCCGTAGGCACTAACGCAGCTCTTCCTACCGCTCGGTACTGGATAGGCCTGTTTGTAACTTGGAACTTCTAACAAGCATTGACCTTCGGATCTTAAAGACCTCACTGTACAATACATTTTTAAAAGAAAATGTATACAAGGTGAAGAGCTGTCATTCAATGCTAAATTAATCACAACAAGTATTATATATTGAATTCTAAAGTTAACTGATAACCAGTGCAATGTATTTAAGACCGGAGTTATATGTTTATTTCATAATGTGTCTGTCAGAATTCTTGCTGCTGAATTCTGTATCAACTGAATTACTCTTATGGTATAGGCATGTAAGCCCAAAAACAGTGAATTTCAATTAACCAAACAAAGGAGAATAAGAGCTTGCACAACCATCCTAAAATCTGATATATCTAAATAAGGTTTTAATCTACAAAGCACTCGTAATTTCCAATAAGACTTCTATACTACTAAATTGGAATTGGTAACTACTAAGTTCTTTGCATCTCTCCCTATTAGTATTTGACATCCTTCAAAAGTAAAATGAGAGTTAAACTGAGTATCAGCTTTCCTACTGATGAAAATTATCTCAGTTTTACCTAAGTTCAATACCAAATTATGGTGTGCTAATCAGCTCTTAATTGCTGCTATGTATATCTCTAATGATCCAATTGTGGAGCTGGCTTAAAGGAACAGTGAAAGAAAAATTGGATGTCATCAGCATAGATTGAGCAGTGCAAACCCAAACAAGCAAGCAATTTACATAAAGCTTGGAGGTAAATGTTAAATAAAATCACAGAACCCGAGGAGCTCCTGAGACAAACCTTTTTCAATGTTGTCCATGTGGATGTCATGGATCTACATTTAGGGTAGATTTTAAAAAAATGCGCGTTCACGTACTTTTGTTGGCGCACCAGTCGCAAACAAATGTACGCTGGATTTTAGTAGATACGCGCGTAGCCGTGCGTATCTTCTAAAATCCAGGATTGGTGCGCACAAGGCTGCCGATTTTGGGCAGCCGGCACGCGCCGAGCCACGCAGCCTGCCTCCGTTCCCTCCGAGGCCGCTCCGAAATCGGAGCGGCCTCGGAGGAAACTCTCTTTCGCCCTCCCCTCACCTTCCCCTCCCTTCCTCTACCTAACCCACCCCCCCTGGCCCTATCTAAACCCCCCCCCCCACCTTTGTCCACGGATTTACGCCTCCCGGAGGGAGACGTAAATCCACGCGCGCCAGCGGGCTGCTGGCGCGCCGAGACGCAACCCGGGGGCGGTTCCGGAGGGTGCGGCCACGCCCCCGGACCGCCCCAGGCCGAAACCACGCCCCCGGGCCCGCCCCCGACATGCCACGTCCCGCCCCCAAAACGCCGTGTCAATCGCCCCCGCCCCCGACACGCCCCCGACACGCCCCCGACAAAAAAACCTCGGGACTTACGCGAGTCCCGGGGCTCTGCGCGCGCCGGCAGGCCTATGGAAAATAGGCGCGCCGGCGCGCATGGCCCTGCTCGCGTAAATCTGGGCGGATTTACGCGAGCAGGGCTTTTAAAATCCGCCCTTTAATGTATTGGGTAGGGATGTGCAGGGAAAAAAATGTGTTTTTGTTTTTCAGTTTGATTTTTGGATATTTTTCCCACAAATTTTGGTTTGTGGATTGCTTGATTCATTTCATTTGTGTGGAAAAATGAATCAAGCAATTAGAAAAAAAAAAAAGGCCAAAACACAAAAATGAGACCTGCCTCCCAAACTCCCGGAAATTATAACTCCGGCATGATCCCAGCAGACACCGTCGTGCTTCAGAAGAAGAAAGAAGAGGATGCATGAAGAGGATCCTCCATGCCTGGGCTCTGAGGCCTTTGCCTGACCCTGGGCCGAGGCCCAAGTGTTGGGACCCAGCCTCCTGGCCAAGGCCCCAGCATTGGCCCCGGCATTGACCCCAGCATTGACCCCGGCATTGGCCGCAGCTTAGGCCCCGGCATTAAAAACATAAGAACATAAGAAATTGCGATTCTGGGTCAGACCAAGGGTCCATCAAGCCCAGCATCCTGTTTCCAACAGAGGTCAAACCAGGCCACAAGAACCTGGCAAGTACCCAAACACTAAGAAGATCCCTTGCTGCTGATGCAATTAATAGCAGTGGCTATTCCCTAAGTAAACTTGATTAATAGCAGGTAATGGACTTCTCCTCCAAGAACTTATCCAAACCTTTTTTGAACCCAGCTACACTAACTGCACTAACCACATCCTCTGGCAACAAATTCCAGAACTTAATTGGAACTTGGTCTCTGGGTCGGATTTTGGGCCTGGGCCCCGGCCTCGGCTGAGGCCTTGGCATCAGGACCCAGCCTCTGGGTTGGGTTACAGTGTCAGTCCTGGTTTGGGCAGAGGCCCCAGCAACAGGCCTGGCCTCCGGGTTGGGTCACAGCATCAGGCCTGGGCCCGGGCCCGGGCCCCAGCCTAGGCCGAGGTTCCGGCATCGGGACCTGGCCTCTGAGTCAGGTCGTGGCATTGGGCCTGGATCTGGGTAAAGGCCCCGTGTTAGGACCCGACCTCCAACGGATATGCAATGGATCAGGTAAGGTTCTTTTTTGTTTTCTATTTTCAGGGATCTCAGCTGAGACCCCAGCTTCGGATCTCAGTCAAGACCCCAGCTTCATGCTCAGGCCTAGGCTACATTCCTTGCTTTGTGCCTTGGCCTATGCCCAAGATTAACACTGGTGCCTTGGCCTAGGCCCAAAGCTTGGGCCTGGCCTCACTAAGGGCATAGGATGTGGCCCCTGCTTTGAGCCTCAGCCTATGCTGTAAGCAAGACCCTGGCTTCGGGCTTAGACCTAGACCTGATGCATTTGTTTAAAATGAAACAACGAATAAGGTTTGTTTCATTTGGGGGGTCTCCGATTCGGTTTGGGGCCCCTATGAATGAAAAGAATTAGTCTTATTTGTTGCGTTTTGAACTTTCACTTTAAATGAATGCACATCCTTACTGTTGGGTTCCATTTGACAAAAATGAAGAAAACCATTACAAAGCAATGCCCATTATACAAATATGTGTGAGATGACTAATAAGATGTTGTGGTCCAAAGTATCAAATGCTGATGATACATCTAGTAAAACATTCAGATAATTAGCACCTTTATAAAATCCATGTTGAATGACATCAAAATTAGAACTTAGCAAAAGCTCTGTATTGTGTTTCTTATGAAATCCAAACTGATAATTATCTAAAACCTGACAATCATTTATAAACTGTTGTAATTGTTGCAATAGAGCATTCAATAATCTTTGCTGGAAAAGCTATAGAGGAAATGGGTCTATAGTTTTGTAGCTCCTTTACATCCCCCTGTGTGTTTTTTAACAAAGGTCGAAAAGATGCTTTTTTAAGCAAAGTAGGTAATTCACCAGCTTCTAGGGACATATTCACTAAATTGGAAAATGCTAAGGCTATGTCATCAATAAGAACCTTCATGACTGTTGTCCTACATGGGTAAAGAGGGCAGATGATGAAATTAATCTTCTTAACAACCTCAATTATCTCTGTCTTCCCTAGTCACTCAAAATTTTCCCTTAAGGGAAAATATTGAATAACATTTGGTAATGGAATATCTGCAACTTTTTAACTTAAAGTTTCAATTTTTTGTTGAAAAAAAACAAAACGAGAAAAATGAAAGATCTGGAGAAGGAACAGGGGCTATATGAATATTATTACTGGTTAAACTTTTAACTGTATAGAGCTTTTTAAAGATGGCGCTGGCCGTCCATTACTCCTACCAAGTGACAGGGTCTGGCCAATGGCACGAATACCCTGTCACATGGTAAGGGCAAAGGGCCATCGGTGCCATTTTTATTAGTGGCAGCCGACGGCCCCGAGAGCGGGAGATCGCTCCCGGGACTTCCACTGGACCACCAGGTACTTGTAAAAAGTTTTGGGTGGGTTTGGGAGGGTGGGGAAAGCTAAGGGAACAGTTTTAAAGGGTCGGGTGGGGTTTTTTTTTTTATCGGCTCGGGCGCAGCCGATAAACAAAACCACGATCGGGCCGCCCAAAAAAAAAATTAACAATGTGAATCGGAACTGATTCCGGTTCCGATTCACATCTCTAGGAGAGATGTTCCATCCCCTTTATCATTTTTTGTCTCCATCCTCTGCACCTTTCCTAGTTACACTATGGGGTAGATTTTCAAAGGGTTACGTGCGTAACCCCAAAGACCTGCTCCTGCGCATGGAGCCTATTTTGCATAGTCTTGACGGCGCGTGCAAGCCCTGGGACGCGTGTATGTCCTGGGGCTTTCAAAAAGGGGCGGGAAGGGGGCGGGCGTGTAGGCGTGGTGCCGGTTCCTCCCAATTCTCTGCCATTTTAACAACTTTGTGCAGTGTTCTCTCAACCTAGCTTGATGGACTCTTTACCTGGATAACATCAAGCTAGATGGAGAGAATATTGCCCAAATCTCATCTTGGAGTGAGTTTCCTCACTCTGAAGGCCATCAGATCTTCACAAGAGACCACTGTTCTGTTTTGTTTTAAAAGTGCTGGTCACTTAACTTCATTGAGAGCCCTCTAGTCCTTCTATTATCTGAAAGAGTAAAGAACCAATTCTCATTTACACATTCTAGTCCTCTCATGATTTTATAAATCTCTATCTTACCCCCTCAGCCAACACTTCTCCAAGTTAAACAGCCCCAACCTCTTTAGCCTTTCCTCATAGGGGAGCTGTTCCATTCCCTTTATCATTTTGGTTGCCATTCTCTGTACCTTTTCCAATGCATCTATATCTTTTTTGAGATACGGCAACCAGAATTGAATACAGTACTCTAATTGCGATCTCACCATGGAGTAATTTAGTGGCATTATGTTATTTTCTCCTAGGGATGTGCATTTGTCCTGGTTCGGGGAGCTCGAAACCCAAATGAATTTTCGGGTTAGGGCGTACTAACTCCCCGTTAGTGCGCACTAATCTGAAATTCTGGTCCCCCTGAATTTAAAAGGCCTGTACCACAGGAAATACAAAATTTCCTGCAGCAGGCCGAAAATGAAGTCCAAACCAAAAGGTTCGGGCTTTGCATATCTCTATTCTCTGCTTTATTCACCATGCCCTTCCTAATAATTCCTAACATTCTGTTTGTTTCTTTGACTGCTGCACACTGAGCTGACAATTTCAATGTATTGTTCACAATGATGCTAAGATCTTTTTCCTGGGTGGAAACTCCTAACATGAAACCTTAGATCCTATAACTACAGCATGGTTTATTTTTCCCTATATGCATCACCTTGCACTTGTCCATATTTCATCTGTCATTTGGATGCCCAATCTTCTAGTCTTGTAAGATCCTCCTGCAATTTATCATGATTTAACTACACTGAATAATTTTGTGTCATCTGAAAATTTGATCACCTCACTCAGCATTTCCATCATTTATGAATATATTAAAAAGTACAGGTCCAAATATAGATCCCTGAGGCACTTCACTGTTTACCTCTCTCCAATGAGAAAACTGCCCATTTAATTCTACTTTCTTTTTCCTGTCTTTTAACCAGTTTGCAATCCACAAAAGGACATTGCTTCCTATCACATTATTTTTTAATTAAATCCATGCTGTGTCCCAGTAAACCATATCTATCTACATGTTCTGTGATTTTGTTCTTTAGAATAGTTTCTACAATTTTTCTCAGCACTGACGTAAAGCTCACTGGTCTATAGTTTGCCAGATCACCCCTGGAGTGACTTTCTAGTCTTCAGGTACAATGCATGATTTTAATGATAGGTTACAAATTACTAGTAATAAATCTGAAATTTCATTTTGAGTTCTTTCAGAACCCTAGAGTGTATACCATCTGGTCTGGGCAATTTACTACTCTTTAGATTTTTATATTCTGCTTTTCACACTTTTTTCAGCACTTCAAAGCTCAGTTAGTCAATTTGCCCTACTACATCTTCCAGGTTCACCATGACTTAGTTCAGGTAATTTGAATTTTTACCCTTCGAAACCATCTCTGAAACTGGTATCTCCCCAACATGTTCATTTATAAACATTGAAGCAAAGAATTAATTTAGTATTTCTGCGTGGCCTTATCATTCCTAAATGCCCCTTTAACCCCTCAATCATCTAACAATCCAACTGACATTTTCACAGATTTCCTACTTCGAATATATATTTTTTAAAGTTTTTATTAAGAGTTTTTGCCTCTACAGCCAGTTTCTTTTCAAATTCTCTCTTAGCCTGCCTTATCAATGTTTTACATTTAACTTGCCAATGCTTATGCTTTTTCCCTTCCACAAGTTGGGATGTGCAGGGGGAAAAAATTTGTTTTCATTATTCGGTTCATTTTCTAGAGGTATTTTTACCATGAATTCCGGTTCAAGGATTGCTTGATACGTTTCATTTGTATGAAAAAAAACTAATCAAGCAATAAAAAAACCCACAGAAATGGCCAAACAAATAAATCAAAGCCTCCCTCCCATCCTTCCCCCCTCCACTTACCTGGTCCAGTGGGGATCTGCCAGCAAGTACTCAGCCGAAGCCTTGGACTTGCATAGGCTGAAGCCAAGTTTTTGGCTTAGACCAGAGCCCATACCCAGGCCCTACTCCACAGCCCAGGTTCTGTCACCAGGGCCTCAGCCCAGATCCATGCCTGATGCTGTGACCTCACCCAGAGGCTGTGTCCTGACTCCTGGGCCTTGGCCTAGGCTAGAGCCTGAGCCCAGGCCTGGCACTGCAACCTTACCTGGAGGCAGGGTCCCAACACCTGGACCTCAGGCTAGGCTGGAGCCCGAGCCCAGGTCTGATGCTGCGACCCAACCCAGAGGCCAGGTCCCAGTGCCGAGTCTTTAGACTGGACTCGGGCCTGGCGCCATGACCTGACCCGGAGACTGGCTCCCAATCCCTGGGTCTCAGCCTAGGCTAGGGCCTGAGCCCAGGCCCAACACTGTGACTTGACACAGAGGCTGTGACCTGGGGCCTTGACCCAGACACAGGCCCGATGCCATGAACCAATTCAGAGGCTGGGTACTGATGCCTGGGCCTAGGCTGGAGCCTGAACCCAAGCCCAATGCTGTGACCCAACCCTGAGGCAGGGTCTTGGTGCCATGGCTTCAGCCCAGACCCAGGCCCTAAACCGCGACCTAACCCGTAAGCCAGGTCCCAATGCTGAGGCCTAGGCCTGGACCCAGGCTCGACATCAGGGCTCTGCCAGTAGGTCAGGTCTCAATGCCTGGGCCTCAGCCAAGTGTCAGGCCCAGGCCTCAGAGGCCAGGCCTGGGAGCTCCTCTTTGGATCCTCTTCTTTCTTCGGCTCTTCAACACCAAATGATGGCATCCACTGAGGTCGTACCTTAATTTATTCTGCCACATTCACTATACAATGCCGTACATCAAAATGGTGCCGTCTGCTGAGGGAATGCACCAGAGTTTAATTAACTCATTTGGTATTGAAGAGCTGAAGAAAGAAGAAGATCTGAAGAAGAGCTCCCAGGCCGGGGACTCACAGCCTGTGCCTACCCTGGGCAAAGGACCAGGCATCAGGACCCTGTCTCCTCACAAAGGCCCTGGCATCGGGTCTGGGTCGGGTCATGGCATTGGCCTGGGTCCATTTCTCTGTTTCTAGATTTCTGATTCCCCACTCCCACTACCTGAAGCATGCATTACTACTCGTATTGACATCCCACTTCCCACTGTGACATGGTCATAGATATACCTTCAGAGTCTTCCTCTCACCTCTGAGGAAATAGCGCTCAATGCAACTTCCACATTCACAACTCTCCCCTATCTCTGCTAACAACTCCATGGCCACCAACCCACTCAATATAAGCTTTCTGATCCCCTCACTGCAACTTGACATTGCAAGCTGTTTCAGCTGTAGGATCAAAAGGAATGCACAAACTATGTACACCTTCTCTTAACCCCACAACAATCTCTCCCCGTTCCCTTCACCCCCATGGCAAACTACCAAGCAGAGGGCAAGAGCTTCTTTGGTTTTGAACTGCAGGGACAAGGAAGGAAACCCTGATGACTCTTGCACATCAGTGCCTCCTCTCCCATTCCTTGCTCAAGAAAAGGCCTGCAAGTTTTGTGGTGTGAATGGAGGGCCCAGTGCTATGTTGCTTCAGTGGCCAGCAACTCACCTCCCACTACTTTGCACAAAACTGCTTTGTTTGTAACACTAACACACACAGGGTGACTGGTATTTCAGACAACAGCCTCACAAGAAGGCTGATGAACTAAGCAGAGAAAAGCTTTGCAGGGATGGCCTAGTACTGCAAGATGGTTTTCTCATGTTGCAGGATCATTTGTATAAAATGAAAGTGACTCTCCTGCCAATTTCCTAGCCAAATAATTTGCTAGATATTGCCTTTCTTTAAAAGACCAATAACAACAACAACAAACTTAAGTCCACATTTGTGAAATGTATTCATTTCAGAGGAATTGGGCAATCATGTTTTTGTGCAAATATATTAGCAATAGTGAAATCGCTAGTAAACTGATCTGTATGATTTTTTTCAGCTTATTAGTGATTTTGTATAACTTCAGTAAACAGTTTTGCAAATTAAAAAAGAGAAAATTTGAAAAGAGAAAATAGAGTGGACAAAAATTGCAAACATGATAGCACATGCTCTTTGCATGCACAATCAACTTAGTACACTAGCATCTAGATTTAGTGGCTAATACTATTAGAATCATTGCAAAGTTTGGATTTAAGACATGACCTTAGGGCTAGGATGCTGGATAAAGTATTGAATTTTCAAGAAATAAAAATGCAGACAGCAACCAAAAGAGATGATGGAGGTCAGCAGTGTAACAGAATGTAAACATAGAAACATGACGGTGAAAAAAGACCGTATATAGTGCATCTACTTTGCTCATCAGGCCAGTTCATTTAGCATCAAAATTCCCATCACTTTCTAAGAAATCCCCTGTATTTATCCCATGTTTTCTTGGATTCAGATACTGTGTTTGTCTCCATCACTTCCACTACGATGCTGTTCCACACATGCACTACCCTCTCTGTAAAGAAAAATTTCCTTTCCTGAGTCTACCCCCTTGCAACCTTATCCCATGACCCCTGGTTCTCAGCCTTCTTTCTAATGAATGAGGTTCGCCTCCTGTGCATGGAAATCTTTGAGATATTTAAAGATCTCCATTATATCTCCCCTATCTCACATTTTTTCTAGGGTGTACATCTTTAGATCTTTAAGTCTATCCCCATTTGCTTTAGAATGAAAACCACTGACCATTTCAGTAGCTCTCCTTTAGACTGACTCCATCCTGTTTATATCCTTCTGAAGGTGCAGACTCCAGAATTGCACACACTATTCCAACTAAGGTCTCACCAAGGACCTATACAGAGGCAATTTCATCTCCCTTTTTCTGCTGACTATTTCTCTCCCTATGCAGCCAAGGATCCTTCTGGCTTTTGCCATTGCTTAATCCACCTGTTTGACCACCTTAAGATCATCAGATACAATCACCTCCAGATCCTGCTCTTCCTTTGTGCTTAGAAGAATTTCACCTCCAATATTATACCTCTCCCTTGGGTTTTTTGCACCCTAAATGCATTAATCTGCATGATTTAGCTGCCAGACCCGAAATCATTCCTTGAGCTTCACTAGTTCTCTCCTCATGTTTTCTACAACTTTCCGGCTGTCCACTCTGTTACAGGTTTTATTATCAGTGGCAAAAAGTCAAACCTTTCTTACAACCCTTCCATTATGTCACTCACAAAAAATGTTGAAAGGAACTGGTCCAAGGATTGATGCCTGAGACACACTGCTAGTAACACCCCCCTCCTCAGAGTAAACTCCATTTACTAATACCCTTTGTTGCCTCCCACTCAGCCAGTTTCTGACCCAGTCATTCACTCCAGGGCTATACTAAGGGCATTCAATTTATTTATATGTCTCTCCAGTATGGAAACAAATTGATCAGATTCATCTAACAAGATTTACCTCTGATAAAACCATGTTGCCTCAGATCATGCAAGCCATTGGATTTCAAGAACTACACTATCCGCTGCTTTAGAAACAATTCTATTAATTTGCTCACAACTGAGATCAGATTAACCAGTCTGTAGTTCCTAGTCTCCTCCTTTCTTTCATTTTTATGAATAGGAACAACATCCGCCCATTTCCAGTTCTCCATAACTACTCTTGACTCTAAAGAAGTATTGAAAAGCCAGCCAGTGGAGCTTCTAGGACAACTCTGTTCCCTTAGTACCCTCTGATGTATCCCATTCGGCCCCATCGCTTTATCTACCACAGAGCCTTTCAATCCTCATCATCATATCACTTCTCAACCCCTCATACATAAATAAACCTGAAACTGAAACCTTTTTCTTTTCTACCACCCTCATATCCCACCGGTACATTGAGTTAAAAATGCTAGCTCATCCCTGCATATCTTCTCACCCCCCCAATAATACCAACCAACGTATGTGCCCCTGTGAACTTTAGTCATTGTATGTGTCTATCTTTAAACTGTATGTTATATGAACACATTAAGTGATTGTAGTTGTCAATTCATATTATGTATGTCATGATCTAAACCGTTGTGATCTTCATTTGGAATGATGGGATATAAAATGGCTAAATAAAATAAATAAGTTTAGTTAGCTCCTTATAAACATACTGTTCCAAAAATTGGTTGAGGTTTAGTAAACAGCATAGGGTTGATTTAAGTATGAGATTGTATATTCCTATAATCAAAGGTATAAAAAAATCAGAGAAGAAGACAACTGGGCAGACTGAATGGGCCAGCTATTCCTTATCCGCTACTATGTTGCATAGGGAGCAGCATGTATGTGTCTGACATATTAAACTGTAAAGATGTTGGTATCTACTTTGGAAGGGAAGAACTCTTGGAATAATATTAATAATTTATTTTAATTTCTTCTTCTAATTAGTATGCAATTAGTACTGTAAAATGCATTGAAAATGAGTTAATAACATCTGAATATTTATATAGAACTCTATATCTAAGTTAAAATAAAGGTTTAAGGACTTCACTGCAATCTTATTAAAGATTTAAACTAGTTTACACAGAATATACAATAGGATTTTAATGGGCTTGCTTTTATTCATTTTGCCATTTAGAATAAAGCACATGCATATTTAATAAAATTGTTGCAGCAAATCAAATCTGTAAAAGTACAATTTCGAATGAGTTAACTTCGTACCTAAGATGAAACATAATATTGAGAAACCATCATTCACTTTTACTGTCCCTTGACAATTGAAACCACTTTGGTTGCCAATTCAAGTAAAAATCCAGTTATGTGATTCTTTAAGAAGCTGAACATAAGCACATGATTTTGGAGAAATTAATTTTGTGGGGCAAAAATGTTCTGAAAGTACCCTATAGGAAAGGAACTTCCAGACTCATGTTGGCTCTTGGTTCCACTGCTGATATAGAAAGATATTAATAATTGGTTGCCTGTTACCCATAGGAGTTCACATAATTGGGGAGGAGGAGGCTACCTTCCCCCAATCTCTTGCCTCAGCTGTGTAATTCAGACTATGATGGGCCGTCCCAAATAGCCAATGAATCTGTCATAGAGAGATTGGTGGGACAGAGGGGCAGAGATGGAAAAGTTGGAGACTACGTACACAAGCAGGTTTAGCAATGGCAGTTCACATTGAATGTAGAAGAAACACAGACACTGAAATGAAGAAATGCATTATTGAACATTTTCTGTCTCAGGAATTCATGAAGATATTCTGCAAAGCATATTGTAATGTGTCACGGGCAAGTGAATGTTCACAAACTGAGATCAGTTGCATAGCAGGAACAGTTGTATTTTTTACATTTTACGCCAATGTTGTTTCATTTAGAGGTTTCACAAAGCTTTGCAAGTCCAGTAAACCCAACAGGGGTGCCTCAGCCTGCTTTCACCAGGTAAGTTTCTAATTAGGCTAATTCCTTCCTTAGACTCCTAGTAATTTGTACTTTTATAGCTAGGTAAATCTTTCTTCCCCTGCTGCAGGTTTTCATCCTTAGAGCACCTGTTTTGGGGCATCAGCAGACAAGTTTGCAGCAATTACTACCTTGGGTAAGTTTACGTCAGGCTCCCAACTTTTTTACTTCAGATGGGACTGCTTCATAGTTAGGCTGCTTTTCTCATCTCTGATTATTGAGGTCAGGATTATCTTTTTACTGTTAAAGGATCGAGCTCCCTTGACCCTCATTTCTGGAATTACTTTTCAAAGCCTCTGCCGTGCTGTGGAGAAGGATTGTGGCTGTGATGTTATCCTCACTCAAAACACCCAGGCAGAACCTACAAGGGAAGGAAAACCAGAAAGCGGAATGAGAAAACCTAAGGAAAATCCTAAAGGTTCTACAAGCACTACTACTCCTGGAGGATGAATTACTGAAAGAAATATTCCCTGCTCCCCCAGTTCTAGCCTTCCAACAACCACCTAACCTGAAACAAAAACTTATAAGTTGAGTGAGTTCCAAACAGAAACCCCCAAACAAGAAAATGGCACAAAGGCCTGCAAGAAGTCACTCTGCAAGTTGTGCCAGTACATCTCATACAACCCAGCAGCGACCCACATAGCAGAGACATTCAGAATAGGAGAGACTCGCATTCATGCTTCCCTATGAATATTGTGTACATGAGTCAATGCAGAAAAATGTAAAGAAGGATGCTACATTAGGTGCATTGGGAACAAGCGCTGCTGCTGCAGGTACTTCCAATTACTAAGGGAAGTTGCCTATTTAATTTTAATTTGCATTTTAAAATTCTAAATAATAGAATAGAGGGACACTTTCTATATGCAAAAATGGTGAACCAATGATTAAGGAGGACTCAGGCATTTCGTGCTGAAAATTAATTTGCACGTACAGGTGTTAGGAAGGTCCCATTTGCAGCAATCTATTTGTAGCATCTCTGTCTTTGCTTCAATTTTTTTTTTTTTTAAAGTTGTGAATCACAATTAAATAACTTTAAATTTAAGTTGAATGCTTTACTGAGTGACTGGATAGTTTTTGGTTGCAATCACGTTTTGAATCTCTTTTCTTGTTTTGTGGGCTCATAATGTTATGTTTCACAAATCAAGGTGATGTACGTGTCTTCCTAAAACATCAAAAGATATGAGTTAAAAGCAGTTTAAAATAAAACAAGCCAAGAATTAAGGAGAAGAATCAATCTTCATAGCAAAACATAAAACACTGCGGAGAAATACAGCATGACAGCTCAGTAGGTGAGCACTTCTGAAAAGAAAATCACATCCTTAGCAACCTCAAAAACAGGATACTTAAAGGGAACTTTAGGAGTACGGAAGAAAGGAAATATCTGAAATTAGGATGAAACACTTTGAAACAATAAGACCATTGCCTTTCTCACCCATTATCAGATATAGACCCTTTCAACTGCAAAGTTTTACTGTCTCATCACCTCTGTTATTTCCCCTCCCCCAAACCAGCTTTACTGAGCTGTAATTGCATATGCAGGCAGCCCAAGATCTAGATAACTCTGTACTACATAAACCCACTTTATCTTTAGGTGTTTCATCACTATCCTGATGAAGAGAATTTTAATCTCCAAAGCTCTACATAGAAATATTACATCTAAAGAAAAAAAAACTTATCACCTACAACTTTTTTGTTAACCCTGACGTCCACATATCAGTAATCAATTTACTTAATACCTTTGACACTTCTAAGGCTATTTATCTCAGTTTAGAATCTCCGTTAATCTAATTCCACAACCAGATAAACCAAACTCAATTTCTAGAAACATTGGGCCCTCTGCTAGCAAAGTGAGTTCCAGTCTGCATCCCTAGCTGTGTCCCCTGTAACACTTGCTGAGCGACTCCAGTAGTCAAGGACCACAAACTGATTGGATTTTCAGGCTTTCCCTAATGAATAAGTATGAGAGAGATTTGCATGCAAACTGCCTCAGTTGTATGCAAGTCTATTTCATGCATATTCATTTGGGTTATCCTAAATACCAGACCAGTTTATGGTGCTCAAGAACTGCAATTGCCCACCTTTGCTCTAGCAGCCAGCAAAGAACTGTAAAAAGAAAAAACCCTCCCTTAGAATTACTCTTATAGCTTAATTAGACAATGTATCATGCTCCAGGATAGGCCAGGATAATATTCTCTAATGAAAGATCAATCCCTATTGGGTAATGGTTATGCTAGTGATTCCACATGTTTTTAAGGGTGAGACATCAGCAACTTGTCATGGCATCCTGACTTATCAGATTCATTAAATTCTTTGCTACTGTACTGTACACACCTCGTTAGTAAATTTAACTAAAAATTCTGAGGTTGATATTCAGTAAGCTGACTAATGGATAAGTTATCCAGCTGCAGTTAGCTGTATAGCTTGACCCAGATATATTCAGTGGGATAATCATCACACTGAAAATCCCTGATTAAAGTTATCTGGCTATCTGTCTCTGGATAACTTTCAGCCTAACCAGATGCCTTGTGAATATCTCTGATTAAGTTTAAAATGAACCATATTTATGTGGCTGAATATGTTTAGCATTAACCAGCTATATTCAGTTAGGTGAACTGCAGGTTAGAAAAAATAAAAGGTCATAGGTCCCCCAATCAAGCTCGAAATCCTGGGCTGGGCCAACCCTGCAGCCCCCATCCCACCCAATCCCTCAAATTTATCTTAAAAAGTGTATTTTAAAGGGCTGGTACTGACCTCCTCTTCCCCCCTCCACACACCTGCTCCCTAGTCCTGCCAAAATTTGCCTTCCTGTTCCCCTCCCTTCCCCAACACTCCAGCCCTAAACCTCCCACTTTTCCAGTTCCTTTAAACTCTATAGTTCTTGAGCCCAGATCACAGTGGCAGCCTTCTGCGACCTGGGCTGCGAATTTCCAGCATTGCTAGGGGATGACACTGAAGCTCCACTAGCAACGGTGTCATCAACACGCCAATGCACTGAGTGAGGGATAAGGCAGCATGTGCTCAGTGGCATGAAGACTCTCAATCATAGAGTGAGAGATACAGCAGGAAGCACAGTGTCATCAACACGCCAATGCACTGAGTGAGGGATAAGGCAGCATGTGCTCAGTGGCACGAAGACTCTCAATCATAGAGTGAGAGATACAGCAGGAAGCACAGTGTCATCAACACGCCAATGCACTGAGTGAGGGATAAGGCAGCATGTGCTCAGTGGCATGAAGACTCTCAATCATAGAGTGAGAGATACAGCAGCAGGCACAGTGTCATCAACACGCCAATGCACTGAGTGAGGGATAAGGCAGCATGTGCTCAGTGGCATGAAGACTCTCAGTCATAGAGTGAGAGATACAGCAGCAGGCACAGTGTCATCAACACGCCAATGCACTGAGTGAGGGATAAGGCAGCATGTGCTCAGTGGCATGAAGACTCTCAATCATAGAGTGAGAGATACAGCAGGAAGCACAGTGTCATCAACACGCCAATGCACTGAGTGAGGGATAAGGCAGCATGTGCTCAGTGGCACGAAGACTCTCAATCATAGAGTGAGAGATACAGCAGGAAGCACAGTGTCATCAACACGCCAATGCACTGAGTGAGGGATAAGGCAGCATGTGCTCAGTGGCACGAAGACTCTCAATCATAGAGTGAGAGATACAGCAGGAAGCACAGTGTCATCAACACGCCAATGCACTGAGTGAGGGATAAGGCAGCATGTGCTCAGTGGCATGAAGACTCTCAATCATAGAGTTACAGCAGCAGGCACAGTGTCATCAACACGCCAATGCACTGAGTGAGGGATAAGGCAGCATGTGCTCAGTGGCATGAAGACTCTCAATCATAGAGTGAGAGATACAGCAGCAGGCACAGTGTCATCAACACGCCAATGCACTGAGTGAGGGATAAGGCAGCATGTGCTCAGTGGCATGAAGACTCTCAATCATAGAGTGAGAGATACAGCAGGAAGCACAGTGTCATCAACACGCCAATGCACTGAGTGAGGGATAAGGCAGCATGTGCTCAGTGGCATGAAGACTCTCAATCATAGAGTGAGAGATACAGCAGGAAGCACAGTGTCATCAACACGCCAATGCACTGAGTGAGGGATAAGGCAGCAACAAGTGGGATGATGACACGGCAGTGTGCTGCGCCAAGAAAGCAACACAACAACAAAACGGGCCAGGAAGGAGCAGTAAACGTGGTGACAAGATGCTGAGGCATCCAGAGAGGAGTAGGGAAGAAGAGGGTTTTTCTTTTTTAAATTTTGTTGTTTTTGGGTTTGTTTGTTTCTTTTTTGGGGGGGGGGGGGGGAAACCAAAAACCTTTATGAAAACTACAGAGTGGAAGGATACTGGGAGCTGATGTGGGCAGGAAGAGTGGCAACACTACTCCTGGAGGCTGAATTACTGAATCAGCAGGGCACTGAATCAGAACAGGCAACAGGATCACGCCGGGCAGTGGCAGGAATCATGGCAAGGGAGAACAAGTGAAGCAGTGATAGACCTATTTCCTCATAGCTGGTTTCGGAGGCATTGCTAGGTACCTAGATGATCTGGGGCAGGAGGCCATAAGCCCTCCTCTTCCCCCTCCCTGAGAGTTTGATAATCAACTTAATCCTGATCAGCCGCCTCCTTTGCTCCCCAAGAATAATCCTATAAAAACACATAATTTGGACATCACATGAATGATCTCTGTTCTAAACTCCATTGTAGCTGTCATCGGGGATTTAACATTATATGACCGATAACAAGGAAACTACCCTATTAGTTCAATGCTGGTGGGAGGTCCAGTGGCTCTCTCCACACTCACCTTTTGCCATATTCCATCCATGCAAAGACTGAACACCCCGCTCACAAGACAGGAGGCACTGCTACAAACATTTTGCACCATTGTCGCAAGGTGCTGGGCATGTATGTCTGTGGCATCTCTAGACAGAGGGACCTTGTAAGAAACAAAGAAACGCCTGGTCAGTTTTAACCATGTAATAAACCTATCATCACTAAAATTATTTGAGAGCATCAGTCAATAAACATTCTTCTATATGGGAGTTGTTTGGGGGTCTATACAAGATAGAACAGAATCCAAATATAAATGCTGCACCTCAGGTTCTACAATACCCTGCATTCACAGAAACTCTCCTAACTGGGGGTCTATACAAGATAGAACAGAAAAGGAGGCGAACCGGGCTCGTCCCGGAGTCGCCGAAAATAACACAGGGTCGGGTGGGGAGGCAGGCAGCTGGGAGGGGGGGAGGGGTGAGTAGGGGAGGAGGGACGGGGGACCAATGGCAGCTGGCAATTTGAAAAGCCGCGCTGCCATTGGACAAGGAGATTAGGAAGGGAGCAGAGCGCATAGGGAACGGTCATTGAGGCATTCGGCAGCAAGGAAAGCGGAGGCGATTTTGCTTCTCTTGCCTTGCTGGTACCGAATCCTCTGGTCGGGTTCCGTGGTCCCAGAGCTGCCTGCGGCTTGGGTCTCTTTGACATGCGGCGCGAAAAATCCAAAAGTGCAAGCCGGCCTCCCGCGGGACCGCGAGCCCGCCCGCCGGCGAGGTCGCGGTCGGCCCGCGCCACGACTGCGAGGGAGAGTTCCGGCCCTCCCCACGTGAGTACGGTGGCTACTGCTCCTTCGGCGCCTCTCCTCTCGGTCCCGGTCCCCCCCATAGCCTCTCTCACCCGAATCAGAGAGATATGGGATGAGAGTGGGCCGGAGGCCGAAGTCGGGCCGTGTCCTAGCCCTCCGTCTCGCCCCCCTTTGAGCGCGCCTATACCCCCCCCCTCCGGTACGGTCGGGACTGCCCATACCTTTACTTTTTTGGGCCGTCCCCTGCGCGACGTACTGAGCCCGGTCGCTGAGCCCGTGGTCCTTCCATCAGCCCCTGCTGCTTCTGCTCCAGCTGCCCCGGTCTCCGTCCGCCCCCGAGACCCACGTGTTGCTTCCACCCCACGGGCTCCGTGGCTTCCTAGGCCCCTGGTAGATTCCGGCTCGCGCGGTCGCCGCTCCACCCGCCCCCCCGCGCCCCGTGGCCGGCTCACCCTAAGCCCCCCCCGGAGGTCCTCGTGGCGCCGTGCGGCGTCCCACCCCGGCGTTTCCGCCGGCAAGACACGAGGTGGACTGCTGCCTGCCTCAACCAGGCCAGGACGGCCTCGGGACGCCTTGGCGGACGCGCAGTTCCCCACCCCCGGGTACACTTCCCTGCAGGCTGCCCCGAGTGCCCCCTCACTTCCTACAGCCTTTAGTACCTCACACGAGGCTGCTGCTGTGTCTGCCTTCCTGGAGAGGATGGCAAGGGCCGGCTACGGATTTGTCCCGCTCGCTGAGGCTCCCCAGGGTTTTGGGACATGGCAGGCCGGCCCGGCCCCCCCCTCCCCCTTGGGTGGCCTAATGTTTCCGCTTGGCGGGGCAGCAGCCGGCGCTGATTCCCTGCGGGCGGGTGTGCCACCGGCTGGCCCAATGGATGGCGATTAGCGTGGCGACGGGGGGCTTGCTGTGCCCCCGGATGAGGAGCGCCCAGGTCCGTCCCGTCAGGAGGCCTGGCGAGACCATGCGGCTGCCGGCTTCCTGGTCCCCGATGGCATCGTTCCCGGAGGAGATCCAGCGGCCGGTGTGAGCGGAGCGAGGTGCGGTGACGTTGCCAGGGACGTGGTGGCTGCAGGTAAGTCCGCTAAGGCATCTGGGGGTTTAGGGGTTACAGCTCGGGGCAAGAGGTCCCGGCCCGCCTCCCGTTCCCCTTCTTCCTACTCGGCATCCAGCTCCAGTGAGGGCACGGCGCACGCGCGGCTCGCCGTCGATGAGGGTTCGAAATGCGATGTTGGCCATTCAGCTTTGGCGTCCTTGACCGAATTATGGGAGGAGGTGCCTAGGCGGCTGGTCAAACGCATTCGGAAACGAAAATTTGTTAATATCTTCAGGTTGCTGGAGGGCCGCCGGGGGGGGGAAGAAAGGCTCCAAGAAGGCCAAGAAACGTACTAGACGGCGCGGTACTGGGCCTCGGATTGCCAAAAACATCGTTAATTGGGTGCGCGGTTTCTTGCGGCTGGCCAGCGTGGTCAGTCATTTTGATGCTTCCCAGTACGGCTCTCTCCTATCCTATGCGGATAGTATACTTGGTGCCTTTCGCGACTACGATGGTTGGGCCTGGCTCAACTACGATGAGAAGTTTCGCGACAAAATGGCGGGGAATCAGTTTATGTCCTGGGGGTCCCAGGACATTCACCTCTGGCTCACTCAAATGACTAATAAAGGGGTGCTGTCCAGCCGGAGTGGCTTGTGAGCGGGGGGCGCGGGTGCTCCGGCGCATGCGGATTCCACTGGTGTCACTGCGGCGCAGTCCTTTCGGACCGGCGCAGGGCGTAAAAGCGAGCCTGGGGTTAAAGGTACGGGGGCCGGAACCGACATTTGCTGGCGGTTCAATAAGCTTACGTGTCTCTTCCCCGAATGCAAATTTCGGCATGCCTGTGCCACGTGTGGTGGATCTCATTCCGCCCTTAGGTGCACCCAAGGGCAAGGAGCCGGGGCCGCTAAAGGCGCCCAATGATTGGTCCGTGCATTGCAAAGCCGATTCTCCGATAATCCTGGCTGAGCTGGTTGCGTCCTTACAGCATTACCCGGATCGGGCGGCGGCTCGGCTTTTATCCGATGGCTTTCGTTTTGGTTTTCGCATTCCTTATGTTGGTCCTGGTTCTGGGGGGAGGGCAAGGAATTCTCGTTCTGCTTCCCAGTTAGCTCCAGTGGTTAGAGCCAAGTTGATGGACGAGCTTGCGTTGGGACGAATAGCCGGCCCGTTTTTGGGCAAGCCTTTTGAGGTGATGCATTTGTCGCCACTGGCGGTTATCCCCAAGAAGGTGCCGGGTAAATTCCGCCTTATTCTTAACCTGTCTGCCCCGCGTGGTTCTTCCGTTAATGATTTTATCCCTCCGGAGGCCTGCGCCGTTTCCTACGCCTCCTTTGATGATTCGGTCGACTTGGTTCGCCCAGCAGGTCCAGGGGCTCTTCTGGCGAAAGCGGACATTGAATCCGCTTTTCGTTTGCTCCCCATTCACCCGCACAGTTTTCCGTTGCTCGGCTTTTATTTTGACGGTCGCTATTTTGTTGATCGCTGCCTCCCCATGGGTTGTGCGGTCTCCTGTGCGTTGTTCGAGGCCTTCAGTACGTTTGTTCATTGGGCCACGAATACTCATAATGCCTGCGCGGCTTCCGTCCATTATTTGGATGACTTTCTGTTTGTCGGCCTGGGGGCAGACAATACGTGTCGCCGCCAATTGGATGGTTTCCTTTGCACAGCCGAGCGTCTCGGTGTCCCCATCGCTCATGACAAAACGGAAGGTCCGGTGACCCGGTTGACTTTTCTTGGGATCGAGTTGGATTCCATAGCCATGTCTTGCCGGCTGCCGGTTGCAAAGCTTGTGCAGCTTCAGGGGTTGATTGCGATCGTTAAAGGGGCGGCGAAGGTCATGTTAACTCAGCTGCAAGCCTTAATTGGCTCCCTTACGTTTGCGTGCCGAGTAATACCGATCGGTCGTGCGTTTATTCGCCGCCTCTCTGCTCGGACGGCTGGAGTACGGGCCGGTCATCATTTTATACGCGTTACCAAGGCGGTGCGAGACAAGTTGACTGTTTGGGACGAATTTCTCGCTTCCTTCAATGGGGTTTGCATCATGCAAGCTTCCGGAGGTGTCTAATGAGGCCCTGTCACTGTATTCGGACGCGGCGGGGGCGTCTGGTTTGGGGCTGTATTTCCGGGGCAAATGGTGCGCGGAGCGGTGGCCGGCGAGTTGGGTCGAGGCCGGCACGGTCAAGAATATTACCTTACTGGAACTCTTCCCCATCCTGGTGGCGCTGACGCTGTGGGGTGAGGAGTTAGCTAACAAACGCGTGGTGTGGTGGTGCGACAATCTGGGAGTCGTTCAGGTAGTCAACAAGCTAGCGGCAAAGTGCCCTAAGGTTTCGGCTTTAGTGCGGGAATTGGTGATGTTATGTCTCAGATGGAATGTTACCGTTAAGGCGCGCCATGTTCCTGGCACCATGAACATCATTGCTGACGCTCTCTCTCGTTTTAAGTGGGACGTCTTTCGAGCAGCTGCTCCGCACGCCCGCCGCACTGGGGATCGGGTTCCGGTCTGCCTTTGGACGCTTGGCACTCTGTGACGTCGGACCTCGTTCAGCGCTCAGTGGCTCCAGCTACCTGGAAGGCCTACCTCTCCGGCAGACGTTATGTGACTCATTTTTTGTTATCTTCCGGGTGGACAGGGGGGGACGTGCGGGAGGGCGACGTCGTTCGTTTTGTCCTGTGGGCGAAACAGGCGGGGTTTTCGGTAGCTTCGGTCCGGAGCCAGCTGGCTGGCTTTGCCTTCTTCCACAAACTGGCAGGGTTTGATAGCCCGTTGCGTAGTTTTTTGGTGCGGAAGCTCTTGGCTGGCTGGGGACGGGCAGCGGGCCGTCGGCGGGATCGGCGACGGCCTATCCGTTTTCCGGAGCTGCTCCAGATTACCGCGGCTTTGCCACGGATCTGTCGCTCCGCGTTCGAGTTCGCCTTGTTCCGGTTGGCTTTCGCGTGGGCTTTCTTTGGGGCGTTCCGGCTCGGAGAGCTCGTGGCGCAGTCAAACGGGGAAGGGGGCGCTTCGGGTCTTTTCGTGCGTGATGTCTGTGTATATGAGCATAGCGTGACGCTGCGTCTGCGGCGCTCCAAGACGGATCAGGCGGGTGTAGGGGCGTGGATTTCCTTACCGCGCGCCCCCTATGCCCGGTTCGGACTGCGCTGCAGTACGTGGCCTTGCGGCCGCAGGCTGGGCAGCATTTTTTAGTGCATGCGGATGGGACTCCTTTAACGCGTTTTCAGTTTTCGGCGGTGCTGCGGAAAGTCGTGACATTCTTAGGGTGGGACGCGGGTTGTTATACTTCGCATTCTTTTTGTATCGGCGCTGCCACGGCGGTGGCCGAGCTGGGGTGGGCGCCTGCCCACATTCAAGCGTTAGGTAGGTGGAAGTCGAATGTGTTCCGGGCATACGTGCGGCCGGGCCGGGGGAGGGGGATGGGGCCGGGGGTCGGCGGGACGGAGCGGTAATCGATGTCTTTTATCTTTCAGACCGGCTCGCGGCGCCGCCCAGAGACTGTGCTTGGATCGTGGGCCACTCTTTTGTTCATCGGGCTCAACGTCGCGCTCGGAAGCGACCCTACGGGGAGAATCTGCACGTGGCTGCACTGGAGGAGGGCATTGTGCGCTGGCTGGGAAAAGGGGGCATGAAATGGGATGGATTGTGTGACTTCTTGCAAGGCAAAGTAGAGGCATTCGGCCTCCCGAGATTCCTTATTATTCATTTGGGCGGGAACGACATTGGTCACCTCACCTGTCGTGCGTTCATTAAAATTATCCGTAAGGACCTCGCGTTTCTCCTGAATCGCTTACCCACCATGTAATTGGGGTGGTCGGACATCATCATTCGCCTGCGCCACCAGGAGGAGCCCATGTGGCGCCACGGTGTCAAAAAGTTGAATCGCCAAATTGGCAAATGGCTGGTGCGGGAAGGTGGGTTTTGGATCAGGCACGACTGGTCGTGGGATGTCTTAGAGGGGTACTTCCTGGGCGATGGGGTGCACCTTTCTGACATTGGACTGGATCTCTTCAACAATGCCTTGGAAGAAGTCCTTCAGTCACAGCTGCAAGTTAGGCCGCAGTGGGGGAACAAGGGCATTTAATTTGCCTTGTTGGTGGCGGTAAACCCGAGCCCTATGTGTTTGTGTATTATTTGTAATTGGGAAGGGCACGTTGGAGGGGGGTAATGCTCGTGCAGCTTGGGGCTGCTGCACGAGAAGGCCTAAAGAGCAAGGGGGGGGGCCGATGCTCAGGCCGCAAACTTACCCTCGCCGATGATGTGGCGGGGTAGGTGAAGGGGGGGGGGGGCTCCAAGATGCTTACCATTGGGCCGCGATGGTAGGTGAAGAATGGCATGCGGCAGAGGAGGTGGAGGAGGTGGAGTTTAATTTTGGACCAATGTTAAATGTGGCTCGGGTTAGGTTTAATAAACTGCGGCCTTATTTGTTATGCCAATCAGTGGTGGTGTTTAATTTGTTATGGTAAGTGCGTGAAATGTTGGAGGGCATGCCTGAACGACTGGTCCCGAGTACTTGTGTTAAAGGAGGCAAACCGGGCTCGTCCCGGAGTCGCCGAAAATAACACAGGGTCGGGTGGGGAGGCAGGCAGCTGGGAGGGGGGGAGGGGTGAGTAGGGGAGGGGGGACGGGGGACCAATGGCAGCTGGCAATTTGAAAAGCCGCGCTGCCATTGGACAAGGAGGTTAGGAAGGGAGCAGAGCGCATAGGGAACGGTCATTGAGGCATTCTGCAGCAAGGAAAGCGGAGGCGATTTTGCTTCCCTCCCTCCCGCCCTTCAATCTTTCGGCGCTGTTTGTTTCCCTGTTATTGGTTCGTCGCAGTTGGCGGTAAACCCGAGCCCTATGTGTTTGTGTATTATTTGTAATTGGGAAGGGCACGTTGGGGGGGGGGGGTAATGCTCGTGCAGCTTGGGACTGCTGCACGAGAAGGCCTAAAGAGCAAGGGGGGGGGCCGATGCTCAGGCCACAAACTTACCCTCGCCGATGATGTGGCGGGGTAGGTGAAGGGGGGGGGGCTCCAAGATGCTTACCATTGGGCCGCGATGGTAGGTGAAGAATGGCATGCGGCAGAGGAGGTGGAGGAGGTGGAGTTTAATTTGGACCAATGTTAAATGTGGCTCGGGTTAGGTTTAATAAACTGCGGCCTTATTTGTTATGCCAATCAGTGGTGGTGTTTAATTTGTTATGGTAAGTGCATGAAATGTTGGAGGGCATGCCTGAACGACTGGTCCCAAGTACTTGTGTTATCCAAATATAAATGCTGCACCTCAGGTTCTACAATACCCTGCATTCACAGAAACTCTCCTAACAAAGGGTACAGAGCAGAACTAGGATACTTTCCCTTACTACTCACCAAAGATTAATAACATTCAAATTCTTATGTCATCTCAGAAGCAGAGACTCAAACTCACTCTGCTACTAGGAACATTATGAAATAATATACATATGTGTATATATATATATGTGTGTGTGTGTGTGTGTGTGTAAAGAAGCCAGACTCTGTATGCAGTGAATCAATGGAAAAACAGAAGCATCACCATTTCTCATAAAACATCAACAATTTTTACTAGTACAATTTTTATTAGTACAGTTTGAATATTAGGATTTATATTTCTTAAACAATTTAAGAAATATAAATCCTAATATTCAAACTGTACTAATAGAAAGAATACATATTTCAAAACTGCTGATAAATAGAAACATCTAATAATTAAAAAGTCTTATAAAAATATGCCAAACACCAATAAAATATTTCAAAATAACTGACGCATCAGATAATACCAAATAATTAAAACTCATAAGGATAAAAATTCCCTGCTTTCCTTATGTGGGAAATTTTGATTTGTAGTGGGGGGAGGGTGGACACACAAATTTTATTGATTCTCTGTCATAATATTCTATAATGTTAATTCTCTCTCACACAAACACACTCGCTCTCACATACACTCATATAGGCTCTTTCTGCTTCACACACACACATGCTTTCACATATAGGCTCTCTGACACACACACCCTCTCTCTCACATACATGTTCTCACATATACTCTATTTTTCACACACTCATGTACTCTCACACACATTCACTATATCACACACTTATGCTTGCTCTCAGACATACTCTCTCTCACACACACACATGCTCTCTTACACATTCTCTCCTCCCTTCTCTATCTCTTTCACACACAAACTCCCTTTCTCACTCGCACAGGCTCCCTAACTCACATATGCTGTTTCTCTCTGTCTATCCCACACACAAATACATACACAAACTCTTAGAGGCTCCTTCATATATACACATAAAAGACCAATGTAATAAGCCACACTGAACCTACCAGGTTTTTGGTGATGTAATACGGGTTTTAGTGAAAAATAAATTTGCACTAAGAAACCCGTAAAATGCAAATCGCATATAAAAAAAACTATTATAGGATAATGCAGAGAGCCATGTTAGCAAGGAGTCATTTTAGTGCATGTTTTTTTTTAACATGAGCAATATAATGCCAGGATCAGTCAGGATTAAAACTTGAGTCACATTTCTGGTGGTCATTTTAGTCTATTGTGTTGTTGTGTGCAGGTGCCTCTCTGTGGCAAACATGGATTACGTGTAGTTTTTTTTTTTATGGTTTGGTACATTTTGTGGGTGAGCCAAAGAATTAGAGCAGCTGAAGCTTTAGAACAAAGAAGAGAGAGGGAAGAAAGCGAAATAAGACGCTGTATCACCAAAGAAGAAAGGAGGGTCTGAAAGGAGCAAGCTGTCCTGCCTCAAGCCATTCGCAGAAGAGCACACAGGCAGTGCATATTTCACCTAAGAACAGCACCACTGGGGTTACCAGAGACAGATATGGTGTGAACATATAGACTGATCTCCAGGGCAATTCCTTCTCTCTATGAAGAAATCAGAGATGACATTAATCCTCTAACCGATTATGGACGTGCATTCCAGGCCTGGTCAAGTTCTCACTACCTTGCATTTTCTTGCCACTGGCTCATTCCAGAATGCAATGGCTATGGTGGCTGGCATGGACCATTTCAGTCAGGGCTTTGATGAAGAGGGTCAGGGACTACATCAGGTAGGTAACCCACAAGCAGCTTAAGGAGTGGCAACTGATGAAGCATATTGTTTTCAATATAGCTGGCATGCTGAATCTGATAACAAAGTTTGTTTAGAAAGATTTTGTTGTATCATTTTTTGATTATTTAAGTTGTAGCTGATATAACGATTTGTGGAGCCAGCTTTTTAGTTTATGTAGTACCATGAAGCGTTTCCACTCCCTGAATTTTCAAGTTGTGTGCAATGCGGACATGAAGATCCTCAGTGCTGTCTCAAATTTTTATGGAAGCGGCCACGACTTCTTCATTTTTGTGCAGTCGGTGCTGAAAATATGGCAAAAGATGTTTGCTTGGCAACAGGTACATTTTAAAATGAGCGTGCACGCACCCATAAACGTGCATATTGGCACGAGAGCAAAGATGCGCTTAATTTTATATTGTGCGTGCAAGTTCACATGTACCATTTAAAATATCCCTGCTGTGCGTACTCACACAAGTGGAAAGAAGAAAGAGAGAGAGGGACAATCTGACACTCTATATATCTCCCACTGTAAGAGAGGCACTTTCAACTCAGGGTGGTTTGGGGGGGAAGGGTGGTGCTACAAGGGTCTACAGACCCTTGCGCCCTAGGCAGACCAATGTAACACTGCCCCCCCGCCCCCCAAAACCTAGCCTGAGTTGAAAGTGTCCCTCATACAGTGGGAGATATATAGAGTGTCAGATTGTCTCTCTGTCTATCTTGCTCTCTCTCTCTCTCCCTCTTTCCTCCCTCCAACACCCCCCCACCCCCACCCCCTGGTGTTCAGGACCCCTCTGGCTCCAAATTTCCAGACTTGCGCCTCATCAGGACCAGTAGTAAAGTTACGCAGGTAACATGGTACACGTTGCCATGTTCAGCATTTGCAAAATTTGGGGTTATGAGTGTAAGTCTTGGCCCCACCCCAGAATGCCCATTCCCTGCACCTTTTTTGCCTCCTTATTCTTGACGCACGGACAGGGGCGTGGTGGGGGCTGGACAGGACACCGATTATTGGGCCCTGTCATGACGAAGCGCATGCCAGCAGCTGGCCGGCGCATGGAACTTACTTCTATTCAGATGAAGTAAGTTCCAAAATAAAAAGAAAAAAGGTAGGAAGAAGGATTTTAAGAGGCAGGGAGGAGAGGGGAAAAGGGAGGTAAAGTAGGTAGGGGGTAGGGAAGTTCCCTCCCAGTCTGCTTCAATAAAGGAGCAGACTGGGAGGGAACTGAGCAAAGGCCCAATCACATTGCTACGTGATTTTTTAAAAATCCCTGTTATGGCTGCCGGTTGCAGACCACCGCGACCGGGGCCAGCCACTCACCCGCGGAGTCGGGATGCTCCCAGGGCGCCCGCAGGAGCGGGCAGCCGGCTCCGGCATTCGGAGCGCGGCCATGGCCTCTGCTGAGGCCTGGCCGTGTCCCTGCCGACATTCTCTGCTGCTGGCTCCTCCCCCGCCAAGCCTGCTTAGAGCCGCACGCGTGGCTAAGCAGGATTCTTAAAGGGACCACTACCAGATATTGATTTTAGCTTCTTCTGGGGAACCCCCTGCTGGTTCACTATTTAAAGGCAAGGTCTGCCCCTCAGACCTTGCCTTGGTATCCTGGCTCCTGGTTGGTGTTGTTCCTGAGTTCCCTGTTCCTGGACTCCACTTCTTGTGTTCCGTGGTGTCGTCCTTCTGGTCCTAGTTCCTGCTTCTCCTATTGTTGGACGGACTCTCCTATTGTTGGACGGACTCTGGTCCTAGTTCCTGCTTCTCCTATTGTTGGACGGCTTACAACCCTTCTCCTGGCTTCGACCACTGGACCGGCTTCCGACCCTTCTCTCGACTTCGACCACTGGACCGGCTTCCGACCTTTCCTTGGCTCCGACTTACGGATTGCATTACGAACTGCTGGAGGCAGAAGCGGCCTGGACACCATGACCTGCAGGAGGCGCCTGCATCCAGACCTATCTTCAGTCCTCAGGAAGTCTCCTGTCCAAGTGGCTCGGGTCCCTACAGGCTCCTCCTGGGGGGACCGTGAGTTTCCAGTGGCAAAGTAACTGTTCAACATATGCTTCTTGCATCTGGATCCATCTTCAGTCTTCAGGAAGTCTCCTAAGTCCAAGCGGCTCGGGTCCCTACAGGCTCCTCCTGGGGAGACTGTGAGCTTCCGTTGGCCTTGCCTTCCGACGGTAGGGACCTAAGAGAGTTTATTCTCCCTTAAGTAACATCAACTCTACCTCGGACTAAGGGTCCACCGTCAGTTTCATAACAATCCCCACCTTGCACGCGTGAGTTGCCACCCACACACAGATGTGTGGGCTGATATAAAATCAGCCTCGCATGTGCGCGTGTGTAGCAGATTTTTTAACACGCGTGCATTGGCGCACGCATGTTATAAAATCTGCATGTCCATGTGCCGGGAACCGTGTGCTTCTTATAAATCCACCTTTTAGCTTCCAAATTGCATGCAACATATCTTAATTGCAAAAAACGCAAGAAAAAGTGAAATCCATTCAACTGAAATATTTCTTGAAAGGTTGTCCAGGAACAAAAAAAACCCTTCTTCAAATAAATGAGAGAATGATTTTAACGATGAATTACCAGTCATATCACTGATTTTAATGGGCCATAGTTTAACTAACTTTCCATATCCTAAAAGCAGAGTCTACTTTAGATCCAAAATAACCCTTATAAGGGGACTCACCTCAAGGATACCATCTTCCATGGACACCTTATGCCCTATACCCAAATTTAGTCCAGTGCTGACAAGGATTCAGAGTGGGCCATTGCTCCAGTAAACAAAATAAAACCACCTTATAATATCCTTGAAAATCAGGGAAATTAATCCCATAATCATCTTTCTGTCATTCCATGGTAGACAATGGAATGTGGGCCCTTCTCTCCCCCACACAAAAAACTGGATAGTATACTATTCAAATCTCGAAAAAAAACTACTAGGGAGAAAAATCGGTAACAACAAATAGATAAAAGACTCCTAGAAGCCAATTCATATGAATAATATTAGCCTTTCCATCCAACTCACAGGCAAATGTTTCCATCTGCCTCCATCCTCCTTAAACTTAAAATGGTTTCAAATTCAATGATAAAAGATCCTCAAAGTCTCAAAAGCAGAAATATGAACCCCTAAATATTTAATCTTTTTCAATGGCCAATGAAAAGGACACTGTGCTAAACCTTGCCTCTTTTGGGAATGGAGCGTACCTAAAGGCATTAATTAAGATTTGGATAGATTAATTTTATAACTTGAAATTGCCAATATTCCTTTAATATTGACAATAAACCCTGGATGGACCTAGGCAAATCTAACATATATACCAGCACATCATCTGCACGTAAAGCTACCTTCTACTCATATCCTTCCATGATCACCCTAACAACCTCTTGAGAGAGACTTATATACTATGCCAAGGATTCAATAACCAATGCAAACAGGAGAGGTGATGCGCCTGTCGGTCGCAGACAGCTATGACCTTTGCTGCTCACCTCTCTTTTCCCTGCACCAGCGATTCTCGAAGCCATGGTAGCCTCAGCCTGCAAATGCCGCCTTCCCCGGGACATCATGGGCGATTCCGTCGGCCATATTGAATCGGGGATTACTTAGGGCCCCCGCGCGCCCGGCGCTCTCTTATTCACATCATGGCAGGAACCTCGGAGGCATCCCCTCTGCATGATGTCACCCGCAAGAAGTATTTAACCCATCCAGCCTATGCTTCCTACGAGTTAGCAAGGACTTTGTTACTGCTTATTCCACTCCATTTGGAGACGCTTCGCTTCACTTCTTAAACTGTTTCCTGAATTCCTGGACTTAGAACGCCTCAGGTACCCGCTCCTCGGGGGACCTGTCACATTCTAGCTATCCACTCCTCAGAGAGCCTTCCTGTCTGGAGATTCTTATCCTTATTCAGGATCCTCCCAGTTCAGCCTTGTGAGTGTTATCTTGCTGATGGAACCGCCGGTGTACCCCGTGCCTCGGGCCACTATCGTGCTCAACCCAGCTACCTTTCTATGCTCCAGAGTAAGTACCATCATCTACTTCACTCTGCTGATCTGCTGTACCTCTCTGAAACACTACTCGCTGATCTTCGGCACACCTCGCTCTGTGGGCCACTACCGGATCTACCCTGAGGGATATCATCAAGAGAGGAGTTTCCTGGCGTACCCCGTTCTGCGGGCCACTACCAGGGATATCATCATTGAGCATCCTTACTACTCTGGACTGTGTCTTCTCTCCATGCTGTGGGTACTACCCACGATTCCAGTATAATAAAGTCTCTTACATCTGTGTCCGTCTCAGCTGAGGCCATGCCTATCATAGTGAGTCCCCACAGGGCTCCCCCTTGTGGGTAGAGTCAGCTCTCACTACGATCCAGGGTCCACAACCACACCAGATTATAACAAGAGGTGACAAGGGGCAGCCCTGTTTAGTTCCCCTTCTAATGAGAATTTGTCAGAAATGATCCCGTTCACATTTATTGCCGCTACTGGAGAGATGTAGAGAGCTTTAATCCACTTTTGCAAATTGATCCCCAAACCAAAACCTGCACTCCTCCTGCCAACACTGCTTCTAAAAATGTCTACTCTACCCTATTGAATGATTTATCTGCTTCCAGTGACAAGGAGGCTGATTGTCTCCCTCTGTGCTTCTCATGATCTACAAAGGCAAGTATACAGCACATTATCACTAAATCTCCTCTCAGAAATAAAACCCACCTGGTCCCAATTTACTAATAGCTTCATAAATTTATCTAATCTACTCGCAAAGATTTTAGTGAAAAGTTTCATATCTATTTTCAGTAATGAAATTGGATGTAGGAAGCACATTTGTCTTTAGATTTACTCTCTTTGGGAATCACCGTAATCACTGCTTCATACATTGTAGGTAGCAAGACCCCCTCCATCTAACACATTCTGAAAAACATGTTACCACAGGTGCTAATTGCTCAGCAAATTTCTTATAAAACTCCACTCCAAACCCATCTTTTCCACATCCTTTCCCATTATTCAAAGCCTTAATAGTCGTAAGGACCTCTGAGGAAATCAAAGGTCTATCTAGTTCTACCGAAAGCCTTTCAGGTAATTTGGTCAGCCCAACCTTCTGCAAATATTCAACATAAGAACATAAGAAAATGCCATATTGGGTCAGACCAAGGGTCCATCAAGCCCAGCACCCTGTTTCCAACAGTGGCCAATCCAGGCCATAAGAACTTGGCAAGTACCCAAAAACTAAGTCTATTTCATGTTACCATTGCTAATGGCAGTGGCTGTTCTCTAAATGAACTTAATAGCAGGTAATGGACTTCTCCTCCAAGAACTTATCCAATCCTTTTTTAAACACAGCTATATTAACTGCACTAACCACATCCTCTGGCAACAAATTCCAGAGTTTAATTGTGCGATGAGTAAAAAAGAACTTTCTCCGATTAGTTTTAAATGTGCCCCATGCTAACTTCATGGCGTGCCCCCTAGTCTTTCTATTATTCGAAAGAGTAAATAACCGATTCACATCTACCCGCTGTAGACCTCTCAGAATTTTAAACATCTCTATCATATCCCACCTCAGCCGTCTCTTCTCCAAGCTGAAAAGTCCTAACCTCTTTAGTCTTTCCTCATAGGGGAGCTGTTCCATTCCCCTTATCATTTTGGTAGCCCTTGTCTGTACCTTCTCCATCGCAATGTATCTTTTTTGAGATGCGGCGACCAGAATTGTACACAGTATTCAAGGTGCGGTCTCACCATGGAGCGATACAGAGACATTATGACATTTTCCGTTTTATTCACCATTCGCTTTCTAATAATTCCCAACATTCTGTTTGCTTTTTTGACTGCCGCAGCACACTGAACCGACGATTTCAATGTGTTATCCACTATGATGTCTAGATCTCTTTCTTGGGTTGTAGCACCTAATATGGAACCCAACATTGTGTAATTATAGCATGGGTTATTTTTCCCTATATGCATCACCTTGCACTTATCCACATTAAATTTCATCTGCCATTTGGATGCCCAATTTTCCAGTCTCACAAGGTCTTCCTGCAATTTATCACAATCTGCTTGTGATTTAACTACTCTGAACAATTTTGTGTCATCTGTAAATTTGATTATCTCACTCGTTGTATTTCTTTCCAGATCATTTATAAATATATTGAAAAGTAAGGGTCCCAATACAGATCCCTGAGGCACTCCACTGTCCACTCCCTTCCACTGAGAAAATTGTCTATTTAATCCTACTCTCTGTTTCCTGTCTTTTAGCCAGTTTGCAATCCACGAAAGGACATCGCCACCTATCCCATGACTTTTTACTTTTCCTAGAAGCCTCTCATGAGGAACTTTGTCAAACGCCTTCTGAAAATCCAAGTATACTACATCTACCGGTTCACCTTTATCCACATGTTTATTAACTCCTTCAAAAAAGTGAAGCAGATTTGAGAGGCAAGACTTGCCTTGGGTAAAGCCATGCTGACTTTGTTCCATTAAACCTTGTCTTTCTATATGCTCTGTGATTTTGATGTTTAGAACACTTTCCACTATTCTTCCTGGCACTGAAGTCAGGCTAACTGGTCTGTAGTTTCCCGGATCGCCCCTGGAGCCCTTTTTAAATATTGGGGTTACATTTTGCTATCCTCCAGTCTTCAGGTACAAGGGATGATTTTAATGATAGTTTACACATTTTTACTAATAGGTCTGAAATTTCATTTTCCTCTGCTTCCTCTTAGGCAGTATACAGGGTCTTCTAGAATAGTCTAAATGCCTCTGCAATTTCCTTTGGTGACCTAAAACCTTAACCCCACTTTTCACCTCCCCAATTAAGGATTGTACTTTTACTTTCTTTCCTCTAAGTTGCTGCGCTAGTAAATGGCCAGGTTCATTACTATGTTCAAAATACTGGGCCTTTGTTTGATTCATGAGATAGCCTATTTTCTCTTGCAAAATATTCTTAAGATCTCTAGCTCCTATAATGTAAATGGATGTCCCATTTTTTTGTGTTCTTCTTACTTTCTATTAAGCCTAATAGTTCTTACAATTTAGCATTCCTCTGCTTACTTTTGTGGGCAGCTACAGAAATACAATGACCCTTTAACTTCACTTTGCCTACCTCCCATAAAGTTTTGATATTGATTTCAGGGGTATCAATAAAAGTCAAGTACTCTCCCCAACTAGCCCTAATCAACTGACATTCTACATCATCCGTGAAATTGGATTCATTAAACTTCCAAGATCTCCCAATTAATCCTGGGCTACTGTCCCATATCAATTCCAAAGTTACCGGTGCATGGTCTGAGATGACTATGGGTTCTAGCATATTATCTAAATCTATCACCTGCCAAACATCCTCTTTCCACATCCACTACATATCCAATTGTGATTAAGACCCATGGGGTGCAGAGTAGAAAGTGAAATCATGTTTCACTTTATATGTCTTGTGCCACACATCCACTAACCCCAAATCTCTCAAATTTGTTCTGATAAAATTACTAACCCCTTTTCCAAACACTCCCACACAAGACTTACCAAATTTGTCTATTTTAGCATCAATTACTAAATTAAAATCACCCACCACCAATAGCATACTCTTTCCCACTTCCAAAAGCAACTCAAAAATATGGAAGAAAAAACTCTTTCACCAACATTTAATAGTGTGACAATCTGCTCTCCCACTTTCCCTCTAACCAATAAAACTTTCCCCTCCAGATCTCTCACCACTTTCCATGGGAAAATTGAACAGAAGACCCAGATAGGACAGAAACTCCCCTTCTCTTCCGACTTTGAAAGGCCAGCACTCCATAATCCAAGGAGCTTTAAGTCTGTAATATTCCAAGCAGTCTGCCTAGTGTTTCCTGCAGGAAGGTAATATCCAATTTCATAATAGATAAATGATGAAGTATATTTTTTCTTTTTAATGGGTGGTTTAAACCTTTAGCACGCGATAGTGGCGGAGTGAACAACACACACATATGGGGCAAATGCAATGTAGCTGATGCACGGCAGACGTAAATCACTGATCAATACATCTCAAAAAAGGAAAGACTTTTACTGTAGACACAGTCACATCAACAGCGCACATCAATCAATAGGAAACCTTTTTGAAACCAAGGACCCCGACACGGCCGTGTTTCACATCAGGGCTGGGTCAGGAGCAAACATATATAGCATTAAGCAGAATGGCTAGCACCAAAATTACAAGCAATCCTTACAAACAACAAAGAGAGAGGAGGCTACTACTTCTACCTCTCCCTCTCCCTTCCCCCACGCCCCTTTTTTTGTTTTTGGTCAATATACATGTGCTTTACATCTGCTTCCACCTGGTCCAGAGCTCGCCTAACACCACTTGGCACTGATAAAATGGTCTTAGAGCAGCCCCTACCTTTTATTTCCATGCAAGGAGGAGTGTTCAATTAAACAGATGGACATCTGTGCACCACCAATCACACCACTGGTCATCCGAAGTCAGTTCTATCAACCAATAGGAAAAACTGCAACATTTTTCAAACTAGTGCTCTTTTTTGCCATTGTTTTTACTGCAGTTTTCTGCATTTTGCTTTTAACATCAGTTTTAGCATGCTTTTTGGGCTTCCTGTGGATATGTAGCACTGGTTTGATTTGCACACTATTAGTTTACTGGATCGAATGGGACTGTGAGTTTTTAATGCACATGGCTTGAAAAATCCATGCTAAAATTGTGCGCAGATTTTATTACACCAAGCCTAAAGGTTCTCATTTCCACAGGCTCATAAGCACGCACACACACACACACACACACACACACACTCTATCACTCCCAAAGATTTCCACACAAACCCACACATACCCCTAATACCTGAATGTAAACTTCTTTGAAGTACATGGAAAGGGCAGAATAAATAGCGCACACATACAATAGCAAATGCAACAATAACTAATGCATGGAAAACATAAAGACCTGATCAATATATCTCAAAAGGACACACTTTAATTGAAAATGCAGTCTCATCAGTGGTGTACATTGGTTAACAAATTACAGTTCACAGTTTTGAAACAGGGGCCCCGACACGGCCGTGTTTCGCATCGGGCTGCATCAGGAGGACCAAGCACGTAAGTAATAAGGGATCCTTAATTCTCTAAATTTAGTGAGAGCCGTGACTGCATGAGAAAAACATGTCAGAGCCGCTTGTGAGAGACAAATTTTTATGACGAATAAATTCCGATGGGTACTAGTCAGTTCTAGAGAAGGGGTCAAATGACATGCACCGCAGGTGCGCGGGAAAATCCCACCGCAGTTAGAAGAGGGTATGCAAGCATTAAATCATGGGACTCAATGGGGAAACAGAAAAACCTTGTAAATTGAAAAGAAGAACTGCCGACCCCGGGCTTTTAGAAGAGTTTTTAGACAGCCAACCATACAAAGGAGAAGTAGCTACTTCTTGAATGTCTGGGCTAAACAGGGTTGAGGCATCCAACTTCTTTGAAGTGCCAGAAAAAGCAAAACATACTGTAAATCAAATTTAAAAAATTAAAAAACACGGGCTCTTATTCTCACTTCCTTTCTCTCACTCTCTCTCTCTCTCTCTCTCTCACACACACACACACACACATACACACAGGCACTCTCTCTCCCTCACACAGGCTCTCTCACAAACATATGCTGTCACACACAGGCTCTTACTCTCACATGCTCTATTGCTCCCACACACACAGGTTCTCGCTCTGGGGCTCCCCCTGTCTTCTGGGCTTCTTTGGCCAGTGGCCACTGCCAATCTCACCATGCTTTTTCTTCTGTTATCAAGGAATGAGATCCTCGGTGACCTGCCGGTCATCTTCAGCTACCCATGGAATGGGATCCTTGGTGGCCTGCAGTTCCTCTTCTTCAGCCACCGTGAGATGGGATTTATGGTTGCCTGCCAGTCCTTTAACCACCATGGATGAGATCTGTGATGGGTTGCCGAGTCTCTACTTTGGCTGCCAGCATTGACACATCTGGCAGCAGTCCCAACTGATCTCGTCTTCATGTCCTAATAGCTGGAAAAGAAAAAGAGACTCAGAGCATGGAGTAGGAGACTCAGGGCGCAGGCCCATTATACTCAAAGCTAACGACACTCCTATTTTCTTTTATAAATCTTTCCTTTAATACTCTCTGACTAGAAATAAGGAGCTTCACAGTTTCTGTGTTGACTCTGTGAGATCACTCAAACAACTGTTACAATTAGCTTTCTGTTTCACTCTCAGAATTAAACAAAAACAAGAAGAAGAAGGAGGAGGCAAGCTGGGACAGAGTGACTAAAAGTTGCTTGCAACTGCTTGGTCCTGCTCCTTCTCCCATCTCACTGACACTCGGCTGTCTGTAACTCAATTTAAAGAAACACAAGCATTGCTTTCTGCTTATGCTTAATGCTTAGATTTTAAGGAAATGAAATTAAATGCAGTTTAGTTTAATCAATTTGACATACCACTATTAACAATAAACATAAATGCAAATTAAATTAATATATTCATTAGCAGGTTTCTTTTACTTCATGGCTCATTGAAATGAAAAGAAACCACTTTGCTGAACTTTTCATTTTCTTTATAAATAAATGCCCAACCCTAATGTTGTTCTCATACGTAAATGACCAAAATTATCACATTTTATTATGTTGAACGGCGAGTAGAATTGGAATATCATTGCTCTTGCAGTGGTCTGCTGTTAAAAGTATCTGTTTTAAACAGGTCCAATAGCTTGCTGATAAATGGTTCTCTAACTATGACATATGAGATGTCCATGCTAATCTGAGCCAATTCAAGTGGCTCTTAAGCCCCTGAGGCAGCTTGTTGAGCGAAACTCGGCCAGAGTCGGGCAAGATTCAATAAAGTCCATTTTATACCGATTCCACCTTTGTTTTGTTGCTATCAGCCATCTTGGATCGGTTACCGGTTTGTTTTCTTGGACCAGATAAAAAATTGAACAGGTTGAATTATTTTCAACATATTTATTTTTACAAATCCATTTATGCAATATCTTATTGAGCCTATCGCTTTTGACCTGGGACTATGGTAACCTCATCTTTGAGCTGCCAGTTTAGTTTCCTTTTCGCGAACAGTGGGTTTGATGTCCTGCTTCAGAGCAAGGCAATATTTTGCTAAGATAGATAGATAGATAATAATGAGGTACATGAAAAAATCTTAAATTGTTCAATCATAATACAATATATTTCAATTAAAAAGCACTAATGTAGCAGTAAAATACCAACAAAGTTAATACATCATGAACAATATTTTATTATGATACTACACAGAAAACATTATTTACATTTTTAGATATTTAATTTTAAATAACATGTTGATAAGAACATCTAGCAAAGATAATAAAAACATAGAATATCCTTGAAAAATTCAATCTACCACTAGCATACTTGTCTAATCATCAAACAAAATGTCCTAAAATCCTAGAGATGAGAAAAAAGTAGTCCAAGACATTGTTTATGAATCCTATCGTGTTACACTGGAGGTGGACCCTTGGCCTGGTGCAGGATTGGTACAGCCCTCTGGTTGGACCCAGAGAGCGCCTGCCACCAGGAGGCGGAGCACACGAGGAGACAGAGGCTAACTGGAGCTTCGCCAATAGCAGTCTGGGATTTCCGCAGATTGAGCCCTTGATCACCCGGACCGCCTGGATTTAGGTGGGCCTCAGGTGATCTCCCGGAGAGGTAGCAGAGGGGTGTGCCCACCACGAGCACGGGTGCGTGGCTGATGCAGAAAGGATAGACCAGACCCGAACTGTAAGCTCCGGAGACCTCAGTTCAGGAAGGCCCTCCGGGAGAGACAGGCAGTGCCTGCGGGACTGGTCGGATGAAGGCAACGGATGGAATCCAAGCAGGATGGTCTGGTTGTCACGGAAGGCCAGAAGAGAGTGTCTGAGTGAAGCGCAAAGGTCAAAGCCAGAGTATCAGTCCAGAAGTGGTCAGCCAAAGCAGGGGTCAATACCAGGGTCAGTCCGAGCGTAGTCAAGGCAAGCAAGGGTCAGTTCCAGGCAGCAGACGAAGAGCGTAGTCAGGCAGGCAGGGGTCAATACCAGAGATCAGTCTGAGAAGGTATTACCTGAGTAAGGACGCAGGGTAAAGGAACACACGGAGAGGCAGGAACAAGGAGACATTGGAACACGGAAACACTGGAACACGGAATAGGCAAACTAGAACACCACGGTGTCGACCCGCTTGCCAAGTTCAATGCAGTTATTTTTAAAGTTGACAATTTCAGCAGGAATCTTTGTAGATGAAAAAAGTCCATAACTGAATACAGGCTGCTCCAATGGGAGTTTGTGTCAGTAAGGTGATTCATAGCTGAATCACCTTACTGACACAAGATGTTATGCCAATTCTGGCTTCTTGTTAGGATCCCAGGCCGCACAGGCGCGCAACTGGGTCCCCTCACCTGTGCCGGTCGGAGACCCAGCTCAGTTCTCTCTGTCACTGCTCCCCGCCGCCGACTTCACCCGCGGCCTGCTCTCGTGGCACCCAGAACACCACCAACCCCAGCACCTCATGGCTGTCTCCCTAAGTGCGCGTGCACGCTGAGTTGCAGGATTTAAAGGGCCAGCAGCGGTAAAGTTCCCCGCAGCCTGGGCTGATGACATCAGGCTAGGAGGGTATTTAAACCCTGCCTTGCTGCTTCCACTTCACCTCAGCAACAGGTCCTGCTCTTCAGAGAGTATGAGTTATCTGTGTTCCTGATCCCTGCGTTCCTAACTCTGCCTTGCCTTTGTTCCTGACTCCTGTTTTCAGCGTTCCTGATCCTTGTCTCCGGTTTCTGCTTGCTCCTCGTCCCTCGGATTGGTTTCTGGGTTCTGATTCCTTGCCTGATAATTACTCTGCTTGATCTCCACCTGCCCTGACTCCTTGCCTGGTAATTTGACTCTGCTTGATCTTCTCCTGCCCTGACTCCTTGCCTGGTAATTCAACTCTGTTTGATCTTCGCCTGCTCTGACTCCTTGCCTGGTTTTTCGACTCTGCTGTTTGCTGCCTGCCCCACCCTCTGGTCTATCCCTGGTTCTTCTTATCAGCCACCTGCCTCGACCCCTAGTTTGCCCGACGCTGCCTCAGTCTTCGTCTTCTGGCTCCATGCTTGGGAAGACCCGCGCCTAAGTCCTGCCAGCCCCGGTACCCAAGGGCTCAACCTGCGGGGAATGAGGGTTGGTATAGATGAAGGTCCAGTTGGGTCTTCTCTCCTGGAACTGCCTCCCGATGTCAAGAACCTCCAGGGGGCAATTCCCCTGGAGGTAGCAACAACCCCGTCTCAGCCTAAGGGTCCATGTTTCCAACACTTCTTCAGAGGGAAATAATTTCTTAAGTACTGAACAAAAGAGTTATATGGCTTCACTAGAAAAACTGGTCGGTACTAGCGCGGCATTGCCAAACATGTCAGAACAGTATATTTCAACATAGTTTACTTGTATTTCAAACCATCTGCAAACATATAAATTAACCACCACTAACATTTTTCCTTTTGTGATTCTTTGTTTTGTATAAAGCAATAAACATATTTTATCTTAATTTTCTGTAAATTTGCAGTTTTCCCATTTTGTTTTTATGTTATTCATTTATTAGGAACACTATTAATTAGTATAACTGCCTCAAACATATTTTTTACTGTATAGTGATATTCTATTTGGCAGATATGACCGAAGAGCAAAATATTGATATGTTCAGTTATTCTGACCAGGCAGCTACACATGTTCTGTCTGGTATTAGACTCTTTGATTCTGATTGAACTAGGGGCCTTCTGGCAACCGATTGGTGTTCAGTCACTAAAGAGAAAAAGAAACTCATTTACAAAGAGCTTCATTCGGCATCCCTAAATGAGTATTGCTGGGTTAAATGCAATCCCAAAGGGCTGCAGATATATAAAGAACCTTTTTTGTATGCCCATGATGATCAGTTCACTAACTGCTGGAACACAATTCTTAATAACTGCTCATTATGATTTAATTCTGTTCATTACTGATACAGCAAATGCGTCAGCAATTGATCTTAAAAAATTCATTGAACAACAAATAGAAACACTCAAGACCAATTCACCAGTCAGGCATTTTTTGATTCAGCTCTCAGAATATAAGAACAACATGGAAAAATATTGATCAGAACTTAAAGCACCCAAAATAAAAAAATTCCACCATGATGAAAATGATTACAGTAGGGGATATATATACCCAATGTTACGAGCGCGCGCGGGCGCGGTCGTCTCGGGCGGGTGGTGAGCCCTTGGGCCACGGCAGGACCCCAGGAGGAGCCCAAGGCCACACCGTGGGAGGTGAGCTGAGCAGGCATGGTGAGCCAGGCAGGCAGGAACAGAAGCAGGGAGTCCGGCCCTCAGCCGGACCTGCATGCCCATGGTAGCCAACACGGGGAAGTTGACTAGTGAACGGTCCTCCGACTGTTCCCGGCCCTTTCGGACCCGCCGCAGGGAACGGCAATGGGCAGCAGGCCGGACAGAGGCGAGGGCAGACAGAGTCCTTAAACTGAAGACATCAGACGGGGCAGAAGCAGGCTGAAGCAAGACGGAGATATCAGGGCAAGGGCTGAAGCGAGACACAGGAAAGGTCCAGGCGAGCAGGAACTCCGATGCTGGGATACTCACATCCGAAGCCCCCTCGGCTGGCAGAAGCTCAAGAGCCCGTGGGACGAATCCCTCCTGTTGGCTACTCCAGGGCCCAACAGGACAGAAGGCTCAGGAACCAGGTCAAGGCAGAGACAGGTAGACATCCGGACAAGGGCTGAAGCAGACACTGAAGACAAGGCTGGACGGGAACATTGCACTGTCCATCAGGGCGCCCTACTCAGCCCACCCGTGGGACTGAGTCGCGGACCACCCTGTCCCAGACGCACCCTACACAGCCTAGGAAGGCTGGTCGCGGACCACGCTGAGAAGGAGGGCGCGGGGAAGACCCAGGCGAACAGGAACTCCGATGCTGGGATACTCACATCCGAAGCCCTTTCGGCTGGCAGGAACAGGAGCAGACAACAGGCACACGTCTAGGCAGACATCAGGAAACACGTCTAGGCAGACATCAGGAAACATGGAGGACCTGGACCGGCAAGGTTACAGACAACTGTAATGCACAGATCCCAGGCCGAAGACAAGCAGGAGTCGGAGTCACGGACCGGAGTCAAGGCAGGCTGAAGACAAGCAGGAGTCAGAGTCACGGACCGGAGTCAAGGCAGGCTGAAGACAAGCAGGAGTCAGAGTCACGGACCGGAGTCAAGGCAGGCTGAAGACAAGCAGGAGTCGGAGTCACAGACCGGAGTCAAGGCAGGCTGACGACAAGCAGGAGTCGGAGTCACGAAGGACCTGGATCGGGAGAGGCCACAGGCAACTGTGTAACCCAATCCGAAGGCCGAAGACAAGCAGGAGTCGGAGTCACGGACCGGAGTCAAGGCAGGCTGACGACAAGCAGGAGTCAGAGTCACGGAGGACCTGGATCGGGAGAGGCCACAGGCAACTGTGTAACCCAATCCGAAGGCCGAAGACAAGCAGGAGTCAGAGTCACGGACCGGAGTCAGGGCAGGCTGACGACAAGCAGGAGTCGGAGTCACGGACCGGAGTCAAGGCAGGCTGAAGACAAGCAGGAGTCAGAGCCACGGAGGACCTGGATCAGCAAATATACAGACGACTGTAGGACCTGATCCGAAGGCAAAGACACAGTGAACAGAAAGTCCTTAAATACTGGAGGTAGAAGGCAACTCCCTGGGAGGAGCTTGCCAGGACCGCCCACCGCTGGTCCTATAACTAGGGTAGAGAGCTGCGGGCCAGCCCCTAGGGAAGGGCGTCGCCCAACAGGAAGTCCAAACACTGAGGCTGCAAGCCACAGGCATGCCTCAGGAGCAGCTAGGCCTCTCAGGCCCTGGAGAAAGTCCTGGATGATGCGCAGGCGAGGCCCTGGCTTCAGAGCGGCCTCTGGAGGAAGGTAAGAGACCTCCTGCAGCGCAGCAGCAGGGGGGATCGCAACACCCAATGGATGGATAAGATTAAATTCAAACACCGCACCCACACTTTTGATTCGCCATCCAGCGATTCAGATGAAGACACCCACTTCAACGCTGCACAGAGAATCAGAGGTTAGTGACATTTACCAGCTACATCCACGGATTCTTCGGTGTGGTCTCAAGATTTTTTACAGGCAAAATCCAGATGCAAGGATCCCATTGGCTCCCAGTCTGATTATCCATGCCAAAGAGGGGGAGGGGATCAGTGAGTCTTTAAATATTTGGAACATGGGGGCACCAATTTATTTTGGATAGCAAAGTTGGGAGGGGGGCTGTCACTGTAATTTTTTAAAACTTTTCGGTGTCAGGGCTTTCTAGTGTGGTGGCCAAGGGTTGAATCAGAAGTCAGCTCCGAACCCCCACTGAACGTCGCTATTTTTGGCGGCAATTCTTTTATGCAGTTGACCCTTTAAGGCGATGGTGGTCCCTAGAGGTTGGGGCCACCATAGCACCTAAAGGGCTGGTAGCTGCATTGTTTTGTCACGCAATGTTTGGCTGTGAGTCAAAGCAAAGCAACATACAACTGTGATGTTTTTTTGGGGGTAGGACTCACTATCGTAGCAACACTCTGTCCCCACAATAGTGGGACCCCTCCTGTGGAAAAACATCATGGATTAGTGGTGCTAGGTTTTAGATTTTAAACCCTCTGGGGATACAGAAAAACCTACAGTACCTGAATGTAATCTGCTTTGATGTGCCAAAAAGCAGAAGGTAGTAAGTAGCACGTTCAAAACAAATCAGAGAACATTCTTTTTCACTCAATGCATAATTAAGCTCTGGAATTCATTATCGGGGGATGTGGTTAAAGGCAGTTAATGTGGCAGGATTTTAAAAAGTTTTGGACAAGTCCCTGGAGGAGAAGTCAATAAACTGATATTAACCAAGTTGATTTAAGAAATAGCCACTACTTAATCACTATGCAATAATAGCATAGGATCTAGTTAGTGTTTGAGATTTTGCTAGGTACTTCTGATCTGGATTAACCACTGCTAGAAACAGGATACTAGGCTTGATGGACCCTCCATCTGACCTGTTATGGCAAATTCTTGTATTCTAATGCAGTACACATTTATGTCAAACATGCATGCATGTTTTTACTCCTGCTAATGAAGCCACAGATATTAAATATGATTTCTTTTTTCTGCAGCTTTTGGGTGGGTGTTTGGAGCAATTGGTGGAGGGTAATGGGTTAACTGGTGGAGCGTTTGGAAGAGCAGGTGAAGGTCTTAGTCAACTGATGGAAGTCTTGGTGAATAAGTGCTTAAAAGTACTCACCAAACAGGAAGTAAGGGACTGCATCCTTCAACTTCCCCTTCCTCTTCCATGGGTAGGGATGAAAAGAGGTTGCAGCCCTGATCCCCTTTCTCTTCTCTCAATATACCCCCCTGTCCACCTTCTGTCCTCCAGAAAGTCCCCCCTAACCTTTTCTGGATCTGACATAGATACATGTACTGGTTTCTCACTGGTTATGGGACATATAGAAACATATTTACTGTAGTAGTCTAGCAACCATCATAGTGCACAAGGTTCCAGAAGTTATTCCTGATAACCCATAAGAGCTAAAAGCTTCTTTGTGCAAAAGAATATAATCATCGGTTGCTTTAGACAGAGTCTCTTGTTAAGCTGTATACTTAAATAACTTGTAAGTGAAAGTGATACTTAGCTTAACTGTAAGTAATTGAGAGCTGTTGGATACAGCCTTCTCATAATAGAGTGCCACAGAGTAACGCTGGTTGCCGCGTTGAAATGTAGTAGAGCAAGGGTTCCTCACAGGTCCGTGAATAATATCACTGTAGGATTAAAGTCCTGTTCAGTTCCCTCTCAGGTAAGCCTTTAAACGCACACTGTCTGAACACCCGACACTGCAGGGTTTCGGAGAATCTTCATTCCTCAGGGGTACAGCAAGCTTGAATGCAACAAATTATAGAAATATGCGGCTTCTTCTAATGTAAATGAGAGACAAAAACACAGAGAAAATGCCAAAGTACCTATATTATGTGGCGCACATGTTTGGGTCTAAATGATAATATTGAGAGCAACACAGAGACTTGCCCAGTGTATTGTATGTTGTCAGCGCGAAATTTAAAGAACCTTCCTGTCCAAACAGGGGTTAGTAGAAGCGTCTGACGCAGTGTGGTGCATGCGCTGTCTTTTTAACTCGAAAAAACCGCGAAAAAAGCAGAACGGATTAAATCACTCCTGATTGGCTATTGTGGTTTAATTGAACAACAGCCCGCGGAGAGCTCATATGTGGTTGCTGATGGGAACAAACAGTGATTTTACATAGGGAACTATAATGACATAATAAACCAGTTGATCTTTTCATTAAGTCCTGTGGGTTCCATGGTGTTGAGCTTAAATATCCAAAAGTTTTCTCGGAGGTTGAGTCTTGCTTTACGATCTCCCCCTCTTTTGGATGCTGGAATATGCTCGAGAATTGTCCACTTGTAGAAATTCTGTGTGGACATCCGGACTTGGAATAGACATCAGGACCCGAACTCAGAAACAGACATCAGGATCCAGACTCAGGAACAGACATCAGGCTGAAGAAACGTCTTTAGGAGCATCTGGAGAGATGCGAAGACAAAGGTGGAATGAAGCAAGGCCCTCTTATAGGGCTGAGAGGGCAACTCCCTGGGAGGAGCTGCCTGGAGGACCACACCTCTCTGTCCCTTTAAGAAGGGAAGAGAGCCATGGGCCTGTCCCCTAGGAGGAGCAGGAAACAGGAAGTCCAGAACCCTGGCAGCGGCATCCTTGCCGCAGACGAGCAGGAGAGGGCAGGCCCGAACGGAGGCAGCTCCTGCCGCTGAAGAACAAAATTGACGGCGGCTCCTTGCCGCGAGAAGAGGAACTTCCGGGCGGACTCCGGTCCGCTGAAGAGGATGTCGGGAGCAGCCCTCAGGCTGCGGGAAAAGGCCCGGAGTTGGCGGCATCCAGGCCGCATGAGAGGCCTGGTCGGCGGCGGCCCATGCCGCGTGGGCTGAAGGCTTCGGAGTGGCCTCCAGGCCGCGAACAGGCAGAAGTGGCAGCTCGCCTGCTGTGGCACGGAGGTGGCGTTGGGGAACAGAACAGGCCCGAAGAGACAATGCCCTGTCCACGGTTCCACGGGCAGGGGCCAACAACAGGGCTTCACTCCTGCCTTTTTCACCTTTTCTTTCTAGACCTGTGGGAAGGGGGTAAGTGGGGGACAGAGAGAGAGAGATCCCCATCTCCAACACATGATCTGGGATGGCAGGAGGAGCTTGGGAAGGCCCAGCCAGGTTGGCTTGGGTCACAGGCTCCATTTTTACAGGGGGTCTTGAGATTAGAAGGACACAGGGAGGCCCAGCTGGGTAAGCCTGGATCCTGAGTTTGATTTTACGGGGCAAAAGAGGGGTTAGAGGGTTTCAGGAAAGCCTGGTTTTTTTTTTCCTGGTTTACAAAAGCAAAAATACCCAAAAATGTTTGGGTGTTTTTCTGAGAGGCCATAATGGCCTCATTCGACCTCTTTAATAGGGATGTGAATCGTTTTTTGACGATTTAAAACAATCGTCTGATATATTTTAAATCGTCAAAAATTGTTAAGAGTCACGATACAATAGAAACTCCCCCGATTTATCGTGAAAAATCGTAAATCGGGGGAGGGGTGAGGGCAGGGAAAACCGGCAAACCAAAAAAAACCCTAAACCCACCCCGACCCTATAAAACGAATCCCTTACCTTCCCCCACCCTCCCGAACCCACCCAAAACTTTTTACGAGTACCTGGTGGTCCAGTGGGGGTGCGGGGACCGATCTCCCGCTCTCGGTCCATTGGCGCCATTTTGGCTGCCACTCAAAAATGGCGCCGATGGCCCGATAAAAAAAAACCCCACCCGACCCTTTAAAAATGACCCCTTAGCTTCCCCCACCTTCCCGTGGTAGGAGCACTGGCTGGCCAGCGCCATCTTTAAAGATGGCCGCCGCCTCCATAAAGATGGCCGCCACCATCTTTAAAGATGGCCGCCACCGTATTTAAAGATGGCTGCCGCCATCGTAAAGATGGCCGCCACCATCTTTAAAGATGGCGCCGGCCATCCAGTGCTCCTACCATGTGACAGGAGCCGGCCAATGGCACGGATACCCTGTCATATGGTAAGGGCAAAGGGCCATCGGCGCCATCTTTATGAGTGGCAACCGACGGCCTGAGAACGGGAGATCGCTCCCGAGACCACCACTAGACCACCAGGTATGTTTTGGGGGGCTCGGGAGGGTGGGGGAAGCTAAGGGGTCATTTTTAAAGGGTCGGATGGGGGGTTTTTTATCGGGCCATAGGCGCCATTTTTGAGTGGCAGCCAAAATAGCGCCGATGGCCCGAGAGCGGAAGATCGGTCCCCACGCCCCCACTGGACCACCAGGTAATCATAAAAAGTTTTGGGGGGGTTCGGGAGGGTGGGGGAAGGTAAGGGGTTAATTTTAAAGGGTCAAGCCTCACTACAAAAAAAATAACGATGTGAATCGGAACCAATTCCGATTCACATCACCCACATCACCCACGATCAGATTTTTTCCCCCCTCTAGCCGAACCCGATCGTTAAGACGATCGGGCACACGATTCACATCTCTACTGTTTAACACATTCATTTATATTGAATGGACATCCTTAGAGCACAATACCAGTGGAGTGTCACAAGGATATCGGTGTCATGTGGGTGAGAATTCTGCACTTGGAGACCAGACAATACTTTCTGATCCATGAGCAGACCCTGTCCTCTCAGGAGAATTTGTCCTATCCAGTGCAGATCTGGATCAAATGGAAAAGTGGAACCTGTATGGACATTTGCCTGTGGTGGCCCAAGTTCAGATATGGACAAAGGATCAACACGGCCCCCATCTTTTACAGTCTGGGGTATGCATACGCAGACATAAGGGAAAAAGCACAGGACTGCAAGGCATATCAAGAAGCATTGCCTGAACTTTCAAGGAGGCCTCTCACACAGTAAAAATGTTGCTAGCAGTAATTTTTTGGGTGTTTGACAGTTGCTTGGTTTTGATTGTAAATATTATTACCCTTATCATAAGGCTTCGTGATCACTGCTCGGAACGGCATTTACTACCTTTAAGAGAAACATGGTGATAACCTGCACAGAGTGGTAGATACTATACAAGAAGCTTGCTAAGAAGACTGAATAAACCATTTGGTCCTTTTCTGCCATCATTACTATGACTCTATATATATGACTGTGAAGCTGCCAGAGTCAGGACCATTTTACTGTGTGCGCTAACTGTCCTGCTCCTTCCACCTATTTTCATCCACTTTCAGTTGCACTGATGCAGTTGGTGTCACCAAGGGAGTGGCCTTTCTGTCAGGTCACTCGTCTCCCTTAGCAAGAAAGGAGCTCTACTTCTCCATTTAGATGCACCACAGATGATGGGTCCATAAAGTCCAGGTCACAGAATAATATTATCATCCGCAGTCATGGGAGCTGATGTCAGATCAAGAGGGTGTGCTGAGGCAGGAGCAATGACAGATTTCATTCTGGATCAAGGCAAATTGTCATCAGGAGAAAAGAATTTAGGGTTGCATGTCCACAGGTAACTGGTGCCTTAGCGGCAAAAATAAGGCTTGAGAATGTTAGCTGCTTTTTGCGCTAGGGAAAGTACCAGGATATTTCTGCTATTCTTAGCTTGTTTTTAAAGTGGGCAGCACATGTTTTGATTTTGTAGAGTTAACAAATATCCAGAGTTTGGAAATGCTTCTAACAATTGAATTTGGCCGAATGGCACTCAGAGTTTATGAAAATCTCTTTTGCAAAATGATTGAACATTTATTTAAATATCAAGAATTCTTTTGTTTTTGAAATATTTATCATACGCTTCTTTTATTTTCAGTTTTCTTTGACCTAGTGAGTTGTTTGTTTTTTTTCTTTCACTCAGCCTTGATCTATTTTTTTATGACAGCAGTGATGTATAACAAAGTAGTTTTTCATTTTACAGCTAAATCCATATGCACCCTGTTGCCATAAAGAAAAAGACTAGGTAATTTTATGAGCAACTCCCATACCATAAATAATTCAGATGATGTTAATTAAAATTTCAAGTTTTGTATTCAGTGGGTTTTCAGATCTTTACTTTATTGGATTTCAATGTGAGCTTAAAATACTTTTTTTGCAATAATATATAATAATCATTAAATGACCATACTCTAGGAAACCTATCTAGCCTAGTACCATAATTGCCTTTCAGAAAATACATTGTAATTCCAACGAATCAAATAGTTATTCATTTCTATATAGCCAGGACAAAATGTAGAGTTGTCTCATACCTTTTAGATACTTTAGAACAAAAGTAAATTCAGGATGGGCTGATCCAAGTTTGGTGATTTGCAGTCTGAAAATGTGATTCAGAACTGATGTGTATCTTTAATCTGAGTCTGGATTATGAATGAGGCAAAAGTAATTTCTTTAGGGGAAAAAAACTTGTACTGCTTGGGAGTAATTTTCAAAAGTATTTACACACATAAATCTTGATTTATGTATGTGGATCGACTTTTGAAAACTATACACTAGGGTGTGTAGTGGAAAAGTATGCGTGTAACTCAATCATGCAAGTACTTTTCCTCACACTAGGGCCGACACACTAGCTTTAGCACTTCAAAAACACGCTGCCAACCCCCCCGTAACTAATAGCACCCGCAACATGCAAATGCATGTTGCGGGCGCTATTAGTTATTCCTGCGCGATCCAGAAAGCAAAATGTGCAGCGAAGCCGCACATTTTACTTTCAAAAATTAACACCTACCCAAAGGCTGGCGTTAATTTCTGCCAGTGCCGGTGAAGTGTACAGAACTGCTTTTCTATACACCCTTCGACTTAATATCATAGCGATATTAAGTCGGAGGCCCCAAAAATAAAAACAATACAAATTTAAAAAATAAAAATTTAAAATCGGCCCGCGGCCTGCGGGTCGGAAGACGGATGCTCAATTATGCCAGTGTCCATTTTCCAAACCCATGGCTGTCAGCGGATTTGAGAACCAATGCTGGCAAAATTGAACGTTGGCTGTCAAACCCGCCGACAGCCGCCGCTCCTGTCAAAAAGGAGGCGCTAGGGACGCCCTAGTGTCCCTAGCGCCTCTTTTTACCGCAGGCCCTAATTTGCATAGGCCACCCTCCTGAATTGCGCGCCCAGGAGAGTGGCCTGTGCGCACGCCGGGAGAGCTGGCGCTCGCCGGCTCTCCCGCGCATTTTTCTGTATTGGCCCGACTGATCGTAGGTGTCCAGGAGGCAGAGTGGAGGCAAGGAAAACAGGGGTGTATTGGCACAACCCAAGGAATTTTCAAGGAGGACTTGCACAACCGTCCACTTTGAAAATTCAGGTTCAAGTCTGCGGGTACTTGGTATATGTCAATGTTTAGCCCTATGTGGGTTGTTGAAAATCATTCTCTTTATGTCTTTGAAAAAAATATTTATATAGGTATCCACTTAGATTGCAAGAGCTGTGGGGTAGGGACATTTGAACCTTAATTTGGAAAGATGGGCTAAATATCCATAGTAAAGCATGATTCTTATCTATCTATCTATCTATCTATCTATCTATCCAACCTGGAGGCTCTAGATTGGATGTCTCAGTGCTATTTAGCTCAGCCATGTTAACACTCGGGGGTTCAGTTTGAGAGAGCAGTCAGAGAGTAAAGATGTATTTGCTAGCAGTAATTTTGTTATGGGTTTGATTGTAAATATTGTTACCCTTAACATAAGGCTTGGGGTAACCTGTACAGAGCAGCAGTACTATAACAGAAACATGGGGGTAACCTGGACAGTGCAGCAGTTACTAGCATAAGAAGCTTGCTGGGCAGACTGGGATGGACCATTTGGTCTTTTTCTGCTGTCATTACTATGTTACTTTGACAATTGCTATAACCTGGGGGACACAGCTGATTCAATATCAGTGTATCCTCATCTGAGTGCCAGGTTTCAGATAGCAACAAAAGATCTGGCTTAAAATCTATTAGCATGGTAAATATCATGTCCGCCTTAGATTTAATATAATGCCTTAGGCATTAATATAATAAACCATAAGTGCAGGAATAACCTTGCAACTAGATAAAAGTCTACATCATGTTACTCATCCATCCCTCCTGTCCTCCTGCCCTCCTGCCCTCCTGCCCTCCGCCCAACCCCCACCGAGGCAAACACCCGTACCCACCCCTCATTTAAACCACTAGAATATGTTTTTATTGTTTTATGTATTTCATGAATGGTATCTTGTTAACTGCCTAGTAAGGTTGATAGGTGCTCTACAAATTTTGAATAAATAATTAACCCATTAACAGATCTCCACACAAAATTAAAAACAAAATTAAACCCACACATATTCACAACCTAAAACTCAAACAAAGGTTCCAGCAAAGGGGCCAGCAAAGGAGCAAACCCTTAGCCTGAGGCCCTTCACTGGCAGTCTGCTAGCAAGACAGCTTCTTTAAGGAGGGGGATTGTCATGGTCCCAGTGATGTCAGCAATGACTCTGAGGGGAGGGGCATGGCTGGCATACCCTGGGAATACCAGCAACCCTGGAACAGTAGCAGGTAGAACAAATCAGCGCTGGAGAGAAAATAGAATGCACAGTACAATCCAAGGAATGGAAGCTGATAAAGTGTAGTGGTAATTGGAGGTCATTCTGAGGAGAGGGGCATTGCTATTGGTGTGCCACAGAGATCTTTCCATAAAAGATACTGTGGAAAAGCAATCAGCAAAGGTTGTCATTTTGTGGCAAATCTGCAATAGGACAGCAGCCATTTTTATTGCCAATAATTTTTCTCTGCCGGGGAGAACTTGCGAGAAAAATAGGAGCAGGGGAATAGAGACCCTTGGTTGAAGTGCTGACTGAGGACAGCCCCTACTGCTACATCGGAGGCATCCACCTCCACAATAAAAGGCCTGATTAGGTCTGGGTGATGGAGACATGGTTCTTGCAGGAATGCTGCTGTTGCGACCGTTGCTGCTCGACGTCCTCACTCCGCCCTCTTTACCTCTGTGGCAACTCCCTCTGGGACTGATAGACAGCTGGCTGCCGCAGCATCAACATGCCGTCTCCCTCCGGCGTCCCCGAACCGGCTTGACTTTGCAGATCCATCATGTTGCCTGAAGACCTAGGGCACACGCGCGCTCTCTGATTAAAGTACCAGCAAGAGCGTGAACCTCAGGCACGTCCCCTGAGATGACGTCATCCGCTTCCAATATTTAAAGGTCTCTATTTCACTAACAAACTGTGTTAGCAAGGACTCGCTTCGGCTATCCAAGCTACTCTGCCTCCTGGGACTTACCAGAGGTACCCGCTCCTCGGGGGCCTCGCTCTTTTTCTTTACTTTCAGATTACAGATAGGAACCGGTACTCGCTCCTCGAGGGCCCATGTTCCTGGACACTGAAGATTCTCTACACCTTGGAAGCTATCGCTGCTACAAACATTTGTGAGTTACCATCGCTCTCTCAGAGCTTTCCCTGGAACCAGGTACTCACTCCTCGAGGGCCTAATCCTTTCCAGCTACTGAGCTTCCTTGAGACCTTATGTGAGTTTTGTCATCCAGTTCTGTTCATGAACTCTGCCTACTCTGCCTACTCACTTTCTACAGTTTCCCAACAGCTCAGCCATCCTGGATCGCTGTTCCAGTACCTGAGAGACTACAGCCCTGCCCGGCATATCAGCTCACTACTGCCACCTCTGGTGGTTTTAAAAACCTGTTTAATAAAAGAACTAATGTGTGTCTGTCTCCATACTCAAGCCTAGCCGGTGGTCCCTCTTGGGATATCCTCCCGGGGGCATGGTCATCTGCCTCCGGCCCAGGGATCCACCCACAACTATATCAGATTCATTACAGATTGCTACTCTTTAGCAAGACGATATCTGAGACACTACAAGATTGCTGACTCCTCCTTCTTTAGGAGCCAATAATATCAGATTGCTAACTCCCAGCTCTAACACAGAGCTTTTCTAACAGATTGCTAGCTCCTCCCTCCTTCAGGAGCCTGCAACACAGATTCTAACAGCTGCCTTGAGTTCTTTGAAGACTTGGACAGCCTTGCTGGTCCAATGCTTGGGATCTGCACCTTTCTTGGTCATAGCTGTAATTGGCGCTACGATATGAGAGTAGCATGGTATGAAATTCCTATAAAAGTTGGCGAAACCAAGGAAACGTTGTAATGAGCAAAGCCCCATCGGTTGCGGCCATTCCCGGATGCTGACTAGTTTATCTGGGTCCATTCGGAAGCCGGTGGTGGAGACAATAAAGCCCAAGAAGGGCAATGATTGTTGCTCAGGCACTTCTCAAGTTTCTCAAATAAACAGTTCTCTCGGAGACGTTGGAAAACCTGACAGATGTCAGAGCGATGGGTGACTATGTCCTTGGAGTAGATTAGAACATCGTCAAGGTAGTCAATTACTCCTTTGTGTAGAATATCTCGAAAGACTTCATTCAGTAAATTCTGAAAGACTTTAGGCACTTTACACAGTCCGAATGGCATCACAAGATACTTGTAATGACCATCGCGCGTATTAAACATGGTCTTCCATTCGTCTCCTGGCTTTATTCGGACCAAGTTGTAGGCACCTCGCAGATCCAATTTAGTGAATACCCTGGCTTCGTGGAGACGGTCCAAGAGTTCAGGGATCAAGAGGAGTGGGTAGCGGTCCTTGCGGGTGATAGCGTTGAGCCCCCTGTAGTCTATGCAGGGTCTTAATGAATCGTCCTTTTTGGAAACAAAGAAAAACCCCGCACCAGCTGGAGATGAATGAACCCCAGGTCCAGATTCTCTTTTATGTATTTAGACATGGCTTGAGTCTCTGGCAAGGACAGCGGGTATACCCGTCCTTGGGGTGGAACCGTATCCAATAGCAGATCAATGCCACAGTCAAAGGGATGATGCGCCGGAAGAGTCTCCACCTCCTCTTTTGAAAAAATGTCTGAAAAGTCAGCATATTGTGGAGGTAGATGGAGGGTGGTAGTGACAAGTTGAACCTGCGGTTGCGGCTTCTGACAGGCAGGTTGCAAAACACTCGGGGCCCCAAGCCGTGATTTGAAGAGTTCTCCAGTCAATACTGGGCGAGTGTTTCTGTAACCAAGGGAGACCCAGTACGACTGGGTGGACAGCATTTTCTAGGATAAAGAAGGCTATCTCCTCCTTGTGGAGGACCTCAGTATGGAGGGTCACTGGAGCTGTGCAGAAGGTAACCCGACCAGGGAGTGGTTCCCCTTGGATGGATGAGATGAGTAAGGGTGGATTGCGGTGGAGCACTGGAAGTTGAAGATGGTGTACCAATTCAGCTAGGATGAAGTATCCTCCAGCCCCAGAATTAATGAAAGCCAGAGTCGTAAATGACCCTCCAGAGAACTGGAGCATGACAGGAACAGTACACTGGAGAGCAGGATTGATGCAGCCTAGGGTCAGCCCCCCGGAGACACCTAGGCCCGGGGGTTTCCAAGAGATTCAGAGCACTGGGCCAATAAACGCCCCTTACCACCACAGTAGAGGCACAGTCCCAATGTTTGTCGGTGCTGTTTTTCTTCTGCAGTCAGTCGACTGAGACCCAGTTGCATGGGCTCCTCCCCGTGCTCAGATGAAGCCACAGATGTAGCAGGAGAGACCATCGGGCATGTGAAGGAAGGAGCCAGAGTGTTGCGTTCAGGCCTGCTCTTCGCCCTCGTTCCACCCTCTCTACCTCTATGGCGACTCCCTCCGGGCCTGATGGACAGCTTGCTGCTGCGGCGTCTCCATGCCGCTTCTCCCCAGCGTCCCTGGACTGGCTTGATGCTGCGGATCTGCCATGTTCCTGATGACATAGGGTGCGCGCGCACGCGCTCCAAAGTATGTACCAGCAAGGGCGCGAACCTCAGGGGCGTCCCCCTGTATTGACATCATCCGTTTCCAACATAAAAGGTCTTCACTTACGCTGACTATTCGAGTTAGCAAGGACAACGACGGACTACTTAGGATTCGTCCAAGCTACTCTGCCTCCTCAGACTTACCAGGGGGTACCCGCTCCTCGGGGGCCTCGTTCTCTTTTTCAGATTGCAGATAGGAACCAGTACTCGCTCCTCGAGGGCCTATGTTCCTGAAGACTCTGAAGATTCTCTACTGCCTAGAAGCTATTACAGATACAGACAATCGTGAGTTGCCACCACTCTCTCAGAGCTGTCCCTGGAACCAGGTACTCACTCCTCGAGGGCCTAACTCTTTCCAGCTACTGAGCCTCTTTAAGATTCTATGTGAGATTGTCATCTACTACTGGATATGTATACAGCATACCCTGTCTACTCACTATCTATAGTCTCCTTACAGTTCAGCATCCCTGGGATCGCAGTTCCAGTATCTGAGGGACTTCAGCCCTGCTGGGCATACCAGCTCACTACTGCCACCTCTGGTGGTTCTACTAACCTGTCTAATAAAAGAACTATCTGTGTCTGTCTCCATACTCAAGCCTAGCTGATGGTCCCTCTCAGGATATCCTCCTGGGGGCGCTGTCACCTGCCATCGGCCCAAGGGTTCACCTATTTACTACAGTGTGCTCACTCCTCCCACTTCAGGAGCTGAGCATAACAAAGTGCTAGCTCTCATCTAGTGTCTCCATCCATCAGACATCAGAACCATAACAGATTGCAATGTAGCACGGAGATTATAACACATTGCTAACTCCTCCCTCCTGGGGAGTTCACTCATACAGATTGCTAACTCCTCCCCTCTGGGGGAGCAAACCCTAACACAGAGGGACCGGGCGATGAGCAGGCTTAAGTTCTTTTGCACGTTACTGCAACCGCCGATCGATCCAGCCAGCCAGATCGATGAGAGCCTCAAGCTCATCCGGGAGGGCCCGGCTCATCAAAAACCTGGTGGAAGGTCTGGATGAAATGAGATAGGTCTCCGAGAATGGCATCTCCTCTCTCCCAAAGTGGAGATGCCCAGGCCAAGGCTTTACCATCCAGTAAGGAGATGATGAAGGGCGTCTTAACTCGGTCTGTAGGGTACTGCTGTTCCTGCAGGGAGAACCTTATGAAGCAGTGGTTCAGGAACCCTCAGCACTGCTTGGATTCTGTGGAAAATCGAGGTGGAGCAGGCATATGGGTTACGGGATTCGAAGCTACTGGAACCGCCGGGAGAGGGAGTGGAGTCCAGGCGAGTTACCAGGCGTTCTACCCTGGTAGATAGAGTTTCCAAAGATTGCTGCTGCTGCAGAAGTCATTGAGCCAGGCCTGGAATGGTCTGGAGACTAGACAAGTCCACTGGCCTCTGCAAACTGTTAGGGAGGTGGACCCTTGTGCCGGAGCAAGAAAGGATGACAGCCGAGGGGTAACCCTCAATGGAGCTCATATCCGGGAGATGGCGAAGGTGAAGTCTTGCCTAACTAATCTGCTTCATTTTTTTGAAGGGGTTATTTTATTTATTTATTTATTTATTTATTTAAGTCTTTTATATACCGGTGTTTGTAGGGACATCACACCGGTTTACATATGAACTGCAGGTAAGAAATTACATTTTAACAGGGTGTAAAAAATACTGGGAAAGGGAAAAACAATAGTGCAGCCTGGAAAATTGGTAGTAATAGTAACAGTCAATGAACATAGAGGTCCTTAACAGCAGGATCACGGTGCCATAGTATAGATGCGCTTAGGAAGATGTTTTGAGTGTAAGGCTATTCCGGGTAGGCTCATTTGAATAACCAGGTTTTCAATTTTTTTTTTATAACTTGATGGAGCAGGGTTCGAGGTGCAGGCTTGGTGGCAGGGAATTCCAGAGTGTGGGACAGCAATTGAGAGGGCACGGTCGAGTGTGGAGGCCAGATGGGCTGTTTTTAGAGAGGGAACAAGTAAGGAGCTTCTATTTACAGCTCTGGTGGGTCAGGGTGGGGTGGTGGAGGTTGAGAGGAATGTCTAGCCAGTTGGAGTTGTGGGCGTGAATGGATTTGAGTATAATGGAGAGGACTTTGTAGTGAATGCGGGAGGGGATAGGGAGCCAATGTAGATCTCTGAGGATGGGGTTAATATGCTCATAATTATGGGTGTTTGAGATGATTCTTGCTGTTGCATTTTGCAGCATTTGTAAAGGTTTTATCGTGGAGTAGGGGAGGCTGAGGAGGAGTGCATTACAATAAACATGTGGATAAAGGTGAACTGGTAGATATAGTATACTTGGATTTTCAGAAGGTGTTTGACAAAGTCCCTCATGAGAGGCTTCTAAGAAAAGTAAAAAGTCATGGGATAGGAGGCGATGTCCTTTCATGGATTACAAACTGGTTAAAAGACAGGAAACAGAGAGTAGGATTAAATGGTCAATTTTCTCAGTGTGGAAAGGGTAAACAGTGGAGTGCCTCAGAGATCTGTACTTGGACCAGTGCTTTTCAATATATATATAAATGATCTGAAAAGGAATACGATGAGTGAGGTTATCAAATTTGCGGATGATACAAAATTATTCAGAGTAGTTAAATCACAAGCAGATTGTGATACATTACAGGAGGACCTTGCAAGACTGGAAGATTGGGCATCCAAATGGTAGATGAAATTTAATGTGGACAAGTGCAAGGTGTTGCATACAGGGAAAAATTACCCTTGCTGTAGTTACATGATGTTAGTTTCCATATTAGGAGCTACCACCCAGGAAAAAGATCTACGCATCATAGTGGATAATATTTTAAAATCATCGACTCAGTGTGCTGCAGCACTCAAAAAAGCAAACAGAATTTTGGGAATTATTAGGAAGGGAATGGTTAATAAAACGGAAAATGTCATAATGCCTCTATATCACTCCATGGTGAGACTGTACCTTAAATACTGTGTACAATTCTGGTCGCCGCATCTCAAAAAAGATATAATTGCGATGGAGAAGGTACAGAGGAGGGAAACCAAAATGATAAAGGGGATGGAACAGCTCCCCTATGAGAAAAGGCTAAAGAGGTTAGGGCTGTTCAGCTTGGAGAAGAGACGGTTGAGGGGGGATATGATAGAGGTCTTTAAGATCATGAGAATATCTTTGTGAGCGACATTGCGGACGGGATAGAAGGTAAGGTTTGCGGATGACACTAAGATCTGCAACAGAGTGGACACGCCGGAAGGAGTGGAGAGAATGAGACGGGATCTAAGGAAACTGGAAGAGTGGTCGAAGATATGGCAGCTGAGATTCAATGCCAAGAAGTGCAAAGTCATGCATATGGGGAGTGGAAATCCGAATGAACTGTATTCGATGGGGGGGGGGGGGGGGGGAAGGCTGATGTGCACGGAGCAGGAGAGGGACCTTGGGGTGATAGTGTCTAATGATATGAAGTCTGCGAAACAATGCGACAAGGCGATAGCAAAAGCCAGAAGAATGCTGGGCTGCATAGAGAGAGGAATATCGAGTACGAAAAGGGAAGTGATTATTCCCTTGTACAGGTCCTTGGTGAGGCCTCACCTGGAGTACTGTGTTCAGTTCTGGAGACCGTATCTACAAAGAGACAAAGACAAGATGGAAGCAGTACAGAGAAGGGCGACCAGGAAGGTGGAGGATCTTCATCGGATGACATACGAGGAGAGATTGAAGAATCTAAATATGTACACCCTGGAGGAAAGGAGGAGCAGGGGTGATATGATTCAGACTTTCAGATACTTAAAAAACTTTAATGATCCAAAGACAACGACAAACCTTTTCCGTCGGAAAAAAATCAGCAGAACCAGAGGTCACGAGCTGAGGCTCCAGGGAGGAAGACTAAGAACCAATGTCAGGAAGTATTTCTTCACGGAAAGGGTGGTGGATGCCTGGAATGCCCTTCCGGAGGAAGTGGTGAAGTCTAAAACTGTGAAGGACTTCAAAGGGGCATGGGATAAACACTGTGGATCCATCATGTCTAGTGGGCGTAAATAAAGAGGAGGCAGCAAAACACAATGCATGGAGCGGCAGTAGCCACAGAGGTGTTCACGGAGCAGGATGCCAGTGGCCAGTAGGTGTTCCACCTTCAGGCAGCAAAACACTGCACGGAGTGGCAGTAGCCACAGAGGCATTCACGGAGCGGGATGCCAGTGGCCAGTAGTTGGGGTTCCACCTTCAGGCAGCAAAACACTGCACGGAGCAGCAGTAGCCACAGAGGCATTCACGGAGCGGGATGCCAGTGGCCAGTGGTTGGTGTTCCGCCTTCACAGAGGGCTGCATCTCCAAAAAAACAAAAACAAGAAACAAACAAAGCAGGGGTGGGTAAGAGTATGGGGCAGGGGTGTGGCCTGCTTGTTGCGGCGGTTGCTACCCCTGATTGAGCTGGATGTTCACTGGGATGCGAATACGGCGCTGCTCTCTGCATGGTGGAGGGGTGGAAGGGAGTTGGGGCCGGAGGGTGCTGGAAGCCAATAGTGATGGGTGGGAGGGAGAAAAAGGGTGGGAGGGAGATAAAGGGTGGGAAAATAAATAAATAAATAAATAAATGGATGAACTGCGTGGCTTGCTGGGCAGACTGGATGGGCCGTTTAGTCTTCTTCTTCCGTCATTTCTATGTTTCTATGTTTCTATGTTTGAATGAGTAGATGTGAATCGGTTATTTACACTTTTGAATAATAGAAGGACTAGAGGGCATTCCATGAAGTTAGAAAGTAGAACATTTAAGACTAATCAGAGAAAATTCTTTTTCACTCAACGCACTCAACGGTTGCTGAGTTCAAAAAAGGTTTGGATAAGTTCTTGGAGGAGAAGTCCATTAACGGCTATTAATCAAGTTTACTTAGGGAATAGCCACTGCTATTAATTGCATCAGAAACATGGGATCTTCTTAGTGTTTGGGTAATTGCCAGGTTCTTGTGGCCTGGTTTGGCCTCTGTTGGAAACAGGATGCTGGGCTTGATGGACCCTTGGTCTGACCCAGCATGGCAATTTCTTATGTTCTTATGCTCTTATGTTCTCTTGAAGACTGGTTCCAGGAATCAGGCAGGATGGCCCTCCGAAGAGCGGATAGCCTATGAACGTGGGAGAGCCCCCGAGGAGCAGGTACTCAGAGCATTCATCCAGCGAGATAGGAACCGGACTTCACGAAGAAGCGGAATGGAGGCCAGGCAGAAGATCCGGGGCAGGCAGCAAAGAGGCGAAACGAAGTCCAGGCAGATGATCCGGGGCAGGCAGTGAAGATGCAGAACGAAGATACAGGCACAGGTCAGGACGGACAGCAGAAAAGTGAAGACGAAGAGGCAAGCCAAGGTCAAACCAGGAGATCAAGCCGAGGAAAGGATCCAGGGACGGAGTCGGGAACTTTGGAGGCAAGGAACACTGAGGCACAAGAACGAGGAGGCACAGCAGCATGGAGACACAGGAGCATGGAGACACAGGAGATCAGCAGAAGGCACCAGTAGCGCAGCCCGAGAGCAACAGAGGGAATCTGTTGCAAAGGCAATGCTCAGAAGTCTCAGTGGGGTTTAAGTACCCCTTCCTGCTGATGTCACTTTCTGGGGCCAGGCTTGACTCTCTTGCCCCTGTCCCTTTAAAGGGCGAGGCTTCCCACGAGCGCCTAGGGAGAGCCCCGCTGAAGAGAGGATGGCGTGGGAGGCCTGCCGCGAAGCAAAGCGTGCTGGGCTGCATCGCAGCGAACGGAGGCAGCGGCGGAGGTAAGAGGGCCCCGATGGGATTTGCCGAGAGCCGCAACAGAATGCTGCAGCAAGGATAATAACCAGAACGTCCTTGAGGAATCATATCACTCCTACCTTGCTGAGTCTACACACTGGCTCCCAATAACTTGGAGGATTAAATTTAAGATTCTTACATTGATGTATAAGGGAATCAATGGAATAGCACCAGCTACAGTCAATGCTGCCCTTAAAATGTACCAACCAACACAAACACCAAGATCCTCTTTTCAGAATTGACTGGCTATTCCCACTTTTAAGCAAGTAAGGCCAGATGATTTTGTGAAAAATTCGTATTCTTTCAAGGCCCACAGTGCTGGACTGAGTTACCAAGAGAGGTTAAAGAGGAATGTTCTTTTATGAAATTTAGGAAACAACTGAAGGCCTATCTTTTCCAGCAAGTATTCTAAGCTTTTTGAATGACTGTATACAACCAGCAATGAGAGCCTGTTTATTTACTTGTCAGGTTACAAGGAGTCTATACTTAAGAGTATGGCTAATTACCTGATAATGTCTAGTCCACAACCAAACGAGCACCACTAGCACTCTATATATATCCACGTCAGAAATTGAGTGCTAGAATAAAGGGTATACAGTCCCAAGAATTTCAATTTTAAAGTATCAGAAATTTTTATTGTTCATTACCTGATAAGCAATGAGGAGAAAGGTCGTTCTTTACTGAATTGTGATATTTATTTGCAATTCATTTTTATTATTTTTTATTTTGTTTTTTAATCTATTTTAACCACTATGTTAATAATATTTATTAATTTGCATTATTGTCTGACTATTGATTATGAATGTTCAATTGTAAACTGCTAAGAAACTTTGATTGGCAGTATAAAAATCTTATAAATAAATAAACAGATTTGATACGGCTAAATATCTAGATAATGATGACCAGGTAAAGTTACCCAGTTATCTTCAGCTGCTGAATATTGACTTCTTTCTCTGTAACATGACAAAAATCTGTCTCTCCTTTCTAAGCATACTTCCAAAGCCTTTATCTACTCTTTCATCACCTCCTACTTAGACTAATGTAGATCTCCCTATCTCCTCTACAGTCTATTCAAAACTCAGCTGCATAATTTATCTTCCCAATTCTGTTATGATATGTAACCCCTTTCACAAGTCACTATATTGGATCCCCATCCATTTCACATTTAGGTCAAACTTCTCAAACTTACATACTGGTACCTCCACTTTGCCATCTCATTACTCTCCTCTTATCTCCCTAACATTCCTCCTTGTGACACCTGTGCATTAGGCAAGTTGTCTTTCTCCTCTATTGTCAACTCCCATTGTCACATTTTTCACCTTGCTGTGTCGTAACTCTAGGACAGCCTTCTTTTATTTATTTCAATGTATATACTAGGGATGTGAATCGTTTTTGAACGATTAAAATTATCGTCAGATAATTTTAAAATCGTCCTAAAACGTTAGAGTGCACGATACAATACAAATGCCCCCGATTTATCGTCAGGGGCATTTGTATTGTATCGTTAAATAGGGCACGGGAATTATTTGGGGGAGGGCGGGAAAACCGGCACACCAAAACAACACCTAAACCCACCCCGACCCTTTAAAATCAATTCCTTACCCTCCCCCACCCTCCCGAACCCCCCCCCAAAATGTTAAATTACCTGGTGGTCCAGTGGGGGGGGGTCCCGGCGTGATCTCCCGCTCTCAGGCCATCCGCGCCATTTTGCTGCCACTAATTAAAATGGTGCCCGACCCTTTAAATCGACCCCCCCTTAGCCTTCCCCACCCTCCTGACCCCCCCCAAAACCTTTTAAATTTACCTGGTGGTCCGGGGGGGCACAGGGAATGATCTCCCGCTCTCGGGCCATCGGCTGCCACTCATAAAGATGGCGCCGATGGCCCTTTGCCCTTACCATGTGACAGGGTATCCATGCCATTGGCTGGCCCCTGTCACATGGTAAGGGCAAAGGGGCATCGGTGCCATTTTTTTTTAGCGCAGCTGATGCCTGGGAATGGGAAATCGCTCCCCAAGGCCCCCCTGGACCACCAGGTAAATTTTAAAGGTTTTGGGGGGGTCGGGAGGGTGGGAGTCGATTTAAAGGGTCAGGTGGGGGGTTTTTTTAGCGGCGCGGGCCTCCTTAAAAAAAAAATTAGCGATGTGAATTGGAATCAGAAACAATTCCAATTCACATATCTTAACGATAAGATTTCCCCGCCCCCCCTCCCAGCCGAACCTGATCGTTAAGACGATCTGGCACACGATTCACATCTCTAGTATATACTGCTTTTTATGTCCCATATGTTTGCAAAATGGAAAGTAACTCATAGTATAAAATTCTTAAAAAATTTAAAAAACATTTAACAATTTGTGACATATATATCATATAATATAAACATTACATTAAACATGAGACCCTTAGTTAGTGTGTCATGTTTCTTCTCTGGTCATAGTTAAGTCCCAATTTTGAAGTTACATTTAAATATTATACATCAGCTCTTTTAGATCTTCAACTTAATTATTATGTTCACTGGAATATTTTTATTTTGTCTATCAGGTCAATTTTTAAAGGGTTTGAAACCTAACTTAGAAGCCAATATGCTAAGGTGTGGATGTTTGCAAATGTGTTAATGCGTGATTAATAGGCAAATAATGCATGTTATTCCATTTGTGAAATTTTGTATGTATTTGTTGTTTGATTGTGCATTATTTAGCTATTGTAAACATCACCGCAAAATCAATGCAAAAATAAATATAGAAACATAGAAACATAGAAATGACGGCAGAAGAAGACCAACCGGTCCATCCAGTCTGCCCAGCAAGCTTCACACATTTGTTCTCATACTTAACTGTTTCTCTTGGCTCTTAGTAACCTTATGTTCTAATTCCCTTTTCACCCCCACCATTAATGTAGAGAGCAGTGCTGGAGCTGCTTCCAAGTGAAATATTAAGTTTGATTAGTTGGGTAAGCGGCAGCATAGCTCTCTGCCATGAAGCAGAGGGCAATGCTGGAAATGTGTGAAGTATCAGTTTTTCTTTTCCCCTGTCATTGAAGCAAGGAGTCATGCCGGACATGCACCGAAAGTGAAGAATGCCTTGAAAGTCACATTAACTATCATCAAATATTGAAAAGCCTAATAATTGGTAATACCTATAAGCCCATGAACCCATCCCTGTTTTTTTTTCTTTTTTTCTTTTCTTTTTTTAATTGGGAGATGGATGCCCTTCATCCTTCTACTCTGTGAATGAGATGCATAATTAAATAAATCAGTTCAATACCTATATTCACATTGCAAAATATGCATTAAATCATGTGAATGTCGCAGAGCTATTTACTTCAGAAACTTGATGGAAGTGTAGTTATGTTTTTGTTTGGTTTTTTTTTTGCAGTGACAGCATTAATGCAAGAGCTTCACACTTTATAAAATTCCATATAGTTTTGCTCTGAAAGTACACACATATGTTCCAGTATGCACTAATATTTTCAATGCAAGAAAGCATATATCTCTTATAAAACAGCAACTACTGTCCACTCTTCTTGACCCTGCCCTGAAATGCCCCAGACAGCTCCTTTTTTTGCGCTGGCAAAATGTGCGTGCAAAACGTTGGATGCTGCTTAAGTACATATATGCTATTTTAAACCCCTTTGAAAATGTACTCACACGTTATTACCAATATTTTATATGGGAATGACTGATGGCATGTAGCAAGGCTTTCACTTATCACCATTACTCTGAAATAATAGTAAATCAAAGAACACATTGTTTTCCTAGATGGGAATCAATTGCTTTTTAATAAGAGCCCTAAAAATTGCTACCCTAGTGATAGCTCAGCTATTCTTTAGATAGCAGAGTTAATAAAGCCCTTTGTAAGGATAAATATGCAGAAAGTACTGTACAGTAAACAGCATGCCCCATAATGCTAGTAGTCAACTAAAAAGCATGATTCACACTCTTAATGCATGTTATTAACAAGTCACAACATTCCGTTTTCAATTAGAAAGGTTACTGTGTCTATTAAAATGTTTTGTTGAAAAGCAAAATACTGACAGCATAATTGTGATCTGTAAGTTCAAATTCCATTCTTGAAAGCTTGTTTTAATTTGTACTTTATTCCACAACAGAAAATCTACCCACACAAAAATGTTGTTTCTGAAAGCTCTTGTTTCAACCAAAAGAACCTTTAACACGTCAAGATTAATAGCACATAATATATTTTCAGTTTGTTACTATTGAAATGCCAATGTGAATACATTATTCCACATAAACATTTTTTTATATATAAAAGATTGAGTAGCTGTCAGAGAGAATGCAAATAAAGCACACGTGTAAATTTATTGTCCCTGAGACATTAAAGTGCAGAAACACCTTCACATCTGCTATTTAGCACTTAAGAGGAAATGAGGGGCGTGCATGGAAAAAAAAACCATTCAGTTCAGTTTGTTTGTTTTTTAATTTGGTTTTCTGTTTCATTCCATTTGTATTAGAAGTTCATTCATGTCATTTGTTTAATTTGTCTCCATTAAAGTCAAATGGAGGAAACAATGCATCCTATTTTGATTCTAACACTGGGGTTTTCCATCCAAGTGTTTATTAAACTTTCTGGCAGGCAGCAGAGATAACAGCACCACAAGACAGCAAAAGTGCATGAACATAACCCAATGGCACCAAAAGAATGGTGAAGGGCACTTAATAGTCCCATGAGCAGCCCAAGCCACCATAAGAGAGGCAAAGCCACACAAACAGTGGCATGAACACCTTCTCTAGCACAAACGGTGGTAATGAACCCCCCATGATATAGAGTGAGGCGCATGGTGGCAGGCACAGTGGCATCAACAAGATGCATGGGAGCAATGCATCTTGTTGATGCATTGCAGTGAAGCAGGCCAGGCAGAAGCATCCAGAGAGGGGCGGGGGGAGGATAGGGATTTTTATTTTATACATTTTCTTTATTTTTTCTCCTTTTTTTTATTGTTTGCTGGGCCAAAATATCCAAATGAAACCAAGAGAGCAGTAGGGCGGGGGAACCAGCAAATAACACATCAAGTCACTGAGCCAGGGAAGAGCCAGTGCAGAAGGAGCAGACTAGGGAGCAGGAACACTCGCATCAAGATCAAAATGAATCCGGAGAGGGCTGAAAAGGAGGGGGGGGGGGGGGTTCCTTTTTTTTCTTGTTCTTGTTTTTGGGACAAAACACTTCAACATAGCCAAGGTGTGAGGACCAGGCTGGGCAGCAAGAGTGACACAACACGGCAAGGTTGTGAACTAGGAGAGACCAGGTAGGAGCAGACTGGAGAGCAGCAGGGGCCCAACACTGCAAGTTGCTGAGGACATTGTTTCACTGCGGCGGTACCTTGAGTCCTCTTGTCACTTGCATGCAAATTCAGAGCTATCCAACAGAAGGAGGTTTATCTTAAGGAAGTCAACTCTTCCACCAATTTTGGAGCCCACCATGTAAGACAAAGAAAATGCTGGGCGCCCTTGATGAGGTCCAGGCAGACCACAGCCTTGTGTACCCACTGGTTCTGTGGAAGGGGAATGCTGGTCTCTGTTGCCAATTACTGAAGCTGTGCCCTATGACAGGAGAGCTCATTGGCGACCATGGGGAGAAGGCTGTTAAATATGGACGAGGAAGTGATAGCTTTCAAGAAGATGTTTTAAAACATTAAAAATATCGCAAAATACAAGAAAATAAGCTTAGGGAACATAAGGGGGGGATGTTAGCGACCCTAAACCTATTCTCAAATGGGGTTTTAAAAGGAAGAAATTGTTTAAAATGGCAGCATTTTAAACATTTACTAGGGATGTGAATCATTTTTGAATGATTAAAATTATTGTCAGATAATTTTAAAATCATTCTAAATCGTTAGAGTGCATGATACAATACAAATGCCCCCGATTTATCGTCATGGGCATTTGTATTGTATCTTTAAATAGGGCACGGGAATTATTTGGGGGAGGGCGGGAAAACCAGCACACCAAAACAACCCCTAAACCCACCCCGACCCTTTAAAACCAATTCCTTACCCTCCCCCACCCTCCCGAATCCCCCCAAAATGTTAAGTTACCTGGTGGTCCAGTGGGGGGGGTCCTGGCGCAATCTCCCGCTCTCGGGCCATCGGCGTCATTTTGGCTGCCACTAATTAAAATGGCGCCGAAGGCCCGATAAAAAAAAAAACACCTGACCCTTTAAATCGACCCCCCCTTAGCCTCCCCCACCCTCCCTTTTTTTTTTAGGGAGGCCCGCGCCGCTAAAAAAAACAACCCACCGACCCTTTAAATCGACCCCCCCAAAACCTTTTAAAGTTACCTGGTGGTCCAGGGGGGCCTCGGGGGGCCTCAGGGAGAGATCCAGGGAGACCTTGGAGAGAGGAGAGATCCAGGGGGGCCTCGGTGAGAGATTTCCCGTTCCCAGGCATCACCTGTTCTAAAAAAAAATGGCGCCGATGACCCTTTGCCATTACCATGTGACAGGGTATCCGTGCCATTGGCCGGCCCCTGTCACATGGTAGGAGCACTGAATGGCCGGCGCCATCTTTAAAGATGGCGCTGGCCATCTTTACTCATCAGCCCCTATTATACTAATTAATCCCTTGGACATTCAATTGACAACAACATGCAGGGCCTTCGCAAACACCAGAAGCAGGGGCGCCTTGCAAAGGCCTGTTTCTTTGGCATCCCTTATCTACGCCCAACACGCAAGGCATCCTGATTTTGGCATCTGTGCTAGAGGTCTCCCAGAAGGGGCTGTGCGGCCCCAACAAATTTGAGTTTTGGATGTCTTGAGTTTTGAGTCAGCAAATAGACATCCATGCGGAAGTGCTCTTTTGTACACAGGACCATGTATGTCTGTCCCCTGCAGCAATGCGCAGATGTCCATTTTGAGGATTGTGTTGAGCAGCCATGGCACAAGGGAGGTTACCCAACTTTTCAGATGCAGACATAAGGCTCTTGGTCAGATTAATAGTAGAGGATGAAAGGCATCTCTTCTTTCGCCCTGGGCACACGCAGTACCAGGTTCAGGCTGATGAGGCTTGGCGGGCTCTCAGGGTGACTTTTAATGCCCAGGCTTCCTTCCCGAGGGAAGTAAGTTGGGAGGCGGAGAGGAGGACAAAATGCCTAAGACTGGAGTCTATTATTTATTTATTTATTTATTTATTTATTTATTTATTTAGTTATAAGACGAGCTTTACATAGAAATTGGAACCAAGTGTAAAAAGAAACAGAACAGAAAATTCATAACAAGATAACATCAACATTTAACTTATATGGGCATCAGATGAGGTGGAGCAGTAAAATATATTAAAGGGAAGGATGGGAGGAGCTACAGGAGAAGAAGGGGGTATATTAATACAAATGAAGATAATAATATTAGGAATTCAAATACAAGAAATAAAGTGCCAGGGTTGGATGTTAAGCAAAAGCTTGCTTGAAGAGGTAAGTTTTTAGGTTGTGCTTAAATTTTTTTGGGCAGGGTTCCTGCCGCAGGCTGGAAGGGAGTTTGTTCCAGAGGACGGGCCCAGCTAAGGAAAGTGCCCAAGCTTTGGTGGAGGCCAGTTTGGATTGCTTTGGAGAGGGAATAACAAGAGTAGCCCTGTGTTGTTGCCTAATTGGTCTATTTGATTTGTGAAAGATAAAATGGTCAGAGAACCAGTGCATGTCTTGGTTATGTAGGGCCTTATGGATCAGTGAGAGAGTTTTATAAGATATTCTTTCGGCAACAGGTAACCAATGTAAGTTTTTAAGAACAGGGGTGATGTGATCGCTTTGATGTGTGTTAGTGAGGATGCGTGCTGCAATATTAGGCAGGGAGGAGAATATGGCTAGTAATAGGGCATCTATGTTCTAGGTCTAGGACAAACGGTACAGCATCTATGTTTGTATCATCCCAGAAGGTACCGCGGGCCCAAGATAACCATGGACACCTTGGAAAGGCCACAGTAATAGGCGTCTGAGAGACCAAAATGAGTATTGGATGTTGGTTTATGGTTGTGAAGGAGATAAAGGACATGCATGCAGAGGAGGTCTTTAGTGTGCATGATCGTGGATGTCCATCCCCGCAGCCTCCCTGATACATCCATTTTGTACAGTGCTTTCCATACAAAACAAGATGGCTACCCAAGGTTATATCCGGCTGCTAGCCCAAATTAATATAGTGGCAGATGGGAGGCACCTGTGTTTTTGCTCTGGGTGCCTATAGACCGGAATCGGGCTAATGAGGCCTGGCTAGTGCTCAGGAGGGAAAGTAATACTCAAAATTGGAAGCATAGATCAATTTTTTTGCATTGTTGAATGTTTTATATTTTTTTTCTTGGTTACCAGGTTGAGACATTGAAAAAGAGGACTGGAGACTACAAGGGAGGACCGGGAGTTCCTTCAGGCCCTGTACGCCCGGCGTGGGCCACAGGAAGTGTGTGTTGTTGGATTCAGTTCAAACTAGGAAATACTATACAAGGGGCAAATACAGCTTTATGATCATGCTGGTGAATCCATGCTGGACCAGAGGCACATTGGATTCACCAGGGGAAGATCCTTTCAGACAAATCTGATTGACTTTTTTGACTGGGTAACCAAGGAATTGGATCAAGGCACTCGATGTCATCTACTTGGATTTCAGCAAAGCTTTTGATACAGTCCTGCACAGGAGACTGGTGAATAAAATGAGAAGCTTAGAAGTGAGTGCCGAGGTGGTGACCTGGATTGCAAACTGGTTGACGGACAGAAGACAATGTGTGATAGTAAATGGAACTCTCTCTGAAGAGAGAGTGGTTTTAAATGGTGTACCGCAAGGATCAGTGTTGGGACCGGTCCTGTTCAATATCTTTGTGAGCGACATTGCGGACGGGATAGAAGGTAAGGTTTGTCTTTTTGCGGATGACACTAAGATCTGCAACAGAGTGGACATGCTGGAAGGAGTGGAGAGAATGAGACAGGATTTAAGGAAGCTGGAAGAGTGGTCAAAGATATGGCAGCTGAGATTCAATGCCAAGAAGTGCAGAGTCATGCATATGGGGAGTGGAAATCCGAATGAACTGTATTTGATGGGGGCGAGAAAGGCTGATGTACACAGAGCAGACCTGAAGTCGGTGAAACAATGTGACAAGGCAATAGCTAAAGCCAGAAGAATGCTGGGCTGCATAGAGAGAGGAATATCGAGTAAGAAAAGGGAAGTAATTATCCCCTTGTACAGGTCCTTGATGAGGCCTCACCTGGAGGACTGTGTTCAGTTCTGGAGACTGTATCTCCAAAGAAACAGAGACAAGATGGAGGCGGTCCAGAGAAGGGCGACCAAAAAGGTGGATGGTCTTCATCGAATGACTTATGAGGAGAGATTGAAGAATCTAAATATGTACACCCTGGAGGAAAGGAGGAGCAGAGGTGATATGATACAGACGGTCAGATACTTGAAAGATTTTAATGATCCAAAGACAACGACAAACCTTTTCCGTCAGAAAGAAATCAGCAGAACCAGGGGTCACGATTTGAAGCTCCAAGGCGGAAGACTCAGAACCAATGTCAGGAAATATTTCTTCACAGAGAGGGTGGAGGATGCCTGGAATGCCCTTCCGGAGGAAGTGGTGAAGACCAGAACTGTGAAAGACATCAAAGGGGCATGGGATAAACACTGAATCCATAAAGTCTAGAGGACGTGAATGAAGAGTGGGTGGCTCGCGGGAATGATGGCTACTACCTGGAGATAATTCCCTTATTCAATAAACATATACACGGTTAATGCGACTCCAACATTGCTCTAAGACTCCAACATTGTTCTAAGCTTCAAAGGCAAGAGGAAATGTGGAAATAAGGATTTGCATTCACAAAAAAGCGGGGAGTAGCTTGCTTTTTACAGCGGTTACTACCCCAAACCAAATAAGCCTGATACTTCACTTTCAATGCATATCCAGCATAGCTCTCTGCTTCAAAGGCAGGGGAGAAAGACTGATACTTCACGCATATCCAGCATAGCTCTCTGCTTCAACGGCAGGGGAGAAAGTCTGATACTTCACTTTCAATACATATCCAGCATAGCTATCTGCTTCATCGGCAGGGGAGAAAGACTGATACTTCACGCATATCCAGCATAGCTCTCTGCTTCAATGGCAGGGGAGAAAGTCTGATACTTCACTTTCAATGCATATTCAGCATAGCTCTCTGCTTCAACGGCAGGGGGAATGAAGAAAAGTGGATCTACATACAGACAACAACCAACAAGGGCTAAATGACATAGTCTGGGTAAACAAATAAGCATGGGTGTAGCTTGCTTATTGCAGCGGTTACTACCCCTAACTAATTAAGCTAGATATTTCACTTAGATGCAGTTCCGACACTGCTCTCTACATTAATGGTGGGGGTGGAAGGGAAATAGAACCAAAAGGTTACTAAGAGCCAAGAGTAACAGATAAGTATGAGAAAAAAAGTGCGAAACTTGCTGGGCAGACTGGATGGGCCGTTTGGTCTTCTTCTGCAGTCATTTCTATGTTTCTATGCAAGAGGTGTAAAAAGTGTGAGGTCTTAAATGTTTAATAATGTCAATTAAAAATAGTAATCGCAGTGGCATACCTAAAGTATTTGTCAGGGTGGATACTTTCTATGGCTCCAGACCCGTAGTGCTCTAGGCAGCCACCCAGTGCTCACACGTTTCACATCCCAAAGGCCTCCCTCTTCTTCTGCCACGAGCGGATTGGGCTCTGCTCATGGCTGCCGACTTTCCGGCTGGCACCCCCCACCGGACTGTCACGAGAGGCAGATTGCACAATCACATTTCCCTTAGTATGCCACAGAGCATTTGCTCACGTCTGTTAACCCTTATCACCCTGTATTTGCAGTGGCCGATTGATAAATCTTTACAAATAACTGTCTCCACCCTGCCAATCGGGATCTTTTTCCTGTATGCATTAGTAACACTTTCATATTTCTCATTTCAGACACCACTAGTATTTTGGAGAATGATGAAGATGAGGGGGCACCACCTTTTCCACCATCACCACTGCCACCACCATCGCCACCACCCTTGCCATCTCCATAACAAGGTTTACCTTTAATAATGCCGGCCTATATTAACTATGCGCAATTGTAATATACTTTAACTCTGTCAAGCCCACCTGTCCCATTTCCTGTACATTGAACCCTAGTAATACTTTCTTATTTCTCATTTCAGATACCTCCAGCAATAGGGACACAGAGGAGGCACAACCTCCACCACCACCACTGCCACATGAGGCTGCACCACCAGCACCCATTCCTCCAGCCCCCACCAGCCATGGAGGCTGAGGAGGTAATCGTCATTGACGACGTTGACCGGGTCATGCCAGAGGCACCAGCTGTGGGTTGCCGGTTCCTCAAGGTTGGTGCAGCATCCGAGGAAGGGCTATGGGAGCAGGACAGTCTCTCTCCCATGGAGGCTTGCCTGGATGCTGTGCTGCCTATCCAGGTCCGGTTGACCTACAGTCTGGATGTCATGGAAGGCCTGGTGATGCAAATTGTGGCCATCTTGCAGGACATAAGGCTTGGCCAGCAGGAGATTATTGAGCTGATGCAACCCATGGCAACAGCTCAATCGCTGATGGCCATGTCCCAGGCTCTACGAAGCCAGCCACCATCTCCCCATCCTCACTAACCATACTCCTCCTCAGCCCTCATGACCCCTTCCCTTCCTCTTCACCCCTGCCTCTACTGTTTATATTTTTTTCAAAAAATATTTTATTTTTCATGTAAATATATTTTTCATAAGAAAAATAATCATTTAGATACAAACTGTTGGTGGTTATCCTGTGTACACAGCATTTGAGGGAGGTTGGCTTTAATTGTATGATGTTATAGATGCTAGAGGTGGTAGTGATGGTTATGGGGGGGGGGGGCAAAGGATGATGATACAAGGGGAGAGGCATGACAGATGGTTGGAGAAGAGGGGAGGGATATGGCAATGATCTGATATGTTTTATATTGAAACTCCAATCTGTAAAGAATCACTAAAAGAAGAAAAGGTATCAGAAACAAAATTCATGCTTTAAGGGTAATCCCCTGTCTCCTGCCCACAAATGGCTTCAAACAGGACTCAGATACAACCACTGGCAGTAAAATCATTTATCATTTTCTTCGTAAAATTCTTTCTGCTATTGACCATGTCATATCTATTTTTTTTTCTATTTTTTACTGAAAACATTATTGTAAATAATTCTTCTGTAAACCATAAAATCTTATTAGCAACACACAATTGCTTATCCCTTTCTGAGTTTCTCATAACATGAAAAATCAGTGCTGTCTGTTCACACGGCCAAACATGGCAAAAATTGCCCAGGGTTACCAGAGTAAAAGTATGCATTAAGGACCTAATTTTCAAAAGCATTTACATGCTTAACACTGGGTTTTACATGTGTAAATGCACTTTACCCATGTAAGTGGACTTTTGAAAATTGCTTAATATGCAATTGAATTGTCAAGAGGTTTTGCCCACATTAAGTGCATTTAAAGGTGAATTTTGAAAGCCCCACACACGCCAAAGCCTGGGGATACGTGCATATTTGGCCCGGCGCATGCCGAGCAGATTTTATAAGCCGCCTGTGTATGCACGTATCTCCCGCTATACATACAAGTCAAAAGTTTTTGAAAAAGGGCGGGGTGTGGGAGTGTCGAGGGAAGACCAAGAGATGTGCACGCAAATACTTACACACGCAGGCGCACGCCTGGGTCCCCTTTCATGCAACTTTACTACTGCTCTGGATGATATATAGGTAATAAAAAAAATCTAGGCTAGTCAGAGGGGTTTTAAGGGTAAGGGCTAACAGGGGGAAAGGGAAGCTATTAAATTTGTGAGGGTTGCAAGTTCTATCCCTAAACTGGAACAAACTGGGAAAATGGTGAATTGCATTGGCATAAGCCCTTTTTAAAATACCCCCACTTATGTGGTAGAAGTGGTATTTGCGCACAGCCTTTAAAAATGCACGCACATGTACATGCGTCCAGGTTACTTTATAACATGCGTGCATATATGCGCATATGTTAGAAAATGGATGTGCGTCTGGATGCGAGCTGGCAAATGTGCGCCCACATGCCTGTTTGAAAGTTACTGTCTTAGTGCAGGTAAATGGCTTTTGAAAATTGCCAAGATAGTAAGTTACATTTACATACACAACTCCTGTGAAGATTCACCTGTCCACGCACACTTTTGTTCTCATTAAACAGAGGCTTTCTGGGTGGTGGAGTATGAGTAGGATCAGCAATTGCAGGCATACTTTTCTATTTTGAAAAGCATGCATGCAGATTTTCTCAGAAAAACTCCCCAGACAAATTTGCAGTTGAACTTGAGTGGGGAGTATTGCAGAGATAATTTTCAAGTGAACTTAAGCATGTAAGTTAGCTTTGAAAATTGGTGTGTTTTGCAGCTTCTGTTAGGAGTGTGGATCTTTGGGCCGAGGGGGAGTTGGCGCTACCTATGAGGAGGAGCCCCACAGGTCCCCACCGTCAGCTGGCGAGGCTGGAGAGAGGCTGAGACTCCGCTGGGGCTTCACCACTACCAGCCCTCATTCCCCTCAGGTTGAGCCCTTGGGTACTGGAGCCGGCTGGACTTACGTGGGGTCTCGGATCCGGAGTGTCTCGTGGTGCTGGTATGGCGTGGCAGTGGTAGGCAGCAGGACACATGGACCAGATACAGCATGGTTCAGGGCAGGCAGCAAATCTCGTAGTCCAGGGAAGAGCGTGGGTCAAGGCAGACAGCGAATCTCATAGTCTGGAGACAAGCGTGGTTCAAGGAAACAACGAATCGCATAGTCCAGGGTCGAACTGGGTCAAGGCATGCAGCGAATCTCGTAGCCTGGAGTCAAGCGTGGGTCTCAGGTCCAGTGGGTCAGAATTCAGAATCAGAAACAGGAATCTCCATGAACTAGAATGGGAGCCAAAAGGAAGCCAAGGCAAGGTCTGGGGGAAGGCCTTGCCTTAATATAGGCCAGGGTCAGGAGGGTGGAGCCAGGGCGCCTCCTGATATGGTCCCTTTAAATGAAGTACAGAGGCACGCGCCTAAGGCATCCGGGACAGGCTTAGGCGTGCCGAGAAGGCCACGCTGGCAGAAGTTCGGCACAGGGCCCACACAGCAGTGCGCATCTGCCATGGCTCCCCGCCGCCACCAAGGTCTCTGGACCGGTCAGGACGCTGGCACGAGAGTGATAGGTGGAGAGAGCCAGCCGTGGCCTTCTGTGGCCGGTTCTCATAACAGCTAATTGGAGAAAATTGTTGTCTTTAAGCCTTGTACCAGTTTTTCCCAATTCAAAATTTTGCATCAATGTTTTCCACATTGAAAACAATGAGATGCTTTCAGCAATAAATGTAGTACAAATTTTGCACTGGGGAAAATTGACCCAAATTGTTAATAAATGAGCTCCTAAGAGCCTTAAATCCATAACTGAGGAAATTCTGCCTATGGCATCTCAAGCAAAGCCAAATTACAAAGAGCTACTCCCTTAATATGGCAAGGTCTTTTATTGCAGCTACAACACATACCTCTTACAGCTTTCCAAAAATGAGCATGAAATATGCTCCAACTCATTTTTAAACACATTTGAGTAAAGGCATTGGATTCCAAATGATATTTTTATATTGGTCTTGGTGCTGTAATGCTTCTTGAATGCAGCTCTCTTAAGTATTCTAAAAATGGAAGAATTTAAAGCAAATTAAAGACGGGAACTGCATGCATGGAATCTCTACAGCATAAACGTGCTTTTACTTTTTCACCATCCATGGGAACTATTTGCAGATATGCTCAGAGAATTGCAAACCCATAAGCACCTAAGTTATATTTCACTGCAGATTAATCAATAGCCCAGCAGAGCAGTCATTCTCAGCATCAAAAATTCTGCAGATGCTTTATTACTACCTAGAAGGGGATGAAGTAATAAAATGTTATTTTGAGAATAAAAACTGCTCACGATTTTTAAGAGAGGTTGTTAATCTTGCTATTGTCTTCAAAATGTTGTACCCTGAAAGAAATAAAACTATAATCTTAGTTTTTTTTTTTCTACCATCTGGCAATTGAATGCAGTATTTTCTTTCTGGAATTATTTCTATCTTTCCTGTAGGCTTCTATTATATCATGGCAGAGATTTCTAGACTTCGTCATTGATCTTTGTACTTCCTCCAAACCAAAGAAAATGCAGAGTTTTAGATTTCTAAAATTTACACAGGTTTATATAGTTCTCAGTGGAGAGGGCCAAGTCAGCAGTGACAAAGTTCTGATCCCTAGGGGGTCAGCAGTAGCACAAGCTAGTGAGACCACAGCCATGAGAAGAATTTGGTTACTCACACGTCTTAAAACCAGAGCACACTTTTCAGGTTCAAAGAATCTTGAAGAACCTCTGAATCTTGTGAATTATATCATATAACACTGGGTATAGTGAATAATACATGGAAAATTGATTCAGATTTATTAATGACAATATTTCATTATTTTCAAAAGGGAAACCACCACACTAAGAAGAGCAGTTTCCTGCTAGCTGCTGCTAATTTGTAAAGATAATTTTCAAACTGCATGCGGTGGTATATACATGTGTGTGTCTGCACCTAGATTTACTGTAGTATTTTACAAATGAGCTATGATATATGTGCATTTTATAAAGCACACATATCTCTACCCCACAACATGCATGCATATATAGGCTTATGCACAAATGCAACCATGTACGTCAATGCATTTAATGTGTATACTTTATCCATCGATTTAAAAAAAATGTGCGTGCGTATATTTTACAAGTGAAAGCAAAGTAGGACTTACCTGTGCAAGTAAATTTGTGTATTTTAGACCATGTGCGTGTTGATGAAATTACCAGTTTTACCAATTAGTTCACCAATTCACCCAGTCCATCTGTGTTGCGACCGTCGCTGTCCGACGTCTCCACTCCGCCCACCTTACCTCTTTTGCAACTCCCTATTTGGTTGATGGAAGTTTGGCTGCTGCGGCGTCATCTTGCCAATGTCCTCCGGCGTCCCCGGACCAGCTAGTCACTGCCTTCCGCCATGTTCTCCTGAGGTCTAAGGACACGCGCGCAGCACGGCCCCGACTCAAGTACCAGCTGTGGCGCAAACCTCAGGGGCGTCCCCCTGAGATAACGTCATCCTCACCGGATACTTATGGTCTTCGTTTTTGCTAGCTATTCAAGTTAGCAAGGGTTTCCTCCAGGTATCGCTGCAGATGGGATTCGCTCTCCACATACCTTGCTACTCTGCCTCCTCAGACTTTACCAGAGGTACCCACTCCTCGGGGGCCTCGCTCTCTCTCTTGCTTTTCAGATCGCAGTCTGGAACCGGTACTCGCTCCTCGAGGGTCCACGTTCCTGGCCCTGCTACCGAATACTACTTCTGCCAGGAAGTCATCGCTGCCTACAACACCAGTGAGTTACCATCTCTCAGAGCTTTCCCTGGAACCAGGTACTCGCTCCTCGAGGGCCTACTTCATTCCAGCCTCTGGGCTGCCTCAAGAGACTATTGTGTGAGTGTTACCATCAAGGTTCTGTTCCTGAACTCTGCATACTCTGCCTACTCACTATATTCAGTTTCTCTACAGCTCAGCCATTCTGGGATCACTGTTCCAGTGCCTGAGGGACTACAGCCCAGCCAGGCTCTTCCAGCTCACTACTGCCACCTCTGGTGGTTCACTATACAGTTTAATAAAAGATCTATATAAAATAAATCTATATAAAATAAATAAATAAAAAATAAAAATCTAGTGCAGGGGTCAGGAACCCATGGCTCGCGAGCCAGATATGGCCCTTTTGAGGGCCGCATCTGGCTTGCAGACAAGTGTCGCCACACTTTCCCGCTGACCCAGCTGCTCCCCAGTCCTCCTCCGCCCGGGATTAAAATGCTGTCAGCCCGGGCGGAACGCGGCAGGACAGCTGGAGTCAGCGGCACCGGCGTGCTCTCTTCTCCCCCCCCCCCCCCGCGGCCCGGAAGAGGAAGTGGAGAGTATCGGGTGCCTGCGCGGCAAGAATAGGCCACGCTAGTGCGCTCGGCATCGGCCCGAAGTAAAGAAGACTGCAGCGCGGCTCGGAGGAAAATGAAGAGCTTCAACCGCGGCCGATGGGACTCCGCCTCCGCGAGGGCTGAAAATGAAGAGGTTAGCGTTGGGAGGAGGCTGCTGCTGCCGCGAGTTCCCGGGGTGGGGGTGGGGGAGAGAGAGAGTGAATGAGCGAGCAAGCATGTGTGTTTGAGATCCTGTGTGTGTGAGTGAGAGATTGCATGTATGTGAATGATTGAGAGCCTGTATATGTGAAAGAGAGTATGTCTGTGATTAAGAGCCTGCCTGTGAGAGAGAGAGCATGAATGTAAGTTTACCATTGGGAACCTGTATGTGTAAGTTTGTGATTGAAAACCTGTTTGTGTGAAAGAGTATGTGTGTATGATTGAGATCCTTTGTGTGTGAGAAAAATCATGTGTATGTATGATTAAGAGCCTGTGTGTGTATAAGTAAGAGAGAGATCATGTTTGTCTGTGTGTGATTGAGAGCTGGTTTAGGTGATGGAGCATGTGAGTATGTGATTGAGAGCCTGTGTTTAAATGAGAGAGAGAGACCATGTGTGTCTGTGTGTGATTGAGAGCTGATTTAAGTGAGGGAGCATGTGAGTATGTGATTGAGAGCCTGTGTGTAAATGAGAGAAAGAGAGGACATGTTTGTAAGCATGTGAATGAGAGTCTGTGTGTGAGAGAAAAAGACAGCATGTATTTATGTGATTGAAAGCCTGTCTGTGTGTGTAAGCGTGAAAAGATAGCATGTGTGTAAATGTGTAATTAAGAGCCTATATAAGTGAGAGAGAAAAAACATGTGTATATGTGAGTACTGAGAGCATGTGTGTATAGGTATGTCATTGAGAGCCAGTGTGAGAGAGAGCGCTGGTATGTGACTGAGAGAGGAGAAAGTTCCAAGCAAACCACCCCACCTCCTGCTTATTCAGAACAATCTCAGGACACCTGGATATCAAACGTTCCCAGGTATGCAGAGCAAAAAATTTTTTGTATCCTTATTATTTTTCATTACTGGGTCTTTGTGTCTGCTATTTTGAAATATTTTGTTGGTATCTGGAAATGTTTTATATGAGTTTTTAATTATTGGATATTCCACTCATCAGCTGTTTCGAAATATGTTCTTTTTGTTAGTACAGTTTTACTGCTGATGATTTTATATTTCTTGATTTGTTTTATAAGGATGGGTGATGTTTCTTTTTTCCTTTGTTACACTGCATACAGAGACTCTGGCTTGTTGCAGTTTCCAATTCCGTTTTTTCTGCATGCTTCTTGTTATGCATTTTGGTCTCTTTATTCTATGTTAGGTGAGGGACAGCACGTGATTCAGGTGAGGTTTTCTGCTGGCGTGTAGTTTCTGTGTAGGACTCTATAGCAGCCTGACTTGGTCCGTTTTCCTAATAGGAGATGTATTGGTGTCTTAAGGCCTGGTGTAATATTTTCAGAGACTTATTGTACTTTAAAAGTGTGATCTTACATAAAATGCACACATTTACTTGTATTTAGTTTTAAACATATTGTATGGCTCTCATGGAATTACATTTTAAAATATGTGGCGTTTATGGCTCTCTCAGCCAAAAAGGTTCCTGACCCCTGATCTAGTGTGTGTCTGTCTCCCAACTCTGAGCCTGACCGGTGGCCCCTCTCAGGATCTTCCCCCAGGGGCGTGATCATCTGCCACCGGCCCAAGGATCCACCCACAATTATCACAAATAATAACAATCTGCAGCTCCGCGAGACCAGTTTGAATTTTCCCCAGTCCATCCAGACCTCCCACCCAGTCAGTTTTACACAATAAACATATTTAATATCATTGTTTTCAATGTTTCACATGATGCATGTAATGCTGCTATGTTTATTTATTTTATTTATTTATTTAAAAACTTTTCTATACCGTCGCTAAGTTATAAACCATCGCAACGGTTTACAAATAGGCACATAGACTAAGGTATGTAATGTAGGTTATCGTACATTCTAACAGGTGCCAATAAAGTTTGGTTACAATTTTTTTTTTTTTATTTAGCATTTTTCTATACCGACCTTCGTGGTTGAATACCATATCATGGTTGAATACCATACCATACCATACCATACCATAAAATCAATATTTGAGCAAGGTTGGTCTAGTCCAGGTATATTATTGAGTTACTATATGTATATATGTATTGTTAATGAAAATTATTAATAAAAATATTATTGAAAAAAATGTTCAATGTCATTTATGCCAGATAATCAGCAGGTATAATAATACACAAGTAATTTGAAAAATGTGTGTGTGAGTGCTTTCAAAACTAGCAACTTACACATGTAATAGTTGGCTCCACTTAGAATGCTCTAAGACTGCCCCTTTTTTTACATGATTTTATGTATGTGAGAAAGGGAAAATATGTGCATATTTTGGACTTCATAAAATTTGGAATACGCAAGTAGAGGCTACATGCAAGTGTATGCTTATTTTTATGCCCGTAACATTTTGAAAATTCACCTTGAAGTGAGTACCTCCATGAAAATAGCTTTTGAATATTTCCCTCTGGATGCAAAGGCTGCAGGTTCTTTGTACCCACAACTCTTGCACCTAATTTTCAAAGCATACTTTCCCTTAGAAAATTGCAGTGGGTACAAGAAACGTTTGACTTTTGCTCCTGATTTTTGCATGGGTAAAATCTCTGTGGAGAATAAAAGTAGGTTTGTCCCTGTGAGCACCTCACTTAAATCTAGCTGAAAGTATACATTATGGAAGCCCAGCACACTTTTAGCTGGACTGAATTGGGGAAATTTTCAGGCAACCATACCCAGGAAAATGGCTTTGAAAATTCTCCTGTTCCTTGAGGAAAAAATTGATAAAGTATGTACAGAAGTAGTGTTTTCTTAGTATTTTGTGATAATAGAAAACTAATATGTGTTCTATCACTACTAGTGTCTTTAGCTTCATCATCAGTATTATATTGGTTTACATCATTGGACACTTCCTGTTACTTACATAGAAACATAGAAATGACAGCAGAAAAGGACCGATGGTCCATCCAGTCTGCCCAGCAAGCTTCCCAAGGTAGTAGCTGCCGGCAGGTTAATCCCATATATCAGTCAGTTTTGCTTGATGTGCTTTGTTTACGGACTTGCCCATAGAAGCAGTCCTGTGTTTCTTTCTTAATGTCTGAGCATCAATATCCCAGACTATAAAAAAGTCATGGCTTGTGTTGGTTGACCCTGAATCCAATTGCCTTTCTGCCCCCACCCTCCTCTTTCGAAGCAGAAAGCAATGTTGCAGGTGCATCAAAAGCATCAAGGCCTGTTGGTTAGGAGTAGCAATCCCATGCCTCTATCAAGGGTAGCAACCACCACACTGTGCTGGTTACCCACATGCTCATTAATTCTGCAGATCGTAAAAGTCGAGGCCCTCGATGGTTGCTCTGTAAATCCAATTCCCCTTTTCCCCAGCCGTTGAAGCAGAGAGCAATGTTGGAGTTGCATCAAAAGTATCAAGGTTTATTTGGTCAAGGGTAGCAACCAACACACCAGCAAGTTACCCCCATGCACGTTTTCTTCATTTCCTTTAGGACTTGGCCATAGAAGCAGTCCTGTGCTTTTTCCCTTATGTCTGTGTAACAGTATCCCAGACCATGGAAGTTGGGGCCTTTGATTGTCGTCTGAATCAAATCCTTCTTATCCTCCTGATGTTTAAGTGAGGAACAATGTTGCAGTTGCATTAAAAGCATCAAAGCACATTGGTCAAAGGTAGCAATCTCAATGACCTATGCCAAGGGCAACAACTGCAGTACCAGCAATTCATCCCTCTGAATGCTTATCTCATTTCAGCCTTTAGAGTTCCACAGTGCTTATCCCCTTTGAATTCTTTGACTGTTTTCTTCTTCACCACCTCTTCCGGAAGGGTATTCCAGGCCTATACTACCCTCTCCATGAAGAAATATTTCCTGACATTGGTTCTGAGTCTTCCCCCCTGGAGTTTAATTTTGTGATCCCTAGTTCAATAGTTTTCTTTCCAATGGAAAAGGTTCAAAATCCATACATCATTGAAACCATTTAGGTATCTGAAGGTCTGTATCATATCTCCCCTGTATTTCCTCTCTTTCAGGGTATACATATTCAGATACTTAAGCCTCTCCTCATAGGTTTTCAGATACAGACCCCACATCATTTTTGTCAACCTTCTCTGAACTGCCGCCATCCTGTCTCTATTCTTATGTGATACGAGCTCCAGAATTTAACACAATATTTTGGGTGAGGCTTCACCAAGAATATGTCAGTGGGAGAGCCTATGCATGTGTGTATGCATGAGAGAGAGCCTGTTTATTGTATGTATATTAGGGATGTGCATTCGTTTGCGACGAAATAGGAAATAGAGACGGAATTTCCTATTTCGGCGCGTTTCGGGGGCGACGAAACAATAAGAAAACCCACAAAATGTTGTGTGGTTTTCTTATCGTTTTCGGGGGGGGGGCAGAAAGGGCACATTAAAAAAAACCAACCCAAACCCACCCCCAACCCTTCAAATTTAATTAATTGCAACCCCCCAAGATGTGCCCGAACCCCCCTTCCCCCCAGACTTACCGAAAGTCCCTGGTGGTCCAGCAGGGTCTGGGAGCAATCTCTCTCGGGCCGTCGGATGCCACTAATCAAAATGGCACCGATGGCCCTTTGCCCTTACTGTGTGACAGGGGCTATCGGTGCCATGTCAGCCCCTGTCACATGGTAGGAGCAATGGATGGCCCGCGCCATTTTTTATGATGGCACCGGTTGTCCATTGCTCCTACCATGTGACAAGGGCCACCAATGGCACCGATAGCCCCTGTCACACTTAACAAAATATCTTGTACTGGAAGGTATTTGCATTGCTGTTACTGAGGTGACACCAGAATTTTAAAATGTTATTTTGTATGATGAGTCGTACGGGTAAACATCCAGGGTCCATTGTAGAGGAAATTTCTAAGGATGTGAAGTGTTACAGAACTGGAGGTGCAGGGTTTATATTGACATTCTGTCCTTTTGTGCATAGACTCCAGACTTCATCCTCATATCCTTGTTGAAGAATTGGTTAAATGAGGATGTCAAATAATTTTAATTGTTGTTTTACTGATAGGATGAAACTGGACAGGTTTTTTTTTGTTTGTTTGTTTTTAAATTAAGCAGAAGCCTCTCAGGACTTTTTCTTATTGTGTCTTTTATAACCAATTTAAAGGCGGGGAACTGAGCTGTGGGATGGAAGTGATGTGTGTATATGTGCGTGTGAGAGAGAGAGAAAGGATATATGTGTGTGTGTGTGAGAAAGAGGGAGAAAGGGGTATGTGTGTGTTAGAGAGTTAGAAAGGGGAGAATGTGAGAGATCTTGTGTGTGTCTGCACGAGCATGAGGGAGAGAGAGCCTGCGTGTGTGTGTGTGCATGTCTTGCTAGCCCTCCTTCATGCTCAGACTCTGCACCCCCATTGTTCCCTCCCACCTGTTTGGTGATGCCACTGGGCAGAAGAGGCACCGCAGCACTGGTGGGGAGGCTAGGCCTCATCAGCGGCAGAAATTTCCTAGACCCACAGCGCTGAGCAAAGCTACTGGCAAGGAGGCCAGGCTTCACCATTGTGAAGGACAGCAGGTATGCGTGGAGAGGGAAAAGAAGGAAGGGGGTGAGAAAGAGGAGGAAAAGGAAGGTAATAGGGTAAGTGAGAGGTGGGGACCAGGATGAGAGTAGGTAGGGTAAATGAAGGAAGGGGCTGGGAAAAGAAAAGAAGGGGTGGGGGAGGGAGGAGAGGGAAAAGAGGAATAAGGTGAGAGAATGATGGGCTGAGAAAAAGAAGGGAGGGAGAAATGAAAGGAAAAATTAGGGGAGGAAATGAGAGGGAAGGGAGGGGAGTAGGATGAGAGGGAAAGGAAAAGAGGAGAGAAGAGAGTGAATGAAAGGGGGGAGCGAAGGGGAAATGAAGGGAAGGAATAAAGGTGAAAGTGAAGGGAGGGTAGGGGATGCTTCATACACACCTATGGCCCTTTAGGGGGCAGATGCAGAGGGAGGGGAAGCCAGGGAGCAGGATTCTCGGGATCATGGCAAGGTTGTCACATCCCCCTTTCCCAGTATTTCAATTCATCCAAAGGGCCAGATATGCCGCCCACCCCCATTGAGAAAACGCTGAGTTGGCTCACCTCTGTTTTGAAATTTCCTATGTGGCCCCTCCCTGGAGTAGTAGAGAGTAACATGGGAAGATCCTCATTAGTGTATTTTCAACTGCCTGAAAGTATCTGTATACTTTCACAACATGCTTTCAGTCTCAAGAGGTGTCCTGAGGCATAGGGAAGGCCCCAGTTATTGTGGCTAAAAGTAGGCTTATGTGAACCCTACTTTTAAATGTGTTCACCTACTGGATCTGAAGACATGCAACTAACTTTTACATTTTTGTGTTTACGAGTTGCTTCTGGAAAGCAAAACTATAGATTCACTAATAATAATATTTCAAAGATACTGTTTGCCTGTTAACTTTAAAATTATATTAAAAAGAAATGAAGTCGTCAAAGAGGAACTACAAATGAATGCATTTGTTATAATGTCTTTGTGTTTTGAATATAAACAAATTTACCCTAAGTTTATTTTCCCCTTTTTTGATTATGTTGCTCAGTACAAAGTGTTCAGCTCCTTTCTACTATCCTTTTTGCTAAAGTAGATCAGAACTTGCTCATATAAATTTATCAATTTCCTATCCAATCCTTTTAGCGGATGGGGAGCAATTACTGTGAAGCAGTCAGTGCTACTGCTGGTATTTTCTGGTCCTTCAAAACCAATAAAGATGTTCTCTAAAGAGGCTAATGTAATTGCTGGATAATTATTTCTATCTGGCCCAGGATAAGGTGTTTTGTATCACACAGGAACTAGCCCTCCTGGGTCAGCTTTAGAGAAACATTCAATTTCTCTCTCTTTACAACCATCAGTTTGCTGTTATCTGGGTCTCTAATACTAATAAGGGTCATGTTAACAGATGAGTGAGAAAAGAGGCAGCAGAAACGCAGAGCGACTATTTACATCCAATAATGTTCTACAGAACTGAGAAAACTAACCACATGGAGGAGATTTTGAATAGCCTGTGTTGTTTGCTATATATTTATAAGAGGGCCCATTTAGCCCATATTCACTACAGTATATATTTTCAAAAGGAAACAGTTTGGCCCTTCTTTGAAAAATGAGACCTGCAAAAAATTGACAGTAACTTTCAAGCGGGTCCATTAAGCCCTAGCTTGCATTCCCCTCCTGTTCAGCTGTCGTAATGGGACATATCTCCCATTACAACATGCAGGTTATAAAATAGCCCTGATGCGGGCAGGTGTGCACCTAACTTTACAAGTGGTGCATGCACAGCTGCGTAATGTCGGCTTTGAGCTGAGCAAGAGAAAGAATTTTATAACAGCCGCACGTTCACGCCACGACCAGTTTTACCAGTTCACCAACCAGTTTGCCCAGTCTACAGCTAAGCCCTCCAAACCCCTCTGGTTCTTTAGCCTGCACTCCTCCCACTTAATCCAGACCACTGAAACACCTCAGAGATGCCTGGAAATAGTTCTTAGACTAACACCTCTTCTATAGCATCAGTTAATTTATGCTCAGCCCCAGGACACCCATGGCCTGCCCACATCTCGCCCCTTTGCCTCCTGATGCAAGATATTCGCGCACCAGGAGCTGTGCGCCTATGTGGGGGCGGCTTATAAAATCAGGTGGACATGCTCATGTGCTACATCCGTGCCCATCTCCCAATTCTGGTGTGCACCCGGCTTTTAAAATTGTGGCTAAATACCACTGGAAGTATTTGTTTCCTGTTTTAAAAAAAAAAAAAAAAGAAAAAAAAGGGAGAGGCAGTCAGCCACTGGGAATCCCCCTCTTCAAATCCCAAAACCTCCTCAAGCCCCAAAAAGTCAAGATTCTAAAAAGTAAAACAAAGTCCCACTGCAACTTTTTTCCTATCTAGTCTGCACAATACACAAACTTATCCATGACGAAAAAGCAGAATGGCTGAACACAGCACTTCGAGTCCACGTTCCACACAGAAATTTAAGATCAGCAAACAGAGCACTTTTAACCATTCCATCCGTGAAAACAGCAAGACTTACCCAAGTCAGAGAACGTGCACTGACTCTGGTCGGTCCCATTTTATGGAACTCCATGCCCCTTGAACTTAGACTCCAGAGTAACCATAAATTTTTCAAAACACAACTCAAAACCTGGCTTTTCAAACTAGCCTTCAACAAAGAGAGTGATGCAAGCATGTAAACAAGAATAAGCACCAAGCTCACAAATTCCAGTTACTACTGGAAATTAGCTCACCACTAATTTTAACTGTAGTCAAACCACAGGATACATCGCTATAAAACATACAATCCCCCAATTGATTTTCTTCATATGCATAATCCTTATAGTAAATTATATTAGTCAATATTGTTTGTTACCGAATAAGTACTGGCACCTACTATGTAAATTATGATCCATATTCACTTTGATATTGGTGCACTATTGTAAACCGTTATGATGGTAAATAACTTAATGACGGTATATAAAAACTCTTAAATAAATAAATAAATAAACACCTGAATTAATCAATTAAAAAACTGAAAATATCATTGTCCTCATCATTATGACATGCCATCTTCGATATGAAAGATGGAGACTATGATACACCCATTCCCTCTATGTTCAGTATTCCTCTTTATTAATGTTTCTAAATCTTAACCATGTTTTTTTCTGTCATCATCCTAGTTTGTTCTGTGTTTTTCTTTACCTTTTTGTCCTCTGCTATACCTTTCAGTACTAGATTAGCTAGTTTGCCAAGGCAGTCTCTGGGTTAATGACCAGCAAATCTCATTTGCCTTTTGATCATATCTTATGTCAGGGATTTTCTATCATTTCATGCATGTGTTCATTTGAACTCATGTCATTCCAGCTAATTTTTAGAAACCTTCTGTAGTACTGTATTTTAAATGTGCATAGATAATTACATATGATATGCCATACTGGATCAGACCAAGGGTCCATCAGTGGGCAAGCCAAGTCACAAGTACCTGGCAAGTACCCAAACATTAAATAGATACCAAACATTAAATAGATCCCAAACATTAAATAGATCCCAATGCCAACAAGCAGTGACTATTGCCTATTGAATATTAACAGTTTATGGACTTCTCCTCCAGGAACTTATCTAAACCTTTTTAAACCCAGCCTCACTAATTGCCTTAACCACATCTTTGCTGAAAGACCATGTTTCATTTCTATATCCTACACTTGAGAAAATGTATTCACTCAGTGACCTTTTCTTAATCTTTAAGTGTAAAGAACTCTATATTCTCAAATATCATTTTTAGCTTTTTCAAGTTTACTTTTTTTAATTTCTTTAAACACTTTTCATTTATGGTGATCCAATTACTTACATATTTATAGTCTTCAATGTGTTCCAGTTTTAATTCTTCCATAAAGATTTCTATAGTGTTAGAATTGGTTTTGCTGATTATCAGAATTTCATCTTTTTGTTATTCACGCTCATTCCATAGGTCTTACAGATTATACATAATCCATCATGTCTTATATATTTCTTTCCTAGAAGTCATTAATATTTTATCATCCACACAGTGAACGTTCATTAGATTTATGCTGTTTATGTTTCTATCTTCAAGTTCCTCCAAAATCTTCCTTCTCACTTCTGCCTTTCATATTCAAATTGAATAAAAGTAAACAGACCAAGCCACCTTGTCTTGCTCCTTTTATTACTAAGGTCATTGTGGTATCTGCTGTTCTTCTTATTGTAGCAGTTTGACTAAAACATAAATTAGTGATTAACCCCATTTCATATTAGGCATATCAGCTTTACTTATTATTGCTACCAGTTTACTATGATTCATTCTATCAAAACATTTGGTATAATTAACAAATAGGTAAAGGGGAAATAGGGTATCATAGATGAATTGGTTCACTGTGAAAGTCTCATGAAATATTTATTATATCTTATTTAGTACTATTTTTTGCCACAGGGTTGTCCCAATGGAGGGAAAGCAGCTATATACAAATAGAGAGAAAAAACAGTGAAAACAAGACAAAAAAAGATGCCATATTTGATACAAAAGCACTAACAAAGTTAGGGCTAGATTCATCAAACTATTGCATGCAATAGGAAGAGGGGTGTGTTTTATGGTAATAGCTTTCTTATTGCAACGTGTGTTGCAGTTCTGGCAGCGAGCGCAGCGACCAGACCCTTACCTCCGTGTTCCTGGACCTGTTCCCGCTTTTGTTGGCCTAGTTCCGGGCCTGTTCGGCGGCGTCCCTGCGAGGGCCGCGCCACTGGGAAGCCTTCTATGGATGCCCTGTCTCTAGGCACTCACGCGCACCACTTGGGCGCTTTTCTAGGCCATTTCCCGCCAGTGGTGACTCCGCCCAATTCCTGACGTCAGACGCCGTGGCCTTGATAAGCCGGCCGCGGCCACCCAGTCTTTGCCTTGCAACGGGCTTACCTACCAGATCCCTGTTGTGCTGTGCCCCGGAGCGACCTGTCTTGCTATTCACTCCGTTCCTGCTACAGTACCTACTTGGTTCCTGTTTACCTGCTACAGTTCCTGCCTGGTTCCAGTACCCAAGTCCCGCTACAGTTCCTGCCTGGTTCCAGTACCCGAGTCTTGCTACAGTTCCTGCCTGGTTCCAGTACCCAAGTCCCGCTACAGTTCCTGCCTGGTTCCAGTACCCGAGTCCCGCTACAGTTCCTGCCTGGTTCCAGAACTCGAACCCTGTTACAGTACTGACCTACTGTCTTAGTCTGGTTCCAGTTCCCAGTCCTGATCCACTACCGCCTAAGTCCCAGCAGCCGGGCCCCTATGGGCTCCTCCCGGGGGGGCTTCGGCTTCCAAGGGTGAAGCCACCTTAGTCCCAGCGGTTGGGCTCCTACGGGCTCCTCCCAGGGGAGTACCAGCTTCCAGGGTGAAGAGCACCTCTCGTCCAGCCTGAACATCTGCCTCCCGGCCTGCCAGTTACTAGAGACATTGACCATCTTTTCCCAGTCTCCTGCAGGTTGGCCCAAGGGTCCACTAAACTGAGACTCCCACAACAACGTGCACTATCTTAGGGGGTCATTTATCAAAGTGCTATATGGCATTTTTCATATACATTAAGCACCTTTAATGCATGCAAAAGCACCATAATGCATGGTGAGATGCAAATCAGAAAAAGGGGAGGAGTAGGATTTGTGGTCAAGTGGGCTAGCTTCACAATTTAAAAAAAGCCATATTGCATGGCTTTAACTATGCCTTTTTCATTTGTGTTATGGCTTTATTGTGCTTTGCAATGTTGAATGAGTGAGAGAGAAAGAGAGAGAAGGAGAGAGAGAGAGAGATTAGCCATAAGGCCCTCATACTAGGTAGGTATTTATACCTCCATATGAGGCCCACCTAGCTACTCAAGGTGAGGTTTAGGTATTTATTTATTTATTTATTTATTTATTTATTTGAGTTTTTTTCTATACCGGCATTCACGGAAATTCGTATCATGTCGGTTTACATAAAACAAGGGGTGATCAATACATTATAAACGTACATAAATATAACATGAGAGTATACCTTTACAAATTATTATTATTAGTATATTATTAGTATTATTATTAATAATAATAATTATATATAATAATAATATATAATAATAAATAATAATTAGTATTATTAGTATATTATTAGTATATTATTAGTATATATATAAAATTATTAGTATTAGTATAGGGGTTAGGGGCTAGGGATATGCAGAGGGATGCCATACATTGCATTCGGGATTCGTATTCGTCGGGGGCAGATACGTTGCATTCGGCAAGGGGGGGCCCCTGATACGTTTATGCGTTAATGCATATTCGTTCCCCGGCTAAAATTGAATTAACTACAACCCCCCACCCTCCTGACACCCCCCCCCCCCCAAGACTTACCAAAACTCCCTGGTGGTCCAGCAGAGGGTCTGGGATTTATTTATTTATTTATGTGTTTATTTATTTTTATATACTGACATTCGATCTCAATTGAGATATCACACCGGTTTACATTCAGGTACTGTAGGTATTTTTCTATTCCCAGAGGGCTTACATTCTAAGTTTTTGTAATGGATGGCTGGCGCCATCTTGTGCTCCTACCATGTGACAGGGACTGACCAGTGGCACCGGTAGCCCCTGTGACATAGTAAGGGCAAAGGCTATCGGTGCCATTTTGATTACTGGCAGCCGACGGTCCGCGTGCAGGAGATCATTCCCGGACCCCCGCTGGATTTTTGGCAAGTCTTGTGGTGGTCAGGAGGGTCCCCCAAGACTTGCCAAAAGTCCCTGGTGGTCCAGCGTGGGTCCGGGAGCGACCTCCTGCACTCGGACCGTCGGCTGCCAGTAATCATTGTCTGCATTTTAGACAAGGCATGGGAACTCAGCGATGTCCATTTTAAAGGAGGAAGAATCATGGTCTTACAGGACTTTGCAGTCACGATGCAAAAATGGTGAGCAGAGTATAGTCCAGTCAAGAAGGAGCTACAGATGCGAGGGCTGGCCTATGCTTTGCTTTACCCAGCGCGCCTCAGGGTTAACTTCGGCAACAATAAAACTTGGATCTTTGAGCAAGCAGGGGAAGTATGACTGGTGAGTAAGCAGCGGATTGCTTCTGCTCAGGCTAGTACTTGAACTGTATTTTTTTTCACAACTGGTACTCCCTTTTATTTTTCTCTAACTTTTTGGCTCCTTTCTTGAATGTCTTTTTCAAGCATTTCTAACTGCCCATAATGTCTGGGTGGCTGAGAGGACAAATTTGGGACTGGGATTGGATGAGTGGTGGTGTACTGTGGCCAGAGTGGGGGTGGGTAACTTATGTCTGCTTTATCTGGAATTGGAGATGAAGGGGACTCTGGTTGGGGAGGTGGGGTTGAAAGAGTCAGGGAGGGGATTCGGGGGAAGATAATTTGAGACTTGCCCTAGCATGTGGGCTAGATTGATGGTGGGTGGTTTGACTTCCCGCCCTTCCTGGAAACAACATGCCAATCCATGGGCTGACTGTGATAGTCGCGGCCACTGCCGTTAACTACATCCTTCACTTTGAAGGCGGGAACAATGTACTCTTGCTCCTCGTCACCATCCTGTTATTTTGTCTGCATGCTCATGCATTTAGGAAATCCCAGAAGAGTTTTATGATGTCAATTACTCCTGTTTGCGCTAATGGGATCCTTATTGTGTGCTAGAACGGGTCATTCTTTTTTCTGGCTGGAGCCCTGTGCCTATGGACTGAGAGGGAGTTCTTTCTTTTTTCTGTAGTTTTTGGTATTCTAACTATGCAAGCACGTGTGTTATTTTTGGGGAGCGGTTGGTGGGTCACTTGGCAGGTTTTTTTTTACAATTCTCTCTGTATTTGCTCTCCTTTCTATTAAGTCACATGTTAGACTATTGGTCACACTAAATGCTCATGCTTACCAACCTTGACTTTTTATTTTTCTGCAGGAAATGCATTAGTGCACCTTTTTTTACAGCAAACAAATGGGATTGGGATGTGGGATTGGCTGATTTGATGGGGGGCTTGTATTTGTGGCTTGAAAGAACCGTGGATAGCTTTAGAGAGGAACAGGCTGGAGCTGTTAGCTTGACTTTGCTTCCATTCTTGCCGTGTGACTCCCCATTGTGTCGCAGTGCATGAGGTGTAGCCTCATTTTGGTGCACACTTTGCAAGTCTGGCAACAGGTGGCTCAATTCCTTCAGATAGATGGAGAGGAAATATCTCCCATATCTCCCCTATATTGTAATTTGCTTCTATCTAGATGTACTTTTTCACCTGTGTTTAAAGACTGAGGGGAGCATGGCTTGGTTACTGTGGCGCATTTATGGGGAGATGGGGAGGAGAAAGGGATGGTATCCTTTCAAACTCTAGTGGAAGACTTTGATATTGACCCGATGCCACAGGCTCAATATTTACAACTGCATCAGGAGATGGGGAGATTTGACTTGGATATAGCTTTAAAGAATATAAATGGTGTGGAGGCCTTTTTGGGTGCTGTAAGTGCACAGCGTAGGGGAATAGCGATTATTTACCGAGGTATTTTGGAGGGCAAGTATAGTAAAGTGTCCCCTTCTTCTCTCATTGAGGCTTGGAATATGGACCTTGACATGGCACTGGGTAGTGGAGATTGGAAGAGTATTTGGAATACACTCTTAATGGTTAAACTGTTACATAGGACTTACCAAACCCCACTTTTCTATTCCAAAATATACCCTGAGTCTAGTAATGTGTTCTGGAGGGGATGTGGGGAAATTGGCACCTTTATTCACATGTGGTGGCACTATCAGAGTAACAGATTTTTCTGGTCTCAGGTCACCCAGGAGGTGGCGTATATTTTGGGGTATGCTATTTTTATTGGGCTAAGCTTGAGACTGTTGGGTAGATGGGTGAGTTCTGCTATTCCCTTTAGAGGTAGAACATTGGTAGGGCATCTACTCTTGGTTGCTTGTTTACAATTGCTAGGTTTTGGAAAACTAATCCTTCCCTGACTTATTGGTATGACCAAGTGAAAGAATGTATTTTGATTTAAAGAATGAACGTTTTAAATTTGATCGGATATGGGGTTCCTTTGTGGAATATTCCTGAAGGTCTTGTGCTTCATACCTCTTGTAAGATTGAAAACTTATTTGTAGGCAATGTAATTATATGAGCTATTAAAGTTGAAAACAGGAGGAGGAATAGCCTAGTGGTTATAGCAGTGGGCTATGAACCAGGAGACCAGGGTTTGAGTCCCACTGTCACACCTTGGGCAAGTCATTTTACCCTCCATTGCCTCAGATAGGGAAATACCTACAGTACCTGAATGTAAACAGATGTGATATCTCAGATCAAATGTTGGCATATAAAATAAATGTCTTTTTTCTCTCTTTGTATATTACTTTCTAACCGTCCCACCAGAGCAACCTATAAAGGAACCCTCCATATTCCATCCCTCAAGAAGGCACACCTCACCTCCACAAGGGATCGAGCCATCTCCATAGCTGGTCCTACCCGGAACTCACTACCCATATACCTCCGACTCGAGCCATGCACCAACAAATTCAAAAGTAAATTAAAGACCTGGCTCTTCAAGCAGGCTTACCCTGATTAGATCCTCTGCACCGTTGTCCCTGTGCTGCATCAGTTCCTTAACTGAACTTTGTACATAGTTATTTTTACACTGTTTACCTATTATGTGATACAGTTTAGCGGCTTTTGTTTGCCAGCCCTCAACTACTTCTCTCCCTTTTTTCTATGTAGTCCCATCCCCAGTACCTGTTTGATGTATTTTCTACCTGCAGTTCTGATGTAAACCGGTATGATGTGTCCACTAATACCGGTATAAAAAAGCTTTAAATAAATAAATAAGGGGCGCTCCTGAGCACCGATCAAGATGGCCGCTTGAGCTTGCAACTCCATCCGAGCACACTCATAAAGTAAGGGGAAAGCCAGATTTGGAACACTTCAGGTTGCTTCTTTTTTCTCAAATAAGATTCAAATTTCGATGGCATCCAGTAAATCCGGAAAGATTGAAGCGGCTTTCGCAGCTGCAGCTGGAACCAAGAGAACTAAGGCCGATCCTCCCTCGCCTGACAAGGCCCCACCGACAAAAGTAATGGCGTCAGCAGACGTTGTGTTAACGGAGCTCCGGCAACTAAAAGATTTAATCAATGTAAATATTGAGAATACTACCGCAATTCGGGGAGAGTTGCACGCCGTCTCCACCCGATTAGAATCTTACCAACACCGCTTGGATGATGTAGAGACACAAGTTTCATCTTTGCTGCTGGCGGCAGCCCCGGTGCCGCGCCTTGAGAAAGATCTGGAACGCATTCAAAAAAACATGGAAGATCTGTCTAACAGGAATAGACGCAACAATATTCGGATCTTGGGCGTAACAGAAGGAGCTGAAGGTAACGATATTATTGGATTTCTCATTTCACTGATTACTAAAAGTTTGCGGGTGGACTTCCAATATCCCCTTGAGATCGAATGGGCGCACAGGACCCCGTCCAGGCCCCTGCATAACTCCAAGTATCCCAGACCGATCATTTTTAAATTGCTACGTTATCCCCAAGTTCTGCAAATTTTTGCTGCTTCTAAATCGCAAGCGCCGATACAATTTCAAGGACACAATATACTATTTGTACCGGACTTGGCCAAAGCTACGGTTGACAAGCGCAAGGCCTTTTTGGCATTAAGACCGTGCTTGCAAAACTTAGGGGCCAAATATGGGCTGTTATATCCGGCGCAAATGCGAGTCACGCACCACAATCAAACGAAACTCTTTCAACAACCTCAGGATCTGGAAGTTTTCATTCAGTCCTTCGAAAATGCCCAATCAATGATTACTTGAGTTTTAAGCAACTCTGGAACTTAACCCGAGATGACTGCTTGATTTCCCTATTGGCATATATCTTTTTTTTTCTACTCATGCGGAGATGTGAGCTCTGGGGAGCCATTGATCTGACAGGAGGCTCATTATTGTAAATCCCTATAAGGGACACATGGGACAGCACGTTAGTGCTACTGTACTGGGAACCCATATGGTTCCGTTATTCCTTTTTGCCTTTTCATTATTTTTTTTATTTTCCTGGGGCTTCATTCTATCTCCATTTTTCTCATTTTTAGTCTCCTTCACTTTCTTTCAATACTTACCACAAGAGCACGGAAACAAGATTGACCATACTGATGTCTTCGCGATGATGATCTTACAATGGCAACCAGGATAACATCTTTCACTGCAGTCTCACTAAACGTTAAAGGCTTCTCACACCCAATCAAAAGAAAGAAAATCCTCACTTATCTTAATTCCTTACATACGGACATCGCTCTAATCCAGGAAACCCATTTGACGTCTACTGAATCATTAAAGCTTAAACAACAATGGGTGGGACAGGTATTTTTTAGCCCAGTGACACACAAGAAACGAGGCACTGCCATCCTCCTCCATAAAAGATTAGATGCTCAGTTCTTCACCAATCTGCTGACCTAGAAGGTAGATGGAATCTTCTGCAAATCTCCATTAATCAGGAACTCTTTACATTTCTCAATATCTATGCGCCTAATATAGACAACCCCTCGTTTTTCCAGGATGCCTTTGCTCAACTCCTCACCATTGATTCCTCCTCCACGATCATCGGAGGCGACTTTAATCAAACTTTGGATCCCTTTCTAGACAGGAAATCTTCCACGCGCATCACCACTTCAAAATCTAGCAAGACGCTTAATCATCTACTGTCCTCTTATTTCTCTGACCCATGGCGTCTCCTCAATCCCAGAGAGCGAGAATTCACTCTTTTTTCACCTCCTCACTCCTCCTATTCTCGCATAGATTTTTTCCTAACTTCCAATAGCCTATTGCCAAGGATTACCTCAGCTACGATTGCGTCTATATTAGTATCGGATCATGCTGCAATCACCCTTCAGTGCGAACTGCAATCTCCTTCACTTACAGACCGCTTGTGGAGATTTAACCCCTCACTTTTATCAGACCAAGAATTTGTCAACAAAATTCGCGAAAAGATTACTGAATATTTCCTTCTCAATGCTACTCCAGACATTTCACTGTCCACGCTATGGGATGCCTTCAAAGCTACGATTAGGGGAGAGATTATTAACTACTCTTCATATCAACGGAAGAAAGGACAGAAATCTCTGGATGCTCTTGCACATAAGGTAGCCTCATTAGAGGCAATACATATTCGACATCCGACCCATCAGTCGCTAGATAATGTTTTAAAAGCCAAGTTTCAATACAATCAACAACTAAGCGCTACTGTTCATCTACACACATTCCATTCTAAAGCCACATATTATGCGGAAAATAATAAATGTGGTCGTCTTTTAGCCACATATTTAAAGAAGAAAGTGGAGAAAAAAAGAATCACTTGCATTAAATTGGCTGATAACCAAATGTGGACTCAAGACACAGACATTTTACAAGCCTTCAGTGATTTCTACACCATGCTCTATCAATCGGAAGTAGCCCCATCTTCAGACGAGCTTCAATCTTTTTTCTCCAATCTCTCTCATCCCATACTCTCGGAGCAACAGTACACGGACCTTGAACGCCCAATTACCCTACCAGAAATTGATCTGGCAATTCATGCGCTTCCCACTGCGAAGGCACCTGGCCCAGATGGCTTCATTACGGACTTCTATAGAACTTTCAAAAAAGAACTGTCGCCATACTTAAGAGATTATTTCACTGCAGCTGCTTCGCATCCACAATGTTTTTCCTCCTTTACTGCAGCATGCATAGTGGTGCTTCCAAAGCCAGGAAGGGATGCGGCGACAGAAGTTGGTAATTATAGGCCCATCTCTTTATTAAATGCAGATTATAAGATCTTTACTAAAATTTTGGCCACCAGATTATCTGCTGTAATGCCATCTCTAATCCACCCCGACCAATCTGGCTTCATAAAAAATCATCTCATTGCTAACAATACCAGATTATTTCTCCACATCCATCATGCCACTATCTCAGCCCCTTACCCTGCGATTTCAGTCTCGCTGGATGCGGAAAAGGCCTTCGACCGTGTCGAATGGTCATTTCTTTTTCATACCCTACAAAAATTCGGATTTGGCCCTATTTTTCTCTCATGGATTAAATTGCTTTATCACTATCCCTCAGCCTTTTTATACATAAACAATCGGATCTCCCCAACCTTTCCATTGTATAGCGGCATGCGTCAAGGGTGTCCCCTATCACCTCTGCTGTTCAACCTGGCTTTGGAACCCCTTATTATTGCAATCCGGCAAAATCCTTTGATTAAAGGCATAAATATAGGCTCCGAGGAATATAAACTCTCTGCATATGCTGATGATATCTTACTGTTCCTGTCTAACCCAGATACTTCTCTACTCCATTTGCTACACCAAATTAATCAATACTCTTCTCTTTCCGGATACAAAATTAATTGGCATAAAACTGAGCTTCTGCCTCTTAATTCTCTGGGAGCTTTAGTAGATCTTTCTGAATCTCCCATACAAAAAGTTCCCCAGAGCCTTAAATATCTAGGCATTTATTTTTTCTCAGATCCCCAGACCACTATAACCAAGGCTGAGTCCCGTATAATGCAGTCCTTAAAGGATATGACCCTTACGTGGTCTCCTTTGCATCTTACGTGGTGGGGTAGACTAGACACCATCAAAATGGTGATAGCACCCAAAATCACGTATGTGCTCTCTATGCTTCCTGTCCTATTCTCCAAAACTTTCTACCAGCAAATAGATAGACTCCTCTCCTCCTTCCTTTGGAAGCATAAGAACCCGAGAATTGCGCTCGCTAAATTGAAATCCAAAAAGGCGGATGGAGGAGTTAATTTTCCAAATTTCTATGCTTACCACCAGGCTTTTATCCTGCAGCAGGCATACCATCATTTCCACACTGCTGAAAATGATTGGGAAGAACCACGATGGTTAGACCTCAAACGCACTCTCTTGTCTCCATTTCCCCTCCCATGCTTTCCAGGCATGAAGTTATTAAATTCACATGCTGCTAACTCAATTTTGCTCTCCTTACACAAAACCTATCATGTCTTTGACCTTGCTCGCCCTGCTAATGTCACACCTTGGAATTACTCCAATTTGTCACCTCTATGGCATAACCCTTATATTAAGGTAAATGGTCACCCTCTAAATTGGTCTATTTGGCAACAGAAAGAGCTCTGGTTCTTATCTTCAATCATAGACGGCTCCAAACTGGTAGACTTTTCAGTATTAAAACAGGAATTTAAGATACCTTCTACTCAGTTTTATGCCTGGCTGCAACTTCGCAGTGCCCTTCACTCCTCCTTGGCTCTATACTATAAATATGAAAAAGCTATGGCGATCAGGAAAAATAGGCTTAACTCCCGGGCCAGGGTGTGGAAACCTTTAGAGGATTATGTATCAACTACCACACCATAAGAATATCCTACGGTTTCTTGTTTCCTCCTTTCTCGCAAGCGTCTTGCCTGTTGGTATGCCCCTTTCTCCTTCTCTCTTCTCTCTCATCCTTCTCTTTATCTTTCTTGTACAATCTTTCTTCTCTTTCTGCTCACTTTCCCCCTTGCTGCCTCTTCTTTTCTTGCTTTTCTAGTTTTATATTTTATCCTTCTTCCCCTCCTTTTCCTTAATACATAAACACTGATTACTATGTTGCGTAATTTAATCTGCATTCCACTGTTAGATTCAATTGTCTTTACGTTATCGCTTTAAGAAATAATTCTGTACTTGCTTAGTGTTTTAATACACGTAGGCCCTAGTACTGTTTATCCATGTATTGACTGTTATGTAAGTCATATGAAAAATATTACTCCGTTGGAATGCCTTGTTAAATAAACAAATTAAACCTAAATAAATAAATAAATAAATAAATAAATATATCTAAAATATTGTCAAATAAAAAGTTTTAAAAAAGTTGAAGATGAGGGACCAGCTGGGGAGAGTCAGTGCTTTGCATTGCCATGTGAAGTAACCTGAGTTCAATTCCCGACTCAGGTTTTCCACTAAGACAGAACTGGGGATACTTCAGAGGCAACTGCTCACAGACCCCAAGGAAGGGAGTTCTAGTCATTATGGAACAGCGATACCTGAGTTTAGGGCCAGGCCAACTATTGCTGGGTCCTGATGCATGGTCCCAGCTGATTTCACTGCAATGACTGGTCTAAAATAAGCTGGAAGGGTATAAAATATGGGGAAAAAAATCCAGGTAGTAGTACATGAAGGCTGATGGTACCAGATCCCAGCTCTTGTTCCTACTGAGCTGGAAGCCCAAAGGTGCAGGAGGAAACTGCAAGGTCAAAATAATTGAAGATAAGTATCTTCAGTTACCACCAAAATTAGTTGTACTTGTATTCCCTTCAGTTACTGGGAAGTTATAGCATGCCCAATTAATGTTTCTGTGCTAACAATTAAAAGTATTTGGAGAAGCTTTTTAGGTCTTATATTTAGCAATTCAGTGTGGGGTACCATCAGCTCAATATGATTTGTCAAGAGTGTTGCTCTAACCTGGGAGAAATGTCAATGAACCTAAAATTGCTTTCTGCTGCAACTGATACAATTTTATGTCACCGATAAATATAGGCCATGTATGATTGACTGCAGCAAATTACCATGGCTTTGGGATAGTGTGTTTTTCAGAAGAGCAGTAAATTGCTTTACCATACCAATAGTACACCTCCCAATAACTATTTCTGTGCCACTAAAATAAGAAATATCGGATGCTACTATAATTCAGGATATCAGATCCAAGAACATAAAGACATTTTCCCCAGTTCTAAACATCAGATTTATAAAAGGTTTTACTCTGTTTTATGCCCTTGTGAAAATCATTTTACAAATCAAGCCCCCAGGCAGTTTTTCTAGTTTGTGTTGTTTAACTTGCATCCCAGTCCATTCAGGGATTTATAGTTTTGTTCAATAGGGCAAGAAGAGCTACTGTAAATACTCCCAGTATGGGCTGAGATGTGTGTCTGCTGTAAGTCTCAAAAGCTATCAGTAACAGAGAGATACAGAAAGGTATCTTTTATACCTTGGTTTTTCCAAAATGTGCAGGAAATGAAAGTCTTTTCACATAATTGCAATTTCCACAATAAATAAATACAAAAAATTACTAATCCTCAGTAAGAACTGATTACAGTCGTCCTCGCTATTGGTAAAAGGTAAAAGGCAAATCAACAAAAATCACTGTGAGTCTATGAGAAAGGCAATTGAAAATCTAACTAAATTCTGTAAAATTACTATATAACAAAAGGAGCAAGATTTCCAGAGTAACTCTATTCCTGCTGCACTACACTTTCTGTATGGTCAAAGCAATGAACATTTTGCAGCATTTAATTTTAATGGACCAGGAGGACTGAATGACCTCAGCTTTGTAGATCATTATGCAGCGTGGAGCCTTTCATCAGATTTTTTCTTGCTGCTAGTACTGTTTATCCATGTACATGAAGGCTGATGGTACCAGATCTTTTAGATATACCAGATATTTTAGATATACCAGATATTTTAGATATATTTATTTATTTATTTATTTATTTAGGTTTAATTTGTTTATTTAACAAGGCATTCCAACAGAGTAATATTTTTCATATGACTTACATAACAGTCAATACATGGATAAACAGTACTGGCTTTACCCAGGGCAAGTCTTGCCTCACAAATCTGCTTCACTTTTTTGAAGGAGTTAATAAACATGTGGATAAAGGTGAACCGGTAGATATAGTATACTTGGATTTTCAGAAGGCGTTTGACAAAGTTCCTCATGAGAGGCTTCTAGGAAAAGTAAAAAGTCATGGGATAGGTGGCGATGTCCTTTCGTGGATTGCAAACTGGCTAAAAGACAGGAAACAGAGAGTAGGATTAAATGAGCAATTTTCTCAGTGGAAGGGAGTGGACAGTGGAGTGCCTCAGGGATCTGTATTGGGACCCTTACTGTTCAATATATTTATAAATGATCTGGAAAGAAATACGACGAGTGAGATAATCAAATTTGCAGATGACACAAAATTGTGCAGAGTAGTTAAATCACAAGCAGATTGTGATAAATTGCAGGAAGACCTTGTGAGACTGGAAAATTGGGCATCCAAATGGCAGATGAAATTTAATGTGGATAAGTGCAAGGTGATGCATATAGGGAAAAATAACCCATGCTATAATTACACGATGTTGGGTTCCATATTAGGTGCTACAACCCAAGAAAGAGATCTAGGTGTCATAGTGGATAACACATTGAAATCGTCGGTTCAGTGTGCTGCGGCAGTCAAAAAAGCAAACAGAATGTTGGGAATTATTAGAAAAGGAATGATGAATAAAACGGAAAATGTCATAATGCCTCTGTATCGCTCCATGGTGAGACCGCACCTTGAATACTGTGTACAATTCTGGTCGCCGCATCTCAAAAAAGATATAATTGCGATGGAGAAGGTACAGAGAAGGGCTACCAAAATGATAAGGGGAATGGAACAACTCCCCTATGAGGAAAGACTAAAGAGGTTAGGACTTTTCAGCTTGGAGAAGAGACGACTGAGGGGGGATATGAAAGAGGTGTTTAAAATCATGAGAGGTCTAGAACGGGTAGATGTGAATCGGTTATTTACTCTTTCGGATAGTAGAAGGACTAGGGGACACTCCATGAAGTTAGCATGGGGCACATTTAAAACTAATCGGAGAAAGTTCTTTTTTACTCAACGCACAATTAAACTCTGGAATTTGTTGCCAGAGAATGTGGTTCGTGCAGTTAGTATAGCTGTGTTTAAAAAAGGATTGGATAAGTTCTTGGAGGAGAAGTCCATTACCTGCTATTAAGTTCACTTAGAGAATAGCCACTGCCATTAGCAATGGTTACATGGAATAGACTTAGGGGTAGATTTTAAAAGAAGCGCGATCAGCCTACTTTTGCTTGCGCATCAGACTCAAGCAAAAGTACGCTGGATTTTAGTAGATACGCGCGGAGCCGCGCGTATCCACTAAAATCCTGGATCGGCGCGCGCAAGGCTATCGATTTTGTATAGCCTGCGCGCGCCGAGCCGCGCTGCCTCCCCCCGTTCCCTCCAAGGCCGCTCCGAAATCGGAGCGGCCTCGGAGGGAACTTTCCTTTGCCCTCCCCTCACCTTACCCTCCCTTCCCCTACCTAACCCACCCGCCCGGCCCTGTCTAAACCCCCCCCCTTACCTTTGTCGGGGGATTTACGCCTCCCAGAGGGAGGCGTAAATCCCCGCGCGCCAGCGGGCCTCCTGCGCGCCGGGCCGCGACCTGGGGGCGGGTACGGAGGGCATGGCCACGCCCCCGGGCCGTAGCCACGCCCCCGTACCCGCCCCCAAAACGCTGCCGACACGCCCCCGAAACGCCGCGACGACCGGGCCCGCCCCCCGACACGCCCCCGACACGCCCCCCTCCGAGAACCCCGGGACTTACGCGAGTCCCGGGGCTCTGCGCGCGCCGGGAGGCCTATGTAAAATAGGCTTCCCGGCGCGCAGGGCCCTGCTCGCGTAAATCCGCCCGGTTTTGGGCGGATTTACGCGAGCAGGGCTCTGAAAATCCGCCCCTTAGTTTTTGGGTACTTGCCAGGTTCTTATGGCCTGGATTGGCCACTGTTGGAAACAGGATGCTGGGCTTGATGGACCCTTGGTCTGACCCAGTATGGCATTTTCTTATGTTCTTATGTTCTTATGCTAGCTAGCATGTATTATCAGGAGATCAGTCAGTGAGCTGCAGTACATGAACATGTACATGACTGCAGCAATATTAAAAATGCTCAACAAAAGGCTCTTCTGGTTTCCCATTGGCTTCATTCTCAGCTCAAAGTGTCTGATCTTGGAATTTTTTTTTGTTTTGGAACATTTCTCACCTTGGACCCACAGTGGCAATTTTGCTCTACAGCTGGTGCAATGTGAACAATGTTGGATTTGTATACTTAATTCTTTACATCCTGCAGGTTTGAACCTACAAATTGCTTGGTTTGCTTGCATATGATAATGCTGTTCATATTCATTCTCTGTTATTTACACTTTTATTTCTGTTTTCTAATTGGTCATTGTTTTTTGTTCTCTATTGGCTCTAGGTCCCCACATGATTTCTTTGGTGCTTTTGGGATCTTATAAAGCAATGCTTTGAGTTCAGGTCTATACTTTAAGCCTTTGTACACATTTTCATGGTTATCGATGATTATTGTCTTTTTCCTTGAATTCTTGAATTATTATTATGTCTTGGTGACAGTTTTTTTAAATGTAGAGATGGCTTTATTTAATTATTTTTAACATTGTTCCTCCACCCTTGAAGCAGCTTGTTTGTGAAACACGGCACATGTCGAGAGCCATTTTCCATCTTAGGTAATGATTATTATAATGCAAGAGCAAGATGTATAAATAATGAAATATGCTTAAATCTATTACAATTTTCTTATAGACTTTGTTTGTCTGGACAGTTTAATGTGAATTTTAAAAGCCTGGTGTGCACCAAAATTGTGAGATGCGTGCAGATGAAGATCTTATACTCACCTGCAATATTTTAAAAGCCTCCTACATGCGCAGATCTCCCGCTACATGCGCATCTCACTCAGAATCAAGCAGAGGCATGGTATGGGTGGGACATGGGTGTTCCAGGGTGGGGCCAAGAGATGTGCAGGTAAATACTTACACGCCTGGCTGCACTCCCAGGTCTAGTGCCATGTAAGTTTACTTCTGCTATGGAGGAGATATAAATTTAAAAAAAAAAAAAAAAAAGCTATTCATTCCTGAAAGGTTTAAAGGGCCTGGAGTACCATGATTCGAGATACTGCTCCTGCTTCAGTCCACTGTTCCTAGTTCCTGCCCTGTCTCTTCCTCATATTATCTTCTTGGTTCCCGACTCTGGCTCATCTCTACGTGATTCTTGTTGCCGCCCGCTATTAAAATCCAGCGTAATTTTGTTTGCACCGGTCGCGCGAACAAAAGTACGCGCGGGCGTAGTTTTTTTAAAATCTGTCCCATAGAGTGTATCTATCTGTTACTTCCTCCCAAAAAGACTTACTTATATAGTACCTTCACTTTCTATAGTGAGATTAGAGTAAAAGTATCAAAAAGCATTTAGTTATAGCTACTTTCACAAGGAATTATATTCTACTAATGATTAGAAAGGAAAAAATATTTAAAATTCCATATGAATATTAAAATTTGTTTTGTTCGCTCAACATGTGTTTTTATTATTTCTGAGATCCTTTTTTTCAAACTTTTATTCAAATTGTACTAACATATTTTTTAGGGTTATTATTTGCTTTACAATTATTTTTCCACTATACTTTGTTTTTCAAATTATACTTATGTAAACTACTGTATTTATTTAGTAAACCACTAAGATGATACTGTATGTGTTATGGTTAAGTGGTGTTTGGGTGGATTCCTGTGTACTGAGGCAGATGACCACGCCCATGGGGAGGAGCCCTGTGAGGCGCCGCAGTACTGGGCTAAACGCAGACGCACAAACACAGAGTTTAGTTCTTTTATTAAACAGCTTGTAGTGTACCACCAGAGGTGGCAGTAGTGAGGTAGTCTAGATGTAGCAGTCTCAGGACCCTCGGCAGAGGGGACCCTTCTCACCCCGTTGGTAAAGGGGGATTCTGGTGTGGATTTCCCTGAAAGGCAGCGCTGTGGATGAGATAGACTGAGTGTTAGATTACTCACTAGATGGTTGCTGTTTGTATGCAATTCCACCAGGTTGAAGAAGTAGATAGCGGCATTGAGGTAGGGAAAGCAGGCCCTCGAGGAGTGAGTACCTGATCCCTGTAAGGCACCTGAAATAATGCAGAGGGCCCCCGAGGAGCAGGTACCCAGGTTAGCAATACCCCGAAGGGCAGAGAGAGAGAGCTTCCAGCGGCAACACGGAAGCAGCAGAGTAGCTTAGACCTGCCGAGACCAAGTCCTTGCTAACTCAATGAGCTAGCAACATAGTACAGGCTATATACCCGGATGGCGTGACGTCAGTAGAGGGGGAACGCCCCGAGATTCACGCCATTGCTGGAATAAAGACATGGTTGGCATGCACGCGCGCACCCTAGTAGGCCCTTGGAAGAAATATGGTGGGAGGCAGCACCATAGCCATTCCAGGGACACCGGAGAGGTCGGCTTGTAGACGCGGCAGCAGCCATTTTCCCTAGGGATGTGGGAGGAGCCATGAGCAAGGTGAGGCAAACGGGGCGAAGCCGTCTTAGCACCGATGGATGCAACAGTATGGAATAGCAGTTAATAATAATAATAAAAATAGAAGGATTAGGGGGCATTCCATGAAGTTAGCAAGTAGCACATTTATGACTAATTGGAGAAAATTGTTTTTCACTCAACACACAATAAAGCTCTGGAATTTGTTGCCAGAGGATGTGGTTAGTGCAGTTAGTGTAACAGGGTTCAAAAAAGGTTTGGATAAGTTCTTGGAGGAGAAGTCCATTAACTGCTATTAATTAAGTTGACTTAGGGAATAGCCACTGCTATTAATTGCATCAGTAGCATGGGATCTTCTTAGTGTTTGGGTAATTGCCAGGTTCTTGTGGCCTGGTTTGGCCTCTGTTGGAAACAGGATGCTGGGCTTGATGGACCCTTGGTCTGTCCCAGCATGGCAATTTCTTATGTTCTAATAATAAAACCAATTTCTTTTGGTCAGAAGGAGAAGTAAGAGTTAGAAATCAGGAGGCTGAGATGAAACAAACCTCTTGTCTCTTTTGAGAGTGTGGACTTTGGGGAAAAGGTACAACTTGCCTTGTCCCTGTTGCTCCGTAGTAGATAAGAAAGTTTTTTGTCCAGCATTCCTGCCCAAGAGAGAAATGGGGAAGAATATAGATTTTTTTTTCTGTTAGTACTACTTTTGGATCCTTCAGAACAAAATATTACTGTGCTAAGAGTATTGTGAAGCAAAAGAATGGATACTGACTGGAACCCAGAGCTGGGAGGAGAGAGGAGGAAACTGGGGAATGCCACTCTGGTGTTTCAGTCAGGAAAACAGGACAGGAGTGTGCAATAGAAGGAAGGATCAAGCGATAGAATTCCAGGTATTGTGCAGGGAAGATCTGCAAGGTATAAGAGAACTTTTCCCAGTGCAGCCAAGGCAGCCTATATTCATTCAAGGGAAGACAGGGAACGCTGGTAAAAGATCAAGGGACCTCAGACAAAGATCATTTGGGGACTTGATTTATTCTTGTGGTTATGGATATGATAAGGAGTGGATGTACTTGGTGTCAATTAACAGGGGCAGATTGAGGGAAAGTAGTGGCCCGGGGGATTTTTCTCCAACTGGCCTATGGGTACCCAATTACACATACAATATAATTTACATATATATGCACCAGTGGTGGATTGCAGGAAAATATAGGCCTGGGGGATTTTTTCAAAACCAGCCCTTTCCCTGCAGCACATATGTCAACAGCTCCCAAAAGCACGCCATGTTAATTCTGGAACCTGATGGAACTGAGCTAAAATATCTCCAAAATAAACATCTTGTGAGGTAAAAATATTACTTACAACATGTATATTATACTGGTATGGAGTGCTGAAAAACCCTGCAAAAAAGTAAAAAAGACCCTTGGAATTGGTATTAGGTCTATTGTAATGTGCATTGGGTATGAGCTTTGCCCTCAGAAAAGCCACAAGTAAACTGGGTTACAATTTCAATACAGTAAATCTCCATATCAAAACTGCACACTCCACACTAGAAGAATACGTCAACTCAGTCACAGATGCAAAATACAAACAGACCCTCACAAAAATGCAGAATAAAGTAACCATAAAGTATTATTACAGGCATTGAGACAAAAATTGAACTGTTAACCGCAACAGGCCAGACTATTATGCAGTGCAACAACGGAAAAACAGAAATATTACAATACCTGGAAAAACATCAAAATCAGTAAATATAAAGGATCAATAGAAGTAAAACCATACTAATAAAAAGAATATTTCAAAACAGCTGACAAATAGAACAACATCTAATAATTGAAAACTCATAAATTTTCCAGACCAATAAAATATGTCAAACACTATGCAATACTTAAAACTTTAAAAGGATAACAAAATCCCTGATTGTTCATACCTGGAATCTTTTGATTTCCAGATGCCCTGAGATTGCTGTGGATTAGCAGGGGAGAGGTGAGGGGTTGTTCCTCCCAATCTCTCTCTCTCATATAAACACACATGCTCAATCATAGAACATACTCTCACTCACACAGACACAAACATGCTCTCAGACACAGCAAGACACCCACATAATCTCACAGACACACACACAGACATGATCTCACAGATACACACAGGCATGCTGTCTCAGACATGCAGTCATACACACAGTCATGCATGCTCTCACACCCACACATGCCCTCACAGAGACACACACACACATACACACACACACACACACATGCTCTCACTCATTCACTTCCTCCCCGCTCCCCAGTAGAAGTACAGCAGCAGCCTCCTCTTTCAGCCCCCATGGCAGAGGACCTCTTCAATTTTTCTTGAGGCCGTGGGAGGGAGAGGGAAATATCGCTGATGATTTTCCTCTGGCCCTTGATGCCTCTTCCTGAGATGGCCCAGGGGATGTGCTTGCATGGAGGTGGAGGCTGAGGCGCTGTTGCTGTTGCTTCTTGGACGCCACGCGAACTTTGAGCCAATGCTGCCTCTTCCTGCAATGGCCAGCGCTCTTCTTCTTCCCGCCCACGCGGACCCACCACTTCCTTTTCCGGGCACGCAGGTCCTCTTCAGCAGCCCCGGCCCCGGAATGACTTTCTTCTGGCCGCGGCAGGATGGGCTCTGCCGCGGCTTTGCAGGTTTTCTCTCCCGGCCTGCATGGCTTTCTTCTGCCACGGCAAGATAGGCTCTGCCGCGGCCTTGCAGGCCATTCTTCCGGCTCCGCAAGTTTCTCTTCGGGCCACAGAAGCCCCACTTCACTTTGGCTGGAAACTTTATAATACAAAAAAAATAATAATAATCACGTGACAGGAGTGACCGGCCCACCGGGGGAAGCCCGATCCCCCGATAGGTCAATCCGCCCTTGTCAATTAACTTCCAATGAGCAAGATGAACAGTGAACTTTTATTTTTGGAATACTTAGCTTGTGGATCCAGCCTGTTACTTGACACTGGGAAGTTACAGTTACAACTTTTTACCATGGAGATCTATCCTCACCCCTTTCAGAGAGTGTATGACACAATTTAGTGGGAGTGTCTGTGTACTAAAACCTGGTACTAAGTGTGCCCTCTGCCTTCATAGCACTACTAGTTGCACAGTTTGGAAAAAGAATCAGAAAGAGTGTCTTCAATTCTAGTTACCACTTGCCAAATGTCCTCGAAGGTACTGCTACTGGTACAGGAACCTCTCCAGCGTGGAGATCAACAAAATTCCCCCTCCATGTTCTTCCAGGACAGTTTCCTGATGACAAGACTGTAACTGAAGAAACTTCTCTGATGGAGCATGTTCTCACTGCATTCACCAACGTCTCCTCTCTGCCTCCTTCACTACTCACCCCACTGCACAGTGCCAGTGCAGGGGTCACTGTGGAGGCAGGTCAAACTCTGGTAGAGTCCAGCAGGTAAAGTTGGGAGGACCTGCGGCCAAGGCTGAGTATGATATCCACCTCAGGGAGGGCAGCATAAACACATAAGGCTTGCCATACTGAGTCAGACCAAAGGTCCATCAAGCCCAGTATCTTGTTTCTAACAGGGGCCAATCTGGGTCACAAGTATTGTACCCAGCAGGATCCCAAGGAGTAGATAGATTCCAAGCAGCTTATCCCAAGAATAAGCAGCGGATTTCTGCAACTGTACATGAATAATGATTAATGGATTTTTCCTCCAGGAATTTGCCCAAAGATTTTTTAAATGCAGCTACAATAATAGCGTTCACCACATCCTCTGGCAACGAATTCCAGAGCTTAATTATGCTTTGAGTTAAAAAAAATATTTTCTGTAATTAGTTTTAAATGTATTACCTAGTAACTTCATTGTGTGTCCCCCGGAGTTTGTATTTTTCAAAAAGAGTAAACAAATGATTAAAATTTACAAGTTCCATTCCACTTATTACTTTATAGACCTCTATCAGATCTCCCCTCAGCCATCTCTTTTTCAAACTGAAGAGTCCTAACCTCTTTAGCCTTTCTTTCATAGGGGAATCATTCCATTCCCTTTATCATTTTGGATGGCCTTCTTTGGACCTTTTCTAATTCTGCTGTACCTTTTTTGAGTGTGGTGATCAGTACTGCATACACTACCGAAGATGAGGTCACACCATGGAGCGATATAGAGACAGTATGATATTCTCTGTATTATTCTCCATTCCTTTCCTAATAATCTCTAGCATTAAATAATTTTGTGTCGTTGGCAAATTTGATCACCTTTCTTGTTGTTCCCATTTCCAGGTCATTTATAAATATATTAAAAAGTATCGGTCCCAGAACAGATTCCTGGGGTACTACACTATTCATCTTTCTCCATTGGGAAAATTTACCATTTAACCCTATTCTCTGTTTCTATCTTTTAATCTGTTGGCAATCCATAATAGGACACTGCCGCCTATCTGATGACTTTTTAATTTCCTAAGAAGTTTCTCATGAGGGAATTCTGTCCCTCATCAAAGCAGCTTCCAAGAAATACTGAGATCCACAAACAGCACTCGGGCCTCACTTAATTCTGCTAATTCTTCTGGATATATTTGCTTACCTTTCTTTTTCACCATTTAAGATGGACAATAACAGCATCTGCCCAGTCTGGAAGTTTTCTCTTCAGCATCTGCCCATGGCTGCCAGGATGGAAAAAAGCCCTGAGATTTTGATTGTTATGTTTATTTGATATCTATTTTAAGAAAAATAACTTTCAGTAGATGGTATTTGCTGGCAGTCAAAGGGCTGGGCTCAGTCTGCAGTATGCCCTGGCCACAGAACATGTGCTTTTAGCAGATTGTTCAAGCACAAATTAATGCATAGACTTAGTTCATTATTAGTGCCCTCCAGTGAACATTGGACATCAGTGATGATAGGGAAAGCTAAAAATAATTGCTGTGTCACACCACAGTAAATTATACTTACAGCTCACTAATGACCACCTTGATTCTTATATTATGGAAAAAGATTTTTGTATTATGTTTCTCTTTACACATATTCAAACACATGCCATCTCTGTAAATCCCACGCCACCCCCTCTTCAATTGTACACATGCCCTCTGTCTCCCTTACACATACACATATCCCTTGGTCTTATTGAAACATGCACATCCATACATACTCATACACACACAGTGGCTACCTGACGCGCACAAATGTACACCTGATTTTATAACTGTTGCGTTCGTGCCTCTTCTCGCCCCTCGCTCCACCCTCTCTACCTTGGAAGTGACTGCCTTTTTCTCTGACATACAGATGCAGCTGCGGCTTCTCCCTGCCTCATGGTCCCGGTGTCCCCAGGCTGGCTTGACGCTACGGATCCGCCAGGTTCCCGATGCCGGCTCCAGACTTTGTACCAGCAAGGGCGCGAACCTCGGGGGTGTCCCCCAGTAGTGACGTCATCCATTTTCACTTTAAAAGGTCTTTGCTAACCTCTAACGAGTTAGCAAGGAACTCCAACAGGACTTGCTTTGGCAGTCCACGCTACTTGCAACAACAATCCGAGTCAGCCAGGGGAATCCTTCTCCCCTGCTCGGCCTTTTCAAACTTACCAAGAGTACCCGCTCCACGGGGGCTCCGCTCTCTCTTCTTGATTTCAGATTGCCAAGATGGGATCCGGTACTCGCTCCTCGAGGGCCTACGTCCCTGAATACTCAGAAGACTCCTCATTGCCTGGAAGCGATCGCGGACGTGTTCTATTGTACATAGGAATCGGTACTCACTCCATGAGGGCCTACATTCCTATAGCTCTGAAGACTCCCTTCCATCCAAGATGTTATCGCAGGTACAGAGATCGAGAGTTACATTGGCAAGATTACAGATTGGAACCGGTACTCGCTCCACGAGGACCCATGTTCCTAGAATCCTTTACAGACTCTCTTCTACTCTAGAAGCCATTTTATATACAACAATTGTGAGTTCTCATTACAGACTGTTTGTGGGAACCAGTGCTCGCCTACGGCTCCTGTTCCTGAATGTACTGAAGACTCTATGTGGCATAGAGACCATTGCAGACATCTACTATTGTGAGTGTACCATCTTGTATCCAGTATACCCTGTCTACTCACTACTTCTAGTCTCTCTCTACAGCTCAGCAACCCAGAGATTATATTCCAGTATCAGAAGGATTTCAACCTTGCCGGACACATTGACTCACTACTGCCATCACTGCCATCGGCCCAGGGATTCACCATTTCCTCCAAGTGGTCATTCCTTACACTACTATCACTCTGTGGGAGCCAACCACTACAGACCACTAACACCGCTTACGGAAGTATTATATAGATAACTAACTCCTCTTTCTTTGGGACTTGCCAGCAGCCTATATATAACAGATTGCTACTCCGTAGCGGAGGCATGATAGATTGCTATCTCAGTAGCGAAGTACAATATACCTATTGTTAGTTCCTCTCCTCAGAAGAGTATCATATAACAGATTGCCAACTCCTCTTCCCTGAGAGAGTTGATCCATAACAGATTGTTACCTCCTTTCCTTACAGGAGCATCTAACAGCAATTCGCTAACAGATCTACAGATAACTAACTCCTCCCCTCTGGAGGAGCAGATCATGACAGATTGCTACTTCTCCCTCTTTCAGGAGAAAAGCAGAACAGATTGCTAACTCCGCCCTCCTGGTGGGGTAAGCGATAACTGATTGCTAACTCTTCCCTTCTGGAGGGCAAGAGCGTAACAATAACAGGCATGCGCTACCACGCGCATGTTATAAAATCCGGGGTCAGCGCGCACAAGGGGGTGCACACTTGTGCACCTTGCATGCGCCAAGCCCAAAGGGAGCCCCGATGGCTTTCCCTGTTCCATCCAAGGCCGCTCCAAAATCGGAGCAGCCTTAAGGGAACTTTTTTTTCGATCCTTCCCACTTTCCCTCCCTTCCCCTATCTAACCCACCCCCCAGCCCTAACTAAATCCCTCCCTACATTTTTTTCAGGAGTTACGCCTGCCCGCACCGGCCGGCTGCCAGCACACCATGCCCCGGCACAGACCGCTGTGCCGGAGCACTCGGGACCATCCCCGGACTGCCCCCGGACCGCCGCCATACCCCGGCTCCGCCCCCGGGCCACCCATTTTGGAACGCCCCGGGACATACACGCGTCCTGCGGCTTGCGAGTGCCACTGAGCCTATGCAAAATAGGCTCAGCGCATGCAGGGGTAGGTTTTAGGGGTTTTCGCGCATATCTTACGTGCGTAACACTTTGAAAATCTACCGCACTCTGTCTTCCTCTCACATACATACCTACACCCCTTTCTCATTAAACTTCTTTTTCATGGTTTTCATTGTTTCAAGGAATATGCAAAAGAATATATTCTCTGGAGCTGTCTCCACTAGTTCGCTGTCCCTTCTCACTTGTCCCCAAAGTTTGGTTTCTCTCTGTGGGGGTGAAGGAGGCTCTTCTTGGCCCAGGTGGTGCTGTGAATTTCCCTTAAATGCATAAATCTCTCAATGTCTCTATAGATATGATGTGGTGCTGTTGGGACAATCAGGTTAGATACTGCACTGGGTGTTCAAAATAAATTTGCTGATACTTTTAAATGTTCAAATCAATTTCCAATCAGAAGACAGCGGTGAATATTTACAAGAGGGTATCTTACACAGGTCGCGCTTCCACTGAGTATGTGTCTTCTCTTTCAGGTTCCTGGGACAGAGCTTATCTTTTTTCAGAGCATAAACTGTCCTAATGAGCTATGGAAATCCTGGAAAAATCCTATAAGAGTCCAAATGTTCAGTCTCTTTCACCCAGCTTGTGTCCTGATCCCTTAAGGTGGAGATCCTGTGTAGGATCTCTTGATCTTCCTTCTTCCTGAACTTCCAATAGATGTGAATTCTCTGAAGGAAAAGTCTGATGCACACAGGAAACCATCTCTACCAATCCAGCTTCCCTGTGAAGAATGGTGGATCAAAAGCTTCCTCACAACAAAAAGGAAAAAAAACTTTCTTCACTTTAAAAATCTTTCTGACTGGGGTGATGCTGTCACTGATCCTGCTCCTTCTATGTGGTAGAAGAATGGCTCGCAGATCTTCAGTCCTTCTTCTCTGGATCCAGGGAATAACCTTCACCCTAAGGGTTCAAGGTTTCACTTCAGTCACCAAATATACAAAAATCTCAATAAAGTCTCTTTCAAAAATGAGACAGACCCTCTCAGGCAGGGAGTGCACTGCTAAGGAGTCTCCTCTGAATACAAGAATACTAGTTTAGTTTAGTAGGCCCAATCCAGCAGAGGAACACAAAACTAGCTCCTCACTTTCAGAGAGCCAACTCAAAATGACCACACTGCTCCTCAGTCTAGCTCCCCCAAATAAACTGAGACCACCAATCACAGCCAGCCTAATGGGGAGGTGCTACACAGGACTAATGTCTCCCTCTAAGCTGTAAAATCTATGGACAGGGATCTTGGGCAATCTAGTGGCCAATCAAGGGTTAACCAAACTCACATATTCCCATCTCTTTTGCACACACCCACACTCATACATATATACTCTCTGTCTTCTTTCACACACAAAACCCCTTTACTTTATTCTCATATGCAACTACCTTTGGATTTCCACACTTATATACACTCATGTGGTGGAGCCACCTGATGGGACCTTGGTCGCTGAAAGTTCATCAGAAAAGATTTTAGGTGGCAAAAACTCCAGAGTCTCTGCTTAGGTGTTGATGCAAATTTTGGGAGGAGGTGAGTAGTTATACTATGGGAGATCATCACTATTCAGAGCAGAGGATGGAGAGCGTGATTTGTTGCATGGCCACTGGCAAAATTATACTATGAATTTGTAGTGTGTCAGTATGGGAAGAATAGTTAATAGTTTATATGGTGAAAGTCTTCTTTAAGAAGGATGGTGAGAGAAATCCTGTAGAGGGAGTGTTCCTCCAGTATAAAATGCTGGGTTGAGGATTTAGTGGCAGGATATGGAGAGGACCCAGCCAGGAGTGGGTTCATCCAGGGTGTCATCTATTCTGAGAGGGTGCTGCAGAGATTTTCATCCACAAGGAAAAAGGCCCAAGGTATAATGCAGAGAGGGGTTTCACCTCAAGGAGAAATGACCAGGTGGTGGAGGATGGTTTGGAGATTCCACAGCATACGGGAAGGAACTGGAGTGAAGACTCTATGAAGGGCAAGAGTCAGGGATGTCCTTTGCTTTTGCTAGGATGAGCATCAAGAGGAAACTGTTTAATGGTTACAGAGTTTCTGATGGCAAAAGGGATTAACTGTGATGGTAACTTTTAAACTAGTGCAAGGGCACTCATTGGTGCGTGTACACCAATGCACGCCCAGGGATGCAGCAATTTTATAACTTGTGCACACATGGGCATGCATGTTATAAAATACAGTAGGCATGTGCTTATGTGTGCCCAATTTTAGATGGGGGTGCGCCTAGGCATGTTATTGCTGCTTCTATTGCTTAAGTCTGGGAATTTAAAAGGAGCGGGCGTCCATGCCATTGCCAGTTTCACCAGCTCATCCACCACCCAGTTATGAGGTAGGTCCTCCAAACCACCCTGGTTTAATAGCCTGCACTCCCCCCGGTTACCCCAGACCCTTTAAACCCGTCCAAAGTAGCTGAGTTTTTTTTCTGACTTACACCTTCTCCATAACAGAAGTATATGTAAGCAGCAGCGGACCTGAGTGCACACCCAGGCACATAGGTAGATATGCACACATCTCTTGGGCCTGCCCCAGAATGCCCATTCCCCTTCCAGACCATGACCACACCCTGCCCCTTTTTGAAACTCCGTGAGATGTGCATGCATCGCCGAGTTTTGAAAATAGGGTGGGTGCATTTAAGCCCAATTTGTCCATGCATCCCCTAATTGGTGCATGTGCAGAGCTTTTAAAATTCACCAGCTAGTACTGAATTATCTATTTTGGTATAGTTAGTGGTTAAGACTGTGAGAATTATGGTCTGATGAGAAAAGGTGGAAAATGTGGGTGGAATTTATATTCTCTGAAAATATTTGGATCTATTGAAGTGGAGAATGAGGAAGATTTTATAAGTGGTTCCCTTAACTAAGGGGAAGGTGTATAAAATCTTTGCGTGGCTATCACATTTAACTTTTCCAGTTTTCCTAATTAATGCATACACTCTATGCGAGCATATGTACCTGATTTAATCAGAGACTTACATTTATGTTACATAGTCTGACTGTTGGTGGCAACACCAGAAAATAAAAGTTCTGCTTGGTTGGAATATATCCTTGGAGTGAGTCACATATTTCAAGTTATTTTGATTATTTGGTTAGTGAGGAGACAGCAGAGAGGGGGATCATAAAGGGGATTCTCATAGAGAAAGATCCTTAACCAAATCAGGCTTTCTACACACCTTCTTTGTCACTGGGTATAGGTCGACTGCATCAACTGCTTGACCCAACTCCTTTTGAATCCTAATGAGAAATTGGCTAAGGCAGTAGCGTGCATTTCACCATGAACGTTATGAACTCTTACCTCTCCCTGACAGCACACTAGTAGGTAGGGATGTGAATCGTTTTTTGACGATTTAAAATATCGTCCGATATATTTTAAATCGTCAAAAAATCGTTAGGGCCACGATACAATACCAATTCCCCCGATTTATCGTTAAAAAATCGTAAATCGGGGGAAGGGGGAGGGCAGGAAAACCGGCACACTAAAACCCCCTAAAACCCACCCCCGACCCTTTAAATTAAATCCCCCACCCTCCCGAACCCCCCCCCCCCCCAATGCTTTAAATTACCTGGGGATCCGGCGGTGGTCCAGAACGGCGGCAGTCCGGAACGGCCCCCTCAATAGAATCGTGTTGTCTTCAGCCGGCGCCATTTTTCAAAAACGATTCGACGGAGGAGGTCGTTCCGGACCCCCGCTGGACTTTTGGCAAGTCTTGGGGGGGGGTCAGGAGATCGACTGCAGGAGGTCGTTCAGCGGGGGTTCCGGACCGCCGCTGAACTACCTCCTGCACTCGATCTCCTGCCGGCGCCATTTTCCGTACGAAAACGATTCGCGGCAAGAAATCGCTCCCGGAACCCTGCTGGACTCCCAGGAAACTTTTGGCCAGCTTGGGGGGGCCTCCTGACCCCCACAAGACTTGCCAAAAGTCCAGCGGGGGTCCGGAACGACCTCCTCCGTCGAATCGTTTTTGTCTATGGCCGCCGCCATTTTGAAAAATGGCGCCGGCTGAAGACAACACGATTCTATTGAGGGGGCCGTTCCGGACTGCCACCGTTCTGGACCACCGCCGGATCCCCAGGTAATTTAAAGCATTTGGGGGGGGGTTCGGGAGGGTGGGTGGGGGATTTAATTTAAAGGGTCGGGGTGGGTTTTAGGGGGGTTTAGTGTGCCAGCTCACGATTTTAACGATTTTTCACGATAGTTTACACACCCAAACGGCAACAATACGATTCCCTCCCCCTCCCAGCCGAAATCGATCGTTAAGACGATCGAGGACACGATTCACATCTCTACTAGTAGGACCTGGTCGAGGCAGGGGCTGGCAGGAGCTCTAGCAGGGAGAGAGAGCATCAGGATGCAGGCAGGCTTTGCTGTACACCCAGATGATGCACAGTCTTCATACCTTGTGCAATACTCTGTCAGCCATAAGAAATATGCTGGAGTGTTGGCAGCAAGACCGGAGAGACAGGAGTCTTCAGGCAGGTTTCTTTTGACAGTCTGGTGCATATATGATAAAGGCAAAAGAAGATGGAACTTTCAGGGTATCCTTTAGTTTGCATACTTACTGTACCAGGCAGTGAGGGATGCCCTGTTGCTGAAGCCCACCAATGATGGTAATCCATTCCTGAAGAATGTGTATTGGGACCCTTACTTTTCAATATATTTATAAATGATCTGGAAAGAAATACGACAAGTGAGGTAATCAAATTTGCAGAAGATACAAAACTGTTAAAAGTAGTTAAATCACAAGCAGAATGGCGCCGACAGGCTTTGCCCTTACTATGTCACAGGTGCTACCGGTGCCATTCGTTGGCTCCTGTCACATGGTAGGAGCAATGGATGGCCAGTGCCATCTTGTGCTCCTACCATGTGACAGGGGCTGACCAATGGCACCGGTAGCCCCTGTGTCATAGCTGTGTCATAGTTCCGGACCCCCGCTGGACTTTTGGCAAGTCTTGTGGGGGTCAGGAGGCCCCCCCAAGCTGGCCAAAAGTCCCTGGGGGTCCAGCGGGGGTCCAGGAGCGATCTCCTGCCGTGAATCGTTTTTCCGTATGGAAAAACCAAAGGTAGCGCCGGCGCCATTTCTACAAGCACCGGAGGTCCGAGAGTGGAAGATCACAGCGGGACCCTTCCTCTGGACCCCAGGTAATTTAAGGCATTTTGGGGGGGTTCGGGAGGGTGGGGGTTTTATTTTAAAGGGTCGGGGTGGGTTTTAGGGTTTTTTTTAGTGTGCCGGTTTTCCCGCCCTCCCCTTTCCCCTCCCCCTTCCCCCGATTTACGATTTTTTGACGATAAATCGGGGGAATTGTTATTGTATCGCGGCTCTAACGATTTTTGACGATTTAAAATATATCGGACGATATTTTAAATCGTCAAAAAACGATTCACATCCCTACCTCTTAATACATTCTCTTCACCCTGAACCTGCATACCCTCCTCATCCAACCTAATAATGCTCTCTGGACTTGATATGCTTATTTCTGATATTGTTCAAATTGTTTTTACTGTTGCACAGCTGCTAAGAAAATGTATAAACGTTCACATTGCTTTTCTGTTACACAACTGCTAAGAAAAATGTATACTTTTGTAAACCGTTATGATGGCGCTAACAAATGACGGTATATAAAACTCAACAAATAAATAAATAAAAATAAAATACAGAGCTTTCTACCCTTAACTGAGTAGCCTTGATGCTTGTGATACAACTGTAACATCACTCTCTGCTTTGGCGGTAGAAAAAGGGGAATTGGATTCAGATGACAGTCAATGTTGGGCCCCAGCTTTTACGGTCCGGGGTATTGACCAGCAGACATTAAGGATTAAACACAGGATAGCTTCTACTTACAAGTCCAAAAGCAAAGTATGTTCAAACAACATTGTCTGAATTATCAAGAAGGCTGCTTAACTCGTAAAATGTTGTTAGCAATAATTTTGTTATGGGTTTGATAGTTGCTTGGTTTTGATTGTAAATATTATTAATCTTAACATAAGGCTTGGGGGTAGCCTGCATGGAGCAGCAGTTACTATCCTTAACAGAAACTTGGGATAATCTGCATGGCACGGCAATTACTACCATAAGAAACTTGCTGGGCAGACTGTATAGACCATTTGGTCTTTTTATGCCGTCATTATTATGTTACTATATAAATTATAGTTTAAAACTTTATTTTTATAATGTAATACAAAAGTTGGAAAAGTTTGCCAATTTGCTTCAGAATTTCATAATTTATGCCACAGGATCTATCCTTGAGCTGCCCCAGGAAACTAGGGGATTGTGCCTTAGATTTTTTGTTCCTTGTTGTCCAAATGTGGGTGGGTGGAAGGGGAGGGGGGTGGCGACAGCACCAACAGTGCCTAGGAGTTCCACAACCCTAAATCTGTCACTGTGTATCTTTAGCCCGGATCGTGGTAGCCTCCTACCATGACCCGGGCCCAACGGTTCTGGCATAGATAAGCCATTGCGATGGAAGCACAAGCTTCTACTGTAGCGCTCATCGGAACTATGGTTTGTAAGAGAAGATGAACAACAGGACACATATTATCACATAGCTTGTCATACATAACACCTAAAATTGTGGCTGTCCTCAAGTATCTCCAAAGGAATAATAAAGTTAATGCAAGGTGCTAATCATGTATAAGACCTGGTCAGTGAAATAGAACAATTAATTCAGTAGGCAGGTCATTATATCAAACATAAATAAAAGAAAAATTGGGTGGAACAACACTTTATATATTTATTAAAAATGTTCTATATTTTGAATTGTCATACTTGTCTTGCAAATTTTAATATTTGATACTTTTATCAGGTTTTGTGGGGATGAGGGATTTAAAACACTAAATGAAAGTCCTTCAATCAACTGTAAGAATATTTTTCTTTTTGCCCACAACTTCAGGCAGTGAATCAACTTCTTTAAAAAAATCCCTGAAATTGAAAACATAAAGGGGCAGATTTTCAAAGGGATACACGCATAAGATACGCGCACTACCCCCCCCCCCCCCGAAAACCTGCCCCAAATTCCCCCTGTGCACGCCGAGCCTATATTGAATAGGCTCGATGGCGCGTGCAAGCCCCGGGACACACGTAAGTCCCGGGGCTTCCCTGGGGGGGGGGGTTGGGGGCGTGTCGCAGCGGCACGTCATTCGGAGGCGGGGCTGCGTGCATGGTTCCGGCCCAGGGCATTTCGGGGGCGTGGCCTAGGCCTCCGAAACAGCTCCCGGGCTGGGGAATCGCGCGCCAGGGCAAGATTCAATAAAGTCCATTTTTATACCGATTCAACTCCTTGTGTTTGTTGCCATCAACCATCTTGGATCGGTTGCCAGTTTGTTTTCTTGGACCAAAGTTGCATAATAACATACACCTATAGAGCCCAAATCTTGTTAAGGATATTCACAGGATGCTATTCATCCCTTTAACTTTGCCCAGTTAATGCTTTTCTGGGTTTTTTGTGTGTTGACATCACACCGTATACATGCTCTTGAATATGACTTTTAGCATGCATTTTTTAAAATATATTTATAGAATGCCAATTCTGGTTTTAAGGGTTTTAAGGGTTAATTATGTCATATCGCATACAAATTAGCAGGCAAATATGTGCACAAATTACAGCAATTTTCAAAACAGACTTATGTGCATAAGTTTGCTTTGAAAATTATCCCACGGACCTATCCCCACACACCAGCTATATAGTTCATAGGAAATTTTCATAAGAATTTATGTGCATCTAGTACCTTGGAATTTTCAAATGTATGTTTATACATGCAAATCCCTCCCCAGCTTCACCCCTAGGAATGCCTCCATTCAGTCCAGGTAAACTGACTCACAAACAGGACTTATGTATGTAAGTTTATCCGCATTTTGAGCAGGCAATTCTTAAAAATCTCATTTCTGCAGGTAAACAATGTTTCACCTATGGAGATGCAATTGAAAATGACCCTCCCAATGTACATGTTCAGTTTTTACCAACGTGCACACAAAACCTTTTTGCATAAGTTTTATCATGCATAGGTCCATTGTGTACAATTTCAAAATTGCACAAAACCAACAGCTTTTCAAATACAAATTACACAAAAGCTTTAGATGAAATACTGAGTTGTTATGTGGCTAAGTATACAAGGGTAGCTTTACCTATGGCAGAACAGGATGTCAATTTATGTTTGTAAATGGCATTCTGTTTCTGCACATAACTTTTGAAAATTCAAATTACACATGCAAATTTATAATATGCTCCTGAAATGCACCCAGAGAATCTTTTTCAGTTATTACTTTACTCTCTGTTATGAATTTACATACAGAATTTTAGGCAACTGAAAACCCAGTCAATCGTAGGGATGTGCATTTGTTTTAAACGAATGCGCAATCCGCAACGTATGGGTCCCTATTCGTTGCATTTGTGGGGCTCCGAAACATATGGCGAACCCCCACGAATGCAACGTATCATTAACAAATAAAACTCTCACCCTCCTGACCCCCCCCCAAGATTTTCCAAAAGTCCCTGGTGGTCCACATGGTAGGAGCAATGGTCGGCCGGTGCCATCTTGTGCTCCTACCATGTGACAGGGGCCGACCAATGGCACCAGCATCCCCTGTGACATAGTAAGGGCAAAGGCTATCGGCGCCATTTTGAATACCAGTAGCCAACAGCCCGAGTGCAGGAGATCGCTCCAGGACCCCAGCTGGACCACCAGGGACTTTTGGCAAGTCTTGGGGGGGTCAGGAGGGTGGGGAGCTGTAGTTAATTAAGTTTAAAGGGTTGGGATGGGTTTTTTTTTAACTTTAATGGGAAACGAATAACATATGTAACTAATAGACGAATCGGGGTCCCCCGAAAATGGATGTAACGATTTGGGTCCCGACGAATACGAATACCGAATCGAACGTATCCGTCCCTGCTGCACATCCCTAGTCAATCGTATACAGCCAACTTACGATTCTAACTCATTTTATCTGCATAAATCCCAACTATGTTGTTGAAAATGTACCCCTAAAGATACAACTGATAAAGACAAAAAATAACATGGAAAATAAGAATTACCATATGACAAATTATGATGTGGAAAAATTCATGGGGAAGAGGAGAAGAAGTAGAAGTGGAGTAAAGAGGTAAAGAATGAGGGAGGTAAAAAGTCATTTTGAATATTGTTTTGTTTTGGGGGTTTTACCCATTAGCTTGTATTCGTGTCATTGTGTTTCGTTTCATTTTGAATGTTAATCAATGTTTTTATCAAATCCACTTTGAACTTTGGAGTTTGCTGGTTATAAATGTTTTCAATAAATAATGTTTTAATTTTTTTAGTGCTCTAAGGCAATTTAGCACATACTAAAATCATTTAACACATGTTACATGGTTTTAGTGTGAACTACTCTGCTTTTTCATGCATGAAAAATAAATGTGCCTCATTCTCAATGAAATGAAACAAAAGAAAGAGCAGCACATCCCCAGTAACATGAATAGAGGAGGTGTTGGAACATAAAAAGAATGGCAATGTTTTAGATGAGTTATAGAAGACACGCAGAGGAAGCGGGAAGATTAACCAAAAGAGAGCCGTAGGAATCAAGATGACAGATGACCACAGCACTAGCACTGTAGCCAGCAGAAATACAGATGATATAGGATTCTGAGAATAAAACAGAACCGTGAAATAAAAGCATTCAGGTTGTCAGCCTTGAAAATGGCAAAGGGGCAGGAAGAGTTATTCAGTTCAAATTAAAACCAATATTTTGAATACTGTGTCATATTGTTGGATAACCTTTCCTCCTTTTACTCTGCTTTGCTTGTGACTTTAATGTAAGCAGCATGTAAGGGAAGATACATAACAATAATTTTATGGATGTATGAGTCTGTTGTTTTTATGTTTCCATTTTATTTTTAATTTTTTGTGATAACATATTACTTTACTTTATATCAGTATTACAAATATTAAAATAAAAAATGTGATCTCTTTCCCCCAGATAATATGTTACTGGTGTAGAGGTTAACAAAGAGTTTGCATTTCTGAGCATGATTATGAGGAAGATGCATGAGTAGGGAAACAGGGGTGGGGTAGAGGGAATGTTGGGACAGTGGAGGACATATGTAGCTAGTAAGTGTGTACAAATGCTTGTGTGACAAGTGATAGTGAACACAACTTCACCAAGAGACAAGTGTCATGCTGTTCTGTAATGATCAGGGATTCTTTGTTTAAAAGCTGGAAGAAACACCACAGCCATTTTGGGGATTCTGTTCTAGCATTCCCAATTTCTAGCGTTCTAGCATTCCAAATTTTAGATAGATCACAGATGAATGTGAAAAGTGGTAACTTCAACATGTGCTTAAGTGAAATGCAAATAAAAGTGGATATTTTTTTCATTGGGCACTGATCTCTCACAGTTTGAATCATGAAATTGACTGGTCTGGGTTTTTTTATTTTTTTCTTTAGAGATGCTATTGTTGTCTTTTGCATTTTTGAAAAGCCTGCTTTTTTCCAGATATTTTTGATTGTTTTGTGAAAAAAACCTTTGCTATAGTTTCTCTCTGCCATCTGAAATGCCTGATGATTGATTCTCATTTGGATTATCTGCACATAGAAACTTGTTGTGATTGGCTCATGGGGACTTGACTTGGAAATTGAGTAGAAATTGTGATTGGGTCATTCTGAAGTCAGCGTAACATTTTAAAGATGTTGTTTGGTCCAACAATCTCTTTTAATACTGTGAGACAGGAGTCCATCAGAAAAAACATGAAGTTGGATCTGGTGTCATTCTATTACTTTGCATGATTATCAAAAGATTTCCTTATTACTATAAAAATTTGCAGGAAAAAATTACCAAGCAGAATTACAAATATTGTGTGATAACAGTAAATACCATGTAGCAACAGCCTAATACTACATGGTACCAAGGATTATTCTGTCCTATTTCATTAATGCTGCATAGTGAATCACCCTCTTCTAACAGAAAGGGACCTGCCAAAATGTACATAGTCAGGTAGAGCAAGGATTTTTGTTTATGATTTTGATTTAGCTGTACATAATGGGGCAGATTTTAGAAAAGTACGCGCGTGCGTACTTTTGTTCACGCACCCAGCGCAAACAAGGGTACGCCGGATTTTAATAGATACGCGTGTAGCCGCACGTATCTTTTAAAATCCGAGGTCGGTGCACGCAAGGCTGCGCAAAATTGGCAGCCTGCGAGCACCGAGCCGCGCAGCCTGCCTCTGTTCCCTCTGAGGCTGCTCCGAAATCGGATCGGCCTCGGAGGGAACTTTCCTTCTGCCTCCTCCCTCCTTCCCCTCCCTTCCCCTCCCTTCCCCTACCTAACCCCCCCCCCCCCCGGCCCTAACTAATTCCCTCCCTACCTTTATTCTAAAAGTTACACCAGCCCGAGGCAGGCGTAAGTTGCGCACGCCGGGCTGGATGCCGGCGCGCCATGTTGTTGTCCGGGGGCTGGTCTGGAGGCCGCGACCACGTCCCCGGGCCGGAACCATGCCCGCGGCCCCAGCCTTGGAATGCCCCAATGACGCACCGGCCGCGACATGCCCCCCGACACACCCCCCAGGAAAGCCCTGGGACTTACGCGTGTCCCGGGGCTTTGCGCGCGCCGGCAGCCTATGCAACATAGGCTCGGCGTGCGCCGGAGGAGCTTGGGGCAGGTTTTCGGGGGGTATGCACTTATCTTACGTGCGTACCCCTTTGAAAATCTGCCCCAATGTGTGGTTTCCTAACTGTTTATCTTATTTTCTTCTAATAAACCTGCTTGAAAAAACATAGTGGGTAAAATTCAGTCACTTGCTGGATTGCAAAGTTTAATAAATAAACTTATCCAGCTAATTTTGGAGGGATATTCAGTAATGCAGTCACACGTCTGAATATAGCTCGCTGTTTTAAAGTTTATCTAGCTACCTTTAGTATTACTCTACAGCACAACGAGAGTTAGCTAGATAAGTCATCTGGCTAAGTCTGACTAACAACTTTGCCTGGGAATGACCCTGGAATTCACCTATGTAATCCAGCTAAACCTAAGATAGATAATAAATTATCCAGCTAAACTTTAGCCAGATAAGTGGGGGAACTATTGAAATGTCAGCATTTAACTGGATAATTTGTAAGTTAGCCAGTTAATGCCACTAAATATTGATCCCATAAGGGTTTGAAAATATTTTGTGTTCCTTCTGGTTATTTATTTATTTATTTATTTAGGTATTTTTATATACTGGGGCACGTTTGGAACATCACCTTGGTTTACATATAACATAATGCAGCTACAGGCTTTACAGAAAACACAGGGGTTAACATTAAACTGCAACCCATGTAATAATAGCATGAAATTCACGTGGGGGAAGAAGAAAACATGTCGAAGCAGTCTAGAGACCTGGAGGAGTCACAGACCCCTAGCCACAAGTTAGCCTTCTACTTGTAGTGGCAGAGGTGGGGGGATATCATTGATTATGAGACTAATGGGTCCAGGACTTGGGTTTTCTTAAAGGCTCTGACTCCAGGGAAATCATGGAACCCTCAAGAATAGATACCAATGCTCTTCTTAAATGGTTGGTGAAGCAACACCTATAGCAGCAAGAACAGCAATAGTTCTTCTACCAGCTGTCACAATACTGGCTGCTGAGTGACCCCCTACCAGCAGGAGCCCTCAGTGTGCCTTATTCAATCTTACTCTAGCTTCTGCCAGTCCTATAAAAACCTCCCTCATAGTTTGCTTGGGGCCTCATCATTGAGTCACCTTTGGCTCCTTGCTCTGGCCAACATGGTACTTGTTCTTGCTTCCCATGTGGCCCTATTAGAGGCCTTTTTGCCTTGCCTTGTCCATGTTCCCAGTGAAGACTGTTTAGGACTTCTTGTTATGTTCCTGTGTTCCTTGCCTGTCTGTTTGTTTGTCCTGTTCCCTGTGGGCTTCCCAGTGGCCCTTCTGCTTCCTGTGGGTCTCTCAATGGTCCTCCTGTTCCTTATAGGCCTCCCAGTGCCCTGCTATATCCTGTCTAGGTCTCCCAGTGGTCTAGCCTTTTTCATACCTTTGAAAACTGCAGGCCCTATATCATGACTGAGGTATCTGACGTTGCAGTGTAGTCATGTTGTGGTCTTTGACAGCAGGCTTTTTGATGGTGTTCCTTTATGGGGCAGTTCAGTACCCTCCATCCAGCTGGGTCTCCCACAAGGAAAAGGGGCATGCAACCCAGCCAGCAATAGATCCCAAGGTTTTGAGGTGAGGCAGGGATTAAAATAATGGAGTGAATTACCTTCTTAAATGAAATCAATGATATAACTTTTATTTCAAGCAACAATGTTACTTAATCAGCAAATGTTGGTATTATTAAACCGAACATCAGATCAATCATTCAATGAGGACTGCTGAAACATCATTTTTTTTTTCATTTAGGATATGAAAAGGGGACCATCCATGGATAGATGAATCCTTTTGAGTAATCTGAGGCATCCCATTGAAATGTTTTATATTTATTGACCTTCAAATCAGATCTGCATTTTTCAAAGATCTGGTGAAATTCAGCCAATTGTGTGGTGAAAGAATCCACTGTTAGTATGCTTTTTAAACAGTCAGTTTGTGTTCTGTTCTGTTCCTGAAGTGTGATGGCAAGTGTTTTGGTAGTTTCAATGATTAACAGCATAAAGTCAAAGCTGCATTTATTCAAGATTTGGTTCCATTTTAACAAGAAATTGGAGTTCTTCATGCGAAGATGCAGTTCTTTTGGAATACACTCTTGGAATCCGTATAATGCAGCAGTATTCAGTTAATGTAACCTCATGCAGTTCAGCTTGTGTTGCTGTTTTCTGGTATGATGATAGTTTCGAACCAGGAAGGTAACGGACCAGTTGTAGATGATTCAGAGAATAGAGAGGCTTTGATTAGTAGGGATGTGAATCGTTTTAGGACGATTAAAATTATCGTCCGATAATTTTAATATCGTCTTAAACCGTTATGGAACACAATACAATACAGATTCTAACGATTTATCGTTATAAATCGTTAGAATCGTGAGCCGGCACACTAAAACCCCCTAAAACCCACCCCCGACCCTTTAAATTAAATCCCCCACCCTCCCGAAGCCCCCCCCCAATAACTTAAATAACCTGCGGGTCCAGCGGCGGTCCGGAACGGCAGCGGTCCGGAACGGGCTCCTGCTCCTGAATCTTGTCGTCTTCAGCCGGCGCCATTTTCCAAAATGGCGCCGAAAATGGCGGCGGCCATAGACGAAAAAGATTGGATGGCAGGAGGTCCTTCCGGACCCCCGCTGGACTTTTGGCAAGTCTGTGGGGGTCAGGAGGCCCCCCACAAGCTGGCCAAAAGTTCCTGGAGGTCCAGCGGGGGTCAGGGAGCGATTTCCCGCCGCGAATCATTTTCGTACGGAAAATGGCGCCGGCAGGAGATCGACTGCAGGAGGTCGTTCAGCGAGGGTTCCGGCGCCTCGCTGAACGACCTCCTGCAGTCGATCTCCTGCCGGCGCCATTTTCCGTACGAAAACGATTCGCGGCGGGAAATCGCTCCCTGACCCCCGCTGGACTTTTGGCAAGTCTCGTGGGGGTCAGGAGGCCCCCCACAAGCTGGCCAAAAGTTCCTGGAGGTCCAGCGGGGGTCAGGGAGCGATTTCCCGCCGCGAATCATTTTCGTACGGAAAATGGCGCCGGCAGGAGATCGACTGCAGGAGGTCGTTCAGCGAGGGTTCCGGCGCCTCGCTGAACGACCTCCTGCAGTCGATCTCCTGCCGGCGCCATTTTCCGTACGAAAACGATTCGCGGCGGGAAATCGCTCCCTGACCCCCGCTGGACCTCCAGGAACTTTTGGCCAGCTTGTGGGGGGCCTCCTGACCCCCACGAGACTTGCCAAAAGTCCAGCGGGGGTCCGGAAGGACCTCCTGCCGTCCAATCTTTTTCGTCTATGGCCGCCGCCATTTTTCGGCGCCATTTTGGAAAATGGCGCCGGCTGAAGACGACAAGATTCAGGAGCAGGAGCCCGTTCCGGACCGCTGCCGTTCCGGACCGCCGCTGGACCCGCAGGTTATTTAAGTTATTTGGGGGGGGGTTCGGGAGGGTGGGGGATTTAATTTAAAGGGTCGGGGGGTGGGTTTTAGGGGGTTTTAATGTGCCTGTTTTTCGATTTTTCGATTTTTAACGACCCGCAGGTTATTTAAGTTATTTGGGGGGGGTTCGGGAGGGTGGGGGATTTAATTTAAAGGGTCGGGGGTGGGTTTTTAGGGGGTTTTAATGTGCCGGTTTTTCGATTTTTTCGATTTTTTTTCGATTTTTAACGATTTTTCACGATATTTTACCCCCCCAAACGGCAACAATACGATTCCCTCCCCCTCCCAGCCGAAATCGATCGTTAAGACGATCGAGGACACGATTCACATCCCTATTGATTAGTACTGGTCAGTAGTCATCCTCAGTGAAACTAAATACATCTGCTGATGCTGTAGATGCCATAAGGGTCTCCACACTATTGGATAGATTTTCAGAGAAGCGTGCACGCATCCATGTGCGTGTGCTACCTGGCATGCACACATGGACACCCAAATTTATAACATACGTGTGCAGGTGCGCACATGTTATAAAATCGGGGGTCAGTGCGCAAGGGGGTGCACACTTGTGCATTCCTCACACGCCGACACCCACAGCCTTCCTCAGTTCCCTCCCAGTCCACTCCAATTTCGGAACGGACTGAGAGGGAACTTCCCAACCCCCTACACTAACCTCCCTTCCCCTTCCCCTAACCTACCCACCCCCTAGCCCTAATCTAGCCCCCCAAAACTTTATCTTACCTTTTGCACCTGCCCTGAGGCAGGCGCAGGTTGCGTGTGCTGGCGCCCTGCCGGCACGCAATCCCTAAGCCCCCACCCCAGGACCACTCCACCCCTCCCTGCCTCTTTCTTGAAGCCCTGGGACTTACACGTTTCCCAGGGCTTTATGCACGTGGCCGGGCCTTTGAAAATAGGCCTGGTGCATGTAAGACCACCTACGCGCGTAAATCCCTGGGATTTACGCATGTAGGCCTTTTAAACTCTGGCCCCATATGGGCAAACACACACAGAGGAAGTGAAGTAATGTAATCTATAGTCTGCTATGTATCTTTTCTAGATACTGTATGGACAATTATTTATTCTTCAAAAATCTGCACCAATTATAGCCTTATTGCCACAAAAACGCCTAGTATTGAAACCCGTTCTGAACCCAGGTAAGTTATTTATATATTTATTGCGTTCATTGCTATTGCCTTTTTAATTTTATTTACCCTAAATAGTGAAATACTTATCTTATCTTGTACACCTTTAGAGAATGTCCTGTTTATGAGCACCTTGAAAAGTCTCTTGCAATCATATTGGTTTTTTGCTGATGCTCTTTTTCTCAGTGTTTTACCTGCCACTGTTCTCACAATTAATATATGTTTACAGATGTGAATCTTGTATAGGGGTTCCTCCTGATGTAGCCCCTTCAGCAAAATACAGCCATGTTGGGTGACTGTACCATACATGAAGATTTATGAATAAAACTGTATATTTGAATATTGGAAAATGATTCCTTGTAAGACTGAACTGTTTTCAACATTGAACAGTTTTAATTGCCATCACATTATTAAGCCAAAACCATACATTTCCTATAATAATCTCTCTGATTTCTCTTTTTGTTTTCCTGTTCTATAAGATTATATGTTAGGATTAGTTAGTGTTTGGGCCCTGGGCTGAGGTGAGAGATGGTACCACCCACAGGGAGGAGCCCCGTGAGCCTCACCATCGGGAGGCGACGTCTCAGTGATGTCAGACACAATATCTATCTAGAGTCTTTATTAAAGAGATAGAGTGACACTACCCATGGAGTGGGGTGTCAGAGAGAGAGTCTCATTGACCCAGAGGCAGAGGGTCGGTGGTCCGGGGGGATACCCAGAGAGGATACCTCTGTAGTGTTGGTAATGATCTGAAGAGCAGGGTACACCGATGCATTCTTCTGGAGAGATGGTAGTGCCTTGCGGGGGAGGGTACACCAAATAGGTCCTCAGTAGACGGTAGTAGAGATGGTAATGGTCCGCGAAGCGGGGTATACCGGTGAAGGTCCTCAGTAGAGATGACGGTGGTCCACAGAGCGGGTGATAGCAATGAGGTCCTCAGTAGAGATGGGAATGGTCTGTGAAGCGGGGTACACCAGAGGAAGTCCTCATTAGAATAGGAAGTAGGCCGCAGAGCGGGGTACTCACGGAGAGAGTAGCGATGGTTCCAGGGAGGCCCTGGGGAATGGGGCAGGCAGAAGTTCCAAGTGTAGGCCCTCCGAGGAGCGGATAGCCAAGATGAGGAGAGGGCCCCTGAGTAGCGGGTAACTGAGACGCCAACACCAGGAAGCAGGAACTGGAACGCATGTCCTCAGAGAACAAGGTGGATTTAGCAAGAAGGGATCTCTTTGCCAAGTCGTCGGTAGGCAGGACCAGCTGGCTTAAATGTCCAGGAGAGATGATGTCATGCAGAGAGGACACCCCCGAGGTTCCTACCATGATGTGCTTAAGACTGGCCCATGTGGGCGCGTGCGCACCTAAGGAATCCTGACAGCAAGATGGCAGTCGGTGGCATCCGTGCCGCCCCAGGAGGCCTGGGAGCTGTAGGCAGGCCGTCGGCAGCTGGCGGACACTGCTCAGCTAAGAGGAGCTCAACTTATCACCTTAACATTGTCCTAAAAGGGTTAAGGGTTAATTTGTCAAGAGCTCCTGCCAGCTTAAAACTAATTCAATAGGGCATGTGAACAAGAAGAAGCAAAGTTTATAGTATTTATGATTTTAATGCCTTTCCTCATAACCTTATAGTCGAGGAAATTATCAAGATCTCCTTGCCTTACTAGCTCTTCTTAAGATGAAACCCCCTGAGCTTTATTATGTCTCTTGTAAAGGGACTTAGATCTTTCCTTTTTATTCTTGGCAGAATATTAAGACTATCAGAGAAATCTTCTATCTGTGTAGCGATAACATTATACATCCCACTTCTGAAGTTCTTTAAAAATCTTTTGAAATGACAGGATTTTTTTAAAGTTACTATTGTTAGTAGTGTTACTATCAAAACAATTTACAGTTTGGGAAGTGCATCTAAATTATTGCATGAGTTTCAAGTTTCTTTTGAATCTGTGTGGTAATTATACTCTGTCAACATTTTACAATCATTCCCCATCCTAACAAATGCTAACATTAACTTCTGTGGGCTAGCAGTACTTTGGTTATCTCAGGCCTTACCTTGGCAGGATTCCATAATTTCAGTTTACTCTGTCATACTCACATTTCATTCACACATGTTTCTGCATTGTTCTTATGGTTTAAAGTATTTTTTTTTTTGTGTATTTTAAACAGCCTCTGAGGAGAGCTGCAGCAAAACTGAAGCTCTTAGATCAAGGTTAGCTTTTTCTCTCTTCTCAGTTCTAAGCTGTCATCTGGCCTCTAGCATCATGGAAGATGTAGTAGGCCAGATTGACAAACTAGAGTAGCAAATCACCTGGACCGGATGGTATGCATCCTAGGGTACTGAAGAAACTAAACAATGAAATTTCTGATCTATTAGTTAAAATTTGTAACCTATCATTAAAATCATCTATTATACCTGAAGACTGGAGAGTTGCCAATGTAACCCAAATATTTAAAAAGGGCTCCAGGGGCGATCCGGGACACTATAGACCAGTGAGCCTGCGCCACATGCCAAGGCAAGGAAGTACAGGCAGGAACTTCCTTAAGTAGTTCCTTCAATCAGGGCATGCGGAATAACTAGGACCTGCTCCTAGCCCTACAAGAGGCTGGGTGGTCCGGGCGCGTTCGTAGGGGCGTGGCCAACCCCAAGGAAGGCTTGGTGCGCAGTAGAAGGCCCGGTGACCGCCGCTGCGGGACACCGAGGCCTGGAGGAGCTCGTGGCCGCCACCAGGGATACCGACCCAGGACTTGGAGTGGAGTCAGAGAGGTGAGCAGGCCTGTGCGTGGGCAGACGCGAATGGGGCAAGCAACATCTCCAGGATCTCCTTATTTAACACCTGTTCTTACTTTACTTTATTTTATTTTTATTTATTTTACTTTATGTTTAAACTTTTAAGCGTCTCACAGGCTGGGATCGCTTTTGCCGATGATGTCATTGCTGACATCATTGACAATATGATTGCCAATTTCTTCAGCATCAGGGGCTTCCCCAGGACCCCCTGATGATAATTACACCATTTTTAAATTGAACCACGGTGGTGCTATGCTCCCTTACTCACTGCCATGGCCTAGCTGACAGAAGAGGCCAGCAGTAGCAGCAGTAGCAGTGGCCCTCCCCCTTACTCACTTCAGACGGTGTAGCTTCCTTGCCTGTGGTAGTAGGTAAGTTCATCTGTGTGTGCAGTAGGTTGAATGCTGCTGTCAAACCGCCAGCGCATTCTGCTGTTTGGAGATTTGCTGGGCCAGGCCTGGAATGGCCTGCAATGTGGTGATCTGAGCCAGATCCATGGAGTTAGCAATCTGTTATGGTTGAGCGGTGTTTGGGTGGATCCTTGGGTACTGTGGCAGATGACCACGCCCATGGGGAGGAGCCCCATGAGGAGCCACAGTACTAGGCTAGACAAAACGCACAAACACAATTAGTTTTTTATTATACAGCTTGAAGAGTACCACCAGAGGTGGCAGTAGTGAGACAGTCTGGTAGTTGCAGTCTCAGGGACCTTGGCAGAGGAGCCCTTCTCACCCCATTGGTCTAGGGAGGTTACGAAGCAGGTTTCCCAGCAAGGAAGTACTGTGGATGAGATAGACTGAGAGTTAGAGTACTCACTAGGTGTTTGCTGTAGATATGCGATTCCACCAGGTTGTAGAAGGAAGTGCAGGCACCGAGGCAGGGAGAGCAGGCACTCAAGGAGTGAGTACTTGTTCTTTGTAAGGCACCTTAAATAAAGCAGAGGGCCCCCAGGCTAGCAGTTACCCCGAAGGGAAGAGAGAGAGCTTCCAGCGGCAGCACGGAAGCGGCAGAGTAGCGTAGACAGGAACGGATTTGAGTCCTTGCTAACAACAAGCTAGCAAATTAGAATAGGTTATATACCCAGATGGCGTGACGTCAGCAAGGGGGAACGCCCCCGAGGTTCACACCAAAGATGGAATAAAGACGTGGGTGGCGCATGTGCGTACCCTAGTAGGTACCTGGGAGGAGCAAGGCGGGAAGCTGCACCATAGCTGTTCTGGGGACTCCGGAGAGGTCGGCTTGTAGACACAGCGGTAGCCATCTTTCCTAGGTAAGCGGGAGGAGCAGTGAATAAGGTGAGGCAAACGGGGTGAAGCCTTCTAGCACCGACGGATGCAACAGTTCCATATTAGGAGTACCACCCAGGAAAAAGATCTATGCATCATATTGGATAATACTTTGAAATCGTTGGCTCAGTGTGCTATGGAAGTCAAAAAAGCAAACAGAATGTTGGGAATTATTAGAAAAGGAATGGTGAATAAAACGGAAAATGTCATAATACCTCTGTATCGCTCCATGGTGAGACCGCCCCTTGAATACTGTGTACAATTCTGGTCGCCGCATCTCAGAAAAGATATAGCTGCGATAAAGAAGGTACAGAGAAGGGCGACCAAAATGATAAAGGGGATTGAAACAGCTCCCCTATGAGGAAAGACTAAAGAGGTTAGGACTTTTCAGCTTGGAGAAGAGACGGCTGAGGGGGGATATGATAGAGGTGTTTAAAATCATTAGAGGTCTAGAATGGGTAAATGTGAATCGGTTATTTACTCTTTCAGATAATAGAAGGACTAGGGCAGTGATGGTGAACTCCAGTCCTCGAGTGCCACAAACAGGCCAGGTTTTCAGGATATCCACAATGAATATGCATGAGAGAGATTTGCATGCACTGCCTGCATTATATGCAAATTTCTCTCATGCATATTCATTGTGGATACCCTGAAAACCTGGCCTCTTTTCTGGCACTCGAGGACTGGAGTTCACCATCACTGGACTAGGGGGCATTCCATGAGGTTAGCATGTGGCACTGTTGTACTTTGGACATTGAAGCATGGGCCCTTGGTTGTAAGAGATGACACCTCCCACAGGGCAGAGCCCTGTGGGGACTTCCAGCAATAGGCTAGCTCTAGGCAGAGATGGACTCAGAGATATATCTTTATTGTACTGCAACGTAGATGGTAACCTGAGGATTGGGTGAGGATTCCAGCTAGGAGATGAGACCCAGATGATAAGGTTCCATCTGTATGTAGCAGAGTGGAATGGTAGTTCCACAGTCTCACCAGGCCTGCAGTGCAGGGAGTCTATGGAGAGGGAGAGATGAGACAAGCAAAGACAGAACTGGAGTGGCAGTACTCACTCTGATGCTGATAGTTATAGTAGGAGAGAGCCCCGAAGAGCAGAGGTCTCGGACGAGCAAGGCCCCGAGACGCTGGTCCCGTAGGTGTCCTGGTAATAGATAGGCAACCCCGAAGGGTGAATGGGAGCAAGTCAAGGCCCCCAAGGAGAGGATACCTTAGGCATCCTTGTTGGAAGCAGATAACCCCAGAGAGTAAAGAGGAGCGAGGCAAGGCCCCTGTGAAGCGGGTACCTAAGTCATCCTGGAGCGAGAGTACACAGAGCGGAGGCGTCTGGTAATGAGGAGAGATCAGCATGGAGGATTCCTTGCTAACTCGTAGCTGGAATTGTGAATTGGGTTTAAATATCCTGAGCTTGTGACATCATGCGGTGGGGACGCCATGACGCACGTAACGGATGGGGCTGCGCTAGGAGATCCCAGGAGAAATATGGCGATCGCAATCGCCCATGCCAGTCTGGGGACGCCGGAGGCATCGGCATAGAGAAGCAGAGGCAGCCATATTCCCAAGGTGAGCAGAGTTAGGCAGAAAAAAGGTAAGCAACAGAGGGTGCAGCCGTCTGTGACCGACGGGTGCAACAGGCACATTTAAACTACTTGGAGAAAGTTCTTTTACACTCAACGCACAATTAAACTCTGTAATTTATTGCCAGGGGATGTATTTAGTGCAGTTAGTGTAGCTGTGTTTAAAAAAGGATTGGATAAGTTCTTGGAGGAGAAGTCCATTACCTGCTATTAATTAAGTTGACTTAGAAAACAGCCACTGCTATTACTAGCAACAGTAACTTGGGATAGACAGATTTGGGGAACTTGCCAGGTTCTTATGGCCTGGATTGGCCACTGTTGGAGACAGAATGGTGGGCTTGATGGACCCTTGGTCTGACCCAGTATGGCATGTTCTTATGTTCTTACAGTAAGCAAGAATAAAATATAATCAGAATTGATATTCTGAGGAAAAAAAGACAGAACAAAGAATAAGAAAAAGGGAGGAGGGATATATAAGGGAGATATTAGGAAAATTATCAAATCAATTAAGGAAAGACACTAGTGAGAAGAATCCTGGAAATTCAAATACAGGACATTATTGAACATTATAGAGAATTATGAGACATTAGGAGCTTAAGAAGATGTAAGTGTCTTCTTTGCATTTAAAAAGGATTTTAACTGCTCAGGTGATAACAAAGCTATCCCAGCAATACTTTACAAAATTTATAGGTATAACGCAAGAGAATCAAAGCCCCCAGTTCTACAGTATTTTTCCTAAGAACTAGAAACCTCTTTCTTCTCTGCTGAGTAAACATAGAAATATCTGGGAAAATCTCATGTTCTGACCATAAAAAGGAATATTTAATTTCTGAAAATTTAAAGACATAACATTGGATAGGTATGAATCATCTTACCTCTTTGGCGACTCCCTCTTTGGTCGATGGAAGTTGGCTGCAGCAGTGTCATCTTGCCAACCTCCTCCGGCGTTCCCGGACCGGCTAGATGCTGCCTTCCACCATGTTTCTCCTGAGGTCTAAGGGAGCGCATGTGGCGCGGCCCTGACTCTAGTACCAGAGTTGGCGCGAACCTCAGGGGCGTCCCCCTGAGATGACATCATCATCACCAGATATTTAAGGTCTCTTGTTTTGCTAGATAATCGAGTTAGCAAAGGGTTTCCTACCTAGCTGCCTCCAGGTATCGCTGCGGATGGGATTCACTCTCCGCTTACCTTGCTACTCTGCCTCCTCGGACTTTACCAGGGGTACCCGCTCCTCAGGGGCCTCACTTTCTCTCTTGCTTTTTCAAGTCGCAGTCTGGAACCGGTACTCGCTCCTCGAGAGCCCACGTTCCCGGACCTGCTACCGAATATAACTTCTGCCAGGAAGTCATCGCTGCCTACAACACCAGTGAGTTACCATCTTTCTCTCAGAGCTTTCCCTGGAACCAGGTACTCGCTCCTCGAGAGCCTACTTCATTCCAGCTCTGTGACTGTTCCAAGAGACTACAGTGTGAGTGTTACCATCAAGATTCTGTTCCTGAACTGTGCATACTCTGCCTACTCACTATCTCAGTTTCTCTACAGCTCTGCCATCCTGGGATTGCTGTTTCAATGCCTGAGGGACTACAGCCCAGCTGGGCTCTTCCAGCTCACTACTGCCACCTCTGGTGGTTCTTTAAAACAGTTTAATAAAAGAACTAGTGTGTGTCTGTCTCCCAACTCTGAGCCTGACCGGTGGTCCCTCTCGGGATCTTCCCCCGTGGGCGTGGTCATCTGCCACGGGCCCAAGGATCCACCCACAACTATCACAAATAATAACACAGAGACAAAGGAAACTAATAAGTTAGCCTTTCAATAATTTCCAGACCTGAAGATTCCAAAAAAATCAGTTAAGCTCAACAAAGGCATAGATAATAAATGCAGAAACAAACAAGGAAACAGAGCGCAGCAGGAATAAGTCTAGTCACTCATGGCCATCTTGCTCCCCCCCCCCCCCCCCCCACAGACATTGGTAAATCTTTATGCTTGCATATAGAACAGCAGCCTAAGGCAGGATCTTTTCTTACCCTCAAAGAACTGGATAACTATACCATAATGGACTTGATTGTTTCTGGAATTATGAAGATACTGATTTTTCAGAACCTGGCTAGGCAGTCTGAGCTAAGTCCCAAGAAACCAATGATGATTTCCTGTATACATGGAGACACTTGGGCATTGTATATATATATATGAAAACTAGCCAGGGTAGATATTAAAACCAAGATGGGTTACTGCCTTCTTTGCCCTCTCTTGTGATCACTAGAAAGGATTTCCCATGATTTGAGCATCTAGTATGTATTCATAGTTATGTCATAACCAAATCAACGCCCTCATTGTCTCCAGACAAGGACACCCCGAAATGTAGAGAATTTCTTTTTCAGGATCCTGACCTAGTGATGCACAGTTCTAAGCCCAGGTTCCACCACCCATGGAGGCTGGAAAATAAGAGGAATTTTTGTGAAAGAATATCCACCAGAGAAAGGTAGGAAAGGGATCCCTTTTGAATAAAGATAGTAGAAGTTCAGACAAAATCTCTATAGATCTTGAGAAGCCAGAATTCAATCCACTAGCCCTAGCAGGATCTGAGGAAAACTTTAAGAATCTGCAATATATGAAGATAATACCTTGAAGTAGGGCTTCCCAAACCTATCCTGGGGACCCCCGTGACCAGTTGAATTTTCAGAATATCCACAATGAGTATGCAGGAGATAAATTTGCATACCAAGGAAACTCAGTATATGCAAATTTATCTCATGCATATTCATTACAGATATCGTGAAAACTCAACTGGCTGCCAGCCCCCAGAACAGATTTGGGAAGCTCTGCCTTGAAGCCTGCATTTGACCACACTTAGTTGAGGCAAGAACAGGGGATGAAGAAGTGGACCTTCAAAACAACTTCTCTTTTTTATGGTAGAAATGATTTATTATACTGTATGGCAATGGAAGAAATGGAACAAGAAGTATATGAGCAGTTACTGTTTCCCCCAGCTCTTCCTGAGGCAGGTATTAAACTTGACCCTCTCTCATTTATGTGTGAAAAAATACAAAGAGAAGATTCTGCCTGGCTTTTTCTGAATGGAACATCACTATCAGGTAAAGGATGTTTGTAAATCCTGTCCAGTCTGCTAGCTGATGGCCCCAAAATCAGCCCAGTGATTTCCTGTGATCCAGTTTCTTATCATAGAAACCAAATTTGAAAGGATAGCCATGGATTTGGTCATCCACTTAGAACAATCCACCAAAGGCTATCAATGTATCCTGGTTCTATTGGACTATGCTACATAGTACACAGAGGCCATTCCCATCACCAATAAGAGGTCCTAGACTATAGCTGGAACCCTTGTGGAAAAAAGGATTCCCAAAGGAGATCATGACAGATCAATGCACCCCTTTTGTATCCAGAATAATGAAGCAGGCTTGTACTCTTTTCAATATATAGACTTTACATACCTCACCTAACCACCCAAAACTGTTGGTAGAATGATTTAATAAGATTCCAAAACTGATGTTCAGAAAATATGTCAGTCAGTGGGAAAAAAAACTGGAATTAATTGTTACACTGTCCTCTTCGCCATCAGGGAGGTTCTCCAAAGCTCCATGTGGTTCTCTTCATTTGAACTTCTATATGTGCAGAAACCTAAAAGCATATTGGATATTGCTGGTCAATTCTAGGTAGAACATAAGCCTGGAGAAAATGTGATAGAATATGTTCTGGAAATGCAGGAAAGGCTCAAAAAAGTAGAAAAAAGAGGTATTAAAGAATATGCAAAATGCTAAGGCAAGCCTAAGCTAATCAGTATAACTGATGGTTAGTCACCCACTTCTTTGAGGATGGGTTTAGGGGACTATTTATCTTGTCTATCTCAGAAAGTAAATTAAAGGCTAGATGCAAAAGCATATGAAATTCTTTAAAAAAGTGAATAACTATAAGCATGATAAACAGAAGAAAATCAAAACATGCCATATAAACCTATGTAAGATATGGAATGTATGACCGTACAGTCTAATATCCAAGGGAGTAGAAGAAGAGAATTTTTCACCTGGACCTACAGTAAAGTCAGAGATCTCTGGTGAAAAACAACTCTCAGGGTATCAGCGGGCTGAAATATACTGCTATGATGGAATAGATTTGAATGGTGATTAATTAAATTAAATTAGTAATAAATAGACCAGATTATTAGAGACACTAGGGACATTTTTTCTGAAATGTCAGGGAGAATAGAAATAGTAACATAAGATATTTATATAGATCCTGGAGTGGTCATGAAGCAAAGACCCTACTGAATACTTTAAACAGAAAAGGAAATAGTCTCCTGGGAAGTAAAAACAATGCTCCAGATGGGGGTCATTAAAGAGTCAGAAAGTAATTGGTGTTTCCCCTGTTGTATTGGTTTCTAAACCATAGAGAACCATACAGTATTGTATTGATTTCAGAAAGGCAAATAAAGTCTCAAAGCTAGATATCTACCCCATAATTCTTGTCAGTGCTGCTGAATCTCAGTAAAGGATACTGGCACTGGCAGGTTCCTATTGAAGAGACTGGGAAAGAGAAGACAGCCTTTGCAACCCCAGAAGGACTCTGTCAGTGCACAATTCTACCATTTGGCTTAAATGGAGCACCTGTCATCTTTCAGCACCTAATGAATCACTTCCTAAAACCTCACTTAAGGTAGGCAGCTGCATACTTTAAATGATGTGGTTGTGTACATCCATGATTGGCATACCCACCTAAGACATTTCCAGGTTTTTTTAGATTCTTTTTGGCAAGTGGGACTATTAGAAACCCCAAATATGTGAACATTGGAAGACCCACAATTCAATATCTTGCATATACCATAGAACATCTGAGAGAAAACGTGGAAAATGTTACTTTATTAACAAAATAAGTAATGTTTTCCACCTTCAAGAGCAGCCAAAAATATGATTTATTCAAGCAAGTTATGAGTAGCTCCCATAGATAAGTGGTATTTCAGTTTGTTATATTTAAATTTTTATTATTTTATATTGAGTCTCATGTTTTATGTATTAGTTATTTCATTTTATATTTTATTATTGTTTATACACTAGTTGTGTGATATTTTACTATTATATTTAATGTTTTGATTTTTATGCATGTTTTTTAACATATATGCTGCAAAGACCTTTGGATCTACTGTTTATAAACTCATAAACAAATAAATAACTAAAGAAATAAAGAAATAAATTCCCTAATTTTATGGTGAATGCCATCCAGAAAGCACTAAGCCCAATAACAAAAAAACATATCAAGTTATTCCTGGATCTAGTCAGCTATTACTGGTAGATCATTCAAGATTTTGCCACCAGAATCTAGGCTTTGACCTAGTTATTAAAAAAACAACAACACATGGGCAATACCATATCCAAAGGACTAGTAAATTAGAAAGAACTTTTAAGGACCTGAATTAGATCCTTTGTTGTGAAACTGTCCTGTCAAGCCCAGGTTTTAGATGTCATTTGAAGTGTAGATGGATGCCACACTAGTAGGACTTGTGGACATAGTACAGAACTAGGAAGGAGAGGAACATTCAGTGGTATATATTAATTGGAAGTTACTTCCTTATGATACAGAATTCTCTGCTTGGAGAAAGATGTCCTGGCAATTATGTCGGTATTAGAGTTCCTGTACTACTTCTTGCTGGGACAAAAGTTCATCTAGATAACAGACCACCATCCCCTCAAGTGCATTCACCACAACAAGGACTCCAGTGGGAGAGTAATACAAGTGATTTCTGGCCCTCCAGCTCTTTGCCTTTAAAATAAGATATCAACCATAGACGGATAATGGTATTGCAGGTTTCCTCTCCAGGAAGATACAGCTAGTATTGGCAAAGACATCAACCCATAGGTTTGAGCTAAAGAGAATGGTATGTGAAAAAGTCTATGTTTCTAACTGGAGAATATGGTGCTTGGGATCATGGTGGTTGACCACTGTAGGGTTTCTCTCCTGACTCAATGTGATTGATGTCTTTTCTTCACCTAGAGTATAAAGGATGGCAGAAGAAGGGGAAGTGGCAGAATTAAGCTGGAAGGAAGAAATCCAGAACAAAGGCTACAAAGTAAAGCCTTAAAGGGGAAAGGGAGATTAAAAAGGTAGAATTTCATAAACAATCTAAATAGCCAAGTATTTTGTTGGATTCAATCAGCTTAGCTTGGGTCCTGAGTTTGAGGGAAATGCCAATGTATACATAGTTAATGCTCAGGTAGAGCTGTTTCTGTTTTTATGATTTTGTTTTTGCTGTATTTGTTCTTCCTGCTGGGTCTCCCCACTGTTTTTCTTTGAATAAACCAATTTAAAGAAGCAAAGTTTAAAAATGTGTTGTGCTCCTTCTGGATATCTGAGATCCTAAAGAGCCACAGTCTCTGAGCTACAAGTCAGGACAACAATTACCTAAAACAAGAGCTCAGCACTTAATAGTTGTTCTTATCATACTAGTAAAATAAAAAAAATTACCAAACAGATCTGTGTCTATAAAATAAAGACAGACATTGAATCCCCATTTTCTTTTTATGCAGCAATGTATCCTGCACACCCAGGAGGAAATAAAATTTCACTTCAAATTAGGAACTGATCTTATCTGAGGATTGAGGAAATGCAATTACAAATTTTAATTAGAGTACCATGGCTGCATTTTAGCCTTTGCTATCATCCCTCTCATGAGAGCAATCAACTATCCAGCCCCCACTCCTGCAGCATTAGTAATCCTCCACAACATCATCAATAATTTCCCACAGCATAAGCAACCCCTCCTGGCATCATCAATCACCCTTCACAGCATCAATTACTTCTCTCCTCCCCCAAATCATCATCTGGCAGCTACACTACCTACAGCAAATCATCGTTGCCCCAAGAACTATGATCCCCACTTCCCCACCCCCACCCCCCCCCCCCAAAAAAAAAAAAAAAAAGCAAACTCCAGTAGAAGAAATTCTCCTTTTGTGGACACTATAACACACATGATCTCTTTTGCTGTTTCCTTCCCTCCATCTCTGCATGGAATCCTTTCCATCACTTTCTTTCTCCTCTCTTTCTCTCCCCACCCCTATCTTCTCCTTTTATACTCTTCTTTCTCTCCCTCTGTCAATATCTCTTTTTCACTTTCTCCCCTTCTCTATCTTCTTTTCTCTTTTTCACCTCTATTTTGGTAGCCTGTGTTGTGTTTGTGGCATCGTGTGGACCCTTAGTCACTGTGGAGATGACTCCTCCCACGGGGAGGGGCCCCGTGGGGAACCACAGTGATAGGCTAAACTCATAGGGGTAGATTTTCAGACGAGCGCGAATAGCCTACTTTTGTTTGCGCTCCAGGCGCAAACAAAAGTACGCTGGATTTTAGTAGATACGCGCGTAGTCGCGCGTATCGGCTAAAATCCTGGATCGGCGCGCGCAAGGCTATCGATTTCGTATAGCCTGCGCGCGCCGAGCCGCACAGCCTACCCCCGTTCCCTCCTAGGCCGCTCCGAAATCGGAGCGGCCTAGAAGGGAACTTTCCTTTGCCCTCCCCTCACCTTCCCCTCCCTTCCCCTACCTAACCCACCCGCCCGGCCCTGTCTAAACCCCCATCCTACCTTTGTCGGGGGATTTACGCCTCCCGGAGGGAGGCGTAAATCCCCGCGCGCGAGCGGGACTCCTGCGCGCCGGGCCGCGACCTGGGGGCGGGTACGGAGGGCGCGGCCACGCCCCCGGGCCGTAGCCACGCCCCCGTACCCGCCCCCAAAACGCTGCCGACACGCCCCCGAAACGCCGCGACGACCGGGCCCGCCCCCCGACACGCCCCCGACACGCCCCCCTCCGAGAACCCCGGGACTTACGCGAGTCCCGGGGCTCTGCGCGCGCCGGGAGGCCTATGTAAAATAGGCTTCCCGGCGCGCAGGGCCCTGCTCGCGTAAATCCGCCCGGTTTTGGGCGGATTTACGCGAGCAGGGCTCTGAAAATCCGCCCCATATAGCAGACACGTAGTAGGTGGAAAGCTTTATTGTACTGCTGTAGATAGATAGTATGAAGCAGAAGGCAAGGCACTGAAGTCCACAAGGTGCCAATACGTTCGGACAGTCTCAGATGTAGAAGTCTCACCCAGATGTTCAAATAGGTGGGAACCCGCAGTGCGGGTAAGGCTGAGCCTGGTGGGTAGAGTTGGAGCACCGGATCGTAGAGATACTCACAGGAGCGTAGTGCGGACGTCTTCCTGGCAGTAGAAATGGTAGGACTGAAGGTCCATGGTGCAGGATACACAGACTGATAGGCCCTCGAGGAGCAAGTACCTGGTAGTCCAGGAAATCCTGAATAAAAATAGAAAGAGAGAGCAGGACCCCTGCGGAGTGGTTGTCTAGTTAGTAGAAATCCCAAAAGGTGGTTGGAAGTGAGAGGCCCCTGAGGAGCAGGTGCCTAGAGCTTTATAAGGAGCAAGATCCCCGGAGGGTAGTGAAGTGTCTAAGCATGCAGCTTAGAGCGGTTAGAGTAGCTAAACCGAAGTCCTTGCTAACTCAATGATGATAGTGAGGTGAAGGCTTTAAATACCGAAAGGTATTGAAGTCATGCGGTGGGGACGCCCCCGAGGTTCCCGCCATGACATGTATTTGAGCATAGGCAATATGTGCGCGCGCGCGCCCTAGGAGGCCATGGGAATGAGCATGGCAGACTGGGACACCCATGCTCAGCTGGAGATGCCGAGGCTCTCAGCACTCGGCACCGGAGGCAGCCATCTTGCCCAAGGAGGAGGAAAAGGGAAGAAAAGAGGTAAGGCAGAGTGGTTGCAGCCGTCTGCAACCAACGGACGCAACAGTACCCCCCTTCAAAGGGCCCCCTCCAAGACTTCTTCCAGGTGGTCTGGGTTTTCATGGGTGTTCCAGATGGAATTGACATACCATCTCTTTGTCTGTGATGTTGGCCAGTGGTTCCCAGGAGTTCTCTTCTAGTCCATAGTTCTCCCATGAGATGAGATACTCCCATGTCTTGCCTCTCTTACGAACATCCAGGATGTCATCCACAGCATATTCAATGTCATCCTCGGTGTCCAGACTAGTAGGTTCTGGGGTCTTTTTGGAGAACATGGAGAGCATCACGGGTTTTAACAGAGAGACATGGAATGTATTGTGTATATTCATTGATGGAGGTAGTTTAAGACTGTACGTAAGATTCCCTAATCACCGAAGGATAGCAAAGGGTCCAACATAGCGAGGTGCAAATCGCGCTGAAGGAAGTTTAAGGCAAAGGTACTTGGTACTTAACCAGACTTTGTCTCCTGGCTGAAACTGTGATGCCTTTTGATGATGAGCATCATAGGTTCTTTTTACCTTCTGTCCTGCTTTGAGGAGAAGCTCCTTCGTTTGCTTCCAAAGTTGGGATAACTCTACTGCAATAGTCTATGTAGCAGGAGAAGCCACTGATAATGGAATTGGCAGAGGAGGCAGCGGTTGTCATCCGTAGATGAGCTGGAAGGGAGAAGACCTTGTTGAGGTAGCAGGATACGAGTTGATAGAAAATTCTGCCCAAGGCAATAATTCAGCCCAGTCATTCTGTCTAGAATTGACATAGGATTGCAGAAATTGTTTCAGCATTCTATTCATTCTCTCAGTTTGACAGTTAGACTGAGGATGATAGGCGGAGGTTAAGTCCATGGGGATGTCAAAATTTTGACATAAGGCTCTCCAGAACTTTGCAGTAAATTGCAATCCTCTGTCAGCTAGGATATGCTTAGGCATCCCATGAAGGCAGAAGATGTGTTTAATAAAGAGTTTTGCTAACTCCGTAGCAGAGGGGTAATCCTGGTAATGCTACAAAATGTGCCATTTTGGAGAAGCCGTCAACAGTAACCTAGATGGTGTTATTTCCGTTGGATGGTGGCAGGTCTACCACAAAATCGGTTGCTATATGACTCCAGGGTTCATCCGGCGAAGGTAGAGGCTGTAACAGATCCCAAGGACACCCGAGTGGTGGTTTTTGCTTGGCACAGACAGCACAGGAACCCACATAAGCTTGTTCATCCTTTTTAATGGTTGGCTACCAATAGTACCTTTCTAACATAGCTAGGGTATGACTCTGTCCCGGATGGCCTGCCAGACGGGAATCGTGCTCCCACTTCAACAGCTTCTTTCTTAGATTTCTGGCCTCCACATCTTCCCGGCTGGTACCGCATGAGTGGCTGCGAGGACCACTCTTTAGGGTTCAATGATATGATGGGGTTCATCTGGCACATCGCGAGGGGAGAAGGATCATGACTAGGCATCAGCCCGAGTGTTCTTCTCTCCCAGACGAAGCTTCTGAAGGAAGTCAACTCTGTTAAAGAACAGAGACCATCTTGCTTGATGGTGATTGAGTCAATGAGCATGTCTGAGGTACTCCAAATTCTTGTGAATGGTGTATACTACTATTTGGTGTTGTGCGCCTTTCAACCAAGGATGCCATGCTTCAAAAGCCTGCTTGGTTGCGAGTAGCTCTTTATCTCTGATTCCATAATTTCTTTCGGCAGGCGAGAATCGCCTTGAGAAGAAGGAGTAAGGATGGAGCACATTAGATTTGCTCTACTGACTTAGAACCTCCCCCCAAACCAACGTCTGATGCATCAACCTTGACGATAAATGAACGATGTGGGTCAGGATGGTGGAGGCACGGCTTTTTTTGAAAGCCTCTTTGAGCATCAGAAAGGCTGATATGGCTTCTGGAGACCAATTGGCAGGATTGGCTCCCTTCTTGGTCATAGCAGTTAGAGGGACTGTCAATGATGAGTAGTTTTTAATAAAGGACCATTAGTAATTGGTGAAGCCCAAGAAGTCACGCAGTGCCTTCAGGCCTGTAGGTTGAAGCCAGTCCCGGATACTTTCTAATTTCTTGGGGTCCATCTGAAACCCGTTTTTAGAAACAATGTATCCCAGGAATGGTATGGACTCCTTGTGGAATTTGCACTTTTCAAGCTTTGCGTATAGGTGGTACTCACACAGGTGTCTTAAGACGTTCTTAACATCCTCATGATGGGTTTGCAGATCTTGCGAGAAGATCAATATATCATCGAGATATACTACTACGCATTGATAAAGTAAGTCCCATAAGATGTCATTCATCATATTTTGAAAGACAGCAGGTGCGTTATTCAAACCGAAGGGCATGACGAGATATTCGAAGTGTCCATCTCGGGTGTTAAAAGCAGTCTTCCATTCGTCTCCTTCATGAATACGCACCAAGTTGTAAGCTCCTTTAAGGTCTAATTTGGAGAATATCTTGGCTCCTTGGAGCCTGTCAAACAGTTCAGAAATTAAGGGCAGGGGGTACCTGTCCTTGATGGTAATCTCATTCAGACCCCTGTAATCAATGCAGGGGCATAAGGTGCCATCTTTCTTCCCAACAAAAAAGAAGCCTGCACCAGCAGGGGATTTGGAGGTTCTGATGAATCCGTTTTGTAGGTTTTCTTGTATGTAGGTAGACATCGCTTTAGTCTCAGCAACTGAGAGAGGATAGACTCTTCCTTTGGGAGGTTCTAAATTAGGCTTCAGATTTATGGTGCAGTCGAATACTCTGCGGTGGAAGTACATCAACTGCTTGCTTTGAGAAAACATCCTGGAAGGAGGCGTATTGTGGAGGTAAGTCAGGTAATGATGGTGTAATGGGCATGCAAATAAGCGGCAAAACTTCCACGAGTCACCGATCTTGACAGTCAGGACCCCACCGAGACAGTTCCAACGTGGCCCAATTAAATTGTGGCATATGATCTTGAAGCCAAGGCAGCCCCAGTACCACTGGATGCATGGCTTTTTCCAATACTAGAAATGAGATGGTTTCAGAGTGTAAAGCTCCAGTGTGCAAGCCAATGGCCTGGATAGACAATGAAACTTCTCCAGGAAGTGGTTTTCCATGGATAGAGGACAATAGCAGTGACTTAGCTATTGGTGTGGTGGGAATCCGTAGATGTTCAACTAAGCGCTTCAAAATAAAATTACCTCCAGCACTGGAGTCAATGAGAGCGAGAGTCTGAAATTCAAGGCCTCCGCAGAGCAGAGATACTGGTAAGGATAATGGAGGAGTAGGAGAAGTGAGGCCCAGGAGAAGTCCTCCTGCAGATCCTAGGCCCGACAGATTCCCAGACAGATGGGACAGGTTTGGACTGTGTGGCCCGATTGGCCACAATACATTTATTTAAAAACTCTTCTTTACCGTCGTTGAGTTAGATAACCATTACAATGGTTTACAAAAAGGTACATTAATGAAAAATATGAGTGGTATAGATTACAAATTAACCATGTGCCATCATAGAACGGTAACAATTTAGTGTCAAAAACTATGTGTGTCAGTTAAGCTTATTTGTTCGGAACATATTATGCAGTTTTAATTTAACATTAAAATGCATTTTGTAGGTTAAAAGTAATAACTTCTAGTTTGGTGCGTCCTTATCATTCAACCGTTTTTCTCCTTATCTTTATCTTTGTAAAAGGGTTGTTTAAATAGCCAGGTTTTCAGATTAGTTTTGAATATTTTCAAATTTCTCTGCAGCCTTATTTTGAGTGGCATGGTGTTCCAAAGCACGGGGCCAGCCAGCGACAGTTCTCTTTCCCTTATTTGCGTGAGGTGTGCTGATTTGACAGAGGGGACAGTTAGTAGAGCCTTATTAGCAGATCTCAGGTTTCTTTGCGGTACATGTATGTGCAGTGCAGTGTTGAGCCAGTCTGCTTTTTCATCATGGATTAGTTTATGAATTATGCATAGTGTCTTATATTATATTCTTTGTTCAATTGAAAGCCAGTGTAAATCGGCGAGTGTTCCTGTAATGTGGTCATTCTTTTTTTTGCCAGTCAAAATTCTAGCAGCTGAATTTTGTAATATTTGTAGTGGCCTAATAGTAGATTGTGGTAGTCCTAAAAGCAGGGAGTTACAATAATCTGTACTTGCAAAGATCATTGCCTGTAGAACTGTGCGAAAATTGTTTAGTATTAGTAGAGGTTTTAGTCTTCTCAGGATCATTAGTTTCGCGTATCCTTCTTTTATTTTCAGTGAGATGTGTTGTTTCAAGTTTAGCTCAGGGTCGATTATTACTCCTAGATTTCGTACTTTTAATGCTAACTCAACGGTTTGAATATTATTGATTGTGATTGTTGGTTGTATATGATGTATGTTTTATGTTCAAGGTGTACGAATTCTATTCTGTCAATGTTTATTACCAGTTCCATCTGATTTAAGAGCTGTTTGATTATTTCAAGATACATATTGGCAAGTTTCATTGTTTCTTCAATGGTGTTTACAATAGGCAGCAGTAGCTGTATATCATCTGCGTATATGTAATGTATGATTCCGAGTCCTGCTAGTAGGTAACATACTGAAAGTAGATAAATGTTAAAGAGTGCTGACAGGGCTGATCCCTGCAGGATAACTGTTTGCAGTTTGACTTTGTCTGAAAGAGTATTTTTAATTTGTACTTGAAAGCATCTATTGTTTAAGTATGACTCAAACCATTTTATTGTTTTGTTAGTGAGTCCAATTTCTTTCAGCTTGTTGATTAGTATTTTGTGATTTACTGTGTCAAATGCTGCGGAGAGATGTAATAGAACTAGAATGTAATGTGTTCCTGTATCGAAACCTCTTAAAATAGTATCTGATAAGGCTAAGAGCAAGGTTTCAGTACTGTAGTGTTTATGAAAACCATGTTGTGCTGGGTAAAATATGTTGTTGCTTTCAATGTGGTTTGACAGTTGTTTTTGTACTGTTTTTTCAATTAGCTTGGCTAATAGGGGTAAGTTGGAAACTGGTCTATAGTTGTTAAGATTTAGGGGGTCGAGGTTCTTTTTCTTAATGATTGGTTTGATTATGACTCATTTCAAGGTATCAGGCATTAGGGATGTGAATCGTGTCCTCGATCGTCTTAACGATCGATTTCGGCTGGGAGGGGGAGGGAATCGTATTGTTGCCGTTTGGGGGGGTAAAATATCGTGAAAAATCGTGAAAAATCGTGAAAAATCGTGAAAAATCGTGAAAAATCGAAAAAACGTAAAATCGCAAAACCGGCACATTAAAACCCCCTAAAACCCACCCCCGACCCTTTAAATTAAATCCCCCACCCTCCCGAACCCCCCCCCAAATGACTTAAATGACCTGCGGGTCCAGCGGCGGTCCGGAACGGCAGCGGTCCGGAACGGGCTCCTGCTACTGAATCTTGTTGTCTTCAGCCGGCGCCATTTTGCAAAATGGCGCTGAAAAATGGCGGCGGCCATAGACGAACACAATTGGACGGCAGGAGGTCCTTCCGGACCCCCGCTGGACTTTTGGCAAGTCTTGTGGGGGTCAGGAGGCCCCCCCCAAGCTGGCCAAAAGTTCCTGGAGGTCCAGTGGGGGTCAGGGAGCGATTTCCCGCCGCGAATCGTTTTCGTACGGAAAATGGCGCCGGCAGGAGATCGACTGCAGGAGGTCGTTCAGCGAGGCGCCGGAACCCTCGCTGAACGACCTCCTGCAGTCGATCTCCTGCCGGCGCCATTTTCCGTACGAAAACGATTCGCGGCGGGAAATCGCTCCCTGACCCCCGCTGGACCTCCAGGAACTTTTGGCCAGCTTGGGGGGGGCCTCCTGACCCCCACAAGACTTGCCAAAAGTCCAGCGGGGGTCCGGAAGGACCTCCTGCCGTCCAATCGTGTTCGTCTATGGCCGCCGCCATTTTTCGGCGCCATTTTGAAAAATGGCGCCGGCTGAAGACAACAAGATTCAGTAGCAGGAGCCCGTTCCGGACCGCTGCCGTTCCGGACCGCCGCTGGACCCGCAGGTTATTTAAGTCATTGGGGGGGGGGGGTTCGGGAGGGTGGGGGATTTAATTTAAAGGGTCGGGGGTGGGTTTTAGGGGGTTTTAGTGTGCCGGCTCACGATTCTAACGATTTATAACGATAAATCGTTAGAATCTCTATTGTATTGTGTTCCATAACGGTTTAAGACGATATTAAAATTATCGGACGATAATTTTAATCGTCCTAAAACGATTCACATCCCTATCAGGCATTACTCCTTTATCTAGTGAGAGGTTGATGATCTTCGTTAGTGTTGGTGTTATTGTGTTGGCTAGTTTTTTTAGTTCTGTAATGGGAATGGTGTCTATTACATGGGTAGCGGGGTTCAATTGATTTATCATGTTCTTGACGTCAACCTTTGATACCTCCTCAAATTCTGACCAATTACTAACATCTCTAGTGGGCATCTTAATTTCTTGTTTAGTAGTAATAGGGATTTTTTTTCTCAGGTTATCAATTTTTTCTTTAAAGAATTGAGCTACATCATTGCATTGGTTCTCTTGTAGGGTTCAGTGGTTGTTCATATTGTTAGGTTCTTTACTATGTTAAATAGGGTTCTGGCGTTGTTTGCAAATTTTTCTATTATTGAGCTGTAGTATTTCTTTTTGGTGTCTAAAATTAATTTTTTGTAGTATGCTAGTTGTTTTCTATGTTAAATTCTCAGTTTTGTTCTTTTTCCATTCTTTTTCTTTCTTTCTCAGGGTCCATTTCACTTCTTTGATTTGTACACTATACCATGGATTCTTTAACTTTGGTTCTTTAATGCGGGCTATTTGCAGAGGGTTTAATTCGTTAGCTAAAGTAGTGGTTCTATTTAAACAGTCATTTGTTGCGTTGGGGCTATTTGCGTAGTTGATGTGTGTTAGTTCTTCAATTAGTTTGTCTTTAAGAATATCTGTGTTGAAGGGGGGGGGGGTGGCGATATGAGAATTCAGCTGGTTCTATGTTTTGTTTTTTTATTGTTCCTGTGTGCTTGATCTGGGAGTTAATGAGGAAGTGGTCTGACCATGGGATTTGTGTGTATTCGGTTTTTATGTTTTCAAGGAGGCTACTGTTAATGAAGGTTAGATCTAATTTATTTATTTATTTTATTTAACTTTTTTATATACCAACATTCAAGACGGTGGTCCCATCATGCTGGTTCACAAGAAACAGGGGTGTAATTATAATAAACTTTACCATTTAAACAATAGTGCAGAAAAGCAGTTACATATAACAAGGAAAACAATAACTTGGAATGAGAAGGGAAATGAAGATCAGATAGTTATATATATATGTATAAATAACATTGTAAGAGGTGGTTATTAACACTAATACTAGCGGAGCGTGTTGAATGAAGGGAGTTAGATGGAGTTGGAGTTAGGAAAGCTTTGTGTGTTGGTTTATCTGTGATTAGTTTAAAACCTAATGCTGTCATTATGTCTAATAGAGTTTGGCAGGTGTTAGATAGGGGGTGAAGTCCATGTGAAGATTAAAGTCACCTAATATTATGGTGGGTTTGGAGGGATTTAGATGAGCTATGAAAAATTCTATTAGTGAGGAGATGTTTAGTTCGAGGAGATTGAGTGGGCAGTAGATCAGGCAGATTTGAAATTGGTTAGTGTTGAAAAGGGCAATTTCATGAATCATTGGTGCAGTGATAGAGAGTAATTTAGTTTTAAATATTTTTTCAATAATTAGTATTAATCCGCCTCCTCTTTTATTTATTCTCGGGATCGAGAAGACCTCATAGTTTTTGTTTGGGAGCTGATTTTTTAGGACTACATCTGATTTTTTTAGCCATGATTCTGTTATTGCTATAAAATTAGGTTTTGTGTCATATAGCAGGTCCGTGATGATGTGAAATTTTTTTGTCACTGATTGTGCATTGACTAGAAGAAAGGGGATCATTAGTAGTCTGTTTAAGTTGTTACTGTTAGTACGTTTTACCAGAATTAGGTTATTTGTAGTCATATTATTTTTTGCTTTGTTGTTGTGATTGCATTTGAGTTGTTGTTTCATTGTGTTGTTTGCATATTTACCTTTTCCTGTGCTTACTTGGATGTTGAATGTAGAGCGCGTGATTGATGGTGTAGTCCCGTTGTTGGGTAGGTCGTGTTTTTTGTCCATGTGTATTCTTTCCGGGTGTATGAGGGGCTGTACGAAGGGGCGTACAAAGGGGCATGCCCCTTTGTTGAGCCCCTTCGGTGTGCTCCACCGGCGCAGGGCGCCTTCCAGGTCCCTGGTGTTCTTTTATCCCCCGGGGTCCCTCAATTATGTCACCGAGGGGGAGGGGCACAACCCAGAAGTCTGTGGGGCTCAAGAGAGCAGTGAGAACCTGTGCTGAGAAACAGAAAGCAGAAAACCTGGGAGACAAAAACAGGAGAAATTAAATGGAAAAAGCCTCAGTTTATTTATTTATTTATTTATTTATTTATTTATTTATTTAAGGTTTTTTTATACCGGCATTCAAGAACTCGTTCTCATCATGTCGGTTTACAGAAAACAGGGGTGCAAAAATATAACCAAAAACATAAATAAACGTGGAGAATAGAAGCAGTTACAATTAACAAGGGTTCATGAACTGGGATTATAAGAAATAAAAGAGATAGAGGAGGATAATTATATACAAGTGTACAATGTAAATAAGGAGTCCTCTATATATACAAGAGAACAAAATAAATATGGAGTCCACTATGGAGTCCAGTTGGTCCCAGAGGCAGGTAGGCACGGTGCCCTCTGGGTCCCTGGTGTTCTTTTATTCCCCAGGGTCCCTTGATGATGTCACCGAGGGGGAGGGGCACAACCCGGAAGTCTGTGGGGCTCGAGAGAGCAGTGAGAACCTGTGCTGAGAAACAGAAAGCAGAAAACCTGGGAGACAAAAACAGGAGAAATTAAATGGAAAAAAGCCTCAGTTGGTCCTAGAGGCAGGTAGGCACGGAGCCCTCCGGATCCCTGGTGTTCTTTTATCCCCATGCGTTTGCGAAAACGTCTCTCCTTGGAAGTTAAATGGCTTCGGCTTAGTTGCACAGGTTCTTCCTCCTCTAAGGATGCAGACGGTAAGCTGGAAGCAATAGGCACAGGTTTAGGATGGTTAGCCCCCACCGTAGACTTTCGTGGACTCTTAGCCTCCTGAATTCGGTCTCGGATGTGGTGGTCAATTCTCCCAGCCAGTTCCATCAGGGACTCAATGGTATCAGGCAAATCACGAGCCTCTAATTCATCCTTTAAGTGAGAGTTGAGGCCCTCCATGAATATGACACGTAGGCATCCAGTGTCCCAATGTAGTTCGGATGCTAAAGTCTTGAATTCTATTGCAAAGTCTGTAAGCGGCTTGCTACCTTGCTGGAGATTGAGCAAAGCGGATCCAGTGACAGTCTGGCGAGCTGGGTCATCAAAGATGAAAAGTTTTAGAAATCCTGGTAGGTCATTCAGGATAGTATCTTCACATTCCCATAATGGTTAAGCCCAAGCCAAGGCTCGTCCCTCTAGAAACAATAGAATGTAGGTCATCTTGGTAGCTTCAGTGGGAAAGAGGGTAGGCTGTAATGAAAAATGCATGCTGCATTGATTAACGAACCTTCTGCAGATCTTGGCTTCACCCGTAAAGCGGGTAAGTGTGGATAAGGATACAGTGGTCTTGAGGGTTACCACTGGAGACAGCAATTCCTTCACAGGAAAAGCTGAAGAGTTCAGTAGAGCATGTAACTGATTAAAGGCAGTAGCTAGGCTTTCCAAAGTCTTTTGTTGTTCCGTGATCCGCTGGGCTAGGCCAGGGATGGCCTGCAGGGCCGCGAGCTCAGCCGAATCCATGAAGTTAGCAATCTGTTGTGTTTGTGGCATCGTGTAGACCCTTAGTCGCTGTGGAGATGACGCTGCCCACAGGGAGGGGCCCCGTGGGGAACCACAGTGATAGGCTAAACTCAGATAGCAGACACATGGTAGGTGGAAAGCTTTATTGTACTGCTGTAGATAAATGGTATGAAGCAGGAAGGCAAGGCACTGAAGTCCACAAGGTGCCAATTAGGGATGTGAATCGTTTTTCAACGATTAAAATTATCGTCCGATAATGTTTATATCGTCTTAAATCGTTATAGAACACGATACAATAGAAATTCTAACGATTTATCGTTAAAAATCGTTAAATCGTGTTAGTGCGCACTAACTCGAGTTAGTGCGCACTAACTCGAGTTAGTGCGCACTAACTCGATTTAGTGCGCACTAACTGAAAATGATACAAATAAACACTTTCCAGGTCACTGAAGGTCAGTTAGGAATGAATATGTGTTCCTATTGGCTGGCTGCCCTCTTATCTATTGATGTTACCAAGGTTACCACTGAGGTGATGGTTGGGGGGATGGGAAATGGAACTGGAAACTAACGAACACCAACAGAAAATGAAACAAAGTGTTCACACTTCCCAGGTCAGTAAAGGTCACTTAGGAATGAATATGTATGTATGTATTCCTATTGGCTGGCTGTGCTCTTATCTATTGATGTTACCAATATGGTTGGGGGGATGTGAAATGGAAACAGTTGGAAGCTTGACAAAAAAAGTAATGTAATGATCAGCACTCACGTGACTAGAACTTGTTTGTTTATTATTTTTGTTAGCAGGCACCTGAAATGCTAGTGCATGTTGAATTTGCCAATCACTGTGCATTTTAGAAAGGTGGTCCTGGCTGGAACTGTACACAGTTCAAATATATGAAATTGATTGTTGGTAAGTGTATTTTTTAAGTAGCCACACTGGCACCAGTATGTTTACTTTTCCTCCTACTTAACTCACTAGCTCAGCTTTGTAAGAAGGGCTTCTCTGCTTGTGTGTTGTTTTTGTTTGGTGTGAGGAGAGCAGAAACATCAGATCTTTATTCAATCTACTACAGTCATCTCTTACAGTGCCCTATCCCTATTAATACCAGGAGTGTTGTGATCTTCCTGCACACAGTGCCCTAACCCTGATACCAGTCTGAGACAGCTCCCTCCCTGCATTACTAGTGAGAGGCTGGCTTCACAGACAGGGGGGAGCTGCCTGACCCTCACTCCTGACTTCCCCCATGTCCCAGCTAGTGAATGGTGTGTGGGTGAGGGGGGGGGGGGGAGGATGGTGAAGTCTGAGACAGCTCCCTCCCTGCATTACTAGTGAGAGGCTGGCTTCACAGACAGGGGGGAGCTGCCTGACCCTCACTCCTGACTTCCCCCATGTCCCAGCTAGTGAATGGTGTGTGGGTGAGGGGGGGGGGAGGATGGTGAAGTCTGAGACAGCTCCCTCCCTGCATTACTAGTGAGAGGCTGGCTTCACAGACAGGGGGGAGCTGCCTGACCCTCACTCCTGACTTCCCCCATGTCCCAGCTAGTGAATGGTGTGTGGGTGAGGGGGGGGGGGTGGATGGTGAAGTCTGAGACAGCTCCCTCCCTGCATTACTAGTGAGAGGCTGGCTTCACAGACAGGGGGGAGCTGCCTGACCCTCACTCCTGACTTCCCCCATGTCCCAGCTAGTGAATGGTGTGTGGGTGAGGGGGGGGGGGGAGGATGGTGAAGTCTGAGACAGCTCCCTCCCTGCATTACTAGTGAGAGGCTGGCTTCGCAGACAGGGGGGAGCTGCCTGACCCTCACTCCTGACTTCCCCCATGTCCCAGCTAGTGAATGGTGTGTGGGTGAGGGGGGGGGGGAGGATGGTGAAGTCTGAGACAGCTCCCTCCCTGCATTACTAGTGAGAGGATGGCTTCACAGACAGGGGGGAGCTGCCTGACCCTCACTCCTGACTTCCCCCATGTCCCAGCTAGTGAATGGTGTGTGGGTGAGGGGGGGGGGGGCGGATGGTGAAGTCTGAGACAGCTCCCTCCCTGCATTACTAGTGAGAGGCTGGCTTCACAGACAGGGGGGAGCTGCCTGTCCCTCACTCCTGACTTCCCCCATGTCCCAGCTAGTGAATGGTGTGTGGGTGAGGGGGGGGGGGTGGATGGTGAAGTCTGAGACAGCTCCCTCCCTGCATTACTAGTGAGAGGCTGGCTTCACAGACAGGGGGGAGCTGCCTGACCCTTACTCCTGACTTCCCCCATGTCCCAGCTAGTGAATGGTGTGTGGGTAAGGGGGGGGGGGAGGATGGTGAAGTCTGGGACAGCTCCCTCCCTGCATTACTAGTGAGAGGCTGGCTTCACAGACAGCAGGGAGCTGCCTGACCCTCACTCCTCCGGGGTATTGTGATCTTCCAGCACACAGTGCCCTATCCCTGATACCAGGGGTGTTGTGATCTTCCTGCATGCAGTGCCCTATCCCTATTAATACCAGGAGTGTTGTGATCTTCCTGCATGCAGTGCCCTATCCCTATTAATACCAGGAGTGTTGTGATCTTCCTGCATGCAGTGCCCTATCCCTGATATCGGGATGTGTGCAAGAAGATCACAACACCCCCGGTATCAGGAATAGGGCACTGTGTGCAGGAAGATCACAACACCCCCAGTATCAGGAATAGGGCACTGTGTGCAGGAAGATCACAACACCCCTGGTATTAGGGATAGGGCACTGTGTGCAGGAAGATCACAACACTCCTGGTATTAATAGGGATAGGGCACTGTGTGCAGGAAGATCACAATACCCCTGGTATCAGGGTTAGGGCACAAGTTCTAGTCACATTGACTGATCACATTACTTGTTTTGTCAAGCTACCAACTGTTTCCATTTCCCATCCCCCATATACTGTCAGTAGGAAACTTGGTAACATGAATAAATAAGAGGGCAGCCAATAGGAATACATATTCATTCCTAAACTGACCTTAACTGACCTGAAAAGTGTCAAATTGTATCATTTTCAGTTAGTGCGCACTAACTCCCAGTTAGTGCGCACTAACTCCCGTTAGTGCGCACTAACTCGAGTTAGTGCGCACTAATCGGAAAAAACGATTTTTAACGATTTTTTAACTAAAAAATCGTGCCTAAGACGATTTTCTTGCCCTGCCACATGATTTCTATCGTTAAGACGATATGGAAAACGATTCACATCCCTAGTGCCAATATGTTCAGACAGTCTCAGATGTAGAAGTCTCACCCAGATGTTCAAGATAGGTAGGAACCCGCACTGCAGATAAGGCCGAGCCTGGTGGGTGAAGTTGGAGCACCAGATCTTAGAGGTACTCACAGGAGCATAGTGCAGACTTCTTCCTCGCAGTAGTGGTGGTAGGACTGAAGGTCCATGGTGCAGGATATACAGACTGATAGGCCCTCGAGGAGCGAGTACTTGGTAGTCCAGTTGATCCTGAATAAAAATAGAAAGAGTGAGAGAGAGAGACCCCCTAGGAGCAGTTGTCTAGTTAGTAGAAACCCTGAAGGTTGGTTGGAAGTGAGAGGCCCCCAAGGAGCGGGTGCCTAGAGCTTCATAAGCAGCGAGATCCTCGGAGGGTAGCGAGGTGTCTAAGCATGCAGCTTAGAGTGATCAGAGTAGCTAAACTGAAGTCCTTGCTAACTCAATGATGGTAGCAAAGTGGAGGGTTTAAATACCTGAAGGTATTGAAGTCATGCGGTGGGGACGCCCCCAAGGTTTCCGCCATGATGTGTATTTGAGCATAGGTAATGTGCGCGTGCCCTAGGAGCCACGGGAATGAGCATGGCAGACTGGGACGCCCATGCTGAGCTGGAGATGCGGAGGCCCTTGGCACTCGGCACCAGAGGCAGCCACCGAGGAGGAGGGAAAGGGAAGAAAAGAGGTAAGGCAGAGCAGTTACAGCCGACTGCAACCGACGGACGCAACACCTGTCCTTCTGTGTACTACTTGCAGCATTGTAAACCTGGGCAGAAGCACCTACATCACTGCCAATTTGCAGCCACTATCACTGCAAAGCCCTAGCTCCTATAATATATTATATTATTCCCTGCATGTGGGTGTATACAGGTACAGGACAAGAGAGACAGCCAGATGAGAGGAGGGTGTGCTGGGAGGGTGTAGACAGAAGGGAATTTCATGAGGTCAGAGATAAACCCAAGAAGCTAAGAGCAAAAGACAAGAAACTGTGAGTGTGTACAGAAATGTTGTATTTTTAGTTTGTTGTATATTTAGAGATAATTTAGGAACTGGCAGTGTTTGTTAAAGGCAGGAGAGCCTGAAGCTGAGGAGGAAGGTGGTTGTGACTCTTTAGAGAAGAGGTCCCTAAACCTAGAGAAACAAACCCATACTTGGAGGGGAGAGACTATGGTGAAGAAGCTAGGTGGTCCATCCAGTAAAAGATCAGGAGGGCAGCTGTACCCAGGCTGGTCCTGTAGTATCCAACCATGCCTAACAGTGCCTGTGCTTGTACTTGAGCACTGCTAGAAGTCAGCCAATGTGCTGTGGAGCAGCCACTGTTGTCTAGATTGAACAATTATCCTCCAGGCTGCAGCAGTGCAGCACAAAAAACTAAACACCTCTTATGTGGGTAACAGTGAAACTGTGAATAAACAGATCATTAGATGTTCAAGGGGGAAAGAGACTAAATGAATTATTTGCTTCAGTCTTCACTGAGAAAGATATAAGAGAGATATGCAAATTATGCATACCAGTAATAATATTCAAAGATGATTTAGTAGGACTGAAACGAATCTCAGTGTACCTGGAATATAAAATAGGCCAAATTGAAAAACTAAAGAGTAGCAAATCACCTGGACCAGATGGCTTACATCCCAGAGTGCTGAATGAACTAAAAATGAAATTGTGAACCTGCTATTAGTAATATGTATACTATCATTAAAATCATCTATGGTATATGAAGACTAGAGGGTTGCCAATGTAAGACCAATTTTTAAAAATTGATCAAGAGGTGATTCAGGAAACTATAGACCAATGAGTTTGATGTCCACGCCAGGCAAAATGGTAGAAACTATCATAAAGAACAATATTTCTGAACATATAGATAAACATAGTTTAATGAGACAAAGCCATCAAGGATTTAGCCAAGGGAAGTCTTGCCTCACCAGTCTGCTACATTTTTTTGACGGTGTAAATAGACTTGTGGATAAAGGTGAGTCAGTTGATATAGTGTATCTGGATTCCAGAAAGAATTTGACAAAGTCTCTCATGAGATACTTCTTAGGAAATTAAAAAGTCATGGCATAGGAGATAGTATCCCTTTGTGGATTGTGAACTGGTTAAAAGATAGAAAACAATAGGGCTAAATGGTAAAATTTTCCCAACAAAAAAAGGTAAACAGAAAAGTGCCCTAGTGGTTTGTTCTAGGACCATTGCTTTTTAATATATTTATAAATGACCTGGAAATGGGAATAACGAGTGAGGTGTTCAAATTTGCCGATGACACTAAATTATTCAAAGTTGTTAAATCAAAAGATGATTGTGAGAAATTGCAAGAAGTCCTTGCAAAAATGGGAAAGTGAGCATGCAAATGGAAAATGAAATTTAAGTGCAAAGTGATGCACTTAGGGAAAAGTAACCCTAATTATAACTATGCAATGCAAGGCTCCGCATTAGGAGTCACCATTCAGGAAAGGGCTCTAGGCATAATTGTTGATAACACTGTTCTACAGCCAAAATGCTTCTGAAATACTCAATGTTTCATTTGCATACACATTTTACATTGCACTATTTATCATGTGGTTATGGCGCTATCGCACACGAAAAGGCCCTAATGCAAAATGATAAATGACCCAGTTAAACACCTCTTGGGGCCGATGCAATAATAAATGGGGAAAGCGGGCGCTGACTTTTCAGCTCCCGTTTTCTTAATGCGCGCATGGCGCCCACAAGGGGGGCACTGTGCTATAAACAAATTAGGGGTCGTGCTAGCAAGGAGGCGCTAGGATCGCTTGCACGACCTTAGTGCCTCCTTGCTAATGCGATCCCGTGGTTACTGGTGGTCTGCCGGTTATGAACACCGGCACCGATAAACTCGGTGTTGGTTTTCATAATTGTAGTCCACCGGTTATGAAAACCGATGCCGAGCATATTGGCATTGGTCTTCAATGCGGCCAGCTGAGGTTTGTTTTTTTTCTTTTTTTTAACTTTTTAAGAAGTACAGAAAAGCAGAAAAAACTGCTTTTCCAATGCGCTCAGCTGTTAACGCCTGCTCTGAGACGCACATTTACTTTTTTGCATTGAAGAGATTGAGTAATAGCCTCATTCACATGCATTTGCATGTGATGAGCGCTATCTCATTTACTCCACGTCGGATACACGTTAAATAGGTGCTAATCCCCCTATTGCATTAGAGGGTGGATTAGCGCCTATTTAACCCACGTCCGACTGCAGGTTATACAGTGTGCTTGGCTGAGCACACTATTGCATCAGCCCCCTTGTTTGGGGAATACTGAGACCAAGAAACCATGAATAAGCAGGCTCTGCCTGTTGCACTACTGATGGCGTGAAAGAAAGAAGAAAGGTCATTGGCTAGAATGCATGTTATTTTATTTCAGTTCAAATCTCGCTGGGAGGATTGTTCAGTTGCCTGCTATTTAGCTCATCAGGATTAAACAGGCAACTTTTGTTGGCCAGCAATGAATAACAGTACTAACCATGGAAAGTTTAACCCTGCCCTTGGAATGCTCCCAGGGTCACCTCCTTTTGACTAGCTACATTTTGAGCAGGCTATGATTTGACAAGACAAAATTAGTCAGTCAATGCTGAGGAAATTGAAAATGGCTCACCCCCAAAGTTATCTGGAAAAACATTTGACTATCATCCTCAAAGTGGTAATAAAATGTTACTCAATGAGCATCCATTTTCCTAACGTGTTGCTGTGCACAAGTTAGGGAAAAGGGACGCTCGTAAAATCGAGTATCCATTTTCCTAACCTGCTGAGAGCAACCTCTCCTGAATTCCCGCTACCAAGGAGGTGCTAGGAGCACACAGTTTCCCTTAACTCTTCCTTTTTACCATGGCAGCTTGTTTAAATATAACAGGTGCCCTGGAGAGGTGCATCGGCACACGTTAAGAGAGTGGGCGCTCAATCATGAGCACCCATTTTCCACGCACCAATATTGCATTGGCCTGATTGTGCACAAAAATGCACATTTTAGTGCATGAGCAGTTTGTATCTGAGGCAATGGAGGGTGAATTGACTTACCCAATATCATGTGGATCATCCAAAGAAGTGGGATTTGAATTTTGGCTTCCCAGCCTGCTGCTTTACCAACCGTACTAGGCTACTCCAGTTCTGGGCTGCCTAAGTTAAGCACATTTTCAACACAATAATTTGGCTGACTAGGTTTAGTTTTGCTATTTGGCTGCTCAGGATTAGAAAGCTAAACTTAGACAGCTACTGCTGAAAAGAAGCACTAGCTGGTTTAGTTCTCTCCTAATCCTGGCAATGCCTAAGGGGCCCCCCATATTTAGATCAACTAAATCTAGCCACCTAGAAGAAGTGGGCAGCTAGGTTGAGCTGCTCAGTTCTGGAAACACTTCCTCCATGAGACCTAGTTAACTTCTGAAAATCTGACCCTTATTGCAGGGCTTCTCAAAACTGACCTGGTGACCCCACAGCCTGTCTGGTTTTTCAGGATATCCACAATGAATGTACATATACATGTAATAATTTGCATACACTGGAGACCAAATATCTGCATATTTTCCTCATGCATATTCATGAATATCCTGAAAATCCAACTGGCTGAGGGGGTCACCAGGTCAGGATTCTGAAGCCCTGCCTTAGAAACTAGTCACTATTTAGCATGCACCACTGACAGTGGGTATTTATGAATTGACCAATTTGTTGCATCTATCCTGTTTATCACAGTAGATTATTTTAGCCCTCCACTATCTTTCTCCATGTAACAAAAAATAAATTATACATAGGACAAACAATAATAATGAAAACTACATTCTAATCATGGAATTCTCAGTAGATTTTGAAACTTTTTACTGGATCAGCATATGAATTATCTAAAAATATTGTATATGAGCATTTGAAATGAGAGAGCTCTCTTTTTCAGATGTCACATTATATTCACATCTGAAGAATATGCATTTGTGGTCTTGATAGCTCATGTATAACATATTTCGATAATACTTATATTGTTCCAATAAAAGCCATCACAGCCTGCAGAGAGTCCAGTTTGCTCAAGTGTGGTGATTAAAAGGACCTAACAGGTTTAAGGCCAATGTTTTTCAGATATCATAACAGGCTAACATTGAGAGACTGTGTAATATTTTATAGGTCAAGGTAGATAAATGCTTAAAGCAGTACTATGCAGAAGCAAACAACAACAAAATGAAGAACTGAAAGTATTGTAGACAGCATTATCCAAGAGAAAGGCGAAAAGATAATAAGGGAAATGACAACTTGAGGGTCATGAGACATCATCTTTCTTTTGAAGTTGAATTTGCTAGACATTGCAGATGTAATGGTAGGAGGCAATAAGATAATGAGCTAATGATGAATTATGTTATAGATGTGAAACAGGAACTGCAACAAAGGTCTGATTGTCAGAAAATAGAGAACTGCAATAAAATTATTATTCATGTATTGTGCATCTCTTAATAGGCCCCCCCTGAAATAAGACTATGATATTGTATTCTAATGGCTCAAGACTTGGAACTGCTCTGATTGTCCCAATGACTGTTTTATATTTTCCAATTGAATCAAAGTCACTGTATTCATTTTCCAAATATTTTCTACTCATTCAACAAACTGCAGCCTATCCAATAAATTTAGGACTAAAACCTCCTAGGTATTATTGGTGCCTGAATTAGTTTAGAGGTTTAGGAAAGGAATTGATATGCATAATTATTATTATTGCAGTTACATTAATTTTCTTATGCCTTGATTGCCCATGCGTAAGCCTCTGCCGTAAGTCTGTCACTACTTTAATAGCTTCTGCAATGGTATCAACTTCACTTCCTGTTGCTACTGAACTTTCTGATCACTACTCAAATAAGAGACTGTCAGACTGTTTTTATATTCCCACCCCCAAGGAATTGCAAATGTTACAGATAAACCTCAACTATCACGAGACTAGCCCAGAACCTCTATCCTTTATGATGGGTAAGAGTTTCTCCATGGGCTGGGCCTATATGGGACCAATCTAAGACATGGGATGGAGACAAGCGATATCGGTGCATAGTGTTGTCATACTAAATATGAAAGGGAGGAAATATAAGAATCCCTTGAGGGGGATTCTTTATGAAGACAGACCAGTTGGTGGCAGTGAAGAAGCAGAAAGATAATAACAGCATAATAAGATTGAATTAATCAAATATTTGGAAATAGCCAAGGCTGTAGGAATGTTAAAGTATGTCAAAGGTCATCATTAAGTTTTGCTTCTGCCTTCTGGCCTCAACTTTCAAGAAATCATATGACTTACAAGAATAAGGGATTTAGCATATTTTAGATAAGTCATGGTGCTAAAGGTTGAAAATTGTTGTTAACAAACTATGGGGTAGATTTTCAGACGAGCGCGAACAGCCTACTTTTGTTTGCGCTCCAGGCGCAAACAAAAGTACGCTGGATTTTAGTAGATACGCGCGTAGTCGCGCGTATCTACTAAAATCCTGGATCGGCGCGCGCAAGGCTATCGATTTCGTATAGCCTGCGCGCGCCGAGCCGCGCAGCCTACCCCCGTTCCCTCCTAGGCCGCTCCGAAATCGGAGCGGCCTAGAAGGGAACTTTCCTTTGCCCTCCCCTCACCTTCCCCTCCCTTCCCCTACCTAACCCACCCGCCCGGCCCTGTCTAAACCCCCATCCTACCTTTGTCGGGGGATTTACGCCTCCCGGAGGGAGGCGTAAATCCCCGCGCGCCAGCGGGCCTCCTGCGCGCCGGGCCGCGACCTGGGGGCGGGTACGAAGGGCGCGGCCACGCCCCCGGGCCGTAGCCACGCCCCCGTACCCGCCCCCAAAACGCTGCCGACACGCCCCCCGCAACGCCGCGCGCTCCGGCCCCGCCCCCCGACACGCCTCCCGACACGCCCACTCCGAAAACCCCGGGACTTACGCGAGTCCCGGGGTTCTGCGCGCGCCGGGAGGCCTATGTAAAATAGGCTTCCCGGCGCGCAGGGCCCTGCTCGCCTAAATCCGCCCGGTTTTGGGCGGATTTAGGCGAGCAGGGCTCTGAAAATCTACCCCTAACTGAATAGTGTGAAAGTTTAGGGAGTGATGGCATATATAACCCATTGTAAAATCTAATGAACTCTGAAATCTGCATTTGCTTTACTCTGCAGTTCTCCTAAGGTATCTCTTTGTGGCTGTCAGTATTCAGTGTTTATTTTTAACTACAACACCTCTTCCTCTATCCCCCTCTTGCACTGACAGCAGTCACCCCCTTTTCACTTCACTCCCATAACTCCCTTTCTCAATCACTAACAGCTTCCTAATTTGGCTCTAGGATGCTTCCATCCTCCTTCCCCATTCTGGCTTCAGCTCATTCCTGAGTCCTGGAATCACACTGCAGCTGTGCTTGTATCTGGTCCAGTTCCTTCCTTCCCTTGAGCTGAAATTAGAGAACAGAGTGGGAGGGAAGGACACTAGAGCACAGAGCACAACAGATCTGAAAAGAAATTGCTCTGCTTCCTTGCCCAACCCCTCTGCTCCTGTTTCTCCTCACCTGCTGCCTGAAGTATCTAATCAGTCCCAATCCCTCCAGGAGGAGGAAGGGTGAGTTTGGAGTGCTGCAGCAAATAAGAAAGCAATTTCTCTGCTCTCATTTCCAGCCCCTCCCTTCCTGTTCCCTGCAGAGAAGTAAAGAGAGCACCTGATTGTGCAAAATGGCGCCGGCCGTACGGCAACACAATTCGACTGCAGGAGGTCGTTCCGAACACCCGCTGGACTTTTGGCAAGTCTTGTGGGGGTCAGGAGGCCCCCCAAGCTGGCCAAAAGTCCCTGGGGGTCCAGCGGGGGTCCGGGAACGACCTCCTGCAGTCGAATCGTGTTGCTGTACGGCCGGCGCCATTTTGCGCAAAATGGCGCCGGCCATATGGCAAAACAATTTGAGTGCAGGAGGTCACTCCCGGACCCCCGCTGGACTTTTGGAAAGTCTTGTGGGGGTCAGGAGGCCCCCCCAAGCTGGCGAAAAGTCCCTGGGGGTCCAGCGGAGGTCCGGGAGCGATCTCCTACGCTCCTGACGTCGGGGGACAAAAAACAAAATGGCGCCGGCGCTACCTTTGACCTGTCATATGACAGGGCAAAGGTAGCACCGGCGCCATTTCTACAACGCACCGCAGGCCCGAGAGTAAAAGATCACACCGGGACCCCCGCTCTGGACCCCAGGTAATTTAAGGCATTTTGGGGGTTTCGGGAGGGTGGGGGATTTATTTTAAAGGGTCGGGGTGGGTTTTAGGGATGTTTTAGTGTGCCGGTTTTCCCCCCCTCCCCCGATTTACGATTTACACGATATTTACAAAAACAAAACCGCGACGATCCGATTCCCTTCCCCCCCAGCCGAAATCGATCGTTAAGACGATCGATCACATGATTCACATCTCTATTCATAAGTATAAGACAAGTTTCTTTTTTGTAAGATTTATATGTACATGCATTACCTAAGTTCTCCGAACACTTTTATAGCTGCTAATTGTTTTACACAATTAAAATTGTGCAGTTTGTGGGTGGGAAGCCTGGGTGAACTGGCAGGGGTTCAGGATGAAGTGCTAGAGGGAGTAGGTATATTGATTGGGGTGAACAGGTGGAGGTAACTGCAAACTAGTGATTGCAAGTACAAGTGCCACTGTTTTCAGAATAGTGTATGTGCATAATATCTGTTTTATACCTTTTAACCAGTTCTCAATCCACAATATAATATTGACTCCTATTCCATGATTTTTTAATTTCCACAAGAATTTCTCATGAGATACTTTGTCAAACACTTTCTGAAAATCCAGATACACCATATTAATTGGTTCACTTTTATCCATCTTTATTCTTGTCTTCATAAAAGTGTTGCAGATTGATGAAGCAAGACTTCTCTTGGCTAAATCATGTTGATTAGTACCATTAAACTATGACTCTCTATATTTTCAGTAATTTTGTTCTTTATAATCGTTTCAACCATTTTTCCAGGCACTGATATCAGACTCACTAGTCTGTATTTTCCTGGAACCTTTTTTAAAAACTGGTGTTTCATTGGTCACCCTCCAATCTTCAGGTACTGTAGCCGATTTTAATAATAGTTTACAGATTAGTAATAGTGCATCTGCAATTTCATTTTTCAATTCTTTCAGCACTCTGGGATGTATACCATCTGGTCCAAGTGATTTGCTATACTTTAGTTTGTCAATTTGCACTATTACATCTTCCAGGTTCATCTCTCTACTATGGCCTTGTCCTCCTTTAGTGCCCCTTTTACTCCTTGACTATCCAATAGTCCAAATGACTCCCTTGCAGACTTTTTGTTTTGAATGAACCTGAAAAAGTTTTATTATAAAGTTTTGCTTCCACAGCAAGCTTCTTCCTTATCAATGTTATACATTTACTTGCCAGTGCTTATTCTGTGTCCCATTTTCTTCATTCAGATCCCTTTTCCATTTTTTGAAGGATGTTCTTTTAACGAGATTAGCCTCTCTCACTTCACATTTTAACCATGCTGGCAGTCATTTGTGTTGTACTTTGGACAACGAGGCATGGGCCCTTGGTTGCTGTAAGAGATGGCACCTCCCACAGAGTGGAGCTCTGCAGGGACTTGCAGCGATAGGCTAGCTCCAGAGATGGACACAGAGAAATAGCTTTATTAAACTGCAATGTAGATGGTAATCCAAGGAATGGGTAATGATCCCAGCCAAGAGATGAGATGACCGATGGCAAAGTTCCGTCTGCAGGCTGCTGAGTGAAGAAGGCAGTTCCACAGTCTCACCAGGTCCCAAGAGGGAAATGGGTCCGGTAGTGGTCCATGAAATGGGGTAAGCCGAGGACCCAGACCAAGATGGAAAGTCCAATAGATCCAGTAGTGGTCCACAGTGCGGGGTAGGCCGAGGATCTACGGAGAGAGAGATGAGACAATGCAGAGACAGAACAGAAGCAGTAGTACTCACTCCGATGCTGGCAGTAGTAGCAAGAGAGAACTCCAAGGAGTGGAAGTCCCATACGAAATAAGGCCCCCGAGGAGCAGGTACCTTAGACGTCCTTGGAATAGATAGGCAACCCCAGAGGGTAGACAGGAGTGAGACAAGGCCCCCGAAGAGTGGGTACCTTAGGCATCCTTGTTGGTAGCAGATAACCCCAGAGGGTGAAGAGGAGCGAGGCAAGGCCCCTGTGGAGCGGGTACCTAAGTCGTCCTGGAGAGAGAATACACAGAGCGGAAGCATCTGGTATTGTAGATCAGCATGGAGGATTCCTTGCTAACTCGTAGTTGGAATCATGGTTGGAGTTTAAATACCAGCGCTAGTGATGTCATGTGGTGGGGATGCCCCCGAGGTTCCCGCCATGACGCACGTAAAGGACGGGGCTGCACATGTGTGTGTGCCCTAGGTGACTCTTAGAGAAAGATGGTTGACGCAATCGCCCATGCCGGACCGGGGACGCCGGAGGGGTCAGCGGAGAGAGGCAGAGAGAACTGAATCAGGCAGAAAAAATGTGAGCAATAGAGGGCGCAACAGTACCCCCCTTCCAAGGGCCCCAGGGGGGTTTTGGCTTACGAGGATGCGACTAATGGAAAAGTCGAAGCATGTTTTTATCTAGGATATTGGCCATGGGCTCCCAAGAGTTTTCCTCTGGTCCATATCCCTTCCAGGAGATAAGGTACTCCCATCATTTACCTCTCTTGCGTTCATCCAGGATATTATCAATGGTATACGCGATATCCTCTTCGGCATCAAGTTAGAAAATTCAGACAGGACGAGAGGTTTCAATAGTGCCACGTGAAAAGCATTATGAATCTTCATGGATGGCAGTAGCTTCAAAATGTAAGTCAAATTTACAAGGCATCGGAGGATGGCAAAAGGTCTGACGTACTGCGGAGCAAAATGTGCAGAGGGCAGCTTTAAGTGGAGGAATTTGGTACTAAACCATACCTTATCCCCAGCTTGAAATTGAGGTGCTTTCCTGTGGTGAGCATCGTATGTCTTTTTCACTCTTTCTCCTGCCTTGCGGAGTAGGTCCTTAGTCTGTTTCCACAATTGCTGTAATTCCATCGCAGTGACTTGGGCTGCTGGAGATGTGGCAGAGGTAATGGAGGTAATGGTTGGCGGCCATATACCACTTGGAAAGGTGTTGAACCCGTAGCAGCAGCTAGATATGAGTTTAGGGCAAATTCGGCCCAAGGAAGTAGTTCTGCCCAGTCACTTTGTCTAGTATTCACATATGAGTGTAAGAATTGTTTGAGTGTCCGATTCATTCGCTCTGTTTGGTCATTGGACTGTGGGTGATAGGCTGAGGTCAAGTCCAATGCGATGTCGAACTTCTGACACAGAGTTCTCCAGAAGTTTGCAGTAAACTGGACGCCTCTATCAGACAAAATGTGTTTGGGCATGCCGTGGAGGCGAAAGATGTGGTTCATGAATAATTTAGCCAGTTCAGTGGTGGATGGTAGTCCTGGCAGGGCCACAAAGTATGCCATTTTTGAGAATTGATTGATGGTCACCTGGATCGTATTGTTCCCGGTAGAAGGGGGTAAGTCCACCACGAAGTCAGTCATGATGTGCATCCAAGGTTCCTCTGGTATAGGCAGAGGTTGAAGACCCCAGGGACATCCAGTAGGAGGTTTTTGTCTCGCGCAGGAGGCCACGTAGGCTTGAACATCAGTCTTCATAGTAGGCCACTAATAGAAACGTTGGTGCATAGCTAATGTACATCCTTGCCCAGGATGGCCAGCCAGACGGGAGTCATGTGCCCACTTTAGTAATTTCTTCCTCATTCCCAGCAGCACTACCATTTTCCCGGCGGGGACAGTGGGAGTGGCTGCTAACACCACCTTGACCGGACTGATGATGTGACGAGGTTCGTCGGGTACGTCCACCGTGGAGAAGGAGCATGAAAGGGCATCTGCCCTAACATTCTTTTCTGCAGGACGGTATTTCAGTAGAAATAAAAGCGGTTGAAAAACAACAACCACCTTGCTTGCTGGTGGTTAAGTCATTGGGCATGTCATAGATATTCCAAATTTTTATGATCGGTATACATCGTTATTTGATGCTGCACACATTCCAGCCATGGACACTGCTCTTCAAAGGCCAATTTTATAGCTAACAATTCTTTATCTCCGATTCCATAATTCTTCTTGGTGGGAGAGAATCGTCATGAGAAGAAAGAACAGGGAGGGAGTACTATGGCATCGCTGTATTGGCTTAGTACTGCTCCCACGCCGACGTCGGAGGCGTCGACTTCGACGATGAAAGGATGTTGAGGATTGGGGTGATGGACAAGGCTTGGTTTGGAAGGCTTCTTTGAGAGTTTGGAAGGCTGCTACAGCCTCAGCAGACCATCGAGATGGATCAGCCCCTTTTTTGGTCATGGCCATGAGTGGTGCTGTTAGGGTCGAATAGTGCTTGATGAAGATATGGTAGTAGTTTGTGAAGCTGAGGAAATGGTGTAATGCTTTTAAGCCAGTGGGTTGAGGCCACTCTTGAATGCTTTTCAGCTTTGAGGGTCCATCTGGAGGCCATTCTTGAAAACAATGTACCCCAGAAAGACACTGACTCTTGATGAAAAGTGCATTTCTCAAGCTTTGCATAAAGGCAATTGTCACATAGCTTTTGTAGTACCTTCTTCACATCAGCCTGGTGTGTCTGGAGTTCCTGAGAGAAAATCAGGATGTCATTTAAATATACCACCACGCACTGGTACAGTAAATCTCGCAGAATATCATTCATCATATTCTGAAACACCACTGGTGCATTGCATTGCACAGTCCAAAAAGGCATGACTAAGTATTCAAAGTGTCCGTCAGGGGTGTTAAAAGCTGTTTTCCATTCATCCCCGTGACGGATTCAGACCAGGTTGTAGGCCCTTTTTAAGTCCAGCTTAGTAAATACCTTGGCCCCCTGGAGACTGTTGAACAGCTTGGTTATCAACAATAGAGGATAGAGATCCTTGATGGTGATTTCATTGAGACCTCTGTAATCGATAGAAGGGCGAAGGGATCCGTCTTTTTTCCCAACAAAAAAGAGCCCTGCACCAGCCGGGGACTTAAAAGGTCTAATGAACTCTTTTTGCAGGTTTTCTTGGATATAGGCTGACATGGCCTCAGTCTCTGTTATTGAGAAGGGTATACCCTTCCCTTGGGAGGCTCCAAATTAGGCTTGATATTTATTGCACATTCAAAGGTCCTGTGCGAAGGTAATACATCTGCTGCTTGCTTGGAGAAGATGTCTCGAAAAGACGCAAATTGCGGCGGTAGACCAGGTAGTGAGGGTGTTGTTGACATGCAGGGCAGTGGTGACACTTTAGCTATACAACGATCATGGCAGCCAGGACCCCACTCAGAGAGCTCCATGGTGATCCAATTGAACTAGGTGTATGTTCATGTAGCCACAGTAGGCCGAGTACCACGGGATGAATGGCTTTCTCAAGAAGCAGGAAAGAGATGTTCTCAGTATGTAAGGCCCCAGTGTGAAGGCATATGGGTTGCTTGGTAAGCGATACTTCCCCTGGAAGTGGTTCTCCATGTATAGAAGACAGTAATAGAGGGGTAACTATTGGTGTAGTGGGAATTCGCAGATGATCTGCAATTCTCTTTAGCATAAAATTTCCTCCCACATCTGAGTCCACGAGTGCAAGTGTTGAAAATTCAAGGCCTCCAGAGATGAGAGAGATGGGGAGAGATAATGGAGAAGAAGGTGCAGTTAGACCTAGGAGAAGTCCTCCAGCAGATCCTAGGTCTGGCCTTTTCCCAGACAGATAGGCAGGTCTGGACAGCATGGCTGGATTTGCCACAGTACATACAAAGGCCTGAGCGTGTGCGAAAAGTCTCTCTTTAGAAGTCAGGTGACTGCGTTCTAACTACATCGGCTCTTCTTCCTCCTCACTGGGCACAAAGGATTGGGCTGAAGTCGTGTGCATGGCTCGAGGGTGATTACTTCCCATAGAATGCTTCTTGTGACACTTTGCTTCTTGAGTCCGATCACGTATCCTGCGATCAATTCTCCCTGCTAAATCAATGATAGATTCCAGGGTGTCTGGCAAGTCATGAGCCGTTAGCTCATCTTTTATACAGGTGTTGAGGCCCTCTAAAAATATAGCACGTAGACATCCCAAGTCCCAGTGGAGCTCCGATGCTAGTATCTTGAATTCAATAACATAGTCTGGAAGAGCTTACTTCCTTGTGGAAGGTGAAGAAGAGTAGACCCTGCAATGGTCTGCCTTGCTGGATCATCAAATACTGATTTGAACAGGTTCAAGAATTCAGTCAGATCATTCAAAACAGGGTCGTTGCGTTCCCAGAGAGATGAAGCTCAGGCCAAGGCTCTTCCATAGAGTAGCGATAGGATATAGGTAGTCTTGGAAACAGCATTGGGAAAGAAGTTCGGGTGCAATGAGAAGTGCATACAGCACTGATTAATAAAACCCCTGCACATCTGGGCATCACCAGAGAAGCATGTAGGAGCTGGAAGCTGTACAATGGTGCAAACTGCAACCACTTGAGGAGAAGAATCTTTCTCTGGAACATATTCAGTCGGGCGTTCAACTGGTTGAAAGCAGTGGCTAGTGTCTCCAGAGATTTCTGTTGCTCTGTAATCCGCTGGGCCAGGCCAGGCTGCAAGCTGAACCGGGTCCATGGAGTTAGGAATCTGTTGTACTTTGGACAGAGGCGTGGGCCCTTGGTCACTGTAAGAGATGGCACCTCAAACAGGGCGGAGCCATGAGGGGACTTGCAGCGATAGGCTAGCTCCAAGCAGAGAAGGACACGGAGAAATAGCTTTATTATACTGCAATGTAGATGGTAGCCTGAGGAACGGGTAATGATCCCAGCCAAGAGATGAGATGACAGATAGCAGAGTTCCATCTCCAGGCTGCTGAGTGGAGAAGGCAGTTCCACAGTCTCACCAGGTCCCAAGAGGGAGATGGGTCCGGTAGAGGTCCGCGAAGTGGGGTAGGCCGAGAACCCAGGCCAAGATGGAAAGGCCAATAGATCCGGTAGTGGTCCGCGGTGCGGGGTAGGCCGAGGATCTATGGAGAGAGAGTTGAGACAATGCAGAGACAGAACGGAAGCAGTAGTACTCACTCTGATGCTGCCAGTAGTAGCAAGAGAGAACTCCGAGGAGTGGAAGCATCTGGTAATGTAGAGAGATCAGCATGGAGGATTCCTTGCTAACTCATAGTTGTAATCGTGGTTGGAGTTTAAATACCAGCGCTAGTGACATCATGCGGTGGGGATGCCCCGAGGTTCCCGCCATGACACACGTAACGGATGGGGCTGCGCGCACATGCCCTAGTTGACACCTGGAGCAAGATGGTGAACGCAATGGCCCATGCTGGACCGGGGACGCCGGAAGGGTCGGCATAGAGAGGTGGAAGCAGCCATCTTCCCAAAGGGAACTGAATCAGGCAGAAAAAAAGTGAGCAATAGAGGGCACAGCCGTCTGCGACTGACAATTTGGCCTTCCTTCCACCTTTTTTAATAGAAGCATTGAGAGCCTGACCAGTATCATTTCCAAATTATAAAACAAAGGCAGTCAGGGAACAGAGACAAACATGAACTCATCACAATGGAACAGCTCCTTATATATACACATGCTGGAGAAGGGAAAAATTCATGTGTTGCAGGCAACTGGTTCATTTAGTTACCCTGGCTACCACACGTAGCTGCCAGAGCTCCTCCACTGCTGCTGCTTCCAACTGTCAGAGTGAGTCACATCCAATGCACAGTGCTCACTGTCCCCATCTCACTCAGCCTGTGGATAAGACAGAGGCTGGAAGGACTCAAAGAAAGAGATTTGAGAGGAGAAAAATAATGAGGTGCTATGTACAATGTATGTGCTTCACAAAGGGGTCCTAGTTATCTGTGCCCTGCATACTACTAATTAATTATCACTTCTGGGGCTTGTACTGTAGCTAGAAAGAAGAGGCATGCATGATTACACATGTTCTCAGAAAGGAGCTCCTATGCATTTAAGAGCTATCACTGGCTTCTCTTTTCACTAAAAGGTGCTAAGAGCAGAGCACAGGTGCTGGCTTGGATCTGAACATGGCACACCTGATCAGGTCTGAAGGCATACCAGTGTACCGTGGCATTCTGGTGAGAAAATGTTATGTTACAACATGCACGCCTACTTTCAGAGCAGAATTACATGGTATATTATAAATTGTGCAGCTCCCGCCATATAGTTTAAAAAATACTAGCATAAATTTGCGTACATCCAGGTACACACACAAATCGTGATACACAGACTGTTTTTAAAGTTGGGCTCCCTAAGAAAATGAAAACTCTACTGAAGAAGAAAAAGACAAAATCACCACCAGGAGACTTCAGAGGAACCTAAAAGAACTCAGAATCAGGACCACTGTTTATTTTAACTAGCATGCAGCTAAAGCCCCTTACCATCATTCATTTTCCCATTCCACATATTCTATTTCTACTGTAAAACTATTTATATTCCTTCTCCTGATATCTTCTGCATTTTGTTCAGCATTCCCTTCTTCATTCCATTTATCTATTATACCTAAGCTTAGATTGCAGAGAGCTTTGTCTAAAAATGATATATAAATAAGTGATTATAATGTGTTCCAGCTTCTCATACAGTAAGCCAAACCTGGAGTCTCTTCTGCTTGGGGGACCTAGTTAGTACATTTGTATTTTCCATGTTATACCTATGGGACTTTAATAAAATTAAATATGCTACAAATGGTGATTTTCCCTGCATGAGGAGCCAATAATAGAATAATTACCTAAGACAAGTACTGAACAGTTCTTCTTGTCACACTATTTAAAAAAAAAAAAAAATCCCAAACATATCTATTTCTATAAAAGAAACACAGACCTGAAATTCCCACTCTATTTTTTTAAGGCAGCAAAATATACAGCAAACCCAAGAGAAAAAAAAATCTCTCTTCAAATTAGGAACTGATTTCATCTGAGGATTGAGGAAATGCAATTACAAATTTTAATTAGAGAGCCGTGGCTGTATTTCAGCCTTTGCTATCATTCCTTTACAAAAACACTAAAGTACAACAGTCTTTATATTGTTTAAATATTGCAGCAGTACATACCTCTCTTGAGGATGTAGACTATTGATCAATTACTTGGTCTGCTTGTTGACTGTAATAAGAGAAATCAACTCAGTGAAGGCATGTAGAATTTAAAATGTAAGCACTTTCTTGGTGTGCTATGCACTTGGAATGCTAAATGGTATAAAGGGAACTTTTTAGTAAACACATATTACTAGCTAGTGAGGACATAGGGAGAGTAATTTATACAAAGACTTCTGTAGGTAAAGTAGTGTTTTATCTATCAAAACATCCCTTTAGAAAATTGTGTGACAGAAATGCACATAAAATTGCACACATATACATTGTATATACACAGTTTTGCATGTACAGGGGTGAGGTATTCCAGGAGGTGGAATGTGAATAAAGTTGGGACTTATGCAAATGCATTTTGATTTTATAAAATATATGCATAAATCATCTCAGCAAAACTATGTTCACCAAATAACAGGTTTGTGTGAGTATATTTGCCAGGATAATTAAACTTATTTTATTCACTGTTAATGCATGTAGAAGGTAACAGTAGAGCAAAATGTAAAATACAATAGACAAAACCAAGGATTTATTCACTGTAAACCCCAGCCTAACAAATGCCAAACTCATCAAGAAGAGCACAAAAGACAAGTTACATAGCAAAAACTGAAAGATATCCATTTTAAGTGTAAATAATTTACATGACCATGAAAGGTGGCGCTATTCGGCACGCTACTGCCGACGACAATGTTTGTAACATTGTCGCCGGCAGTGAAGACACCGCTGACTCCACCCCTCCCAGCCCCGACTCCTCCCCTCCCCCTAATTTGTATGATATCGCAAGCAATACGGCCGTATTGCGTGCGATAAGCCTTTAGAAAATAACCCCAATAGCCTGCAAATGTATGCAATCTATTATAAAATTACTCTCGGGTTAATAGGTTTTAGTTCATATTTGATAAATATATATATATATATATATATATATATATCCACAAATCCCTCCTCCAGGTCTATGCCATATAATACCTCTTAGCTCAACAACTAAAGAATTAATTTTCCAATCCATCTAGTCTATTTTGCAGATATCTTATTCATACTGATTCTTTTAAATCGCCTGTATATAACATGTCTATTACTACTGTTGTTTTTAATGTTATTTGTTATTAGTATTTATTCAATTTTCTCCAAGTTCATTTTCCTGTTCCATGTAAGACTCGCATGTTAAGTCACTCCAATGTTATATGTAAACCGAAATGATTAGCAACATTGTTGCTAGAATTTCGGTATATAAAAAATGTTAAATAATAAATAAATAAATAAATGTTCTGGATCAGGGATTTTTCTAAAATATATGCTTAATTTAAACAAATGTGCTGATAGTCTTGCCCATAATTGTAAAGTTAGTCAGAAATGATGTAGAAGGCTGCTAAACAACCTAATTTTTTTAGTTTGAGATTTTCACAGGAGCCTTTTGAAACTACTTTGGAAATTTATGGATTTCATTGTGTTAAGAATGTATTAGTTATACTTATATAGCCCATCTCTCATTCCTCTCACACTGAAGATTTAAAACAATTGACTTCTGGAAGGTCTGCAGTTATTTGGTGAAAAGTTTTTATTTGATTTGATTTATTGATTTTGATTGCTTGCATTTCTTACAAGTATAAATCAAAGTGAAATAGAAATAAAATCATGTCAAAAACATAAAACATAAAAAGAACAGAAAAATGTATAAAAGCAAAAGGATAAAACCAAAAGAAAAAGAACACAAAAAATAATCTTGTAACAGGAAAATAATATTTAAAAAACATAAAGATAATCTTCAAAAGAGAATAGCAAATATATTTTGGAGAAGAGACAGCTGAGCGGGGATATGATAGAGGTGTTTAAAATCATGAGTGGTCTAGAACAGGTAGATGTGAATCAGTTATTTATTCTTTCAGATAATAGAAAGACTAGGGCACTCCATGAAGTTAGCATGTGGCACATTTAAAACTAATCGGAGAAGGTTCTTTTTCACTCAATGCACAATTAAACTCTGAAATCTTCAGTTCAGTGTGCTGCGGCAGTCAAAAAAGCAAACAGAATGTTGGGAATTATTAGAAAGGGAATGATGAATAAAACGGAAAATGTCATAATGCCTCTGTATCGCTCCATGGTGAGACCGCACTTTGAATACTGTGTACAATTCTAGTTGCCGCATCTCAAAAAAGATATAATTGCGATGGAGAAGGTACAGAGAAGGGCTACCAAAATGATAAGGGGAATGGAACAACTCCCCTATGAAGAAAGAATAAAGAGTTTAGGACTTTTCAACTTGGAGAAGAGACGACTGAGGGGGGATATGACAGAGATGTTTAAAATCATGAGTGGTCTAGAACAGGTAGATGTGAATCAGTTATTTATTCTTTCAGATAATAGAAAGACTAGGGCACTCCATGAAGTTAGCATGTGGCACATTTAAAACTAATCGGAGAAGGTTCTTTTTCACTCAATGCACAATTAAACTCTGGAATTTTTTGCCAGAGGATGTGGTTAGTGCAGTTAGGGGCGGATTTTCAGAGCCCTGCTCGCGTAAATCCGCCCAAAACCGGGCGGATTTACGCGAGCAGGGCCCTGCGCGCCGGGAAGCCTATTTTACATAGGCCTCCCGGCGCGCGCAGAGCCCCAGGACTCGCGTACGTCCCGGGGTTCTCGGAGGGGGGTGTGTCGGGGGGCGGGGCCGGAGCGCACGGCGTTGCGGGGGCGTGTCGGCAGCGTTTTGGGGGCGGGTACGGGGCGTGGCTACGGCCCGGGGGCGTGGCCGCGCCCTCCGTACCCGCCCCCAGGTCGCGGCCCGGCGCGCAGCAGGCCCGCTGGCGCGCGGGGATTTACGTCTCCCTCCGGGAGGCGTAAATCCCCCGACAAAGGTAAGGGGGGGGTCTAGACAGGGCCGGGCGGGTGGGTTAGGTAGGGGAAGGGAGGGGAAGGTGAGGGGAGGGCAAAGGAAAGTTCCCTCCAAGGCCGCTCCGATTTCGGAGCGGCCTTGGAGGGAACGGGGGGAGGCAGCGCGGCTCGGCGCGCGCAGGCTATACAAAATCGATAGCCTTGCGCGCGCCGATCCAGGATTTTAGTGGATACGCGCGGCTCCGCGCGTATCTACTAAAATCCAGCGTACTTTTGCTTGAGTCTGATGCGCAAGCAAAAGTAGGCTGATCGCGCTTCTTTTAAAATCTACCCCTTAGTGTAGCTGTGTTTAAAAAAGGATTGGATAAGTTCTTGGAGGAGAAGTCCATTACCTGTTATTAATTAAGTTGATGTAGAAAATAGCCACTGCTATTACTAACAACAGTAACATGGAATAGACTTAGTTTTTGGGTACTTGCCAGGTTCTTATGGCCTGGATTGCCACTATTGGAAACAGGATACTGGGCTGGATGGACCTTTGGTCTGACCCAGTATGGCATGTTCTTATGTTTTTATCTTCTTATATTCATGAATATCATAACAATATTTGATAATCCCACAGCAAAAGCTAGTCTGGGAAAGCTTATGTAAAAAGGAAAGTTATAATGAATGTAATAAATGTGTTGTAATCTTTCTCTAAGCATAGTGCTAGAAAGTAAAAACAAATTTCCCAAGCATGTTCAAGTCTTTCAACTTTGATGACAGAAAGCCAATAGTTCCTGATGCAAGGAAGACAAAGTGCATGTGGGCTGTTAGAGAATAAGAAGAATGGATAGATATGAGGGAGTACCTCACAGAAAAGCTTTGAAGTTTAAACAGCTGGTCTTAATCCAGAATGAAGCCAATGGAATTCCATAAGCAGTGGAGTAACATGATCATATTTTTTTCTTACAGTAATTTATTTTTGCAACAGTATTCTGAATTGTCTGAAGTCTGCAAATGAGGTTAGAAGAAAGACCATGGAGAATGGCATTACAATAATTTAACCTGCTAAGTATGAGTGAGTGGGTCAGACTTCTCAGGTCATAATTAGCCAAACATTTTCTGAGATGTCTATTGAAACATAAGAAAAAGTAGGAATGCTGAACAAGACTGGAAACATGATGGGAAAAATTTAAGGAAGAATCGAGATGAACACCCAAAGAAGTGACTGTGCTTCTGAAAGTTATAGGCATGCCAGTTATGATAGGAGATGACAAATCAGAAATGACATTGTTTCTGGTGACGCCAAAAGAGTTCAAAACAAGTATGCAAACAAAACAATTATAAGAAAAAAGAAACATAGCAAATAAAAATTGAGAATTTGTAAATACAGAGAACACTTTTTCAAAATTTAAATTTGGACCATCATACCACCCCACGAATAATGAACTTTTTTTCATGCAGTATTTTCACCGCTAAAGTTCACTTAAAATCATTGGTCCTGGGATAAAATGGCAAGGAATGTATGTGCCTTAAATGCAATGTAACGGTTCTATGTAAGGCAAAAATTAAAAGAAAGAATTATGGCACAACAATAGAAAATACCCAGATTAACATTTAACATTACTTCCTAAACACCATGGGAACTCAAGCACGATGGCCACTTAGGGGAGAAACAACTCTCACTATTCCTGTTTTATATGCACACACAATTCACATCACTTAAGTACGTAAGGGACATATTGATTAACACAGAAGAAATAAATTAGCATGCAAGAAGTAAGTAACAGGAAAAAGGGCACACACATTACATGAATGCTCCACTCGATTTCTCGGTTCAAACCGAGTGGTGAGACAGTTTGAAGAGAGTATTAAAACAATCTGTTGCCACAAATGTAATTGCTTCATCAATACGCCGTCACTGGCATGTATTAGCTCTTCATGATATTTTTAAGGAGACACCTCTCATTGTAACAACTCGTGGAGCTAACATTAAAGACAAAATTGTACATGCTCAGTCTTTACCGCATTCCCAGGTTACTATAACAGGACATCATCAGTGTGGGCAGTGTTCCCACTGTATCAATAGCATAGATGTAGTTGGCAAGAACCAGCCACAGGATATCAAGTCTATCGTAAACATAATACAACATGTAATTCAGATCATGTGATCTATGCGATCATTTGCCCTTGTCTTCGTGTGTATGTTGGCAGGACTACCCGTAAGATTAGAGTAAGATTGAATGAACACAAATCCAAGTTGAACACATCCATATTAACAGCACCGATAGTGACACATTGCGTGCAGCAAGGCCATACTTACAGTGAATTAAAATGGACTGTGATTGATCATGTACCACTTACTACCAGAGGAGAAGATCGGGTAGGTCTACTGAACAAACGAGAGGCATTTTGGATTTTTACTTTGAAAACGCAAGCTCCCCAGGGGTTGAACGAAGCGCTGGATTGGGCTTCATTAATTTGAATCACACGTCATGACGTCACAACAGCGAGCGTTGGGATTGGTCTTTGAGCCATCTGTACACTTAGGTTAAAAGCAGAATCTGTTAGTTAGTAGCGTTCAATGGCAGAGGAGCGCTAATGGCGCCTTGATGAAATTATATATAACATTTTGGGATTACCTTTAGCTATCTTGGTACACCGACTGATTACAACAGGAGAATATCCCCTGAAGAAAGGTCCTTTCATGGACCAGAAACGGGGCTGCGTCGGGTTTTTCAACTATACCAGATAAGTCGTGACATTTAAAGCATGCTTTTTTAAAATAATTTTTTGCACATAATATAACAATTTAAAAAGAAAACAAAGCAAAGCCAGCAATTGTGACTCTGGACTCATTATGGGACTTAGTGGCTGGTTTGAGTAAGGCTCTAAATGATACAAATGCAAATGTTGGTATTTTGAACAATAAGATGGAAAAAATGGAAGAGAAATTGGAAAAAAGTGAATCTAGAATGATTAAGATGGAAGCCGTAATAGAAAATAACTTAAATGTTCAATCAAAATTAATTAAAGATGTCACATTAGCTTCACGTAGGATTGAGTATCTTGAAAATTATTCCAAACATCTCAACCTTAGATTTATAAATTTCCCGAAAATTGTGGGACAAACGACAGATATGACCCTTAAAAAATATTTTCTTGAGAATTTAAAGCTGAATGAACAGGGATTACCCTGCGTCATAAAGCAAATTTTCCTAAAGTCACCACAGGTGTCAAAATTTCAAGTTGAAAATCAGGTTGAGATTATGGAAAATCTTACTGGCTATCTAGAGGATTCTTCAACAGAATTGTGTGATAGAGCTACTCTTCTTGTTACCTTTTCAACTGTGCAAGATATGGGAATTGTGATGAAAAATTTCTTTAAAAATATCTCAACTCCATTTTATGGAGCTGGGGTTAGAATTTTCCCGGACCTTGCTCGTGTTACACAGCAAAGGAGAAGGGAATTTTTGATGTTAAGGGCACAGGTTAAGAGTTTGGGGTTTTCTTTTGTTTTAAGATATCCTAGCAAGTGCATTGTAAAACGGAAGGATGAATGCTTTGTTTTTTTTTATCCAGAACAACTCAAATCATTTGTTAATGCTAGGGTGATTTCTGTTATATCCCCTAGTGAGCATTAAGTGGGATCTATATAAATATCAGGCACTGTAAATGCCAGTTGATTCCATATTAAGATGATATAGATTATCCGTGTAAATTACCTTTAAAATCCATCTCCTCAATTTTCTTTTTAAGGATTCAGTCAATTATATTGATTATTGAATATTGAACAATGATATTGTATAAGTTTCATTGGCTGTATCCCTTTTCAGTTGTAAGTTTTATCTTACTTAAATATATGAAAATCATAATAAAGATTAAATAAAAAAAAAAAAAAAAAAGAAAACATATGCAGTTTTCACCTATGGTGTATATTGACAAAAACGTTGGATGGAGGAGGTTTGGTTAATGATTATGCATGAAAAGAGTTCACCCATGGGGGTTTAATACTCATATATATGAAACCCTTCCTCTGTCTTTCCAAAAAAGTTTTTGTTAAATAGTTGGGCTATAGGAGCCATTAGAGATTCCACAGCCCTCAGTGAAATCATTCGGATCAACACACGACTCATTGTTTTGAGCATATATAAGTGCATTTTGAATGTGAGATAAAAGACATTGATGGGGCATTGATTTGTTGATTTGTTAGTTTCTCAAATTGATGGTGACATTCTAAAAAGTGAGACTAAGGGGAGCTCTGTTTTTCTGGTTGTTAGACAACTTCTATGTTCTGTGAGACAGGTTCTAAGCATGCGTTTAGTCATGCCCACATATCTCAAAGTGCAGGGACAGATAATCAAGTAAACAACAAAAGTGGATTTGCACGAGACTTCCAATGGTAGAGAAATCTCTTGACCTGACCCATAGGTAATAGAATGCTGTCTGCGCTTAGTCTCAACGGACAAAACTTACAATTGTGACAACTTGCAGGCTTTGTATAATGAGAGTTGTTTCTCCCCTAAGTGGCCGACCTGCATGAGTTCCCACATCGTGTAGTAAGTATTGTTAAATGTTAATCTGGGTATCATTCCCTTTTGTGGTGCCATAATTCTTACTTTTATTTTTTGCCTTACAGAGAATTGTTACATTGCATTTAAGGCACATTACTTTCCTTGCCAGCCAAGAATGAATTGGGAGCCCCGGAGGCAGCCATTGTGAAATGTGATATCATATCATGCTCAGTGATTCTGTTGAAAGGAAAGTATTTCTTTTGATAAGTATTTGAAAAATTCCCAAAAAATCTATCTCAGTACCAGTGATTACAAGTGACCTTTAGTGGTGAAAATACTGAATGAAAAAAGGTTCGGCATCCGAGGGGTGGTAGGATGGTCCAAATTTAAATTTTGAAAAAGTGTTCTCTGTATTTACAAATTCTCAATTTTTATTTGCATTGTTTTTGGTGAACCACATGATCTCTGGATGAGCGAAACCAAATTGCTATCTCGGAAAGTCATTGATTAACCTTATTAAGAGACTGACCCTTTTTAAGATCTAAACTTTCAATCACCTGAATATCGTTGGCATAGCTGTAACTGCTAAAGCCCAAGCTTTCCATCAGAGAGGCTTGCAGAGAAAGAACTGAACTCTGAGGTACGCCGCACGTTAACTGATGACTTGATGATGCTGAAGTGTACCAGTGGACTTGGTAAGTCCTGTGTTCCAGAAAAGATTTAAACCATAAAAGGGGAAATTCCTGGACCCCAATTTTAAATAAATGATTAAGAAGAAGCTATCGTGTTGGAGGTGAAACTCATATCAAGAAAAAAAATGCAAACAAAAAAAACCTTTATCCAAATTTAAACTAATATCAGTGAATCCCTTTCAATACCCCAGTTGCTTTGGGTGTAGGACCAAAGTTTTAATGAGAAAGTTGGTGACCTTTGCATGCACCACTTTCTCAAGATTTTTGAGAAAACAGGCATGGAATATGAGGCATTCAAGTCAGAGTCCAAAAAAGATATTTCATAGACACCAAAGTTATAATGATAGGTAGGATAGGAAAAACAGGCCTCATCTGACACTTCTTTATGTTACTTATTCAGTTTTCCTCTCCATACTGGTGAAAATGGAAGTCAAGGCTTTTAAGGAAAAGGTAGAAATATGTTTGTTTAAAAAAGCATGACAGACCTCAATGAAGGTGTTGAATGACTCAGTCCTTATAAAATATACTGTACTGTGACCAAGGGTCAAAAAGTAGCAATGCTACTAGTCTTGCTACTGCTTCTAGATTTCAGGAAATTCAACTTTGCTTTCGACAGGGACAGTTCACACCCAACTTTGGATCATGTACAATTCAAATATAGATGCCCTATGACCAAACTATTTTACCTGGGATGCTCTAGGATCAAGCACATGTAAAGAAGTGGCATGGCTTGAAACCAGATGCAACTAACTATTCAACTGTTGCTCTAGTTAATGAAGACTGAATGCAAGGGTTTTTGCAGTTTGGGAAGCTTAAATTCAGGGAACAGTTAAATGCAATGGTAAATAAGTATAATATTGGCAGCTGAGACCGCTGGCCTGCTGGCCCACACACAATCTCCACATCTCACAACAAAACAAAGATAACATTTTTGGGGTAAACAAGGCTGCAGCTTTATTTTATGAGACATGATCTGAGCCATAACAATGTATACCTGCCTGTTTGACCCCCTACTCCGACTGGGTGTTCCACATCCCACTGGGACACCATTTTTGAACCACCTGGGCCTCAGGCTCCTTCCAGTGGACCACCACCACCACTAGTAAAATTCCTCCTCTGCCATAACACAGCAGGTAAGGATCCCTGGGAAATAGCCTCCAATGACTATCCCCTGGCCAGATGTTCAGTGGGCAAACCCTCAGCATGCTGGCGACATCCCCCAACCACAATATCCCAAGACCACCTTCCAATTCATGCCAGTGCCCCCACTCAAATCAACAAATTGGCTCAAGTTTTGCTGCTGCAACAAAACACAAGATTAAATATTCCCCCAACAACTCACTAATGAAACAATAGGGAGGCCGCGAGAGTGGGTTGCCTGATGCCTGCTAAGTCAGGCAAGAGGAAATGCCTAACGGCTATCCCACTTTTATAGCAGGAAATTTCAACCTTGAGCCCCACCTCCCCAGGATTCCCTGCCAACCAGCAATGCCCACCTGTTTCAGACTATAGCCAATGCACCAGGAAGCGCATAAATGTCCCGTCCCTCATTCCCCAACCTCTTTCTACCCTCTCCTAGAGTCATGGAGCAGGGGGTAAGGGCCAGGCTCAGCACCATGTGAATTGCTGCTGTCAAGAACTGGCCAGAAAGCTTCCCAATTACTATGAGCCATAGAAATGTCTTTCATGCAACAATTAATTTTCAGATACTCTTCAGTGGCGGATATTAATGATTTGTTAAAATTGTAGAATTATAATTTTCCTTCCAATATACCTGCAGATAGAATGATGTTATTAGGAGTCATATAGATCGCTGATGAGATATCACCATTGTAAATCATTAATATTTTCTATTACTCTGAAAATTAAACCTGTGCCAGAGTGTTTTACTACTGTATTGCTATTACATGAAGCTCTTTGGAATCTTTTCATAAAAGGTGCTCCATAAATTTTGTACTGCACAGTATTTTATTGCCATAATCCAGCTTTTCAATAAGCTCCAAAGCAGCATTTCTTTGGAAGTGGCTGTGCATTAAACCGTATGCTGCCAATTTTGTTTTATTTTGTTTTTGCCAAAAGATCTGTCAACATTTCAAGTTGTTCTGAACTCATTGTTCAATTTACTCACTTGAAGCTAATTTTCCAAGAAATTAAAGGATCATCATGTGACTTTTGTATGAGTTTTTCATTGTCTTTACTAAATTATTTGATTTTTCTAGATGGTTTCAAGGTTCTGAACCTTGAACCATTTCTAGGTCCTTATGTACTAAATGTGCAATAATAATTATGCAATAAAAATGAGCACATTTCTTAGCACTACCAGTGCAGACAAGTACCATGGAGTAACAGCAAGTGGCTGCCTGAAAAATGCTGCTAAAAGTATGTGAGGTGTTCTACAATGTGCCTTCATTTAGCTACATTTAGAGAAGGCGTACCTGGGGGGCATGCTTAGGTCATACTCTCTGACCTCCCTTCCAGAGCACAAGAACAGGCCTAACATTACAGAATGAAGTCATCCCATCAGGTGTGTTTTTTCTTTGGGGTGGGCGGGTACGGACAGCACTTTTCTCCTTCACCTTTTGGGATTCTAATTCAATTGGTACCGGAGTTGTCATCTGGTATCATGAGCCTTCTTTCTTACCTACCCATAGAACCTTTCCTAAATTTACACCCCTTACTCAACTCACTTAGAGGGTCATTTAGCAAGCTGTATTACATGATCGCTGGATTGGCAAATGCCTTGCGGTAGCAATAATAATGCATAGTATTTTTAATTTTGCATGCTATTTTACTCCTGGTAATACAGGTATGGTAATGAGCTGCTCTGCATGCAGTCACATTTCAACTTAAGCCCCTGTCATGTGATAGGGACATCAGCTGAAATGCAGCTGGCTGGAGCCATTTTAACTCAGATGGTGCACAGCTCAGAGCCTATGGGGCACTCCAAACCCCTCTAGTCCATCAGGGATAGCAAGGTATGACATGGAGGGGTCAGGCTAGGTTGGAGGAGTCTGGATGCCTTTGGGAGTGATCCAGATAACTATGGAGGATTTCGGAGGCAAGAAAGGGTCATTTTTTTCCAAAGGGTTGGGGAGGGACTTTTACCATGTATATTTATTTATTTATTTATTTATTTATTTATTTATTTATTTATTTATTTTAAATCAGGTACTGGGGCTTCCTCTAGGGATGGTTGGAGGAGGACTTTATCAAGATGGCAGCCCTGGGCAAAGGGGCAGCAATCATATGGCATTTAGGGGCCTACTAACCTATGGTATTTTTCCCCACAATATTTTAAAACTGGGGAATATATCACATGGTTACATAAGAATATAAGTACATAATATATGTCATACTGGGTCAGACCAAGGGTCCATCAAGCCCAGCAACCTGTCTCCAACAGTGGCCAATCCAAGTCACAAGTACCTGGCAAGTACCCAAACATTAGATAGATCACAAGGTTCTATTGTTTATTAATAACCATCATAGCAGTTAAACCCAGTTACACTGTCAATGAATTCCAGAGCTTAATTATACACTGAGTGAAAAAGAATTTTCTTTGATTTGTTTTAAATGAGCTACTTGCTAAGTTCATGGATTGCCACCTGGTCCTTCTATTATCTGAGAGAGTAAATAACCGATTTACATTAACTTGTTCAAGTCCTTTCATGATTTTGTAGACATCTATCATATCCCCCTTCAATCATCTCTTCTCCAAACTGAACAGTCCTAACTTCTTTAGCCTTTCCTCATAGGGCAGCTGTTCCATGCTCCTTATCATTTTGGTCATTCTTCTCTGCACTTTATCCTTTTTAAGATGCAGTGACCAGAACTGCTCACAGTATTCAAGGTGCAATCTCACCATGGAGCGTTACAGAGGCATATTGACATCCTTTGTTTTATTTTCCCTTCCCTTCTTAATAAGTCCTAACATTCTGTTTGCTTTTTTGATCGCCACAGCACACTGAGCTGACGATTTCAATGTATTATCCACTATGACGCCTAGATCTCTTTCTTGGGTGGTAACTCATAAGATAGAACCTAACATTGTGTAATTACAGCAAGGGTTATTTTTCCCTACATGCATCTCTTTGCACTTACCCACATAAAATTTCATCTGCTATTTGGAAGCCCAATCTTCCAGTCTCTCAAGGTCCTCCTGCAATTCATTGCAATGCGCTTGAGATTTAACTACTCTGCATAATTTTATGTCATCCGCAAATTTGATCACCTCATTCGTTGTATCCCTTTCCAGATCATTTATAAACATATTAAAAAACACTGGACCAAGTACAGATCCCTGAGGGACTCCACTGTTTACCTTTATCCACTGTGAAAGCCGACCATTTAATCCTACTCTCTGTTTCCTGTCTTTTAACCAACTCGCAATTCACAAAAGAATAATACTTTCTACCCCATGACTTTTTAGTTTTCTTAGCAGCCTCTTATTTGGGACTTGTCAAACACCTTTTGAAAATCCAAATACACCACAACAACCGGTTCACCTTTGTCCACATGTTTATTCACCCCTTCAAAAAATTGTGGGAGATTTGTGAGGCAAGACTTCCCTTGGGTAAATCCATGCTGGCTGTGTCCCATCAAACCATATCTATATAAATGTTTTGTGATTTTATTCTTTATAACAGTTTCTATGATTTTTCCCGGCACTGAAGTCAGGCTCACCGGTCTATAGTTTCCCAGATCACCCCTGGATCCCTTTTAAAATATAGGGGTTACATTGGTCATCTTCTAGTCTTCAGGTACAGCAGATAATTTTAATGATAGGTTAAAAATTTTACTAATAGATTTGAAATTTCATGTTTATTTCTTTCAGAATCCTGGCGTCTATACCACCTGGTCCAGGTGATTTACTGCTCTTCAGTTTGTCAATTAGGCCTACCACATCTTCTAGGTTCACTATGATTTGGTTCAGTTGATCTGAATCATCACCCATGAAACCTTCTCCAGAATGGGTATCTCTCCAATATCTTCTTCAGTAAACACTGAAGCAAAGAAATCATTTAATCTTTTTGTGATGGCCTTATCTTCTCTAAGTGCCCCTTTAACCCCTTGATCATCCAACAGTCCAACTGACTCCCTTGCAGGCTTTCTGCTTCAGATATATTTTTAAAAGTTTTTATTGTGAGTTTTTGCCTCTATGGCCAACTTCTTCTCAAATTTTCTCTTAGCCTGTCTTACATTTAACTTGTCAATGCTTCTGCTTTATCCTATTTTCTTCTGATGGATCCTTCTTCCAATTTTTGAATGAAGATCTTTTGGCTAAAATAGCCTGTTTTACCTCACCTTTTAACCATGCTGGTAATTGTTTTGCCTTCCTTCCACCTTTCTTAATGCATGGAATACATCTGGTCTATGCTTCTAGGATGGTACAGGGCACGGGTCGGACGCGTGCCCTGTACGCGTCCGACCCGTGCACAGGCCTGCTCACCTCTCTGGTTCCTCAGTAAGTCCCGGGTCGGCCTCCCCAGTGGCAGCTGCAAGCACTTCCAGGTCCCGGCGTCCCGGAACAGCAGTTGCCGGGCCTTCCACTGAGCACCAGGCCTCATGCCGAAGTTCGGCACGCCCATGGCATTGGCCACACCCCTATGCACACATGGACCGCCCAGCCTTTAGTAGGGCCAGGGGCGGGTCCTAGCTCCGCTGCGCTCCCTGATTGAAGGAACTACTTAAGGAAGTTCCTGCTTACACTTCCTTGCCTTGGTATGTGGCACAGTGCCTAAGGTGAAGCGAGCTTGATCCAAATGTTGTGGGTTCAAGTCCTACTCCAGTGCTTCCAAGAATTGATTCCTAGCTCGTGGGTCCCAGCCCACACATCCATGAATTCAAGATCACTTGTTTCCAAGTTTGTGGGTTCAAGCTCCCACTTCAAGAATTCCAAGAATGTCCACATTGATTGGAATGTGGAACATCTCTCTCCTGTTCAGCTGCTTGCTCCTGTTGATTGGTTCTGTGTCTGACCATTCCATCCAGTCTTGCTTGTTCCTCTGATGACAGGAGATGTGGCCTGGTAGGATGAACATCGAGCACTGCAATGGGTCAGCATTGTATTGTGTGCTAGATTGTCACTGCATTCTATTGTTCCAGTGTTCATCCATCTGTCTCCCCAGGTAGTACCTTTGGACTATCTCTCTGGTACTGACCTTGGCTCGTCCCTTGACTATTCCACCTGCTGCCTGCCTTCTGACCTCTGCTTGTGGCTTGACCACTCTGTCTGCAGCCTGCCTATGACCTCGTCTGACCCCTGCTTGCTGACTACTCTCAGACTGTTCTTGGTATTTGACCTCTGCCTGATTGACTATGTCTTCTGGCTCTGTTCCTTACCTTGTCAATGCCTATGCTATTCTGCTCTTCCTTGCTCCATCTGACCTCCAGCCTCAAACCTGACCATGCTCCCTTCCTGTCTGTGGGTATGCCTGTCTACATGCAGCACTGGGTTAAGAAGTCTCTAGTTCTTTGAATCTCTCCAGAGAAACGAACTGGAGCAGCAAGAGGAACAGTAGTCTTTACAGTTACTTCAGATAACTGACCTTCATTACTGGAAGTAGAGCCTTGATTTTTCTGTGCGTGCAGCTCATGAAACACAGTAGTGAGTTTCTCCAATGGGTCTTCTTGTTCAGCAATGCACAGGGCCAGGCCTGGATGGCCTGGGATGGCCTGCAAGGCATTGAGCTGAGCCGGATCCATGGAGTTAGCAATCTGTTATGGTTATTGGTGTTTGGGTGGATCCTTGGACACTGTGGCAGCTGACCACGCCCGGGGGGGAGGCAGTCCCGTGAGGGATCAGGGTGTCAGGCTAGACTCTGGACACACAAACACAGATTGAATCTTTATTTAAACAGTTTTCGAAACCACCAGAGGTGGCAGTAGTGAGTAGTAGATGTTGAGCCCGGCTGGGCGAGTATCCCACAGGACACTGGAACAGCAAATCCTCTGCTTGGCTGTGCTGTAGTGGAAAGAGAATGAGAGTTATGAGTACACAGTGAGAAACATACAGAGTCCTAGGTAGAATAGGAGAAACTCTGAGACAGGGAGAACAAGCCCTCGAGGAGCGAGTACCTGATCCCTTAGAGCAGGGAAACTCAGTGGTATTGTACTTACACAGCGGTTCCACTAGACGAGAGATCTGGCACTGGAACAGAGGGCAGGCCCTCAAGGAGCGAGTACCTGGTTCCAGGGAAGCAGTACTGTGGAACAGATGGTAGTTGTACTCACAGATGGAAACTGTTAGTGAAGTCTTCCAAGTAGAAAGGATGGTAGATGCAGGCAGCATCTCAGGGAACATGGGCCCTCGAGGAGCGAGTACCGGTTTCCTGATAGCACCTGAAAGACGCAGAAGAGGCCCCCGAGGAGCGGGTACCCCATTAGCGGTAAGAGTTCCAGATATCGCTGGAGTGGCAGAGTAGCTTCGGTACGGAGAGCGAATCCCATCCGTAGAATCTGAGTTGTTGCTAACTCGATTAGCTAGCAAAGGAGGTAGGCCTAAATATCCGGCCAGCGTGATGTCATCTCAGGGGGACGCCCCTGAGGTTTGCGCCAAAGAGGAAATAAAGATGAGGGTGGCGTATGCACGCATGCCCTGTGGTATCTTGGAGGAGCATGGCAGGAAGCAGCACCAAAGCCGGTCCGGGTACGCCGGAGAGGTCGGCAGACAGACGCCGCGGCAGCCAGCAGTCCGAGGTGAGCGGGAGGAGCCACAAGAATAGTTAGGTAGGCAGGGAGAAGCCGTCGCAGACCAGCGGTCACGACACTACCATCTCTCCAGGAAACCCTGCGAGGCCCACTTAAGTCCAAGCAGCCCAGGTCCCTACGGGCTCCACCCGGGGGGACAGCGGGCTTCCAGTGGTGAAGCTCATCCTAGCCTCCTTCTCCTCCAGTGCTCCAGCCCCTGGGGGAAGGTGCTTCCTGGTCCCTACCAGGGAGCTCTTCTCCACTGCTCCAGGACAAGGGTCCACCCTCGAGCGCAACAGTCCATGCCTGTTGCATACTTTTTACTTTTGCAGCTGCACCTTTCAGTTTTTTTCTATTTTCTCATTTTATCAAACATTTCCTTTTGAAAGTTTAGTGCTAGAGCCCGTGAATTTACATACCATCCCCCTTCCAGTCATTAATTCAAATGTGATCATGTTATGATCACTATTGCCAAGCGGCCCCACCACTGTTACCTCTCCAAATCCTGCACTCCACTGAGAATTAGATCTAAAATTGTTCCCTCTCTTGTAGACTCCTGAACCAATTGCTCCATAAAATTGTCTTTTATTCCATCCAGGAACTTTATCTCTCTAGCATGCCCTGATATTTCATTTACTCAGTCAATATTGGGGTAATTGAAATCTAGAGATATACAGAAGCAACCTTGCACATAAGCAAGTCCACAAAGTCAATGGTGCAAGTAAGAGGATAGAGTCCCATTCATTAATATAAGAAATTTATTAGTCAATAGTTCATGTCATTCAATGCGGCAACTCCATACGGGTGGCAATAAAACATTTAAAGTCCCCCGACACGGTCCCGTGTTTCGCGGCGGCTGCATCGGGAGGGACCAGAAAAGTGTTTATTCACATCTGCAATATAACATGAAATATAATAAATCTCCCACTACCAGTTTGGTTAGCTTCCCTAATTTCTCTTAGCATTTCACTGTCCATCTCATCATGTTGGTAGGTGGATGGTAGTATGCTCCTATCACTATTCTCTGCCCCAACACCCAAGGGATTTCTACCCATAAAGATTTGATAATACATTTAGTCTCATGCAGGATCTTTATCCTGTTGGACTCTATGCCATCCCAGACATAAAGCGCCACCCCACCACCAAGATGCTCATCTCTGTCATTGTGATATAAGTTATCCTGGTATAGCACTATCCCCTTGGTTATCCTCTTTCCACCAAGTTTCTGAGATGCCAATTAAGTCTATGTCATCATTCACTGCTATACACTCTAATTCTCCCATCTTATTTCTTAGACTTCTGGAATTAGCATACAAACATTTCAAAGTGAGTTTTTTGTTTGTATTTACATTCTGCTTTTCAGTTGACAGGGATAAATTTGAATCTTTTAGCTCAGGTGAGTTTTTAATTATAGGCACTTGGACTACTTTTCTTATTATAGGTGCCTCACTGTTGGGATGCCCTAATTCTAATGCATCATTAGTATCCTTTGAAGATACCTCCCTCCAAACCATGTGCTGCTGAGCAACTGTTGGCCCCTTTGTTCTAATTTAAAAGCTGCTCTATCTTCTTTTTAATGATTATCATCAGCAGCCTAGTTCCACCCTGGTTAAGGTGGAGCCCATCCCTTCAGAAAAAACTCCCCCTTCCCCAAAAGGTTCCCCAGTTCCTTACAAAACTGAATCCCTCTTTCCTGCACCATTGTCTCATCCATGCATTGAGACTCCGGTACTGAGAACCACAGCATAGTAAATCCCACAATATTTTCCTCCTCTGTGGGAAAATACCACGGCTTAGTATATGACCCCCTTAGTCTGATCATTGCAGTGGCCTTGGCTAGTGGCCAGCACAGATCTTTCAGGAACCCTGATATCATGAACCATGTCACTGTTTAATGATAAACAGGACTCTCTTCCCCCAACCCTGGTCAGCCCAGGGAGCAAAAGACCAGAACCAGAAATTGAAACTAGGTTCAACTAATGGTAAGTATATTTTTTTATGTAACTGATGCAATCTGCATGAAAAGCCACCCTCCACATGGCAAGATTTTTTCTGACTTAAATATCATGTGGTAATTACTGTACTACTAGCACCTTTAGTACATATTGTGGGAATGGTTAAGCATCTCAATACACCTCATTTGCATGTTCATTACCAAGAAAATGTATTTAAGCTTATTTGTGAAAAAGCTCATGTTTTCTTGCTATCTTTTTTGCATGTAAGTTGCCATGGGTGTCACTTGCATATTATTCAAGTGGTCGGGCACTGTGAGAGAAAATGCTTGTGAAACAGAGCCATTCCCATGGTGGCTTCTGCAGGCTGATACAGCAGCCTCAATGTATTTATCAGAGAAGAAGAAATACTTGGCTCATCTACTCTACCCAGTTGTTGCTGTATATTATGTCACCACAGATCCTACTCAGATTCTGGGCACTTTAAACCCTTCCCCTACCAGTTCTCTATTATGTTTCCCAGTTAGCTTTCAGTTCTTTCACTGTTCTGAATATTGTTGTTTTCACTGGCACTGGCAGGTTATTCCAGGCCTTCTGAACATTCCTCTTTCCAACTTCATTTCCAGAACCCTTGAGCTTCTTTTTCTATGGAACAAGTTGCCTTTTTGTACTTTATTGAAGCCTGCTAGATGTTTGGATGTTTCTGTCTTAGACCTAATCACCTTCCCTTCTGTTGGAAAGTACATTTGAAGTTTCTTACGCTTCACTGTTTCCATCTATTCAATGCCCTTAAAAGGCGTGTCCTTCAGAACTAAACACTGCACATACAGCAGGGGTTCTTATGAGTAACCTGTATGGTCAATATTGCTTATGTCTCTTCCCACAGGTGATACCTCTCCATAATGTTGGCTTTGCTATTGTTGCAGCCCTCATTTGCTGTTCCTCATTTTAAACTGCCTAAACCAAGGTCTGCATTTTATAATTATTCCTGCATGTGGCTTACATCTACTTGTGTCTAGATTGTATGTCTATTCAGCTCTAGATTGTATGTCTATTCAGCACTAAACTGACATGATTCTCTTGAGAAAGGTCTTATGCATCTATTGGACTTTGCTCATCTATCCCTTCTCCTCTGGCATGACCTCCACCCCAGAGACAAGAGGCTTGTTAGAAAGATGCTCAAAGACAGACATATCTTTTTGGCATGATCAGTAGATACTTAGAAGCCTGAACACATTTAAATGATTAAAACAAAACATAACATTGAAAAACAGATAAATGATTCAGTCCAAAGGATTCTGGCACCATAGACTGCAACTCTAGGTCTCCTAGAATGTAATGTACCCTACTTCCTTATTAAGCCTCTGCCTGTTTATATTCACATGACTTTACATGCCTTGGACTGTTCATCAATGCTTCCCATCCTTGTCAGCACTTTTAATCAGAGTGATGAAGTGAGATTAAAACTACTTAAATATGCTAATACCATGACAGGCAATCGCATGGCCTTTTATAAATGATTCAAAATCAAATAGAACTTCCGCAGCCTTGCACAGCTGCTCCTTATTAGTTTTGATATTTCTGCTTGTCAAACACATTTTACCTCCCTTTTATTGTATTCGTTGTCAAACTTACCCTTTACTGTAGATTTATTTTATTTCCTTCTCCAACTATGCGCCTGTGTCTACCATCACAAATGTTGGGCAAAAGCTGGACTCTAAACCATGCCTAATCATATTATTCAATGCATAGCTGACTGTTACAGGAGCTTGTGATGGATTTTTGACTACTAAAATCAACTGGGAATTCCAAAGGTTTGGTAATAAAACTAAAGTGTGTTAAAAGTTCAGATAAGATTCAATAATTCAGCTCACCTGGTTTAATATTTCTCTCACATGCAAGCAAAAAAAAGTCACATTCCTTTAGCTATAAGAAATAAAACTGATATTTCTGCAGCAGCTTTTATCCTTGCTTTCATACTAAAAATGGAATTAATTAGGAAATTCTAACTATTTGAAAAACAAATTGGATGTGGACAGGAGAATATTTGAAGGACAGATCACCGGTAGAAATTTAATACACAAGTAGCAGGATCCAATGTATTGAAAATATGTATAGTTGGAACAAAAAATACTTGGGATAAAAGATTTACAGGTTTAAAAAGCAAATAGACTATAGGAAATTATTAGAAAGGCATATTATTACAAAACAATAGAAAAGAGCCAAGGGAAGGTAACACAGCAAAGAACAAAAAAGCTGAGATCTAGGCAAGATAAAGGGTGAATGAGCAATTGAAAATCAGGGGCAGAGTAATTTGCAAAGATATACTTTGCAATTGTCCTTGAAAAAAAAAATTGACAATTGCTGCAATTTATAAGAATTCTTAATGAGGGGTCTAGCAGGAAAAAATATGAAGCATATGTATCCTGGAGGAGAGGAAAGACAGGGGAGAAGACCTGAAAGGTATTAATGATGCACAAAATGAAACCTTTTCCTCTGGAAAGGAAACTGTAGAACTAGGGGTCATGATATGAAACTCCAGGGGGGATGACCCAGAACCAACATCAGCAAATATTTCTTCAAACAGAGGGTCGTGGATGCCTGTAATAGAGATGTGCATCGTTTTTGTTAATCATTTTGGGCTTCATTTCGGGGCCCTCCACAGGAAATTTCATTTTTCCCGTAGTTTGGGGGTTTTTGTTCGGGGGGGGGGGGGCCCAACCTTTGGGTTAATGTGCACTAACTTTGACCTGTTAGTGTGCACTAACCTGAAAAACAAATTTTTCTGAAATTTTGGAAAAATTCCATTCGTTTTTTGGTTCCCCTGAACCATACCAAATTAGGCAATTTTGTTGAAATTGCCTAATTCGGGAAAAATGAATGCACATCTCTAGCCTGTAATGCCCTCCTGAACGAGGTGATAAAGACAAGAACAGTGAAGGAATTTAAAAGGACTTAGGATAAACACTGTGGATCCCTACAAGTGAGAGGATGGATATTTAAAAATGAGGTAACCTATGATAACATTATATGCTGCATTTCTATATGAGGGTAACCTGAATGAAGCAGCAGATACAACTACCCTTAAGTAAAGGCAAGAAGGTAACCTTCAAGGAGTGGCATCACTAAAACCTTTAACTCAGTATATGCAAATTATCTCATACATATTCATTGTGGATATCCTGAAAACCCGACTGGCGGATCCTCAGGACAAGTTTGGGAAGCCCTGCTTTAACAGAAGTCAATGGGTAAGTGTGTGGAGCGGCAGTTACTACCCTTAACAGAAGGCATGATGGTAACCTCATCGGAGTGGCAGTTACTACCAAAAGCAACTTGCTAGGCAGGCTGGATGGACTGTGAGGTCTTTATTTGCCTTCATTTACTATATTACTATGTTACTATGTACTGAAAATAGATGATTTGTGGGTTGTGACAAATTTTGTTCAGTAGTGTAATAAGATAATCAGTCTACTACAGAGACTGGTAAGGAATAATGCTATGAAAATGGGATCAAAGCAAAATAAATAATTCATAGTAAAATAACTATAACAAATGTAAACACAGAGGTCCGTAATCGATAATCCAGCAAGTGGGCAAGTTATCTGGCTTCAGTTAGCCAGATAACTTTTCACGGATATTCAGCAGGTTTAATCTCCCACTGAATATACTTAGCTAACGTTTCCTGGATACATTTACCCAGGTAACTTTTGCCATAGAATATCTGGATAAAGTTATCCAATTAAGTTTAGACCTTAACCAGCTATCTATAATATAGCATTTTTAAGTGTAGGTAGGCACATGGAGATTAATGCTAGTTTTTTATAAATTGTGCAGCAGGAGCCACACAGTTTATTAAATATCACACTTTCTGCTCCAAAAGTGACTGCAAATATTTCCAGTGCATGAAGATCACACTCATCTGGACAGAACTAGAATCTGGCACAGCAGAGGATCTACTACTACTAGATCTCCAGACCATATCCTCAAATAACTTATATCATTTTGACCCTTGCTAAACAATGTCATAGGCACCCATCAATCTAAACTAAAAGCTACTACATGCTGTAAGAACCTATGCCCCTCTGGAATAATTAAATAAGCTAAAGCTAGTCTATTTGATTATTTATGTATTTATTTATTTATCGAGTTTTATATACCATCATTCGGTTTCGCCATCACAATGGTTTACAAAAACTACGATGGTTTACAAAATTAAGAAAGTTAACAAGGCTTACAATAAAGGTTCAAATGATTGTTAACATAGAGACATCAATTTACAAAATTGTTTGTTGATCAGTTTTTTACACTTTTCAATTCTTTGTTATAATATAAACTTGTATTGAGTTCCCAGATTTCTTAGGGTTAAACCGGAGGGGGTTGGCGTTATTTTATTCATTGGGTGAGTTGATACACTTTAGTGTCCAATAGACGGTAAATGCATCACTAGCTGGGGGCCATTTATCTGACTGCTTTGAAAAAGCAATAGACCAATCTGTGTGGATGGGGAGACTAGATAAGCTATATGGTCTTTTTCCTCTGTAAGATATCTATGTTTTTTAAAGAAAACCAACCTGGACCCTAATGAGCTGAATAACTACAGACTAGTTTCAAACGTAATATTTCTGGGCAAGATCATTAAAATAGTTGCTTGAAAATAACTGTCTGATTTCCTATTGACCACAAATCATTGAGGCCCATTCCAACTAGCTTCACCTTTCATATCAGCATTGAGACCACTGTAGACTGCAGCTCCTGAGGGTGGAAGACTCTGCTGTCATGGCCGAGGTTGATGGTGTAAAAGTGTAGTCGTGTATTTGACCAGGTCAGCAAGCTATCAAGCTATCAGATGTATCCACAGGGGTGCAGTACAGTTCCCCCTTCCCAACCTGGTTTCCCACAGGAATAGGGGCCCACAGCCCACCCAGCAAAGTCTCTCAAGATAAAGAGGGGAGGCATGGATAATAAAATAAAGAAATATGCTTCACTTTCAGTATACACAGACTTATCTGTTTTATTTTAAATACTTAGAACAATACTATGGTTTCAGGTCAATAAAAATGTGCACATACATAAAAGAAGTTTACTGGTCTCTAATTTACATAAACATGCTCCAATACCATTAATAATATTTCTTTCTGTTTCATATATTGTTTTCTCTAGAGAAATTACTACACTAAACAAGAAAGTAAATGGAAAGCAACTATCAACTCATTGGTACTTGTCAGATAAGTATTTTCTTATAAACTGTTTTTGTTACTGTGTTACTTTTAAAAAATTAATGTTCAATGTCTTATTCCTACGACTATTAAGAATTGATTCTTTGTGTTCTTTTTTGTTGTTGTTGTTGTTTTCAGGTCCAGACCAATTCTCCTTTTTGGATTCGGGTAAATAATTTTTATACTTTATGTATAGTCTTTTCCTTCTCTCTCCTCTTATGACTTTGTCTTCTTCTTCAACCTACTAAACTATGTTTTAAATAAATCATTAGGGAAAAACTCTCTCCCTCAACCCACTCCAGAATCTTCAGCAAACTATTCAGTATGTTTCCTGGGTCTGTCCTTGTCGTCTTATTGAAACTGTATTATTTCTAGCTAAAGAAAACCAAAGGATAATTGAAATAGCCCTATCTTTTTTTCATGAAATAACAGTTCTCTAGATTATAACTCGGGGTGTCTCACTCTTTCTCTCTTCTTTATTATAACTTGCAAGTTCCTTCAGTATGACTTATTAATAAAGGTTGTGGGTATAGGTAGAATATTTCCTTGAGACCGTGGGTTAACATAACTCTCTGGGCTTTCAAATAGGTCTCTCCACTTGTTTTTCAGCTTAGTTATGAGTTATTTTAAATAGAGTGTTTCTCAGTGCAACTCAATAACCAAACACTGAATTGCCTTGAACAGGTCGGTGTTCGGCATTCAAGATCCATAAGATCAACTCACACTCTCTGAGTAACCCTTACTCATGCTGTGCTAATACACGGTACAGCAATTGAATTACAGTTTAAACCTTTTTTTTTTCCCCCTTAACACCTTACTTTATCAGGAACCCACAATCAAGATCATTCATACATGCAGACTTTGTTCTTATTGTGAATGCTCTTTCATGAATTATAGTGTTTCTGCACTTTTACTAAGCCCTGAGGTCAGAGGACTCTGACAGCACCTCTGTTCTCTTAGACTTCAGGCTCACTACTGCTGAATTCTATAACTGACTTTAGGTTTTCTAAACTTAGAATATTCCTGCTCTTACTGATGTCATCTTAGGAAATAGTACATGGGATAGTCTACTAGGTATCTTTAGCTTTTGCTTGTGGGACAATTTCTATTTGGGTTTATCATTTTTACCTTTAGAAAAATTTTGGTAACTTTCTTATTACTTATAATGATCTTTAATTTCATTTAAATCCTGTGCTGTGGCTTAGAATAGTACATCTGCGCCTGCCACATCACTGGTCCCCTAGAAAGCCGATGTCAAGGCTCCATGGCTATGGGTTCGCTTCATCCTCTGGTTGCTATGGGAATTCCTGCTTTTTTTTTTAGATGTTATGGAGTGGACCGAAGTCTCAATTCATGGACAGGACAGTGCGACAGGTAAGAGGACTTTTGAATTTCTAGGAACTGGAAACCATTCCTGGGAAGGGAGAACCTATTCAGACAGGGTAGGCTCTATCTTAGGCAGACTGGAACCATGCTGCTGCTGCTGCTGCTGCTACTAACTTCATCCCAGATCTGAAAGATGTTGTGCATAGTCATGGATCAGAAATGGATCCAAGCTGTGGTAAAGAAATAATTCTAGCATGGCAATGAGCATGATGCTGACTGAGAACACGCTAGAGGTTAGCATTTATCCACTCTCTATTTATTCTCAGCTAGACCCCAGAAATACATATTTGCTACTTCTATTTCCCTGATGAAATTGCATTGCCGAAGTTCATCTGAAAACATCAACTAAATGATAGTTTTATACTTTTGGAGAGTTTTGCATTGCTTTGAGTTTTGAGAGGTTTGGAAATGGAAAGGTTTCATGCTTCATGAGGTTGTTTAGATTAAACAAATTGCTCACTGCTCTGCATTGCTGACAAAATAATTGAATTTGAACTTTTCTTGCATTCTACGATAGAGTAATGAATTATTCAGAGTCATTCTTTTATTTGGTTGATTATACATTTAAGAAAAATAATCTCTTAAAAAAACAGGCATTATACAAAAAACAGATATTAAAGTCTTTTTCCTGATGCTTCTGAAACATTTTTTACTCAAAAAAGTTTGATAATGTGATTTTGCAGGGATCTCAATGTTCTGTTGCATAGTGAGTGAAAAATAATCACAAAGACAAGGACTACTCCTGCACCAGAATATGTCCTTCAGATGATGCAATTGTTATAACAAACAGATTTATATACAAAATTACAGAACATATAGATAGACATGGTTTAATGGCTCATAGCCAGCATGGATTTACCCAAGGGAAGTCTTGCTTCCCAAATCTGCTTCATTTGTTTGAAGGGGTGAATAAGCATGTGGGTAAAGGTGAACTGGTAGATGTATTGTATTTGGATTTTCAGAAGGTGTTTGACAAAGTCAAAGTTGAGAGGCTTCTAAGAAAAGTAAAACATCATGGGATTGGAGGCAATGTCCTTATGTGGATTGCAATCTGGCTAAAAGACAGGAAACAGAGTAGGAATAAATGGTCAGTTTTTACAGTGGAAAAAGGTAAACTGTGGAGTGCCTCAGTGATTGTACATGGACTGGTGCTTTTTAATATATTTAGAAAAGATCTGGAAAGAGGTACAATGAGTGTGGTGATCAGATTTCCAGATAACACAAAATTATTCAGAGTAGTTAAATCACAAGTGTGATAAATTGCAGGAGGACATTGCAAGACTAGAAGATTGGGCATCCAAATGGCAGAAGAAATTTAATGTGGACAGGTGCAAGGTAATGAATATAGGGAAAAATAACCCATGCTGTAGTTACATGATGTTAGGTTCCATAATAGGAGTTACCACCCTGGAAAAAGATCTATGCATCATAATGAATATTACATTGAAATTGGCTCAGTATGTTTCGGTGGTCAAAAAAGCAATCAGAATGATAGGAATTATTAGGAAGGAAATGGTGAATAAAACAGAGAATGTCATAATGTATTTGTATCCCTCCATGGTGAGACTGCACCTTAAATACTGTGTGCAATTCTGATTGCCGCATCTTAAAAATGATATAATTGCACTTGAGAAGATACAGAGAAGGGCAACCAAAATAATAAAGGCATGGAACAACTCCCCTATGAGGAAAGGCTAAAGAGGTTAGGCTGTTCAGCTTGGAGAAGAAACAGCTGAGGGAGGATTTGATAGAGGTTATAAAATCATGAAAGGACTTGAATGGGTAAATGTGAATCAATTATTACTCTTTCAGATAATAGAAGAACTAGGGAGAACTCCATGAAGTTAGCAAGTAGCACATTTAAAAATTGAAAAAAATTATTTTTCATTCAATGCATAATTAAGTTCTGAAATTCATTGCCAGAAGATGTAGTTAAGGCAGCTGACATAGCTGCATTAAAAAAAGGCTTGGACAAGTTCCTGAAGAAGTCCATAAACTGCTATTAATCATGTTGACTTACGAGTACATTTTAAAAGCCCGGTGTGCACAAATACTGGGAGATACGGGCATGGCTGGCCCGTGTATGTGCCAAGCGCATTTTAAAAATGGCCTGGCCATGCACATATCTCCCGGTGGGCATGGAAATGTTGGACTCAGTGAAAGGGGAGGGGGGGGGGCAGCCAGGACAATGGTCATTAGCTCCTGTCCTGGGGAAGTGCATGCCAGCAAGTGGCCGACATGTGCAACTTATTTCACCATCCAATTAAAGTAAGTAGCAAAACAAAAAAAATTCTTATAGTTTGGATAAGGGTTGGGGAGGAGAGAGGAAAAGGGAGGAAGAGTAGGTAGGGGGATAGGGACGTTCCCTCCCCGTCCGCTCATTAATTGGAGTGGACTGGGAGGGACCTGGGAATGGGCCATTTGCATCGCCACACATTATTTTTAAATCACCCCCCTTGCGTGCACAAGTCGTGACCCGCCCACACATGGGTGTGCCACTATAAAATCGGCATGCATGTGCACACGGGTATCAAATTTTATAACAAGCAAGTAGCAACGCGCCCATATTATAAAATCAGTGCATCCATGTGGGTGCACCAGGAACCGCCTGCACATGGACGCACATGTGCAGCTTTTAAAATCTATCTCTTAGGGAATAGCCACTGCTTATTATTGGCTTTTAGGGATGTGCAGGCAAAAAGTTTTCGGTGAAACGTTGATACGTTGAAGGTGAGGGTCGATTCTGTTCAATATGGACATATGGAGAAATCCATAAGTTGTGGATCTGTCCATACGTTTCCCGGTTCCCTAAATAAAAATTTAAACCCCCCACCCTCCTTAATCCCCCCAAGTCTTACCAAAACTCCCTGGTGGTCCAGCGGGGAGTCAGGAAGCCATCCCTGCACTCCTTTGTGATTTCCTCACGGCGCCGATAGCCTGTGTCACAGGGGCTGCCCGTACCATTGGTCAGCCCCTGTCACATAGTCATTGGCGCCATCTTGTGCTTCTACCACGTGACAGGTAGGTCATGTGGCAGGAGGACGCTCCGGGACCCCCGCTGGACCGAACCGGAACTTTTGGCCAGCTTGGGGAGGCCTCCTGACCCCCCCAAGCTGGCCAAAAGTGACGCCGACGTCACGTGCTCCTCTGCGCCTCTGCTCCCGGACCCCCGCTGGACCGAACCGGAACTTTTGGCCAGGAGTTTTAGTAAGTCTTGGGGGGGTCAGGAGGGTGGGGGGTTTAAGTTTATTTAGGTTCAACGTATTCAACATAGCTATGTTGAATAAGTTGGAACTCGTGATGCGTTTCTCCTCAAACCTTTTTTTTCTCTTTTAAAAATATAAGTTGCGTTTTACATATGCGTTCAAAACGAATGCACACCCCTATTGGCTTTAGTAGCATAGGAACTATTTAATGTTTGAGTACTTGCCAGTTACTTGTAACCTGTATTGGCCACTGTAGGAAACAGGATGCTGGGCTTGATGGATTCTTGGTCTGACCCAGTATATTTATCACAATGTGCAGTTCAAATACACATTTTTGAAATTGGTGGGATCAAAGAAAATCATGGGCATTATCACACTGTAACACATGGTATTTCATGCTGGAAATAACTATACCTTTGTTCCTGATATTAAACTGTGTGATATGCCTAAATACAAGGAGGGAAGAGAGAGGGGAAAGGGGGAGAGGGAGATGGAGAGAGTCTCTATGATAATGCATCTAGTAGTCAACTATTTATACTGTTTTGGAGGGCCAGCTAGTAACTCGAGGTGAGGTTTTGGTGGTGGTGTAGGGTTTTGGGGCAAGTTTTACATGAAGAGTGAGATGTACGAACTGCACAGTAGACTTCAGTGAATATTTGATGTAATTTGGAGTGAGGAAAGTCACACAAAGATAAGATTTCTTCAGTGTTCTCTCAGCCTAGCTTGATGGACTCTCCTCCAGGGTACCATCAAGATAGAGAGTGAGAACATTGAAGTAATCTCATCTTAGTCTGACTTTCTTCACTTCAACTGATGTCAAATCTTCATTAAGGTCTACTGTGCTGTTCATATGTCTCACTCTGCATGTAAAACCTTGAGTTACTAGCTGGCCCTACTATAGCGATATAAATAGTTGACTGCTTTGTGTACCATCCCAGAGTTGCGATAAACTAGTAACTACCTATGCGAAACACGGTGCGGTAATTACATCCTCTTCGGTAAACACAAAAACAAAGAAATCATTTAATATTTATGGAATGGCCTTATCTTCCATAAGTGCCCCTTTAACACCTCGATAATCTAAAGGTCCAACTGACTACCTCACAAGCTTTCTGCTTTGAATATATTTTATAAAGATTTTTTTGTGAGTTTTGCTTCTATGGCCAATTTCTTTTCAAATTCTCTCTTAGCCTGTCTTATCAATATTTTACAATTAACTTGCCAATGCCTATGTTTAATCCTATTTTCTTCTGATGGATCCTTCTTCCAATTTTTGAATGAAGATCTTTTGGCTAAGATAGCCTCTTTCATCTCACTTTTTAGCCATGCTGGAAATTGTTTGACCTTCCTTCCACCTTTCTTAAAGTGAGGAATACATATGGACTGTGCTTCTAGGATGGTATTTTTTAACAATGTCCACACCTATTGCACACTTTTTACATTTGTAGCTGCATCTTTCAATTTTTTTAACTATTTTTCTCATTTTATCAAAGTTTCCCTTTTGAAAGTTTATTGCTACAGTCGTGGATTTACTTATTGTCCCCCCTTCCACCATTAACTCTCTCACCAAGTCCTGTGCGCCACTGAGAATTAGATCTAAAATTGCTCCCTCTCTCATCAGTTCCTGAACCAATTGCTCCATAAAACTGTCATTTATTCCATCCAGAAACTTTATTTCTCTAGAATATACTAATGAGTCACTTATCCAGTCAATATTGGGTTAATTGAAATCTAAAAATACCAGAAGCACCTTGCACATCAGGTAATCCACAAAGTCACAAGTGCAAGTAAAGACATCAAGTCCCATTCACGTAAAGTAATAATTTATTAACCACGAATAGAATTTATATCATAATTTAAATCGGCAACTCCATATCAGTAGTGACAAGCATGTAGTTTTCTATGTCCCCCGACACGGTCCCGTGTTTCGCGGAGGCTGCATCGGGAGGGACCCAAGGAAATCATTTCATATCCATTCCATTCTCCTGAGAAGAATGGAATGGATATGAATGATTTCCTTGGGTCCCTCCCGATGCAGCCTCCGCGAAACACGGGACCGTGTCGGGGGACATAGAAAACTACATGCTTGTCACTACTGATATGGAGTTGCCGATTTAAATTATGATATAAATTCTATTCGTGGTTAATAAATTATTACTTTACGTGAATGGGACTTGATGTCTTTACTTGCACTTGTGACTTTGTTAATTGAAATCTCCCATTATTTCTGCACTACCAATTTGGTTAGCTTCCCTAATTTTTCTTAGCATTTCATTGTCCATCTCAACATCTTCACCAGGTGGATGGTAGTATACTCCTATCACTATATTCTTCCCCAACACACAAGGGATTTCTACCCATAAAGATTTGATTGTGCATTTAGTCTCATGCAGGATCTTTAACCTGTTGGACTCTATGACATCCCAGACATAAAGTGCCACCCCACCACCAAGTTGCACCACTCTGTCATTGCAATATCATTTGTACCCTGCTATAGCACTATCCCAGGGAGTCAGTTGGACCGTTAGATGATCGAGGGGTTAAATGGGCACTTAGAGAAGATAAGGCCATAATAGAAAGATTAAATGATTTCTTTCTTTCAGTGTTTACTGAAGAGGATGTTGGGGAGATACCAGTTCCAGAGAAGGATTTTATGATGAACCTAGAAAATGTGGTAGGCCTGATTGACAAACTGAAGAGTAGTAAATCACCTGGACCAGATTCTATACACCCCAGAGCTCTGAAGGAACTCAAAAGTTAAATTTCATATCTATTAGTTAAAATTTGTAACCTATTATTAAAATGATCCATTGTACCTCAAGACTAGAGGATGGCTAAAGTAATCCCAATATTTAAAAAGGGCTCCAGGGGCAATCCGGGAAACTACAGACCAGTTAGCCTGACTTCAGTGCCAGGAAAAATAGTGGAAAGTGTTCTAAAGATCAAAATTACAGAACATATAGAAAGACATGGTTTAATGGAACAAAGTCAGCATGGCTTTACTCAAGGCAAGCCTTGCCTCACAAATCTGCTTCACTTTTTTAAAGGGGTTAATAAACATGTAGATAAAGGTGAACTGGTAGATGTAGTGTACTTGGATTTTCAGAAGGCATTTGACAAAGTTCCTCATGAGAGGCTTCTAGGAAAAGTAAAAAGACATGGGATCAGTGACGATGTCCTTTCATGGATTACAAACTGGCTAAAAGACAGGAAACAATTTTCTCAGTGGAAAAGGGTATACAGTGAAGTGCCTCAAGGATCTGAACTAGGACCCATGCTTTTCTATATATTTATAAATGAACTGGAAAAAAATACGAAGAGTGAGGAAATCAAATTTGCAGATGATACAAAATTATTCAGAGTAGTTAAATCACAAGCAGATTGTTATAAATTGCAGAAGGATCTTGCGAGGCCGGAAGATTGGGCTTCCAAATTGCAGATGAAATGTAATGTGGACAAGTGCAAAGTGATGCATATAGGGAAAAATAACCCTTGCTGTAGTTACACAATGTTAGGAGTTACCATCCAGGAAAGAGATCTAGGCATCATAATAGATAATACATTGAAATCATCAGCCCAGTTTGCTGTGGCGATCAAAAAAGCAAACAGAATGTTAGGAATTATTAAAAAGGGAATGGAAAATACAACACAGGATGTGATAATGCCTCTGTATCGCTCCATGGTGAGACTGCACCTTGAATACTGTGTGCAATTCTGGTCACTGCATCTCAAAAAGGATACAGCTGCATTGGAGAAAGTGCAGAGAAGGCAACCAAAATGATAAGGGGCATGGATGGCTGCCCTATGAGGAAATGCTAAAAATGTTAGGGCTGTTCAGGTTAGAGAAGAGACAACTGAGGGGGAATATGATAGAGATCAACAAAATCATGAAAGGACTTGAACAATGTAAATCGGTTATTTACTCTCTCAGATAATAGAAGGACAGGGGGCACTCCATGAAGTTAGCAAGTAGCTCATTTAAAACAAATCAAAGAAAATTATTTTTCACTCAATGCATAGTTAAGCTCTGGAATTCATTGCCAGAGGATGTGGTTACAGCAGTTAGTATAACTGGGTTTAAAAAAGGTTTGGATAAGTTCCTAGAGGATAAATCCATAAACTGCTATGACGGTTATTAATAAGCAATAGTAGCCTGTGATCTATCTAATGTTTAGGTACTTGCCAGGTACTTGTGACTTGGATTGGCCACTGTTGGAAACAGGATACTGGGTTTGATGGGCCCTTGGTCTGACCCAGTATGGCATATCTTATGTTCTTATTCAACAAAATCTTTGGTGTGAAGGAAATAGTTCAATGAAACAACTTTTCGTGGATTGCTGCTGCAGGTAATGAGAGGGGCATGAAAAATGCAAGGGCAAGCCAGCTCTTCCCCAGCACTGACTGAAGTACTAGGTGACATCCATCACATTCACACCAGGTAGGCAGGTTACCAGGCGATCCTCATGCCCTCCAGCCACCCAGCTGTCTACATTCCTAATAATCAAATCTCCAATTAAGATGGCTGACCTATCCCTTCCCTCCTGGGCTGTAGCCCATGGAGACACATCCTCAGTGTGAGATGACAATACAACACCTGGAGAGCAGGTCCTTGTTACAGGTTCCTTTCCTGCTGCACCAGGTTGATGCTCTCCGATCATGAGACCTTCTTCCTCCAAGACAGCACCAGGGCTGCCAGTCTGAAGCTGGGACTTGGCTACTATGTCCCTGAAGGTCTCATCTCTATACCTCTCTGTCTGTCTCAGCCCCTCCAGGTCTGCCACTCTAAGCTCCAGAGATTGGACTCTCTCTGAGAGACAGGAGCTGTTTGCATCGCATGCACATGTACAATTTCTCACCGGTGGGTAAAAAATCATACATGTGACACTCAATGCAAATGTCTGGGTGGCCCCCCTCTTGCTGCTGGACTGCTGCCTTCATCTTAAATTTGTTCAGTTCCTAGTTAAATTATAGATTGCTATGGGAATAGGACTGCGTACAATTAGGGTCCTTTAAATATATTTGTGTATTCACTATTGGGTAGATTTTCCACTGGCTGTACGCATAAATTCTAGCCTTTATGTGAGTGGCCAGGCCTTGAGCACACCGAGCCAATTCTCCACAAGGCCTGGCCATGCGCATAAAGGGGCGGATTTTAAAAGGGTTACATGTGTAATATACGTGTGTAACCCTTCTAAACCCGCTCCTGCGTGCGCCAGGCCTATTTTGCATAGGCCCGATGACGCACGCAAGCCCCAGGACACACGTATGTCCCGGGGCTTGAAAAAAGGGGTGGGGAGTGGGCGGTCTGGGGCAGGGTGGGGCGTGGCCAGAGGCCTCCAAAGGGCCTCTAGGCTGGGGGATTGTGCGCTGGCACACGGCCGGCAGGTGCAACTTGAAGAACAAAGGTATAGGGGGGTTTAAGTAGGGCTGGGGGGCGGGTTAGGTAGGGGAAGGGAGGGGAAGGTGGGGGGGGGGGTCGGAAGGAAAGTTTCCTCCGAGGCCGCTCTGATTTCGGAGCGGCCTCGGAGGAAACAGGGAAAGCCATCGGCATCCCCTAGGGCTTGGCACGTGCAAGGTGCACAAGTGTGCACTCGCTTGCGCACGCCGACCCCGGATTTTATAACATGCGCGAGATTGCGCACGCATGTTATAAAATCTAGGCCCGTGCATAGCTTTTAAAATCCGACCCAAAGGCTGGTACATGCTTGAGTGTCAGGCTTCCTGTAAGGAGTAGGCTGGGACAGCGCCATTGCTCACTGTCCTGTAGCCTCACGCACCAGTCGGCTGCCTCCGTGAGCAACTTACTTCAGCTTAGGTGGTTGGGAGGAGAGGTGAAGGGGAAGGGAGATTAGGTAATATCGGAGGGAACTGGGGAGCATTGCCACGTGGAAATTGCAAAAATCCTTCCCCCTTGCACGTGCTGCCTGCACATACGCATGCGGATGATAAAATCTGGCATGCATGTGCGCACAGTCCATGGATTTTCCACCATGCACGCGCATGTTATAAAATCAGGCATTCATGTGTGCGTGCCGAGTAGCGTGCGCACATATATGCCTGCACATACCTTTGAAAATCTACCCCTGTGGGGTAGATCTTAAAAGCCCGGCGAGCATAAATCCTCCCGGATTTATGCGTGCAGGGCACTCGCGTGCCGGCACGCCTATTTTGCATAAGCTGCCGGCACGCGCAAAGCCCCGGGACGCGTGTAAGTCCCGGAGCTTCGTAAAAGGGGTGGGAGGGGGTGTGTCCGGGGTCAGGGGCGGTCCGGGGTGGGTCCAGGGGCGTGGCAATGGTTCAGGGGCGGGCCGGGAGGGTGGTCCCGAGTCCCCCGGCACTGTGGCCTGTGACGGGGGATGCCTCAAACAGGGGTAACTTGCACAACAAAGGTAGGGGGGGATTTAGGTAGGGCTGGGGGGTGGGTTAGATAGGGGAAGGGAGGGGAGGTGGGAGGACGCCGAAGGAAAGTTCCCTCCGAGGCCGCTATGATTTCGGAGCAGCCTCGGAGGGAATGGAGGCAGGCTGCGCTCGGCGCGCGCAAGCTGCCGATTTTGCGCAGCCTTGCGCGCGCCGACTCTGGATTTTATAAGATACACATGGCTACGCATGTATCTTATAAAATCTGGCGTACTTTTGTTTGCGCCAGTTGCGCGAACAAAAGTATGCGCGCGCGTACTTTTTAAAGATCTACCTCTATGTGTGGATCTGGGCGGCTTTTAAAATCCGCTCTTCACTTGTGAGCCTGACGTATTTACCCATTCCCTAATTAATCCGCAAGCCAGGATTTTAAAATTTACCTCATAAAGTGCACTTCCATCTGAATATCCTCTGGATAATTCAATGGCAATTTCTTGAAGCGATTTTCAAAAGCCCATTTACATGTGTAAAACCCAATTTTAAGCGTGTAAAGGCTTTTTAAAATCAGGCCCAAATTCTGCTACAGTTATCATGGTGGAGAAGCCATAGGCTGCTTCGGGTTTTGCTTAAACTGCAGCTGCTTTATTTCTGTTGTAAAAAGCAATTTAAGTAAAATAAAATTTTACTGTATAATGCAAACTGCTTTTGATGTTAAAAAAAAATTCCTTTGGCAATGAAAGTGAAAACTAAGTACTTAACAACCTTTATCTCTAGTGCCCTGGGTTGCAATTATAGTCTCTCAGCTCATGTGATACCTACATCTTTAATATAAAATTCAATTCAGTATCTGATTGTGATACTGCAAAAAAACCCCAAGAAACCCATACATCAAAGGAGAAATATTGTACAGATCTTGGTGCAATGCATAACTGCTATTCAGGTTGCTTGTACTCTTTGACAACACAGAAACTAAGAAGTGAACTGCTTAATGCACAGAGACTTTGCAAAGTTTAATTGCATTTTTGTTTATAATGTAAGTGCTTCATATATTCTTCTGGGAATTTTTCAGGATTAAAGCATTAGTTAATTTACACTGGCATAACTGATATTGCAGAAGCAAAATTCATGTTTCATTCTTAAACCCTTCCAGGTATGTGATGTAGCCAAGATTAAATTCTACCCCAAGCTGAAACTCAGCACTTACACTTAAGATTTGAAACACTAAGGAAATACATTCAGAGCAAACTATAGTTTCTTTATTCTAATTTTAGTTGTCTTAAAAATATCAGGCATCTATACAAATCATCATACTATGGACATTTTAACAGGAATACTAAACTGGAATGCATTTACAATGCAATACATATTCTAGGGCTTCTTGACAAACACTGCAGAGCACTGTAGATTTTAACTTAGCAGTGCATGTACACATCTACTTGCAAAGCCAAGAATAGTACACAGGCAGTGCCATCCCTCAAATTGTGAAGATGCTCACAACGCCAGCACAAATAGGGAGGAGTAGTGCCTGTAGCACTGGCTCTGCTGTTGAGGAGAGGCAAGATGGCAGCCTTCAGGGAGAAACAGATGCTGGAGATAGAGTCGGATACAAGACGCAGAAGAACATGCTGGAAGGGGAATATGAAACAGGGGAGAGAATACTGGGAGATACAGGTAAGAGGCAAGAGAGAGTGGAGAGATCAGAAGGTGCAAACAGTTTGGGGTTATGATAAGTAGTGAAACAAAAGTAGGAAAGTGTGGAAGTAAAATGCACCTTCAATGAGTTAAACTATTTACTATGGGCCAGATTTTAAGATTTACGCACGGGCGTAGATTTGTGCACGGAACCCAGCACGCACAAATCTACGCCCGATTTTATAACATGTGCATGCAGCCATGCGCATGTTATAAAATCTAGGCCCAAGTGTTTTTAAATTTCCTCCTGGCTGAATGGCATATATTTTAGCCATATAAGTCATTACACAGCCGTAGCCAATAGAAAAGGGGCAGGATTCGGATATTTCAGAACACGGTTCACATTTATATATCTACTGCTGAATATAGAAACATAGAAACATAGAAATGACGGCAGAAGAAGACCAAATGGCCCATCTAGTCTGCCCAGCAAGCTTCACACATATTTTCTCTCATACTTATCTGTTTCTCTTAGCTCTTGGTTCTATTTCCCTTCCACCCCCACCTTTAATGTAGAGAGCAGTGATGGAGCTGCATCCAAGTGAAATATCTAGCTTGATTAGTTTGGGGTAGTAGCCGCCGCAATAAGCAAGCTGCACCCATGCTTATTTGTTTTACCCAGACTATGTTATTAGCCCTTATTGGTTGTTTTTCTTCTCCCATGCCGTTGAAGCAGAGAGCCATGCTGGATGTGCATCGAAAGTGAAGTATCAGGCACATTTGGTTTGGGGTAGTAACCGCCGTAACAAGCCAGCTACTCCCCGCTTTGTGAGTGCGAACCCTCTTTTCTTCTCCCCTGCCGTTGAAGCAGAGAGCTCTGCTGGATGTGTGAAGTATCAGTTTTTCTTCTCCCCTGCCGTTGAATCAGAGAACTATGCTGTATATGCATTGAAAGTGAAGTATCAGGCTTATTTGATTTGGGGTAGTAACCGCCGTAACAAGCCAGCTACTCCCCTCTTTGTGAGTGTGAATCCTTTTTTCCACATTTCCTCTTGCTGTTGAAGCTTAGAGCGATGTTGGAGTCAAGCCTGTGTATGTTTATTTAATAAGGGTATTGACTCCAGGCAGTAGCCATCATTCTGGCGAGTCACCCACTCTTCATTGGCAGCCTCTTGACTTTATGGATCCACAGTGTTTATCAGTGCTAGCTGGATAAATATCAGTGCTAGCTGGATAAATATCAGTGCTAGCTGGATAAATGTCTCCAGCTAACTCTGGATGCGAAAAAACAGCCCTAAAGTTGTCTGGAGAACTGCTCCTAAAAAAAACAACCAAAAACCCACAAATAACATGAGGCTGAGCAGCCACAGCAGATTCCCCCTCCTGATTCCCTAAAATGGTAAATAGTAGCAAGCGAGCATCCCCCTTCCTCCTCATCCCCTAAAATAATAAATAATAGCAGGTGAGAGCCTCCTCTCTCCCAATCCCCTAATATGATAAATACTAGCAGGTGAGCAACTCACTTCCCTCTCCCCAATAATCTATGGCCACTCCAAACCTCCCATTCCTACCTCCCCCACCTCCCAAAAGTGCAAGAGTAAGCCCTTAGCTTGAACAGTAAATGCTGGTAAAGCTGAGACCTGTACTGGCATTTAATATTCATTTGTTCACTTTGCTGCCTGTGATTTGTTCATTCACCATCACCGAGAGCTGTCAGTGAAATGACCAGTCACAGTTCAGAACTCTGAATTCTGAGTAACTTTATCTGAATAACTGGCTAGAATGGAGGAATAGCCTAGTGGTTAGAGCAGCAGGCTGAAACCAGAGTTCAAATCTTGATGAGACTCCCTCTATTGCCTCAGTACTACAGCTTAGGTAACCTATGGTATTTTCCTTGCTGCTTAGCTGCCCCACCAAAATCATGTGACACCCCCCCCCCCCCCCCCCATCTCAAAGACCCCAGTGGTCTCGCAGGTTTCTGAGCTGCAAAATAAACACGTTATACTAGCATCTTAAAGAAAGATCTTTATTTAGATAAAGTATGGGATATCCCAGGAGAGCATACAAATTAGTTTAGACGCTTCGAACATTATTGCAGGATTTACACTGTTTCCATCTAGTGAGAACATACAAACCTTTGCAAATTGGGATAGTTTGATTAAACTTAAAAAGAAAGTTATCAGAATGGAACTGCATGCTGTGACTCTATCAGAATACTGTAGGGTCAAACGTTTCCCAAGAGGATTGAATTAATAAGGAGCCTTTTCTATTTGTAGACAATGAAATGTTCATCACTAGATGGAATGCAGTCCTAAAGAAGTACTCACATGTCTTAATGTTAATTACTGTAACCATTAAACAACTGATGGAAACTTTACAGGAACAAATAAAATTGCAATGTGATATTTTGCAGAAGGGTTTTCAGATGGAAGATTTAGAGAAAAAGATGGAACCGATGGAAAAACAATTAGACAGCTTTAAAAATGAGGTGAAAAAAACAATAAGATCCAAAAATTTAGGCGAGATGAATGGGATTATAATAAAGAATGATGAACAAAAATCTCTCCAAATGTGCAAAGAAAATTAAAACCTTTTCTTCCTTGTCACAGGGATCCTCAAATGAGGATTCTCCTCCTGATGTAGGACAGAGGAAAAATCAGTATCTTTTGTTGATCCATCTGAAGAGCAATCTAATCACTTTGATACTATATCAGAGCATTTTTTACATCTACAGTCTCATTATCAGAGGGGAGGGTGGAACTCTTCATTACCGGGGAAATCATGAACCAAAGCCCCTTTCAATTGCAAATATTAACAAAGGATTCAGTTTCTGTATTCAGTTTATCTAGTAGGTTTTTATCACAAGATGAAATCAATGTCTTGAATAAAGGGCTATCAAATCAATGAATTAATGCCCCATCAATATCTTTTCTCTAACATTCAAAATACACTATTTGAATGTTAGAGAAAAGATATTGATGGGGCATTAATTCATTGATTTGATAGTTCATCACAAATTCCCCAGAATATTTTGGTGCTTTTGAGTTCTTGAATAAAGGGCTTTCATTTATACTATCGACGTTTTATGATCCTTTTTTAACACAGACTGACTCGCTAAATTCTTTAGAAGACTAAAGATTGCTGCGTTTTTTTAAACCTCACCTACTTCATTTGATAAGAAGGGTTTATTTGGGAAATCTCGTTGGATGCCACATAATCCTCCAGACCCACACCTTGCAGTTTATGAAGATTTGGTTCTCTGGGACATAGAAATAATGGAGCAAACTCGAGCTCATTTAAAACATAATTTGTACCTAGCAGAAAAACAGGCAATTTTTATCAATTGTTATCAAACCGGCTGATAAAGGGGGAGTGATTGTTGCTATGGATAGATGCCAATACCTTGAGGAAGCTTGGAGCCAATTCAGTAATACACAGTTTTTCTGGCTCCTTCAAAAGGATCCTACTTTGGACATTTAACAACAGATTTCTCAACTTTGTGCACGTGCAATAGAACAAAAAATCATCAATCAGAAAATGTTTAATTTTCTGTGTGAGCCTTTTCCAGGCTGCCCAGCTTTGGTTCCAAAAATACACAAATCACTTCAGTCCCCTCCAGGGCACCCAATAGTGTCAAATATAGGGTCTTGTTTTGAGCCATCGTCTAAATATATCCACAGTTTCTTACAACCGTCAGTTTTGCAGATACAATCTTATATCAAAGATTCATCTCATTTTATCCAAATTTTACAGGATATTCCTAAATCTTACCAGGATGATTATATACTAATATGATGATTATATACTAATATTCTTTAGCAGGTGGCACTTAATACAGGCTGATCTTGCAGATAAACATGTAAAGTTTATTAGAGATTTGGCGAAAATCACCCTTAAGCACAACTATTTTTTGGTGGCATTCAGATGTTCCAACAAATCAGTGGTGTTGCTATGGGGTCTTCAATAGCCCCAGCGATGCTTGCCTCTATGTTGTAGATTTCGAGAACCAGTACATATACCAGTCTCCAGTTTGGCAGGACATAATCATATGGAGACGCTACATAGACAACATCTTTTAGATTTAGTCCAATATGCTGTGTGTCCCTACCGTGTTGGTGCCATGGTCGGGCCTCTCACCTTGCACTGCCCTCCACCAGTTCCAGCCTTGCTGCAGCCGCCAGTTCCCGATGTCCCCAACGCTCTCCCCAGGCATCCTCGGCCTACTCCACGCCACAGGCCTCTCAGTGGAGCTCCCGTTGGGGCTCTGCGTCTTCCATCTCCTCAGCCCCACCCCTAGGTACGCATGCAGCTGACGTCGCTGACTTTAAAGGGCCAAGCGCAGGAAAACCGACTCGGGTGCAGCCCGATGACATCACTCAGCCCCAGTATTTAAGGCGAGGCTCTGTCCCCAGAACCTCACCTTGGCAATTAGGTCGACAGCTCGGTGTTTCAAGTTTGCCTGTTCCTTGCTCCTGTGCCTGATCCTTGTTCCAGTATCTCCTTGTTCCAGCGTCTCCTGTTCCAGCATCTCCTTGTTCCAGCGTCTACATGTCCCAGTGTTCCCGTGGTCCTCCGTGTCTTCAGTGTCTGTCTTGTTCCTGCTCCACGTTTCCTGGTAGTACCCTTCAGACTGATTCTTGGTACTGACCTCTGCCTGCCTGACTACGACCGGACAAACCACTGCCTGGACCTGACCTTTGCCTGCCTTTGACCATGTTGACCGCTGCCTGGAACTGACCTCTGCCTGCCTGACCACATTGACTGCCACTTGGAACTGACCCTCGCTTGCCTTTACTATGCTTGTATTGATCTGGATTTGACCACTGCTTTGACTGACTACTTCTGGACGGATACCCTGGCTTTGACTCTTGTGCTTCACTCGGACATCCTCTTCTTGCTTTCTGTGACCACCAGACTGACCTGCTTGGACTCTGACCATGGCTTTCATATATTCAGATCCACAGGCGTTGCCTGTCCTGCCCGGAGAGCCTTCCTGAACTGCTACCTCCCTGAGGTCTTCGGAGTCTCCAGTACAGGTCTGGTCCATCCTCTCTGCATCAGCCGTGCACCCTTACTTGTGGTGGGCACACCTCTCCGCTACCTCGCTGGGAGACCCTCTGAGGCCCACCTAAGTCCAGGCAGTCCAGGTACCCAAGGGCTCAACCTGTGGAAACCCCGGACTGTTATTGGCGAAGCTCCAGCTAGCCTCTGTCTCCTCATGTGCTCTGCCTCCTGGTGGCAGGCACTCTCTGGGTCCGACCAGAGGGCCATACCAATCCTGCACCAGGCCAAGGGTCCACCTCCAGCGTACACAATACAGTTGATAAATTGCAGGAATTTATTCAATGACTAAACTACAGCATTTGAATTTGAAATTCTCTGTGTAACATAACAGTTTACAAATTCCTTTTTTAGATGTATTAGTGAAGGTGGAACATAATACAAATGTCACCACGATTTATAGGAAACCAACAGACAAAAATCTAGTTCCACCCCAGAATGCTTAAACAAAATGTACCAGTAGGTTAGTTTTTAGTTACACTTAAGAAGAATCTGTTATTCAACCCAAGAGTAATAAATGCTAACCAAAAAATTATCTGAATGTTTTTTGGACCAGGGATACACTAATAAATGTATACAATGAGCCAATAAAAGAGCATTCTATGCAAATCGAGACAACCTTTTAAGAAATACAGAACATATTCCACTAGAATGGATTGCCTGTAGAATCCCATTTTCAAATATGGCAGCTGATATCAAATCTATTGTTTATAAACACTGGCATATATTAGCAGGAACAGGACTCTTCAATGAGCTCCCCATTTTTGAGTTTAGAAAAACCATGAATCTTAAAAATCATCTTCTATCGGCAATTTTACCTTCTGAGGACAGATACATTCTGAATGGCAGTCATTCTGCAAGTTTCTAATTTTTGTCACTCCAATTTGTAAAAAACCTTATCATAGGGGGCACTCCATGAAGTTAGCATGAGGCACATTTAAAACTAATCGGAGAAAGTTCTTTTTCACTCAACGCACAATTAAATTCTGGAATTTGTTGCTAGAGGATGTGATTAGTGCAGTTAGTATAGCTGTGTTTAAAAAAGGATTGGATAAGTTCTTGGAGGAGAAGTCCATTACCTGCTATTAATTAAGTTGACTTAGAAAATAGCCACTGCTATTACTAGCAACAATAACATGGAATAGACTTAGTTTTTGGGTACTTGCCAGGTTCTTATGGCCTGGATTGGCCTCTGTTGGAAGCAAGATGCTGGGCTTGATGGACCCTTGGTCTGACCCAGTATGGCATGTTCATATGTTCTTATATCCCAGAGATCTTTAATTGCCAAACAAATCAAGTGATCTACGCTATCATCTGCCCTTATCAACTTGTTTACATAGGGCAGACCAAAAAACAAGTGCATACACGCATCATCAAACACAAAATCTGTATTTGTACATCAAAACTTCAAGCGCCCCTAGTGGAACTTTGGTAAATGTGTGGACATTCTTTAGATGATTTAAAGTTTTTCATTGTGTGTAAGGTCAGATTACATCAAAGGGGAGATATTTCAGGTGCTTTCAAGAGAAGAAAACAATGTTTAATCTACCAGTGGCACACACTTTACTCAGAGGCATTGAATTAAGAAAGTGAATGGGTGTCATTTTTATAACCATTCTTTAAAAAAAAAAAAACCCTAATGGTATTTGCAGCACATGTGCAGTGAAATGTATAGGGCCCTTGAGAACCGTTAAAGGGCTACTTGCGTGCATGGCGTTTTAAAGTGTCTTGGTGCTGATTTGTCAGCACCTATTAGTTTTCATCATTTTTAGTGAAGCAAGAAACTTGGTTATATCAGGTAATAATGAAATGATTCATATTAATTTACTTTATAGTGGGGTTCTTTTTGTGTTGAGACATTAACTAAACTTGAAATTAAAAGTTTTCAAAAATGTGTTCAAATATTTACAGATGTTCTGGCGGGTTGAGACATATTGAAGCGGTGCGTGAAGGAAAGTGCCTGTGTTGCCTGTGGGTTTGAAAGCAATTTAAACTAATCAGATGAGTAAGGAAAATCTTGAATTTAGCCCTTCAGGTATATTAAAATCATTAGTTCAATTGTCAGAGGACATCTTCTTCAGCCTTATATTTGTTCTTGATTTTTTGAAGAATATGTGAGAAATAATATGAGCGAACACCTTACAACACCTTACAAAATAGCCACAGAAAGTATATAATTGTTTCCCTTTATTGTCCTTTGTAAGTAACAATTTCATGTTTTCAAAAGGATAGAAACAATTAATTCAAAACTAGCATATAATCTTTTTAACAGTCTGTATGGATGTTTGTTGTTTCACTGCCCAGAATGAAGATTAAGGATTCCATAGGCTCAAATTAAAAGTGGCAGGTTTCCGCATTGATTTTCACATTTGCTTAGCCTGTTGGGACATCTTGTTTGAAGGTTTAAAAAAAAATCCCTTGACATGTGCCTGTCGAGAGTACAACAGATTTAGAAGACAACCGCGTGAATATAAATGGTTTTCTGTTCTTAGTGTCAAAAAAGCCCCCTGAAGATACTGATTTTCAATGAAACAGTGGCCTCTGTTTGGGTACACTTTGAAATTTTGCACTTTGCTTTATTAGTGGTATTTGTTCACAAATATACATGTGATGTTTTTAAATGTTGTGGTGTATGGTGAGGTACATATGGATGATTATATGATTGTGGTAGTTTTTTAATTACATTATATACATATAAATATATTATGGTTTAAGGGCAGTCAGTCAGGGTTTATATGTGATCTATGTGAGCAATTTTCTCTGTAAATAAAGTTCTGGTAAAAATTTAAATCTAAAGATTTGTTGGAATTTATATAAAAGATTTCTAAATAAATTGATTAGTCCCCTTGAACAACTAATTTGTATACGATATAGGGGATTTTGTTTTTAGTACCTTCTTGTTCTTTTGCCTTATGATATCCCAGGAGAGTCCATTACCAGCAAAGCAATTCAGAAGCAGTCTTAGAGAGCATTGTTGATACAATGGATTACATAGGATACCATCTTTAATTTGAACACCAATGAGCTAGTTTGTTTGTATGCATAACATTTTCCTAATTAGTTGGCATTATAATTTTATCTCATATATGCTAGTGAGAATGAATTCTTATAAGTCAAGTGATTTCTTGTAAATAGAGCCCAGAAGCCAAGAACAAAGCTTAAGGTTGACTCTTGACATACATTGTTACTTTTGGCATACATTCTAGTATTTCAGCATATGCTGGCAATTCAGTAACCTTGGATACTTTTTACGTTTGAATAATGCAATTTCACACTGCATTAACAGCAGCTTCATAGTAATTCTTTTCATAGCACCCCTACAGCAAGCTTCACTATCCCTTAAAACAATCAGAATCTAAAAAATCAACTTTAACTCTTCCAGAATTAGTGATACAAGCCCTGTCCCCAAACTCTTCTCATTTCTCAAAAAGCCCCCTGATGCTGGCTCATTCACCCCCACCCTAATTTCCCCTTCTAAAGTTCCCCTCCCCTAGACTTACCAAATTTGTTCTGATATTCTAGTGAAGGCCTTGAGAAACCCCTAGGCTCCAGACTCGGCAGCAGCTGTTTTCCAAAATGGCACCAGCTGTCCTATCATATGATGGGTCAAAGACAAAATATTGGTATCCGATTCCATTTTGAAAAATGGCCTCTACCAGATCCAGGCCCTAGGGGGCCCTATGAGTCCCCATTAGACTACCAAGGCACATTTGGTAAGTCTAGGGGAGTCAGGAAACTGGGCTAGGGTGGATTGTACAGGAACCAGCTTCAGGGGGCCTTTTTGAAAAACAGGAGAGGTTTGGGATAGGCCTTGCACTGCTATATCTGGGGGAGCGTTAAAGTTTATTTTTTGAACTTTGGTCACCTCAAGGGATGGTGGGGACAGAGAGACACTAAGGGGGTCATTTTCTAAGGAGTTACCGCAGGAGATAAATTCGTGCTAACAGCCGTTAACACGAGTTGTGAATTCTTAATGTAGTATTCAGGGGGTGGAGTATATGTAAAGTTATCGTGTGCGGCGAAAGAGCCACAGTGGTAGTGTGGCTCCTAATGCAGCCAATAGCTACAACCCTTTCATGCACAATAAAGGCTGGTAAAGGGTTATCACAGTTCATGATAGTCCCAGACAGCCTGTTTCAGTATCCAGGAGGGAGGAAGAGAGCCTTGCTATTACATCTACTCCCTAGACAGGTATTTGTATCCCTATGAGAGGCTCACCTAGTAACTCGAGGTGGGGATTAGGTATGAGTGTAGGGGGTTGGGGGCCACTTTCACATTCAACATGAGACGTACGAACAGAACAGTGGTCACTTGTGAAGATTTGATGGCCTTTGGAGTGAGGAAACTCACTCCAAGATGAGATTTGGGCAACGTTCTCTCAACCTAGCTTGTTGTTGCCCAGGTGGAGTGTCCATCAAGCTAGGTTGAGAGAACATTGCCCAAATCTCATCTTGGAGTGAGTTTCCTCACTCCGAAGGCCATCAAATCTTCACAAGTGACCACTGTTCTGTTCGTACGCCTCATGTTGAATGTGACAGTGGCCCCCAACCCCCTACACTCATACCTAATCCCCACCTCGAGTTACTAGGTGAGCCTCTCATAGGGATACAAATACCTGTCTAGGGAATAGACATAATAGCAAGTCTCTCTCTCTCTCTCTCTCTCTCTCTCTCTCTCTCTCTCTCTCTCTCTCTCTCTCTCTCTCTCTCTCTCTCTCTCTCTCTCTCTCTCTCTCACGCAACATTTCCCCACTGCATGGGAAATGCCCCTTAATGTGATATTGGAATATGAGGCCTAAGTCTTGGGAGACTCCCCAGGTCTTTGAGATATTTTGGGTGTAAATTCGGGCCAACTGGTCCCTTTAATTCACATCTCCAGGAGCATGGGGACCCACTTTAGTGTGCCAATGCTTCTGGGGAAAGTTAGCAACAACTACTGAATTTTCATGAAAATAACATGGCATAGATTTTTCAAGCAAGCCATATTATTTTATTAACATGGAATTGCCTAGTAATGAGCTGCTTTGCATGTATTTGCAACGCATCTGCAAGAAAGAAGCTCATTACCATGCAAACATTATTGGTGGGAAAAATACATGTGACATTTAAAATATTGTTTCTTTTCACTACTGCAAACTATTTATCGCATGGTAAATTTCGAATGCAGCTTGGTTAATAACTCCCTTATAGGGTCATTAATCAAATCGCGTTATGGCATTTCGCATGTGTTAACATGTTTTTGCATGCAAAAATGCCTTATGCACGTGCAAAATTTTTAAAAGGGGAGAGATTGGGGAAGAGTCCGGGATGGGATTTCTGAAAAAGTGGGCTCATAATGCACAATTTTAATGCTGAAAATAACTACACACAATTGCGTAAAGCTGTGTGATATCATGGCGTTATGCCCATAACACAATTTGTAAATTTTTCACAAATTCCATTTTGGGCATTTTTAGGCTGAGGGAGGGCCTGATATATATGAGAGAGAGATGGAACCTCTTTAGAGGCTCACAAAAAAATTAACTATTTATACCACTCTAAGAGGGGCCGCTAGTAACTTGGGGTGAGGTGTGTGGGGTGGGATGGGTTCTGGGGGGCAGTTTTGCATGCACGAACAGAACAGTTACCCTCAGTGAATATTAAATGTGATTTGGAGGGATAAAAGTTAAAAGAAGAGTAGATTTGGACACTTTACTCTTTATCTACCTTGATTGCATCAGGCTAGGTAGAGAGAATATGGTACAAATCTACTTTTCTTTTACCTTTCATCACTCCAAATCACATTAAATCTTCACAGGTGGTATGTATGACTGTGCATGTCAAATTGTCCCCAGAACCCATCCCACCCCACATACCTCACTCCAAGTTCATAATGCCCCCTCTTACAGTGGTATCAAAAGTTCAAATACAAGTGAGCTTCCAAAGAGGCTCTCTCACTCTCTCTCTCTCTTGTGAAATGAGCACTGCAGGTAGGAAAATACAATTATGTAGGTATTACCGCAAAGTGTGAAAAGTTAATGCACTTTCTGTGGTAATATCTAATATGCAAATTGCAAAGTACTAACATAGCTGTAGTAATACCTATGCAAACAAAGTACTAACATAGCACACATTGTAATAATTAAGGAATTACCATAAAACATGCCCCTTTTTCTACCGCATGTAATATTTACAGCAATTTGATGTATCTAGGCCTTAGATTGTAAGCCCTCTGGGGTTAGAGAAATACCTACAATATCTAAATGTAATCACTTTGAAGTGCCACAAAATGTGGAATATAAATAAAAACATTATTAATTATTTCTGAAAATAGATCTGTGTCTACTGCTTTGAGCTGTCAAAGGAAAAGTGGGATATAAATAAATTTGGATTTGATTTGTCACCATGCTTTACTGAATTAGCAATTTTTCCTTCTATTACATTCCTACTCTCTTGGCTAACTTCTGGGATATATTCTTGGTAGTGTGGCAGAAATAACTGTGCAGACTGAATTAATTTATTTTGAAAAGTAGCAGAAATGCAGTCCTGGCAAATGGAGTTAAAACACAAAAATACAATAAGAATTATATATTAAGTATATAGCAAGATCAGTAGCAATATATGATTTTGCTGTATTTTTGGTGATTTTAGCTCTATTCCCTAAAACTGCTTCCCAGCAGCTTTTAAGAACCTGCTCTTCTCTCCCATCCCCTCTCCCCATTCCCTGAATAATCATATCTGTTGCTCATCCCGGCCACGCTAGTGCCACGGCCAGGCCTGCTCACCTCGGGCTCCCCTCCATGAGGCCTGGTACGTCCTTCCTTGCAGCCGCAGCCAGCCCCCAGCACCTGCGGCATCCCATGGCGTCTCCAGGCCCTTCGGGGCCTTCGACCTCTCACTGCTTCTCACGTCGGGGCTCGTCGTCCTCATCGGCATCGGGTCTGCCCCTCGGCGTGCGCGTGCGAAGCACCCGGCCCTTTAAAGGGCCACGGGTGAGTAACTCCTCCGCGGCGCGCAGCGATGACGTCACCTGAGACCTGCATAAAAGGCAGGGCTCAGTCTCCAGTTCCTTGCCTTGGCAAACGGGTCATCACATTTATGTGAAGCTAGTTGCCGTCCTGTGTTCCTTGATCCTGTGCTTATTCCAGTGTTCCTGCATTCCTGTGTTCCTGTCCTTGTTCCAGTGCTCCTGCGTGCCTGCATTCCTGTGCCTGTTCCAGTGTTCCTGCGTCTCTGTGTTCCCGTGGTCCTTCCTGTGTGCCACTGCTGTTCCTGATTCCTGTTCCATGTTCCGCTACCCAGGTTGTACCTTCTCGGACTGATTCACGGTACTGACCTTGGCTTGTCTCTGACCACGTTTGGACCGCTGCCTGGAACTGATTTCTGCTCACCTCTGACCACGTATGGACTGCTGCCTGAAACTTACCTCTGCTTACCACTGACCACATTTGGACCGCTGCCTGAAACTGACCTCTGCTTGCCACTGACCATGCTCGGACTGATACCTGGAACTGACCTTGCTTTGGCTGACCACCCTCGGACGGATACCCTGGCTTTGACCCTTGCACTTCACTCGGACACTCTCTTCAATTCTCCTGTGACCACCAGGCCTGCCTGCTCTGACGCTGCCCACGGCCTTCTACAAGCTAGACCACTAGGCACTGCTTATCCTGCCCGAAGGACCTTCAGTTCCTGTTTCCTTCCAGTGGTCTCCGGTACCCTCTGTTCCAGTCTAGCTCATTTGTTCTCCACTAGCCACTCACCCTTACTCTTGATGGGCGCACATCTCAGATACCTCTCTGGGAGACCCTCAGAGGCCCACCTAAGCCCAGGCGGTCCGGGTATCCAAAGGCTCCACCTACGGAACCCCCGGACTGTTATTGGTGAAGCTCCAGCTAGCCTCTGTCTCCTCGTGTGCTCTTCCTCCTGGCGGCAGGCATCCTCTGGGACCCCCCTGAGGGCTGTACCAATCCTGCACCCAGCCAAGGGTCCACCTCCAGCGCAATAATATCCACCTACAAACTATTCATCTATTGATATTTAAGTTTCCCAAGGCAACTCCTTAAGAGTTTCAGCCTGCATGCCGGCCAGCCATTTCTGATCCAGGCATTAAGTAAGTGAATGTGTTTTGTTAAGACTGCATTTTAGACAGAACAGATTTTTAATAAGATGATTACATTACGAATCTATATGGAAAGTGTACGAATGGACAGTAGCCAGGGTTGAAATCTTGACAATTGATACTACTGCTCACAACTTTCAAACTTGGATTAATTCAACCCCTTTTTTGAGCTTGTTGCAGTGGGGCTCATAATAAAAAAAAAGCTGACCGGCTAAGAGGTTCATTTGCTAAGCTGCACCAGGGCTTTATAAAATCCATATTGATTGTTAAATACCTGGTTTAGTACAAAAAATTTCAAATTGGTTAGTAAAATATCACACCGTGCATTAAAATATTTTTCACAAATTTTTATACAAATAGGGAAAATAGATGCTAATTATATAGACAGGGAGGTCTTCAGCTTCTTATGGTAAAATATCACAGGATAACACCGGAAATATCACAGAGTTTAGGAAAAAATAAGTCAGGAGTTGTTATTTTGGTAGACATAAAATATCACACAAAACCATTTTTTTCTTGTGATTTGTTTTTTTGTCCACACCCTCCTGACCCACTTTCTAAGTTCTAGGCGAATAAACTTCCATCTAACAGGCCAATGCACAACGGTGCACTCGGCCGAGTGCACTGTTAGCCCCATCTAGAAGTGCGTTTTCGACATGCTATTATTATTACCCCTCCCCTTACCAGGGGTGGGCAAGTCCGGTCCTCGAGGGCTGCAAACCAGTCGGGTTTTCAGGATACCCCTAATGAATATGCATGAAATAGATTTGCATACAACTGAGGCAGTGTGTATGCAGGTCTCTCTCATGCATATTCATTAAGGATATCCTGAAAACCCGACTGGTTTGCAGCCCTCGAGGACCGGAATTGCCCACCCCTGCCTTATACAGTAAGAGGTAATAGCGTGAGGAAAACGTGTGTCCAACCCCCCAAAAACTAATAGCCACAATTCTCTCTGAAGCATCAACATTGGTGACCATATTGGTCAGTGCTGCAACAGCGCTGACAGGAAGGTTGCCCCATTCACTGGGCAGTGGACAGAGATCCAAGGGACTGAGAGGAAACCTCTTCCCCAAGCGAAACAGACTCTTGTCTGCTGAGATCAACATCTGGGTTACTCATGTCTCTCTCTTCAGAAATCTGGGGTCACAAGCCTCGATGGATTGGGGATTGGACCAATTAACCAGGGGGAAGGGGAGTCATCAGAGGGATAGGCTTGCACCTCCCCCATTCCTTTTGGAAGGCATCTCTTAGCAATAAACTAGGAATTGCAGGAACACAAGCCCCATGTTCACCTTGACTCCCCCCCCACCTGAAGGACTAATTTCTATGCTGTCACAGGGTTCCCTAATGGTTGGGTACCATAGATTGCAACTACATGGATTTCAATTGCAGCCCGTGAGAAGGAAGAGTCGTACCGCAACTGCGAGCTCTACCACTCTCTCAATGTTGCAAGTTATGTGTGATTCACACATGGCACATCCTCAATGTGGTGGGCGAATGTTCCCGGGAGATTCACCCTTGCAGTGCTCAGTATTTGTCAGCACTTGAGATGGGGAAGATATGGGTGATGGATGGCTACTGGATATAAACCGTTTATCACTTATATCCATGTGGAGGTTAAAGTCTCCCATTATTATAGCGGGGATGTCTGAGTTGATGTGTTTGGCTAGGAGTTCGATTAGAGGAGACGGGTCCGATTCTAGGCTTCCTGGGGGGCATAGGTGAGGCCAATTTGAAGGTGTTTAGATTTGAAAAGAGCGAATTCTAGTGAGGTAGATGAGTTTGAATACTGTAACGATAGCCCTAGCTCCTTTTTGTGGCTAGTAATAAACCGCCACCCCGCCCCTTCTTTTTTTGAGTCTGGGGATCGAGAAGATGTTGTAGGCATGTGTAGGGAGTTGGTTGATTAGAGCCGTGTCTTCCAGTTTCAGCCATGTTTCAGTAATTGTGCAGCAATCCGGATTTGATTCTGTTAGATAGTCGTAGAGGAGATGAGATTTTTTTGAGAGTGATTGTGCATTGATTAGTGTTAATGAGAGTAGCGTGAGGCCTAGCAGTTGGTTTAGTGGTGATGTCATGATAGGGATGATTCTTTTTTGAATGAAGTTGGGATTGGTGTGGTCTTTTACTGAGTTTTCTCCTTTGGTGTGTAGATAATCAGTTAGTGAGTGTGTGCATGAAGAGTTGAGGCTGGGTGGTTGCTAGTGAAATTCTGAAAGAATTTGTGGAAGTCTGGATGGGGAGCTGTAGTCGTCTGGGTGGTGCTGTAGTCTGTATGGTCTGGATGTGTGCTGTATGGTCTGGATGGGTGCTGTAGTCATCTGGATGGGTGCTGTAGTCATCTGGATGGGTGCTGTAGTCGTCTGGGTGGTACTGTAGTCTGTATGGACTGGATGGGTGCTGTAGTCGTTTGGGTGGTGCTGTAGTCGTCTGAGTGGTGCTGTAGCCTGTATGGACTGGATGGGTGCTGTAGTCATCTGGGTGGTGCTGTAGTCATCTGGGTGGAGTTGTAATCTGTATGGACTGGATGGGTGCTGTAGTATCTGGGTGGTGCTGTAGTCGTCTGGGTGGTGCTGTAGTCTGTATGGACTGGATGGGTGCTGTAGTCGTCTGGGTGGTGCTGTAGTTGTCTGGGTGGTGCTGTAGTCGTCTGAGTTCGGGGTTGTTTGAATGGGGGCACTTCAGGGGCGCACTTCAGAGGTGAACAAAGGGGCCTGCCCCTTTGTCGCGCTCCTTCGGCGCGCGACACCCGGCGCGTGGCGCCTGTGCGTACTGTATCCGTATAAATCCCCTGTAGTCGTGGGGGGATGTCATCACCGGCGCGCCTGGTAAGGGGGAGGAGTCCAATCGCATGGAAGAGGGGCGAGGTGATGATCGCGGCGTTGAAAAGAATCTCTGCTGGGCTGAAGAGCTGCTGGAGGACCCTGGGCCGAAGAGCTGCTGGAAGACCCGGGGTCGGTGCGGGGGCCCCTCGGAGGTAAGAGCGAGAGATATGGGCCTTACCCCGATGGGCTCAAGCACCGACCGCGCGGCCCTCTCCCAGCTCCCGTTCCTTCTGTAGAGGGCGTCCTCCGGTCTGATCGCGTGTAGGGGCCGCGGTGCATGCATCCAATATATGTGCAGGTATTTTTCCTATAGACACAAAATAGAGAAAACCTTTTAGTACTTCTGGCCCTATATTTATTTATTTATTTGTTTGTTTGTTTTATTTATTTATTTTGTACACTTTTCTATACCATCATATAGCACAGGCTGTCACAACGATTCACAAATATAAAAATAAAAGATGATCTGTAAAACAATATTAAATACATTAATAACCAAAATACATTAAATAAAAAAACACAATAGCAAAGAGTGAAAAAGATATAAAAGTCATTATCTACCAGCCTTCATATTCCTAAGGTAAGACAGAGATAAAAATGAACATTAACAATCACAGAGATAGTTTTTTAAAAGCTATCTTAAAACTATAAATGAACTAGGATAATACTATTATAAAAACATAAATAAAAGTTGAAATGTAAGTGACATAAAAAGAAATTCCACTGCTAGCCTTTACATTCTTTATATGCTTGCTCAAAGAGCCAGGTTTTTAGCTGTTTACTAAACATTTTCAGGTCATTTTGCATTCTTAAATTCGTCGGGAGCATGTTCCAAAGGCCTGGCCCCACTAGCGAAATCGCTCTCTCTCTTACAGAGGTAAGGCATGCCGATGTCAAGGATGGGATTGATAATAGACCTTTATTGGAGGATCGAAGATTACGTTGAGGAGTGTGAATTTTGATAGAGGTGTTTAACCATTCGGCCTGACTACCATAGATAGCCTTATGTAGGATACATAAGACCTTAAATTCTATCCGTTTGTCCACAGGTAGCCAATGTAATGCTTGTAAGATGGGAGTAATATGGTCTGATTTTTTACAACCAGTAAGTAGTCTCGCCGCCGCATATTTTTTTTTTTTTTAAGTATCTGAAGAGGGCAAATTGTTGATTTTGGAAGACCAAGCATGAGAGAATGACAATAATCAATTCTAATAAAAAGTAGTGATTGTAAAATGGTTCTAAAATCGTTGTACTCTAAAAGTGGTTTGAGGCACCTTAACACTAAAAGTTTACTAAAACCTTCTTGTACCCTTAAGGAGATATGTTTTTTAAAACTTAATTCAGGATCTAACCAGATGCCTAAGTCTCGTAATTTATCGTTTAATTTAATCATCAGATTATCGATCTGGGCTGTTCTATTGATATTAGAAACATCAATTTTCCTTTCCAGTAATAAAAATTCAGTTTTATCTAAATTGATACTTAATCTCATTTGGGTTAGTAGTTGTTTAATTACGTTAAGGTACATACTGGATAACTTAAATGCATGGTCAATGGAATCTGGGATGAGAATGAGAATCTGGATGTCATCTGCATAAATATAATAAATTAAGCCAAGACCTGAAAGCAATTGACAAAGTGGAAGAAGGTATATATTAAATAAAGATGCAGAGAGGGAAGAACCTTGTGGAACACCTGTATCAAGTGTATGATTTCTGATTTTCTAGAGTTGAGAGATACTTGGAAAGTTCTATTACTTAAGTATGAGGTAACCATCTTAAAGTTAGCCAGAGAGGCCAATTTCTGATAATCTGCAAATGAGTGAATTATGATTCACCGTATCAAGGCTGGCCGAGAGATCTAGGAGTATATTAGGGATGTGAATCGTTGTCCTCGATCGTCTTAACGATCGATTTCGGCTGGGAGGGGGAGGGAATCGTATTGTTGCCGTTTGGGGGGGTTAAAATATCGTGAAAATCGTGAAAAATCGTGTGAAAAAATCTAAAAATCAAAAATCGCAAAACCTGGCACATTAAAACCCCCTAACAACCCACCCCTGACCCTTTAATTAAATCCCCCCACCCTCCCGAACCCCCCCCCAATGACTTAAATAACCTGCGGGTCCAGCGGCGGTCCGGAACGGCAGCAGTCCGGAACGGGCTCCTGCTCCTGAATCTTGTTGTCTTCAGCCGGCGCCATTTTCCAAAATGGCGCCGAAAAATGGCGGCGGCCATAGACGAACACGATTGGACGGCAGGAGGTCCTTCCAGACCCCCGCTGGACTTTTGGCAAGTCTCGTGGGGGTCAGGAGGCCCCCCACAAGCTGGCCAAAAGTTCCTGGAGGTCCAGCGGGGGTCAGGGAGAGACGTTCCCGCCGCGAATCGTTTTCGTACGGAAAATGGCGCCGGCAGGAGATCGACTGCAGGAGGTCGTTCAGCGAGGGTTCCGGCGCCTCGCTGAACAACCTCCTGCAGTCGATCTCCTGCCGGCGCCCATTTTCCGTACGAAAACGATTTGCGCGGCGGGAAATCGCTCCCTGACCCTCCGCTGGACCTCCAGGAACTTTTGGCCAGCTTGTGGGGGCCTCCTGACACCCCACGAGGACTTGCCAAAAGTCCAGCGGGGGTCCGGAAGGACCTCCTGCCGTCCAATCGTGTTCGTCTATGGCCGCCGCCATTTTTTCGGCGCCATTTTGGAAAATGGCGCCGGCTGAAGACAACAAGATTCAGGAGGCAGGAGCCCGTTCCGGACCGCTGCCGTTCCGGACCCGCCGCTGGACCCGCAGGTTATTTAAGTCATTTGGGGGGGGGTTCGGGAGGGTGATGGGATTTAATTAAAGGTGCGGGGGTGGGTTTTAGGGGGTTTTAGTGTGCCGGCTCACGATTCTAACGATTTATAACGATAAATCGTTAGAATCTCTATTGTATTGTGTTCCATAACGGTTTAAGACGATATTAAAATTATCGGACGATAATTTTAATCGTCCTAAAACGATTCACATCCCTAGTAAATATCTATATCCTCTAATGATGGTATCGGTTAATGAAAGAAGTAAGGTCTCTGTACTAAAATGCTTCCTAAAACCATGCTGATTTGGATAGATAATATTGTTTGTTTCCAGATGATCGGACAAATGCTTCAGTACAACTTTCTCAGTAATTTTAGTAAAAAATGATAAATTTGAAATGGGACGATAGTTATTAAAATTGGAGGGATCTAAATTCTTTTTTTTAAGATAGGTTTGATAATAGAAAATTTCAATGAATCGGGTAGCAATCCTTCGTCGAGCGATTTATTCACTATTGCCACTGCCATAGGGGAAATTGTTTGGGAAAGTTGTTTTAATATAGTTATTGGAATCTCATCAGATGGAATCATTGCAGGATTTAGGGATTTAATGATCCCTTCAATTTCTGCAGTGGAGACCAACTCAAAATTGGTCCAGGTATTAACATCTTTCCAGGTTAGCTAGATAAGTTGTTGTGGTGTTCTATCAAGCATATCAATAATGTTAAAAATTTTATTTTTTTTAAATTTTGTGAGGTCATGACTAAGATTAATCTTGGTGTTCGAGTTAGATGTGTTATTTTCGCAGGTCAGTTTTTTAACAATATTGAAAAGGATTTTGGGATGATGTTTGAAGTTTTGTATTTTTTTACTATAGTATTCTTTTTTGGTTTGTTGATTTATGTTTTTGTAATGAGCAAGATGAATGCAGTAGTTTGTTAATGATTGGTCACATTTCTTTTTTCGCCATATTTTTTCTTTTCTCCGTAGTGCGAGTTTAGCATCCTTGATCTGGGTGTTATACCAAGGTTTTGTTATTTTGTTTTTTAAATTATAGATTTGTTTGGTTTTGATTGGGTTTATTGTATTCATGATCTCGGAAGTAATATTATTACACAAGTTAATAGCTGATTCAGAGCTAGCGCAGTCAATATTCTTTAGTTGACATTGTAACTCATTTTGAGTAAGGGCGAAGGAAATGGTGAGCGGTAATTGAAAGTAGTGTGGTTATTGATGGATGAGTGTTGTAGAAGCTCAAAAGATGTAGAGCACTACATTAAAAAATGATCAGACCAAGGAACAGGATTAATTTGTAATGTTGTATCAGAATTAATTGAATTATTAATAAAAATTAAATCAAGAGAGTGGCCTGCTTTTGTTGCATCTGTCGCTGCTCGACGTCCTCACGCCGCCCTCTTTACCTCTGTGGCGACTCCCTCTGGGTCTGATGGATGGTTAGCTGTTGCGGCGTCTTCTTGCCGTCTCCCTCCAGCGTCCCCGGACCGGCACAATGCTGTGGATCTGCTATGTTTCCTGATGATGTAGGGCGCGCGCTCCGATTGATGTACCAGCAAGGGCGTGAACCTCAGGGGCATCCCCCTGGGATGACATCATCCACTTCCAATATAAAAGGTCTCAGTATTCGCTAACGAATCAAGTTAGCAAAGGAATTGCTTCGGCTTTTCTCCCAAGCTACTCTGCCTCCTCGGACTTACCAGGGATATCAGCTCCTCGGGGGCCTCACTCTCTTTTCTCTATTTCAGATTGCAGATAGGAACCGGTACTCGCTCCTCAAGGGCCCATGTTCCTGAACACTCTGAAGATTCTCTACTGCCTGAAAGCTATCGCAGATACAGACGTTTGTGAGTTACCATCGCTCTCTCAGAGCTTTCCCTGGAACCAGGTACTCGCTCCTCGAGGGCCTAACCCTTTCCAGCTACTGAGCTTCCTTAAGACCTTATGTGAGTTTTGTCATCCAGTTCTGGCTATGAACACAGCATACCCTGTCTACTCATTATCTATAGCTTCTCTACAGCTCAGCAACCATGGGATCGCTGTTCCAGTACCTGAGGGACTTCAGCCCTGCCGGGCATATCAGCTCACTACTGCCACCTCTGGTGGTTCTACTAACTTGTCTAATAAAAGAATTATCTGTGTCTGTCTCCATACCCAAGCCTAGCTGGTGGTCCCTCTCAGGATATCCTCCTGAGGGCGCAGTCATCTGCCATCGGCCCAAGGATCCACCTATCTACATTCCTCTACAGCTGAGTGCCCTCTCCTAGCACTACGCTGGTAACAGATTCCTACTCCTTCCCCATCAGGAGTCTTCAGCAACAGATTCATAACATATTGCTAACTCCGCAGTCTATACCTTAACAGAATGTTAACTACTCCCTCTCCAGGAGCTGAGCAAATCAGATTGCAAACTCCTCCTTCCATAGGAGCTGTTTCGTAACAGATTGCTAACTCCTCCCTCTACAGGAGCCAATTCTCAACAGCTTTATGAGTTGGATTATTATAAACTAATTTGAAACTGAGTGCAGAAAGTGCATCAAGGAGAGTTTGGGCAGACATTGACAAAGGTGTTAAATCAAGATGGCGGTTAAAATCACCAAGGATGACAGAATATTGTGTCATACATTACTGATAAAAAACTCGATTAATGGGGAAACTTTGTGTTCTAATAGCCCAGGGGGGGGCAATAAATTAAACAGATTTGAATTTTAGGTGAATCAAATAAAGCGACTTCGTATTGATGGGGAAGATTATGGGATACAAACTTAATTGCAAAAATGTTCTTAATAATAAGCATAATTCCTCCCCCTCTACAATTTGTTCTAGATACTGAGAAACAGTCATATAAATTGTTTGACAACTGATTGACAATTTCTGTATCAGACTTTTTTAGCCAAGTTTTGGTTAACGTGGAAAAACCTGATTTTTCACAATGGGGCGGATTTTAAGAGCCCTGCTCGCCTAAATCCGCCCAAATCCGGGCGGATTTAGGCGAGCAGGGCCCTGCGCACCGGTGAGCCTATTTTACATAGGCCTACCGCCACGCGCAGAGCCCCGGGACTCGCGTAAGTCCTGGGGTTCTCCGAGGGGGGCGTGTCGGGGGGTGTCGGGGGCGGGCCCAGTCGTCGCGGCGTTTAGGGGGCGTGTCGGCAGCATTTTGGGGCGGGTAAGGGGGCGTGGTTACGGCCAGGGGCGGTCCAGGGGCGTGGCCGTGCCCTCCGTACCCGCCCCCAGGTCGCGTCCCGGCGCGCTAGCGGCCCGCTGGCGCGCGGGCATTTACTTCTCCCTCCGGGAGGCGTAAATCCCCCGACAAAGGTAAGGATGGGATTTAGACAGGGCCGGGCGGGTGGGTTAGGTAGAGGAAGGGAGGGGAAGGTGAGGGGAGGGCGTTAGAAGATTCCCTCCGAGGCCGCTCCGATTTCGGAGCGGCCTCGGAGGGAACGGGGGTAGCGCCGGCTACGCGCGTATCTACTAAAATCCTGCGTACTTTTGCTTGCACCTGATGCGCCAGCAAAAGTACGCCTATTCGCGCTATTTGTAAATCTACCCCAATGGATTGAGCATTAATTAATAAAAAGGCTAATAAAAACAAATTAGAAATCAAATTTTTTAGGTTGATTTTTACCAGGTTCTGTTGACAGGAGGTTTCTGGGAAGTTACTGCTACCTTCTTCATGCGATGATACTCTTTACAGTATGTACCGTTGTAGATGCAAATTGGGATTGGAAATGAAGTGATGGCATCTATTGTCTGATCAGGTCGACAGATTCTTGTTGAAATTGTATAATGAAAAAGGAGCAGTACGAAAGGGCGCACAAAGGGGCAAGTCCCTTTGTTGCGCACCTTCGGCGCGCGATGCCTATGGCCAGTCTCAGCACTTATGACCCCCTCAGGTCATAAGTGCTGTCACTAGGGCGGTGCTGGGCCAAGGGGGGAACAGCGCGAAAAGAGGTGATTCTGGACTGGAGCAAAGGTAGGCAGATGCAAGAGGTAGAGAGCCTCGGTGATGTCAAAGAGACAGGCTGGAGACAAGCAGCAGGAGAGCTCAAATGGCCAGTCTCAGCGCTTATGACCCCCTCAGCGCCCTGAGATGACGTCACTAGGGCGGTGCTGGGCCGAGAGGGGAACAGTGCGAGAAGAGGTGATCTGGGGCTGGAGCAAAGGTAGGCAGATGCAAGTGGTAGAGAGCCTCGGTGATGACAAAGAGGCAGGCTGGAGACAAGTGGCAGCCCCTTAATCTTCTCCTTTAGTTTTATCCATCAGTTGCTGTTTTTTCATTAAAGACATGAAAGAAATCAGTTATTGTTCTTGGACTATTCCTATTAGCATGATCTTTCCTGAATGCTTTATGTGCTCACTGAAGCTTAAGTATCTGTGTCCCTTCACATCCCATGACAGGATGATATATTTTACCAACTTTTATATAGCTTCCTTCTTGCACAACTCAGAAACTCTCAATTTTCTTATATCAGAATGATGGTTCTTGTTTAGCAAATCCACAGCCATCACTGTTGTATTTATTTTTCTATTAATGAAGTGCTGATGAAATATTTGGTCACTAATATGGATTTCATTTTGAGTCACCTGTTCATTAAAGGATTTTACTTCTCCTTTATTTCAGTACAAGCAAAAACTGCCCAGTATTGCCCAAGTAGTCTGATCTATATTCGTCTGTTTGTGTGTGTGTGCACCTGTGTGTGTGTGTGCATATGTGGGTGTGCCTGTACCTCTGGGGATGGGGGCCTATGACTGTGTGCATGGGGGCCTATGCCTGTGGGGGGGGGTAGGCTGTGCCTGTGTTTTTTTGTGTTTATTTCTCTGCCTCGGTATGTATGTGTGTTTGGGGGGCTGTATGTCTGTCTGTGCCTGTGTGTCTGCCTGTGTGTATGTGCCTGTGCATGTGTATGTGAGTGTGTGTGTGTGTATGCGCGTGCATGCATATGTTGCTTGTGTGCATATATAAGCCAGTGTGTCCATATGCAATCCTGTGCACATGTGTGCACTTCTGCCTGCTTATGTGCAGTTATGCATGCTTTTATGGGCTTGTGTGTGGTTTTGTGAGCTTGATTGCACCTATGTGTGTGTGCCCATGTGTGTGGAGGGGTGCCTGTTCCTCTTTGTATGTGTGCACCTGTGTGAATGTATACCTGCCTTTGTGTGTCTTTCCCTGTGTGTGTGATTGTCTCTATATCCCTGTGCATGCATCTGCCTGTGTGTGTGTGTCTATGCCTCTGTGTATGTGTGTGCATGCATTCCTGTGTGTTTGTATGTACATGCCTGTGTGTATGTGTATACATGCATGTATGTATGTGTGCCTGTGCATGTGTGTGTGTGTGTGTGTGTGAGAGAGAGAGAGAGAGAGAGAGAGAGAGAGTGCTTTGTAAACAGAGCAAATTGTCTTTATACAAAGTACCTTCCATTGTTCTGGGTGCTACCTGATGGTCATGGAAAGGCACAACAGTGTGACCAACTGACTGACTACACAAGCCTTTTATAGAGAGAGATTACTGTCAAAACAATTGATCTGATTAATTCACGATTGACATGAGTTCATTGGGATTAGCTTTGGTGACTGGGGCATTCATATCTTGTGAAGCATTGCTATTTCCATTCTCTGAAGACATTTCTGCCTTATTTGGTTCAGGCTTAAGGTTTAGTTTGACTCTGTATTGCTCTAAAAATCTGTGCCAATGTTGATATGTAAGTAACTTTTTTACTCATTAACTAAATCTTGATCTGTGTCAACAGTTTACTTCTTAGTTATCTGATCGGTCTCCTCTTGTACTTAGTCTAGAATTATAGTCCTCTGAAGAGTGCCCTAAGGCCAAAGAACTCCAGCAACCTCACTCCCATTTAGTCCACTCACTGAAGTTTATAATTTTTTTCTATTACAGTCCCCTCTCACATTCACATTATTCCCAGATACATTTAAATATATTTCCAAAATTCAGTATTAGTTTCATCAAGCATTCCATTTTTGTTTCTAATAAATGTTTTCATTAAAGCCTACTGCAGCAATACTCAGCTTAAAATGGCAAATTAGCCAGACACTTGCCTCCTGACCTACTCTCTTATTTGCAAGACGGAGTGGATGAATTTGGTACAAATCACAGTAAATAATCTTCAGAGCTTCACAGCTGTGTTCATTTCACATTCATATCATTCAGCATTGCTTTGCATCCCTTCCTTGTTTTCCATTATAAATCATTGAAGAACAGCATAAGTAAATTTACAGTTTATTTCAGTTCTGTGCCTTCACCACTCATTACCACATGCCAAGTATATTCTTGCCAGACAGTGCTTTCACAGACACAGCTAAAATATAAGTAAACTTCATCAGCGCATCTTGACTTCCATATTAAGCAACCCGCCATGGGTAACAGCTCCCAAGTTTATTCATCTTTTAGTGTCATGGTGCTTTTCACTTGGCACATGTTCTTTTCACTGTGCTCTCCCCTTTTCTGCATTTCCCATTCAGTTTGTCTCCTTGCCACCACTTCTGTTGCAGTACAGCTGCAACTCTAATTTCTTCTACACCTAGGGTTGCCAACTGGCTTCAGATTTTCAGGACAGCTTGATCAGGTCCTGGTTTTCCCTCTTTGCATGCTGGGACTTGTAGTTCTGACTTCCCTATTTCATTTCCTTAGAAGAGCAAGATTACAGCTTCCTGCATGCAAAGAGGTAAAGGGTCTGGGAGGGAGGATTAGGGTGGAGGCCCCTAGATCCTTGGGTTCAGGGGATATGAGAGGAGAGAGTTTGGGGCTGCCAGCTGGCAGCTTCCTGCTGCTGTTCTTGTGTCAGCGGTGGAGTGGAAGTTGTTACTGTGATGCCACCATGCCCCCATCATTCTTGTATTGGGGATGAGTGAGATTGTTAATGTTGAGAACATCAAGCCTTGTCATTGTTTTTGAATTAGGAGGACGGAGGTATTAAATTGTGGTGCTGAAAATCTTGTACATAGGGGCAAATGAGATGCCAATTCAGCCCGGTCTCCATCTATATTCACAGGGCTAGTGCTAGGTTTTTGCAATCCTAAGTAGCTACAAAATATGTTACTCACACCACCCTAGGGCTCCCATGTTCCCTCCCTCCCTCCATCCCACACACCTCCAAATAAGGATGTCATTTTTTTAAATGAAATAGATAATAGAAACTAAATTGTCTATTTCGTCTTGTTTCGGGAGCACTATAAAACAAAAAAATGACAAAAATTTGTAAACATTTGTATTTCGTGTTAGCATGCACTAATGGGACTTTGTGTGTGCTAACTGGATGTTAGCGTGCACTAACTATAAAGTTAGTGTGCACTAATTGAAAATGTTACCAGTCAGTTAAAAAGTGTCAATTGGGGGAGTAGTTTGTTAGCTTGAGTTATGGTTCTGCATTCCCAAAGTTACTTGTTTGTGGTGCCAAGGTTGCAAAGTGGTATTTGTAGGGGGATGGCCATGCCTGGAAACAAATAACAAACAAGTGATATAATAATACCACTCGAGTTCTAGTCAACAAATGCAAACATTCACCTAAGTCACTTCAAACCCCCCCCCCCCCCCTCCAAACACACAGACCTCACACCAGGGGAATTCAAAGTATATGTATCTCAAAATGCCAGGGCCTCTTTCCTAAAATAAAAAAGGGATTGGCAAATTCTAAATAAGCATTTACATTACATGCTTTTGCTGATTAGAACCTGATGCTATTTTTACACTTATTACCAGGCACTGGCCAATGGCCATCCCCCTACAAACACCACCTTGCAATCGTGGCAACATAAACAAGTAACTAAGAAGGCAGCCAGTGGGAATGCAGAACCATGCCATTAGCTACCAAATTGCTCCCTAATTGAAACTTTTTAACTGATTGGAAACATTTTCAGTTAGTGTGCACTAAGACCCATTAGTGCACACTAACTCCGAAATTAGGGAAACCCAAAATAAACACCCCTCGAACTGTTTTAAAATGAAATCGAACAGATAACGATCCAAAATGAAAATGACACAAAAAAATGTATCAATTGCACATCCCTACCTTCAAACCCTATTTTTTCCCCATCCTTACTCTCACACACACCTTTTTCAAAGGGTTCTCTCTGCCATAGGGCTCCAGGAATGGGCTGCTATGAATAGCAGCATTAGCAGTGGTAGAGCTGCTCTAAGCATAAGGACTATGGACCAGAACATGCTCACAATACATGTAATGGTCTTTTCTTAAGAGGAAACCTGCATCAGAGGAGGGAGGTCCACTGTGGGGACTGTGAACATTTGCTGGTTAGCAGTTCCTATACTTCGGGCCAAACTGCTGTTGCTGATGATGCTGCTGTTAGCATCTGGCTCCTGGGACCCCCACTTTGAAAATAGATGTGCATGGATAAGGAAGAAGGAGACAAGGGTGAAGACAGGTGATTTGAAGATCCTCAATGAGGGGTGGGGTAGTTCAGGATGGGGACCATTGAGAAAGGCACACAAGGCAGTAGGAAGGCAAGATTTTCCCATCCTAGGCACTCCTCACCCTTAGCAGTGGCCTATGTATTGTAGTACCAGCCTTGCCCACCCAGAAGCATTCTGTCTGTCCTCTCCCATCCTTCCACAGTTGCACAACAGATACCATGCACTATCAGCATTCATGCAAGCGTGTTTCATGTTTCAGTACTATTTTACGTTGAAATGCTGTAAGGTTGTTGGATCATTCTTAATAAGTGACAGAAAAGCTGCTACCACAGCAGTAGCTCAGCCAACCTTTAGATAACAGCGATAAAAAGAAATAAACAAAATAAAATACACCTTTCAATTAAACTTTAAAAACCTTAGCATACAGCAGTTTTCTTATTTCATCACTAGTGCAATTCTGCAAAAGCTGCTGAATCAGAAATGTTTGAAATTCCATGGCTCAGATGTACAGTGAGGCAAAGTGAAGAAACAACAGCAGTGCCTGAAATTATTAGGAACTGTTGAAGCACTAGCAGGATGGTGTTAATGATAATGGAGGTAAACATGTTGATGGTGTTGAAGATGGTGATGATTATGGTGGTGCTGATGGCTCATTTCCAATATCTAATAATACATCCAATATACAAAAAGTTCCTACGGGCCTGCAAGCACAGCAAGAAATTTCAAAGTTGGCCTCATTTTGGAGATTTAACACTCTGGCACAAGAAGCTAGACGGTATGAGAAGAGAGTAACAGAGATAATTCTAAAGCTTCTGCCTAACAGTAAAGCACAGCTAGAAGGGATGCCACTGAAGGTTTTTTATGTAAAGATTATATCTGAACCTAAAGTCGCTTCCTTCTTTCATTTCTGGTTTGCTCTTGTAAGCACAAAACTGGGAGTTCTATGAAGCAGACATTGATTGCATCACTGATGAAATATGAAAAATATTCCCTTGGCATGAAGCCTCCTCTTGATTTTAGACTTTAAATTATTAAAAATAATATTTACAAATAATTCATTAATTCAATGGATTTATTAATGCATACATCTTCAAGGTTCATATCGACTCCAGTGTTAATTAGATATGTGCCTTTGTTTGAAACAAATGCATAATCTAAAATGAAACAGGCTAGTGCCCCCAGATAACAAAAATTGTTTTTGTTTTCAAATCCCATTTAAGTCTATGGAGTAAGCAAAACTGAGGGTTTTGCTTCCTACTCAAAACAAACTATTGAAGACAAAGCAGAGCCAGGATGCAAAGGGACAAGGTAGGAGCTGTAGGAGATACCAGAGGTTTCACTGAATGCAACAAAAATGAACTTCACAAAAAAAAAAAAATGGTAGCTCACCTCATGTTAAACATCCAAGTAGTTCATACATATTCTGTTCGGGCATACCATGGGCTCGAAGCAGCTCCTCGGGGCCTTCCTCTTGGCCCTGATCCTTTATACTGTTAGGAAGGGATCTTCCTGGGACCCAGAATCATTTGCGGCCCTGTGTCTTAAGGCGGCTCGGAGCAGATGGCTCTAACAAGTGTCTTAAGGTGGCTTGAGGGAGTCTCTTGTATACTCCCCCACAGGCTCTTATCTGGATATTTTCTGATCTATACAATTAAGTAGCGGCACTTACTCGAACAAGCTCGGATTTATCTGGTTAAGTAAGAATAAAGCCTTTAGTTAATCAGACAAGTCACAAAACTCTAGGGATGTGAATCGTTTTAGGATGATTAAAATTTTAATATCGTCTTAAACCGTTATGGAACACAATACAATAGAGATTCTAACGATTTATCGTTATAAATCGTTAGAATCGTGAGCCGGCACACTAAAACCCCCTAAAACCCACCCCCGACCCTTTAAATTAAATCCCCCACCCTCCCGTACCCCCCCCCCAAATGACTTAAATAACCTGCGGGTCCAGCGGCGGTCCGGAACGGCAGCGGTCCGGAACGGGCTCCTGCTACTGAATCTTGTTGTCTTCGGCCGGCGCCATTTTCCAAAATGGCGCCGAAAAATGGCGGCGGCCATAGACGAACACGATTGGACGGCAGGAGGTCCTTCCGGACCCCCGCTGGACTTTTGGCAAGTCTTGTGGGGGTCAGGAGGCCCCCCCCAAGCTGGCCAAAAGTTCCTGGAGGTCCAGCGGGGGTCAGGGAGCGATTTCCCGCCGCGAATCATTTTCGTACGGAAAATGGCGCCGGCAGGAGATCGACTGCAGGAGGTCGTTCAGCGAGGGTTCCGGCGCCTCGCTGAACGACCTCCTGCAGTCGATCTCCTGCCGGCGCCATTTTCCATACGGAAAATGGCGCCGGCCATACGCGTATGGCCGGCGCCATTTTCCGTACGAAAACGATTCGCGGCGGGAAATCGCTCCCTGACCCCCGCTGGACCTCCAGGAACTTTTGGCCAGCTTGGGGGGGGGCCTCCTGACCCCCCCCAAGACTTGCCAAAAGTCCAGCGGGGGTCCGGAAGGACCTCCTGCCGTCCAATTGTGTTCGTCTATGGCCGCCGCCATTTTTTGGCGCCATTTTGGAAAATGGCGCTGGCTGAAGACAACAAGATTCAGTAGCAGGAGCCCGTTCCGGACCGCTGCCGTTCCGGACCGCCGCTGGACCCGCAGGTTATTTAAGTCATTTGGGGGGGGGGGTTCGGGAGGGTGGGGGATTTAATTTAAAGGGTCGGGGGTGGGTTTTAGGGGGTTTTAATGTGCTGGTTTTGCGATTTTACGTTTTTTCGATTTTTTACGATTTTTCACGATATTTTACCCCCCCAAACGGCAACAATACGATTCCCTCCCCCTCCCAGCCGAAATCGATCGTTAAGACGATCGAGGACACGATTCACATCTCTACAAAACTCTACCTATCCAGCCAAGTCAGAGAGCCAGATAAGACTAAAAGTGTGACTCAACCTGCTATCTGACTTTTCTAGATAAGCAGCTTTTTTTGAGACCTACCCATCTGTCTTAGTTACAAACAGTGGCATGTAGCATCATTTGAAACAAGAACATCTGTTAGTCTTGGTTTCATGGGAAGCTACATGCCACTGTTTGTAACTAAGACAGATGGGTACGTCTCAAACAAAGCTGCTTATCCAGAAAAGTCAGATAGCAGGTTGAGTCACAGCAAGCCACCATGGAGTAGATGGGGCATAAGAAGTTGAGACTTATCCGGCTAAGTAAAGTAGATGGATAACTCTAAAATAGAGCTATTTATCCAGATAAGGAGACAAGCCGGTTAATTCTCAGCTACTTATCTGGTTAACTCAGATAGATGGATAAGACTCAAATAGAGCTACTTATCCAGATAAGTAGCACTATTTAAGACTTAACCAGATAAGGAACACTTTTCAGACTTATTCAGTTATGTGACTTAGCTGGATATGTGGTGCTTTTGAGACTTAACCGGCTAAGTAGCTGCAAAGCTACTACATAGCCGAATAAGTCACAACTTATCCGGCTAAGGGCAACGTGTATTCACACGTTTTTTACCTACACTTGCACATTGAGGGTCATTTGTGTATATTTTACAACCCGTTCATATCATATACACAGAGATTATAAAATACAGGAGTAGATTTTCACGCTCCTAGATACACACGTATATGGGTGCATGTGCAGCTTTTTTAAAGTTATCCTTCCAAATTCCTAAAAGCAATTGTACTGTGGCTATCAAAATATTTGAAATAAAGGATTTGGCTGCTGTGTGGAGAAACCCAATTTATCCATGTGACTGGAAGTTTAGAGTGAAACTTTTCTATGTCTATTATAAGTAATTTCAATGTGCATACAATCTCTGTCTACCTGTGAGAGAGTGTAGTGCATAGTGTGATCGACTGCAGATAGGGACACATACATTTTAGATTCGTTTTTTAATAGAAAGATTCTGTCACATATATGGTATCCTGTCCAATGAGCAACACACACACACACACACACCAAGCTACGATAGATTAAATAGTGCAGGTGAGATAGCTTCTCATTTAGAGGTTTTTTTTTTAAGCATGGGAGGTGCAGGCCAGGTATGACCAGAAGAAACCTGAGCAACGTGACCAAGAGGGCTGATAAAGCCTGCACTGTGGAACCAATAGACCTCATTGTGACCTGCCTGCAAAGGACCAGGAGGCTACCTGCTGAAAGACCCCAATGGACAGCAATCATGAGCTCATGTGTTGAGCACAAATTTGCAAAACACTCAGGGTTACAGAATTGTTTTGATCAGAATAGTTTACCAGTTGTTTGAGGCCAGCTGGAGACTTAGGAAGCTGCATTCTGCATCTCTGTGTCCTGTGTCCTGTGTTTTTCACTCCAGCAGCATCAGCCCATTTACAGCAGCGAGCCCTGCCCAGAAGACTTGCCCTTGGATGAGGTCATCAGCCTGGACCTATAAGACTGAATTAGTTGCTGGAGGCATGCTCCTTCACATGCCTCATTTGTGTATCTCCCCTATAAGATGTTATTGATTTATTGGCTGATTTAGTGAGTAATAGCTCTAATTTAAACATTTGTTGGATTTTAAAATGGGGAGGGGTTAAAGCAGCTAATGAGGTCAGATAGCATATTGTAATTGGGGTCAGATATAGAATTTTTAAGTATGTTACTGGGTATCTTAACAATAGTTTTGATGTAAATGTTAGTCCTGGGGGAATTCTGTGCTACTGCAGAGGGTAGAATTTGCACAGAATTCCCCCCCTATGCAGAACTGCCGAATTCTGCACAGAAAATGACAGAGCACACACCATTCACGGAGAAGATAAAGGCCCCCAGTGTGCTGTTGACGGCGAAATTGAAGGTCCCTGCATACCTCAGGAAAGCTCTGCTCGTTGCGATGATGAAGTCGTCAGTGAGAGTGAATGTGCGTAGAGATGTGTGTGTGTGTGTGTGTGAGGAGGGGGAGGGAGTGTAAGAGAGGGGAGGGGGTGTGAGAGAGGGAAGGGGGAGGAGAGGGGGAGGGGTGTGAGAGAGGAGAGGGGAGGGGGTTGTGAGAGGAGAGGGGATGGCTATGAGAAGAGGAGGGGAGGGGGGTGTGGGGGAGGAGGTGTGAGAGAGGAGGGGAGATGTGGAGGGGAGGAGAGGAGAGGGTGAGAGAGAAAGAGCAGGAGGGTGTGAGAGAGAGCAGGGGAGGTGAGAGAGACCAAGGGGGTGTGAGAGAGACCAAGGAGGGTAAGCAGGAGTATGAGAAGGAGCACGGAGATGATTGAGTGTGGCTGCCAGAGAGAGGGAGCCTATATGAGGAGATTATGAAGGAATGTATATGTATGTGAGAGATTGGGAGCTGATGTATATGAAAAAGGGATCATGTGTATGAAAAAGGGATCCTGTGTATGTAAGGGTGCTAACCTGTGTGAAGGGATTGTGTATATGTGAGAGAGAGCCTGAGTGAAGGGGTGCGTGAGAGACATAGGTAGCCTGTGTGAGGATGTATGTGTGAGAGAGAAAGGGAGCTTGTGTGGGTGTGTATGCAGGAAACAGGGACCCTGTATGAGGGAATGTGTATGTGCTCTAGAAAGAGGGAGCATGTGTGTGAGAGAGGGAGGGACAGAGGGAGCCTTTGTAAAGAGTAGAACTGAAAATGGGGTCAAACTCTGGGAGTGGAGATAGAGTGGAAGGGGTTGAGCCTAGAGGTGGAGGGGAGAGATACTGGCAGGTGGAGGAGTTGGGGCCTGAGAGGGAAAAGTGGCCGGGGAGTAGGGAGAGCATGTGGAAGGGACACTCCTACAGTGAATTTCTAGGGAAATTATGCTCAAAATATTTAGAATTTTGTATCTTTTAGTAATAACGTTTTCTGAATTAATTTATAATTTAATTACTTAAAGACTGTCATGTAAATTGTGGTATTTTGACCAATATAAAGTTTGTAGAATTTAAAATGTTTGTGCATAGAATTTTAAGTTTGTGTGCACAAAATTTAAATTTTTTTGCGCAGAATTCCCCAAGAGTAATTAAATATGTGAAGGAGGTAGGGAGAGAGAGGGAATATTCCTGTTGTGATTGGGCAGGTAGATGTCTGTGGCATAAAATTAGGTCATGTGTACTACCTCAAGATAAAGTAGTAGTGTCTATCAGAAGGTGTTTGGTTAGTAGATTCTGAAGCATCAGTAGCATGGGATAGACTTACGGGCAGATTTTAAAAGCCCTACACGTGTAAATCCAGCTGGATTTATGCGCGTGGGGGGGTACGCACGCTGAGCCTATTTTGCTTAGGCCCGGTGACACACGCAAGCCCCGGGACGAGCATATGTCCCAGGGCTTGAAAAAAGGGATGGGGCTTGGGCGGTATGGGGCGGGGCATGGCCAGAGGCTTCCATAGGGCCTCTAGGCCGGGGGATTGCACGCTGGCACTCGGCTGGTGTGCACAACTTGCAAAACAGAGGTATGGGGGGGTTTAGGTAGGGCTGGGGGGGGTGGGTTAGGTAGGGGAAGGGAGGGGAAGGTGGGGGGGGGCGGAAGGAAAGTTCCCTCGGAGGGAACAGGGAAAGCCATCAGGGCTCACTTGGGGCTCGGCACGCGCATGGTGCACAAGTGTGCACCCCCTTGCGCGCGCTGACCCTGGATTTTATAACATGCGCGCAGCTGCACACGCATGTTATAAAATTGGGCATAGATATTAAAATCTGCCCCTTAGTTTCTGGGTACTTGCCACGTACTTATAGCCTGGATTGGCACTGTTGGAAACAGGATGCTGGGCTTCATGGACCCTTAGTCTGACCCAGTATGGCAAGTTCTTATGTTCTTGTTCCCCTGCAGTGGGTAGGATATTTAAATACAAGATCTGTGAGAAACAAGGAGCAGCATCTGGTAGATAAATATCCAACACTACAATTCAGATATTCTGCTAGTCACAAAATTTTGGCACAAGGATACATAGAGTTTGTTGTTGAATCAAGTATGCCCAATGGGGCAGATTTTTAAAGGAGCGCGCTACCTGGCACGCACAAATGTACACCCGATTTTATAACATGCATGTGCTGCTGCACGCATGTTAGAAAATCCGGGATCGGCGCACGCAAGGGGGGTGCACACTTGTGCACCTTGTGCGCGCTGAGCCCTAGGGGAGGCCTGATGGCTTTCCCCGTTACCTCTGAGGCCGCTCCGCAATCGGAGCGGCCTCAGAGGGAACAGAGCAAAATCGGAGCGGCCTCGGAAGGAAATTTCCTTTCGCTCCCCCCACCTTCCCCTCCCTTCCCCTATCTAACCGACCCCCCAGCCCTACCTAAATACCCCCCTACCTTTATTCTTTAAGTTACGCCTGCCCGAGGCAGGCATAACTTGTGCATGCCGGCTGGCTGCCGGCATGCCATCCCCTGGCAAGGCCACTGTGCCGGAGGACTCAGGAATGCCCCTGGACTACCGCCCCTCCCCCGACCCCACCCCCTTCCCACCCCTTTTTCAAAGCCCCGGGACATACGCGTGTCATATTTGCAGCAATCTCATGTAGGAAGGCAAGGGAGTGGTGTATTAGTGATATATAAAGAACAGTTTTTGTTTCAAGAAGTAGTTTATGATTTTTCTTCTCCTGTTGACTCCATTGTGTTTAAATTATTGGGCTGGACTATTTGAGTTTTATATCGTCCGCCACATGCTGTTATAGACAAGATTAGTAATTTAGCAGAACTTTTGATATCATTACAAATTAGATGTAATAGTTTATTGATAGTGGGTGATTTTAACAAACATGTTATTAAAGTCACCTGCTATTAATATGCTCAAGAGTTATTGGGAGATCCAAGATGGCGCACTAGAGTAAGAACGTGTGCCGTCTCTCTCTTTGCCTACCTTACGTTTGCCTGAAATGCCTCACTCAGAGCGAAAGCGGAGGGCCCGTGAAAGGCTAAATCTGGAAGCCTCGACGCCGGTCTGTTTAGAGGGCCGATGGACGCCATATCCTCAGAGGGAACGGAGAGCCATGTGAAGAATCGCTAGAGGTATGCCGTGGAGATACTACAACATCCGACATCCTCCATGATTCGTTAACTTCTTTATCCCCGGCTGAAAGAACAGCCCCCGAAAACCCAGCTACTCTGGGCCGACCGGAGTTGTCCCCGGATGATGCCAGGGAGGGGTCTTCATGAAATGCGGAGGAAGCTCCAACGAGAGTGGAGCTCTCAAGAACAGACGGGCTGGAAGGAGGAGAGACCCACCGAGGAGAAACTCAATCTCTGGAGGAGGTGTTTTCTTGGCAGTCCAGTGGAGAATATGAAGAGGCTGCTACTCTGGCAATAGAACCCGCTTTGACTCCACTGGTAAGACCTGAGCATTTTACATTGGAAACTATTTGGATGGCTATAGAGACTTTAAATAAAAATGTGATAGCACAAATAACTCCTATAGTAAGTCAAGTGAGTCAAATTGACAGACAACTGAGGAAAGTGAAAAATAAGCAAATAGAAAATCAAAAGGAAATGCATATGTTGAAGACAGACATGGGGCAAATGAAAAATCAATGTCAAGAAATGATAAAAGATAATTTGTACCTTTTAAGGAAATTGGAAAGTTTAGAAAATCAACAAAGAAGTAAAAAAGACTAAAAAACTTTCCTAAGAAGTTGACAATTTCACCAACAGAAATGTGCACAAAATATGCATTAGAAATACTGAAAATTCCATGAGCAACATTCCCCCCCCCCACACCCCCACCCCCGTCTAAGATTATTATTTACTCACAAGGAAAAAGTTACCAGCAGAAAAAAAGGAGATGCAACAGTTATCCCCAGTAAATTTAAATTTGACTGAGATTTTGTAATCATCTATTGAAGAACCTCTACCAGCAACTCTAATTATTACATTTCTAATAGACTCTGATAGAGACTGGGTGTTCAGAGTTTATTTCAGGAGTCAGCAGGAATCATTTAAGGGTTTGAAAGTTCAAATTTTCCCCAACTTGACCAAGGAAACTCAATTGAGGAGGAAGGAATTTTTAGAATTAAAACCTAGTGTGATACAATTGGGAGCACAATTCTTTATTAAATTTCCTTGTAAGTGTCTTATCAAGTATAAAGGCCTTACTTGTACTTTTTTTTTTCTGCCCTCCCAGTTAAGTAAATTTGTAAGTGATAGATCTTCGATTGTCCCAGAGAGGAATACATGTCCAGAGCTTGAATAACCTCATAATGTGGGCAAATAGTTCTGTTAAAATAATACCGTTTCCAATAGCGCTTTCCAGTTTTGATGTGTTATTTCTTTTGAATTGATATGTCATCTCTTGAGATGGGTCTCCCTGTATATAGAGGGCTATGGGATGGTATGACTGTAATATTTTCTTGAAAATTAAGCTCATGTAGTAGCAATATTGTCATAATCATTTTCCTTTCAATGTGTATTGTTATATCATTGGAAAAGAATCAATAAACAAAAAATAAAAATAAAAAAATAGTTATTAACTATTACTACAGCTGTTCAGCTGGCTCAGCTTGTAAATACTTCCACCCATCTTGCAGTTCAACTTCATCTTTTCTTTTGCCAGGAGGAGTAGTCAAAATTTGTCTCCCAAGTGAGAATTTTTAAACTGCTGTGGTCAGACAACTCTTTGATTTTATTTAATGTGGAGGATTTGAGGTTAACAAACTGCTGTGTGGTACAGGGGGGAAAAAAAGTAAAAATCGAGAATGGACCCAGAGCATTTTTGTAATACATGGACATGGGAGGTTAAACCAACAGATGAGGAGCAGTTGACCATTGAAGAGTTGACAGTTTAATGATACTCATTTTTAACTGTGATTTATTATACTTTATCCCCAATAAAAGAGGTTAATGCAAGGTGTGCAGGTAAACATGCTCCATGGTTTTCATATAAGCTTATCCAGCAGATGCAGGGAATCAGAGAGGCTGAGAAAAAATGGAAAAGAAGCTTAGATTATATTGAGTATTGAAAATTATGAGTATTTGTTGAAAGAGTAAAGAAATGCTTACTTGAAAGCAAAATGTAAGCATATGATAGAATGAATTGAAAAATCATTAAGTAAACCACTGGAATTATTCTCTACGATTAAGACTTTGACAGCAAAACATCTTCAAAATTCTCCCAACTGTGATCAGTTCACAGATTATTTTGAGGAAAAAATATTAAAGATGCAGTTGGGGCAAATTGTAAAACATAAGGAAGGGACAGGAGTTGAGACTTGGACTATATTTAAATATTTGTTGGTTAAGGAGGTTATGATGGCAGTGGATATCCTGAAGTCAATCCATTCCAAACTCGATCCTTGTCCATTTTATTTAATTGGAGTATAAAAGATTTAGCTATTTCAAATATTCACTGTACTCCTATAAGGCCCTTCTACAGGAGAGAGAGAGAGAGAGACTAGCCATAATACCCTCCGCCTACGTAGGTATTTATATCTCTACAGGAGGCCCACCTAGTAACTCGAGGTGAGGTTTAGGTATTAGTGTAGGGGTTAGGGGTCACTTTGATATTCAAAGTGAGACGTACGAACAGAACAGTGCTCTCTTGTGAAGATTTGATGACCTTCGGAGTGAGGAAATTCACTCAAAGATGAGATTTGTGCAATATTCTCTCAACCTAGCTTGATGTTACCCAGGTAGAGAGTCCATCAAGCTAGGTTGAGAGTAGGGATGTGAATCGTTTTTTAACGATTAAAATTATCGTCCGATAATTTTAATATCGTCTTAAATCGTTATAGAACACAATACAATAGAAATTCTAACGATTTATCGTTAAAAATCGTTAAATCGTGTTAGTGCACACTAACGGGAGTTAGTGCGCACTAACTCCCAGTTAGTGCGCACTAACTTGAGTTAGTGCGCACTAACTGAAAATGATACAAATTGACACTTTCCAGGTCAGTAAAGGTCAGTTAGGAATGAATATGTGTTCCTATTGGCTGGCTGCCCTCTTATCTATTGATGTTACCAAGGTTCCAACTGAGGTGATGGTTGGGGGGATGGGAAATGGAAACTGTTGGTAGTTGACAAAAAAAGTAATGTGATCAGTCAATATGACTAGAACCTGTGCCCTATTCCTGATACCAGGGGTGTTGTGATCTTCCTGCACTCAGTGCCCTATCCCTGATACCAGTCTGAGACAGCTCCCTCCCTGCATTACTAGTGAGAGGCTGGCTTCACAGACAGGGGGGAGCTGCCTGACCCTCACTCCTGACTTCCCACATGTCCCAGCCAGTGAATGGTGTGTGGGTGAGGGGGGGGGGGGAGGATGGTGAAGTCTGAGACAGCTCCCTCCCTGCATTACTAGTGAGAGGCTGTCTTCACAGATAGGGGGGAGCTGCCTGACCCTCACTCCTCCGGGGTATTGTGATCTTCCTGCACACAGTGCCCTATCCCTGATACCAGGGGTGTTGTGATCTTCCTGCATGCAGTGCCCTATCCCTATTAATACCAGGAGTGTTGTGATCTTCCTGCATGCAGTGCCCTATCCCTAATACCAGGGGTGTTGTGATCTTCCTGCATGCAGTGCCCTATCCCTGATACCGGGATGTGTGCAAGAAGATCGCAACACCCCCGTTATCAGGAATAGGGCACTGTGTGCAGGAAGATCACAACACCCCCGGTATCAGGAATAGGGCACTGTGTGCAGGAAGATCACAACACCCCTGGTGCCAGGGTTAGGGCACTGTGTGCAGGAAGATCACAACACTCCTGGTATTAATAGGGATAGGGCACTGTGTGCAGGAAGATCACAACACCCCTGGTGCCAGGGTTAGGGCACTGTGTGCAGGAAGATCACAACACTCCTGGTATTAATAGGGATAGGGCACTGTGTACATGAAGATCACAACACCCCTGGTGCCAGGGTTAGGGCACTGTGTGCAAGAAGATCACAACACTCCTGGTATTAATAGGGATAGGGCACTGTGTGCAGGAAGATCACAACACCCCTGGTGCCAGGGTTAGGGCACTGTGTGCAGGAAGATCACAACACTCCTGGTATTAATAGGGATAGGGCACTGTGTGCAGGAAGATCACAATACCCCTGGTATCAGGGTTAGGGCACAAGTTCTAGTCACATTGACTGATCACATTACTTGTTTTGTCAAGCTACCAACTGTTTCCATTTCCCATCCCCCATATACTGTCAGTGGGAACCTTGGTAACATGAATAAATAAGAGGGCAGCCAATAGGAATACATATTCATTCCTAAACTGACCTTAACTGACCTGAAAAGTGTCAAATTGTATCATTTTCAGTTAGTGCGCACTAACTCCCAGTTAGTGCGCACTAACTCCCAGTTAGTGTGCACTAACTCGAGTTAGTGCGCACTAATCGGAAAAAACTATTTTTAACGATTTTTTAACTAAAAAATCGTGCCTAACACGATTTTCTTGCCCTGCCACACGATTTCTATTGTTAAGACGATATGGAACACGATTCACATCCCTAGTTGAGAGAACATTGATAAATGACCCTGTTTGTTTGAAAGTGCCTAAACCTATGTGCTCTTTATTTACTGCTGATCTTTTTCATTCAGTTCTGCAGGCTATTGTAATAGAACAAACTGATTATTGGAACAGTTTGAATATACGGTCACGCTACCAGTTAGAACATAAGAACATAAGAAAATGCCATACTGGGTCAGACCAAGGGTCCATCAAGCCCAGCATCCTGTTTCCAACAGTGGCCAATCCAGGCCATAAGAACCTGGCAAGTACCCAAAAACTAAGTCTATTCCATGTTACTATTGCTAATGGCAGTGGCTATTCTCTAAGTGAACTTAATAGCAGGTAATGGACTTCTCCTCCAAGAACTTATCCAATCCTTTTTTAAACACAGCTATACTAACTGCACTAACCACATCCTCTGGCAACAAATTCCAGAGTTTAATTGTGCGTTGAGTAAAAAAGAACTTTCTCCGATTAGTTTTAAATGTGCCCCATGCTAACTTCATGGAGTGCCCCCTAGTCTTTCTACTATCTGAAAGAGTAAATAACCGATTCATATCTACCCATTCTAGTTCACTCATGATTTTGAACATCTCTATCATATCCCCCCTCAGTCGTCTCTTCTCCAAGTTGAAAAGTCCTAAACTCTTTATTCTTTCTTCATAGGGGAGTTGTTCCATTCCCCTTATCATTTTGGTAGCCCTTCTCTGTACCTTCTCCATCGCAATTATATCTTTTTTGAGATGCGGCGACTAGAATTGTACACAGTATTCAAGGTGCGGTCTCACCATGGAGCGATACAGAGGCATTATGACATTTTCCGTTTTATTCACCATTCCCTTTCTAATAATTCCCAACATTCTGTTTGTTTTTTTGACTGCCGCAGCACACTAAACCGAAGATTTCAATGTGTTATCCACTATGACACCTAGATCTCTTTCTTGGGTTGTAGCACCTAATATGGAACCCAACATTGTGTAATTATAGCATGGGTTATTTTTCCCTATATGCATCACCTTGCCCTTATCCACATTAAATTTCATCTGCCATTTGGATGCCCAATTTTCCAGTCTCACAAGGTCTTCCTGCAATTTATCACAATCTGCTTGTGATTTAACTACTCTGAACAATTTTGTGTCATCTGCAAATTTGATTATCTCACTCGTCGTATTTCTTTCCAGATCATTTTCAAATATATTGAAAAGTAAGGGTCCCAATACAGATCCCTGAGGCACTCCACAGTCCACTCCCTTCCACTGAGAAAATTGTCCATTTAATCCTACTCTCTGTTTCCTGTCTTTTAGCCAGTTTGCAATCCACGAAAGGACATCGCCACCTATCCCATGACAATGATCTGAACCTCAAAAAATGCATCACAATGAAAACGAAAGAAGGCTTTCACAAACTCCTTATACTCAAGCACCTTAAACCGCTTTTACACCAGCATGATTTCAAAACAGTCTTACAATCACTCATTTTTTCAAGCCTCGACTATTGTAACACACTGTTCATTGGCCTGCCCAAATCTACACTAAAACCTCTCCAATTGTTACAAAATGCCATGGCCAGGGTACTTACTGGCAAGAAGAAATCTGAACACATCACCCCAGTACTAAAGAGTCTTCACTGGCTACCGATATTACAAAGGATAAATTTAAAAATTTTAACTACTCTACACAACGAAATCTACAAAGAAGTTAACACCGCCCTCGACCACATGATTCAACTGCACAAAACACCACGCACGACAAGAAACACCGGCAAATTACTACGTCATTCCCTCCCTTCCCTCTGGTAAATTATACAACACTAGGAATAGAGCCTTTTCGATTGCTGGTCCAAAAGCATGGAACTCTTTACCAGCCTATCTAAGCTCGATCAGAGACTCCAAATCTTTCAAAAAAGAACTGAAAACCTGGCTATTTAGACAAACTTTCCCAGATGAAGTTGGTTAATCTAATCCCATCTGCTCAGAATTACTTACTCTTCTAGCCATGGCCCTACTTCTTCCCTCTACCCTTGCCTTTTCCTCTTTAACCCCCCCCCTCCTATTTAATTGATGATTTGGTACCTTTTTTCCTCCCATGGCTCCCTAAGACCCTTTCCCTCCTTTCCTTCCCTCTCCTATTTCCTCACTTATATGAGCCTCTTTCACACATCCAAGCATGTTTCCATTTAATTTAATTTATGTATCCAAATGCTTATCTATCCATGCTTTCCCACTGCAATTCCTATTGGTAAGTCGTACTCTTTTATACCTATTTTCACACTTGACGTACGCCAGATTGTTACTAGTTGCCTTTACACGTTTCAATATGTTCATAATGAATGCGTTGTATGTATTATGTTGTTTACATTGTAAACCAGAGTGAAGGCAACCTGCTAAACTTCGGTATATAAAAGAATCTAAATAAATAAATAAATAATCTGTTATGATTTGTGGGTGTGTGGGCCATTGGCCTGAGGTGCAAGTTGTCACTACCTGTGGGAAGAACCCCTACAGGTCTGCACCGCCGGTAGGCGAGGTCAGAGACTGGAGAGCTCTGAGTAAGGCAATGGAGAGGTTCCCCGGCACCAGGAGAGTACCCCCATGGAGAGTAGACTGGAGGCTATACCTTGGCAGGGACCTCTAGGGAAGGAATGCCAGACAGGCCATAGAGCGGAGGGCGTGAGGCTTGGCCAATCAGGAGGTACTCCAGAGGGCAACCCCAAAGGGAGGAGCTGCACAGCGTAGGATGATGATGTAACACCATAGGCCAGCCCACAGGACAGGGAAGACCGAGCTGAGCCTCCGGTGATGACGTAGCACTGCCCTGAGGATCGGGGAAGTGTAGGCAGTCTCAATGTAATACGTGGACGCAACCACGAGGAGCGGGGAAGCGCTCAAGTCCCAGGGAAGCCGGAGAGTGCTACCCCGAGGAGCAGGGAACTCTGGCAGTCACTGTAATAGGTCACGAGGAGCGGGAGATGCAGGCAGTCTTGTTCAGGCTGCGGGCTCAACCCTGAGGAGCAGGGAAGTCCCACTGTAGAACTCACGGATAGCTGAGGTGTCCCAGAGGTAGTTCCGAGGAACAGGAGGCCTTGCAAGTTAGAACCCAGGAGACGCAGATCCAGCCCAAGGAGCAGGGTAGGCAGGAGAGCGAGTCCCTGATGCGTGCACTGGCCCCTGAGAAGCGGGTACCAGACAGGGTCCAAGTCCAAGGCACGAAGCATAGTCTCCGGAACATGTAGGCAGTAGTCGAAGACGAACGGAACTTGTTGCCAAGTCGGCTAGCTGAGGGTGAAGGTGGAGTTTAAGAACACCGGTCTGATGATGTCATCAACCGGAGACACCTCCAAGGTTCCTGCCAATGAGACTTCGAAGGAGGGCCCAGTGGAGTGCACACACGCCTAGAAAGGCCCAAAGTCGAGGAAGATGGCGGCTGCATCCAGGCTGCCATGAGGAGTCCCGGGGAACGCGGTCACAGCCATCTGCGACTGACGGGCATAACAGATACATTTAGGAAAGTATATGGTATTCACTATTCAGCGGCAGAGTTACTTAGGTAAGTTCTGCTGAATATCATGGCTATTATTACCTGGGACACTGTACCTGAGTTACATTCCTGCTTGCCACATCACACATTATGAAGCTGTAAATTTCAGCTGTAAGAAACACTCAAAGAGTCTAGTATAGTTGTAGGAGAAAGTGATGAAGCTCTTGGACAATGTACATGAAAGTGTAGAATGCTAACAAAAGAATGAATTTAAGACTCTGCAACTTCCCTAAACTTTTGACTGGTTTCTCCTTTAGATAAGTTCTGAAGTAATACTTCCAGTTTGTAAAGCCTATTATATACACCATTGATTAAGAAAAGGCCTGACGAGACAGGGACAGCTGTCTTTAGACAGCTTAGATGTCTCTGCATTGCTGAAAAGATCAGAGGAAGAAATGATTCAAAGTTCTACAGTGATAGCCAGGGTCACACTGGAACCTGATAGAGACTGAGCACTGTGGGTTTATTTCCAAAATCGTGATGTATTATTCTGTAACTTGATAGAGTATTCCCAGGTGTACCAAGAACTACACAGAGAAAGCATAAATCTTTTCTGGAATTAAGATCCAAAGCAACTATTATTTATTTAGTATTCTTATAAATGTACAATTTGGATGTATGCAGGCTAACCCCGAAAACCACTGCCCTCACATCCAAACCCAGGCTGGCTGCACCGTCCACCAATGCGGAGAAGCGCGCTGACCCTCCACGCAGTAGAATGGTGCTCTCAGATGTAGTGAGAAGCCGCTGGCCCCTCACAAGGCAAGACACCACTGATTCCATGCGCATACGTTATGCTTCAGCTTTTAAAGGGAAAGAGAAGGAAAGCCCTGTGGCTCCTAAAGGTGACATCACAAGTTCTGCCCTATAAAAGGGTAGCCTCAGCAACAGTCAACCTACTTCTTAGTAGAGCGTGTTGCTTCCTAGTGTTCCAGTCTTTGCTCCAGCCTTGTCTTAAGTCCCTGCCCAGCTTGCCTTAGTCTTAGTCCTTCTGTCTTTGGGTTGTCTTCTGTCTTCGTTCCAGTCTATCCCTCGATGCCTGCTTGTTCTTGTCTAGCCTCCTCACCCTGCCTATCAGTCCTTCTTCAACCTCACTCTTATGGATATCTGGTTTTGACCTCAGCTCGGACCCCGGATCCACTTGACCAGTGCCTGCCCCTGACCATTGCCTGGACTTCAGATATGCCTGACAGCTGCCTACCTCTGTCCATTGTCTGGACCTCAGATACTGTAAAACGACTTTGTGACAATATGTTGTGATGATGTTTATCTAACTTTTTTTCCCGATTACTGTAAACCGTTCTATGGCAAAACTGAATGACGGTATACAAAACACGACAAATAAATAAATAAATAAATAAATAAATAAATATGCCTGTCATCTGCCTATGACCCAAACTACTACGAACTTTCTCTTTACCATCAGCAGAAGTCCTGCTGGCCCCGGCACCCAAAGGATCAGCCTGAAGGGAACATGGACGGGTATAGGTGAAGGTCTGATGGGTCTCTGCTCCGCCTGGTCTGCCCACCAATGGTGGAAACCCGCAGAGCTACTCCTTGCAGGTAGAGCCAATCCTGCCTCAGCATATGGGTCTATGGGCACTACAAAGCAGCTCAGACAGGTGCTCACTAAATTTCTATGCAAATGTTTGATTTTTTTATCAGAACGCTCGATATATTTCTTCGATCATTTCCATCTGTGAATTTTTGGGGGGATAATCCCATTAGTGGTCAGCCAGCAGAACTTCTGGGAGTAGTCAATCCTGATTCTGGATGGTGATATTACATTGATTTTGGCTCTCTTTGACATGCTTGTTGATTTTATTTTTCTTTGCTTTGTGGCTTGATCTTCCCCTGTATTTGAGAGCTAGACAGGACATTAAGAAGTCCATATATAAAAACCTGCTGAGCAACTAAGTTACCAGGATGACTTACATGAGTAACTTTATCCGGATATTCAGCAATACTTATCAGAGTAAAAGTGGCACTGACTATATCCAGATAAGGTTACCTAGTTTATTTATTTATTTCCTGGTTTTTCTAGACCGATGTTGGTATGAACCTTTACACCGGTTTACAATGTTTCTTTACAATAAATTCAACATAAAATACAGTAATTCATAAAAACAAGGAAAACAATCATAAAATCCTAAATCTAACTTAAAGTTAAATACACATTCAAATTCTAATTGAGATCTAAACTTTATGCATAACTAATAAAATGACATCTTAAAAATTTAAAATAAAGTGTTAAACATACTTAATAAAATAAATAACATGATAAATTTCTAACTGGCTTCCACTTGAAATGCTTGTGCATATAGCCAGGTTTTCAATGCTTTCTTAAACTCTTTCATATTACTCTGGAGTCTTAGTTCAGTAGGTAATGCATTCCAAAGACCTGGGCCTGCCAATGAGACAGCCCTTTCCCTGACAGAAGTAAGTCTGGCCGTCGTGATAGAGGGAATAAGAAATACCTTTCCAGCCGAACGCAAATTTCGTTGTGGTGTATGTATTCGTATTAAAGTACCCAGTATCTTTCTTGGGTAACTTTGGAAAAGTGATTTATCTGACCAGCCAGCCAGCACTGCACCACGAGAAGTCCTCCAGCACCGCTTCCTTTTAGGTGGGTGAGTTTTGTGCAAGCAACGATTTGCCCAGGCAAAATAAACCTGTTAGCGGTGGAATAATTTGAACCCTGAAAATTTGTCTGGCTAACTCACAAAGGGTCTCATTTACTAAACATTTTTTCTCATAGACTCAGAATGGGAGAAAATCTGTAGTGAACCAGGTTAGCTGGACAAATCATTTGAATATGGACTTCTAACCAGACTGGTATTTTTTTCTGTTCTGTTATTACGTATTCCTTGATTTTCTTTCCTATCACTTAATTGCCATTCCCTTATTAAAGAGTTTTGCTTCATGTATTTTGTTAAAACTCGTAGAAATCATATTTATAAAAAAAAAATGGTAACGTAAAATATGTTTGTTAAAAATGTCCACATAGTTTACAGTTTTGTGGTTTGTTTCAAAATCGCCTTAATGTGTTAAACTAGACTGCTGCTAATTGTCACATACCTTGCCAACATCAGATAAACGGATATTATGCCATAAAGAAAGACCAGGTTCTCTGTACTAAGTACATTGTATGCTTTCATCCTTCAAATGGAGGATAAATCAGGGGGTTTTTTTAGGATTCTCAGCTGCAATGTAATTTAGTCTGAAAATGGCTATATTAAATGACATGATTTATTTGGTTATTTGCAGCTATTTCAAAGGAGAAATCATGTGGAACCATGTTTAATGTATCTATTTTATATCCTGGTCATTCCATTATCTAATATCTATTTCAGTCTCCTGCTGGTTCCTTGTTTTCTGAGCACTCTCTGATTTGTTTGTAACTGAATTATTTACTTTTGTAAACTTTCTCTTCCCCTATTCCCTTCTTCGTGAACTCCGCTCCTTGGGCAATTTGCTCTTCTTTGTGCCCTTCTCCTCCACTGTGAAACCCCGAGTTTGCGCTTTCTGCCTTTCTGCATTGTATGCATGATTCAGAGAGTCAGGCTCTGGACATAATTTACACATATATCTATTACAAAACAGCACCTAGCAGGCGTACTTCTGAGCCCTGCCTTGGATCACCCCAGCCCGCTCCTATTTTGCCATGGTTAAATGTACGTACAAAATGGATACTATGCACATACTATTGATATTTATAAAACAGGGTATATGCAAGTACTTGTCACTTACGCATTTATATGCGATTTTTATGTGCTAAATCCCTTTGAATTTAGTTCAGTTGAGTTTACTGAAGTACTAGGTGGATAGTAATCAGATGACAGAAAATACATTTCTTCCATGTGATACCCCAAAAATTCAATCCAAATAGTCATATAAACAGTTCATCAGCCTGTAGAAGCCTCCCTTGAAATCACAATATCTGTAAGTTACTCCCAGGGAATTTTCTGTTCTTTGAGTATCCCCTTTCAGGTTTCTGAGTACCCCCTGATGAATATCCTCCTTTCCTGAAACCTCTGGATGTACAGGGTAGGGCACTGTTACAGGTTCACTCAGTGGGTATGGTAAGACTCAAATCCACTGCCCTAAAACATCAAACAAAGCCAGTGTTCTGCAGGCCCCCTTCCTGACACATCACACTCACACATTCACATCCTGACTTAGCAAAACGTAGATTCCAGGACAAGCAGTGTTTTATTATTAGTGATAGGTTGTGCTCCAGAAAGCACCACAGCAAAGGTAATGTACAGATATAGCAGAGGTACAGCAAGGGTCTCGGTGTCTGGGGGCCAATACGTTTGTGCTGCCTGCCCTCAGGTGCTCTCCCTTCCCACCCTCATCACCACCACCAACTTCCTTGTAGAAATGATCAAGGCCACAGAAACGGCAGACATTTCAAAGAACACCCTTTTCTCTTCTATCTGTATATGGCTGAAAAAAAAAGAGGACTCTGAGTGCCCCCTTTAGCCTGGCACCCAGGGATTTTATACAACACCCCCTCCCCCCCAGTATGCCACTGATATATATTAAAGACAATAGTAACAGTAATGTAGTAAAAATACTTTTTCTTACAATTAGTAGGAGGGTAGCTGAAGGTTCAGGATTCTCCCTCTCTGTCTATCCTTCTCCCCTCTCCTTCCTATGCCTCTGTTAATTATACTGACTGCACATCTGAAAGCATGTTTTGAGAGATTGCATGCAATTTCCCAAAACATGCTCCAGGGAGAGAAACATTGTCTTGGGAATCTCTTTTATTACAGAGCCTGTGCATCTTTTATTTACCTCTTCCTTTCCCACACTTATTGTATAGTCACACGATGCAGGGGTCACTGGTGAGAACGCTGAGCCCAATGAGACCTACCTTCTGAATACATTCTAAGCCAAGCTTGTCAAACATAGGCCAAGCAATCCCATTATAGGAACCCTCTGCACAAGAAGGAAATCCTCTTCATTCTTGTGCCTTTCCTCTAAATTTTCAGTGGAAGGGTCTCTCTGTAGAAACTCCTGCTGGCTGCTCTCCTAGGGAGTCATTTTCTATCGATATCGCACGTGAAAAGGGACTTTTCACGTGTGATAGCTAGATAGGGGCGGAGTGGGGGCGGAGTTGGGACTGGAAGAGGAAGAGTTGGGGCGGAGTCGAGGCGGACGCGGCGGAAACTACTGGCGGCGATAAGTTAAGACCCGTATCGCCGCCAGTAGCACGCCCAATAGCACCACCTTTCACGGTGGCGCTATTGGGTGCAAAAGCCGGCAGCAATAACACCGCAGTGGTGCGATCGCTGCTGGCTTTCGCAGGCCCGCCCCCTGCTTCACTCCCCCGCCCCCCATTACCGCGTGATTCAAAGAGTTCTGCGACGTTAGAAAATCCAGACCCTAGGTAGTAAAACCTTTACAGTTACAATCACTATAGGCCCAATTTTATTTCTTCCTGTCTTTATACTCCTTCAAAAAATACACAGATTGGGATAACTCCCAGCAGAGACAGAAACCTGGGATAGGCGTTTGCTCAATGGGAATCTTACCAAGAGAACACTTGCAGCCCCTCATGGATATTTCAAGCACTCACACCCTCTCTTAAACAGATAGCCCAGAACTTTCTGCACTCTTGGTTTTATTTCTTCTGGGAGACTTCAGGCACTGCCCATTGGAGTGTGTCTGACAGACAATACACCTCCTCTCAACTCCCTGTTCTGTGTTTTTATAGAGATACATGCCTTTTAAGTCAGGAACATCTAGGTATCCTTATATATACTAAAGGATGTTTCCCATTTTGTGTCTATGAAGCATCCTTAATCTGACCCATAGCGCCTCTGCATAGAGTTCCTCCATTCCAAATGTGTTTTTAGTTTCACATTATTCTCTTTTCAACTGCTTCAGGGTTACTGTGACTAATTACTGCCCTTCTAACAGACAATTCCATTTGACCATTTAGGAGGCAATAATTAAACTACCAGTATTTCGAGTAGTTTTTACACATGGACAGGGTCATTTATCATATTGCATTAGGGACTTATTGTGGGTAGGGATGTGAATCGTTTTTTGACGATTTAAAATATCGTCCGATATATTTTAAATCGTCAAAAATCGTTAGAAGCGCGATACAATAGGAATTTCCCCGATTTATCGTCAAAAATCATAAATCGGGGAAAGGGGGAGGGCGGAAAAACCGGCACACTAAAACAACCCTAAAACCCACCCCGACCCTTTAAAATAAATCCCCCACCCTCCCGAACCCCCCCAAAATGCCTTAAATTACCTGGGGTCCAGAGCGGGGGTCCCGGTGTGATCTTTTACTCTCGGGCCTGCGGTGCGTTGTAGAAATGGCGCCAGCGCTACCTTTGCCCTGTCATATGACAGGTCAAAGGTAGTGCCGGCGCCATTTTGTTTTTTGTCCCCCGACGTCAGGAGCGTAGGAGATCGCTCCCGGACCCCCGCTGGACCCCCAGGGACTTTTGGCCAGCTTGGGGGGGCCTCCTGACCCCCACAAGACTTGCCAAAAGTCCAGCGGGGGTCCGGGAACGACGTCCAGCAAACCCCAACCTATCATTTTGCTATAAATATAGCAAAAATAGCCGTATGGCCGGCGCAAAATAGGGCCGTACAGCGCCGGCCGTATGGCCCTATTTTTTATCGCAGGTGCTATTTTTGCTATATTTATAGCAAAATGATAGGTTGGGGTTTGCTGAAAAAAAAAATCAAAATAAAACTATCTGGGTAGTTTTGCTTTGAATATTTCACCACAAAATGTTCTCATACAAATTTGTACCTGCTTTTTGTATGAGTAGCTTATAAAGGCAAACTATCCACATAAGCACCTCACCAGACCAAACCACACCTGGAAACTCCTCTAAAGATATGTGGTTCCCACATTGCTGTCATGCAAGTACTCTTTCCCACATATAAGGTGGAGAATAATAAAAAAAAATCCTCATTTATCTGGATAAAACAGCATTATACTCACTAAAATGGCTTTGATTATTGCTTTCCCCAAGGACAATTATCAAAACTTATTTTACCAGGGCAGATATCAGTTTACCCTGGATGAAAGGTCTGTCTAAAAATTGCCCACCCATATCCCTGCTAAAGGAATTGTGGTGCTCCATAGCATGCAATTGTTTACCTGGGTTAAGTGACATATATTAGTTAGGATTAGGAAACGGCATGCATGCATTTCAGTTTCAAATGTGTAACCATACTTCATCAGCAAGTAAAAGTTGGAATTGGTGAGGAAATTAAACATCCCATGCTCCCTGGGTCCCTTCCCAACATGGGCAGAGGGGGAGATGGGGAGAAGAGGGTTTTTTCAAAGTCCTTACACTTGTGGAATGTCTTTCTGTTACCTTCATTTTATAAAAAACACACAAGGCTGGGGTTCTTTGAAAACAACTCCATTTACTGGGTCACTTGAGGAAAATCACAATTTGGCAGATAACATACTTTTGTCTATTGCAGTGATGGTGAACTCGAGTACCGCAAACAGATCAGGTTTTCACGATATCCACAATGAATATGCATGAGATAGATTTGCATACATTGGAGGCAGTGCATGGACACCTTTCTCATGCATTTTCGTTGTAGATATCCTGAAAACCTGGCCCGTTTGTGGCACTCGAGGACTAGAGTTCGCCATCACTGGTCCTAGTGCAGTGGTTCTCTGACCTGTTCTGGAGCCAGCCACCCAGCCACCACCAACCCTACATAATTTTTGGATTCTTATATCTCAAGTTTTGTTGCTTTAAACCCAATAAAAAAAATCTTAATTATGCAGTAACAACTTTTCTTTATTCTAACATTATCAACAAAATCAAATCTCAAAAAGGTATATAGCAGAAAACTCACTCTCCTTTACAATGTTGATATTTTCTTGTTTTAAGATTTACAGATGACAAATTGACCTGTAGTTCCAAGTGTTCTAATTCCAATTAATGCTGGAGTCTGCGGTATGCATGCTCAGTGCTTAAAGGTCATTTTGGCAATCTCCCTCTAAAATCTATGGGGAATTTTGTCTGAAAAGCAATTTCTTTACAGGGCATCTGCAAATGAAAGCTTGACTACCATTGCAACTCTCAGCCGGAGGCACAGGAACAAATGCACAGATCCTGATATAGGTAGTTATATACAGCTGACTTCCCTCTAAGCACTATAAACTTGTTACCCTAATCTGCTACAAGTTTTTATTTAGAAACTTTCCTTAATAAGTCATAGTTTCAGAGACTTATCAGCTTGATTTGTATCTGTATTAAGAAGTTTCCCATTTTCTGACATGTCTTTTGTATTTATATATCTATGAGACAGATTTTAAATATGAATCCTTTTACAAAGAAGGTCTAACAACAACAAAAAATCTGTTCATCCATCCACCTCTTGTATATTTTGAGATAACACTATAGCACAAAGTATTTCGCTGTATAAATGATGTACTTTTGATATCAATATATTAAGAATGAGGTCTCAATAATAAATTAGCTGTACACAGTAGAGTCAAACATGGAACACAATTGTTTATAAACTATGAGATGGATATATATTTTATCTGAACCCTTACATTCTGCTTTGCTATTGCATTTTTTAAAATACTCTTTACAGTTCAAGGGCACAAAAACATGGTATGGCAAAACTCAGACTAAGGGACCAATGTATTAAACTGCATTAAGGCTAACACAGGGTTAATGTGTTTTATTTGCAATAATGTTGTGTTATGTAAAGTACTTCAGTGTATTAGTCCACATTAACATTAATATGTGGAGCTAGCACAGACTGATGAAGTAAAAATACTAATGAGCTGTGGGGCATGCAAGTTTATGTAAAGCAGCTCATTAGTATTAAAATTGGATAATACATATCGTGGACAAATGCAAAAGACTGGATAAGAACAGTTGGCACCATTTGGATTTTAGTGCTGGCAAGGCAACAGAGAGTCCTCCTTCCTCTTGCTAGAGTTGCCAGCTAGCTCCAGATTTTCAGAACAGGTTGATCCAGTCCTGATTTTATCCCACTACATGCATAACATAACAACATAACAACATAAGAAATTGCCATGCTGGGTCAGACCAAGGGTCCATCAAGCCCAGCATCCTGTTTCCATCAGAGGCAAAACTAAGTCACAAGAACCTGGCAATTACCCAAACACTAAGAAGATCCCATGCTACTGATGCAATTAATAGCAGTGGTTATTCCCTAAGTAAACTTGATAGGGATAGGGAAATACCTGCAGTACCTGAATGTAATCCACTTTGAAGTGCTGAAAAAAGTGCAAAAAGTGGAATATAAATCAAAATAAATAAATAATAGCAGTTAATGGATTTCTCCTCCAAGAACTTATCCAAACCTTTTTTGAACCCGGCTACACTAACTGTACTAACCACATCCTCTGGCAACAAATTCCAAAGCTTAATTGTCCGTTAAGTGAAAAAGAATGTTCTCCGATTAGTCTTAAATGCGCCACATGCTAACTTCATGGAGTACTCCCCAGTCTTTCTATTATCTGAAAGAGTTAATAACCAATTCACATCTACCCATTCTAGACCTCTTATGATTTTAAACACCTCTATCATATCCCCCCTCAGCCATTTTTTCTCCAAGCTGAAAAGTCCTAACCTCTTCAGTCTTTCCTAATAGGGGAGCTGTTCCATTCCCCTTATCATTTTGGTCGCCCTTCTCTGTACCTTCTCCATGGCAATTATATCTTTTTTGAGATGTGGCGACCAGAATTGTACACAGTATTCAAGGTGTAGTCTCACCATGGAGCGATACAGAGACATTATGACATTTTCTGTTTTATTCACCATTCCCTTTCTAATAAATCCCAACATTCTGTTTGCTTTTTTGACTGCTGCAGAACACTGAACTGCCGATTTCAATGTGTTATCCACTATGACGCCTAGATCTCTTTCTTGGGTGGTAATATTGTGTAACTATAGCATGGGTTATTTTTCCCTATGTGCACCACCTTGTACTTATCCACATTAACTTTCATCTGCCATTTTGATGTCCAATTTTCCAGTCTCAAAAGGTCTTCCTGCAATTTATCACAATCTGCTTGTGATTTAACTACTCTGAACAATTTTGTATCATCTGCAAATTTGATTACCTTACTCGTCGTATTTCTTTCCATATCATTTATAAATATATTGAAAAGTAAGGGTCCCAATACAGATCCCTGAGGCACTCCACTGTCCAATCCCTTCCACTGAGAAAATTGTCCATTTAATCCTACTCTCTGTTTCTGTTGCAAGCGGAGTAGTGGACCCTTGGGTCGGTCTTGCAGAGAGAGGTGGTAAGCACTCCACAGTGAAGAGGTAGGCTGGGAGGCGGTACCAGGCAGAGCGCAGGGTAGGAGGCTTCGCCCTGGAAGCTTGAGGACCCCCCGGGAGGAGCGCGTGAGGTCCTGAGCCACTGGGACTTAGGATGCTGAAGAGACGGCTTCGCCCTGGAAGCCCGAGGACCCCCCAGGAGGAGCCCATGAGGTCCCGAGCCGCTGGGACTTAGGAGACCTAGGCTGTAGATGGAGATGGAGACTGACCAGGATTGAGGCAGGCAGCAAAAGAGAAGCGTCAGGGACAGGCCAGAGTCAGGAACCAGAAGAACAAGCGAAGATCCAGGAGCTGGAGCAGGAGTCGAAGATCCGGAACTGGAACCAAGGATTCCTGGAACAGGACTCAACACGAGCTGGAAGCAACAGGAACAGAGCACAGCAACGAGCACCAAGCAGGAACCTCGTTGTAAGGCAATTTGCTACAGTCAGACGCCGGGTTTAAATACCCACCGGCGTCTGACGTCATTCCAAGGGGCGGCCCGCGGCTCGGCAGGAAAAGCCCTTTAACTTCCTCCTCCTTGCGCGCACGTGCGCCTAGGAGGAGAGGGACCACTTTCAGAGGCTCGGCGGCGTCTCCCTCATGGAGATGCCGCTGCAACACAGGCCGAGTAGGCCCGAACAGCCGCGACCCTCGCGGGGACGCTAGCCCGACCCCCGGACCTCGCCGACTGAACCCCGGCGGAGCAGGTAAGGCCTCGGTTGCGGGACTCGCGACCGAGACCGCAACAGTTTCCTGTCTTTTAGCCAGTTTGTAGTCCATGAAAGCACATCGCCACCTATCCCATGACTTTTTACTTTTCCTAGAAGCCTCTCGAGGAACTTTATCAAACACCTTCTGAAAATCCAAGTACACTACATCTACCTGTTCTTCTTTATCCACATGTTTATTAACTTCTTCAAAAAGGTGAAGCAGATTTGTGAGGCAAGACTTGCCTTGGGTAAAGACATGCTGACTTTGTTCCATTAAACCATGTCTTTCTAATTGTCGCTAACCAGTCTGTAGATTCCTGGATCACCCCTGGAGCCCTTTTTAAATATTGTGGTTATATTAGCTATCCTCCAGTCTTCAGGTACAATGGATGATTTTAATGATAAGTTACACATTTTTACTAATAGGTCTGAAATGTCATTTTTTAGTTCCTTCAGAACTCTGGGGTGTATACCATCTGGCCCAGGTGATTTACTACTCTTCAGTTTGTCAATCAGACCTACCACATCTTCTAGGTTCATCGTGATTTGGTTCAGTCCATCTGAATCATTACCCATGAAAACCTTCTCAAGTATGGGTACCTCCCCAACATCCTCTTCAGTAAACACTGAAGCAAAGAAATCATTTAATCTTTCTGCAATGGCCTTATCTTCTCTAGGTGCCCCTTTAACCTTTCGATCATCTAACGGTCCAACTGACTCCCTCACAGGCTTTCTGCTTCGGATATATTTTAAAATGATTTTACTGTGAGTTTTTGCCTCTACAGCCAACTTCTTTTCAAATTCTCTCTTAGCCTGTCTTATCAATTTCTTACATTTAACTTGCCAACGCTTATGCATTATCCTATTTTCTTCTGTTGGATCCTTCTTTCAATTTTTTAATGAAGATCTTTTGGCTAAAATAGCTTCTTTCACCTCCCCTTTTAACCATGCCAGTAATCATTTTGCCTTCTTTCCACCTTTTTTAATGTGTGGAATACATCTGGACTGTGCTTCTAGGATGGTATTTTTTAACAATGGCCATGCCTCTTGCACACTTTTTACCTTTGTAGCTGCTCCTTTCAGTTTTTTTCTAACAATTTTTCTCATTTTATCAAAGTTTCCCTTTTGAAAGTTTAGCACAAGAGACGTGGATTTGTTTACTATCCCCTTCCAGTCATTAATTCAAATTTGATCATATTCGGCCCCTCCACCGTTACCTCTCTCACCAAATCCTGTGCCCCACTGAGAATTAGATCTAGTCGGTTCCTGAACCAATTGCTCCATAAAAATGTCATTTATTCCATCCAGGAACTTTATATCTCTAGCATGTCCTGATGTTACATTTACCCAGTCAGTATTGAGGTAATTGAAATCTCCCATTATTACCGCACTACCAATTTGGTTAGCTTCCCTAATTTCTCTTAGCATTTTGCTGTCAGTCTCACCATCTTGACCAGGTGGACAGTAGTGTACTCCTATCACTATAGTCTTCCCCGACACAGAAGGGATTTCTACCCATAAATATTCAATTGTGCATTTAGTCTCATGCAGGATGTTTATCCTGTTGGACTCTATGCCATCACGGACATAAAGCGCTACACCGCCTCCCGGGTGCTTTTCTCTGTCATTGCGATATAATTTGTACCCCGGTATAGCACTGTCCTATTAGTTGTCCTCTTGTCCCAACCTGTCGATGGAAATACAGACGTTAGGAAAACAAAAAGGATAGATGCCCAAGTGTTTTTCAAATCTTTATTGGAGTAGAGATGTGTTTAAAATGTACAGCCCGAGTTTCGCCACTTCCACAGCAGCTGCCTCAGGGGCTATGAATAAATCATATAAAACACTAAGATTAACAAAATTAAAATTAAAACATAATGAATAATGGATGAAAACATGTGAATTAAAAATACAGTTATGAAATAGTGACATATTGAAATTTGATACGGTGAACCTTTACCTTTACCTATTTGTTACAAAAGAAAACATTGTTATTTATATGAAATTTGTACTTAAAAAATATTTATTAATTCTTGGTATAATCAAATAAATATATATATATAAAACCGTATTGATCGTATCAAGTAAAAATTTTTGCCAAGTATAAAAAATTACATTTGTAATCCCAAACTATAAAATATTGACAAAGTCAATGGTTTTAGTCATTATCATCTTTACTTTAAACGCTCATTGGACTCAGGATTATTAGGAAGGCTTCGAGCTCGTAGCCCACTCTTATTTATAAGTGATCCACAGTGGTAATGAATCTAAAAGGGTACACATAACATTGTTAGTGATGATTTTTCATTAAACTTTAAATATGACTGTGTATTCCTGTCATGTCAAAAACATGTACTCGAACCTTGTCTCATTCAGACACGATTGTAGTTTTGTGAAATTGAATCATCTCATTGCACCTATTGTAAAAATAATGATTGTGAAGCATTAAAATTGAACTAATAAATATATATAGCAATAAAATGAAAAATATTCTGGTAATAGCCTTAGAAAATGTAAATGCTACTTCGGATGATGTACATTCTATTATTACCTATTGTAATTTATTTTTATAGTATTCCTGATGTTGAGTGACTGAACATGTTAAAGTGTAATGTTGAGTTAAAAACCATTGGGTATTTATTTGTGTCAAGCATATCTCAGCAGTCATATAAGTGTTAAAATCAAATCTCAGGTTATTAAAATGAGTTTTAACCAGTGTTATAAGCAAGAAAATTTCTGTTTTAGTCATTAAAGAAAATTCAATCTGTGTAGGTGACTGATATCAATATGGGCAATGCTCTCATGTTAATAACGAACATAAACAGCATAAACAGGTTGCCCAAGTATTCTACAGAGCATCACTCGCTTGCAATATATTTCAAAAAACTTATTTTCTTACTAGCTGAGTGTCAAAATAATATTGCGCTTCGATGTCAAATGTATGGTCTCCTCACAGATCTGAGCGTTATTGTTCGCCCATATTTAAAATGAAATTTGGCATCTACAAAACTGTCAATCATTATACAAAAGACCATTTAGTATTCAAGCAAATGATGTCGAACATTATAGCATTCATGGGAGTGGGTAACTGAATTCAGATGACTTCAGGCACCTTTGTAAACCATACATATTAAAAAAATTTTATTTAAAGCGTCAAGTTGCTGTCCAAAGCTTATACAGCAAGTTAAGACCAACACTGCAGGCGAAAGAAAGTGATATAGTGATCATTGAAATATGAGAGAAATGGTGTATTAGAACGGCTCAACATGCACGTCTGTATCTTATCGATACAAACTTATGTCTAATTCATAATGGGGTAGATTTTACGCCGGATTTTATAAGATACGCGCGTAGCAGCGCGTATCTTATAAAATCCGGGGTCGGCGCGCGCAAGGGGGTGCACATTTGTGCAACTTGCATGCGCCGAGCCCTGCGTGCGCTGCCCGTTCCCTCCGAGGCCGCTCCGAAATTGGAGCGGGCTCGGAGGGAACTTTCCTTCTACCCCCCCCCCCCCCCGCACCTTCCCCTTCCTTCCCCTACCTAACCCACCCCCCCCCCCCCGGCCCTATCTAAACCTTCCCCCTACCTTTGTTGTTAAAGTTACACCTGCCGGGTGATGGCGCGCTAGCAGGCTGCTGGCGTGCCATCACCCAACCCGGGGGCTGGTCCAGAGGCCTCGACCACGCCCCCAGGTCGGCACCATGCCCCCGACATGCCCCGGAACGCCCCGCAATTCACGCCACCCACCCAAAATGCCCCCGACAAGCCCCCCTTGCGAAGCCCCGGGACTTACGTGCATCCCGGGGCTTGCGCGCGCCGCCAAGCCTATGCAAAATAGGCTCGGCACACGCAGGGGGGTTTTAAAAGGGTTACGCGCATACCTTATGCGTGTAACCCTTTTAAAATCCGGCCCAATGCGTCTCAGTAACTAAAATGGATAAAGCTCTATCCTTACGAGCAAACATAAACAGAACTTCCGTGATTTGTTTCTAAAATGTGCCATTAAACCGAAAGCTATTACAAACAAAAGACCAAAATATCAAAATTACCTTGCGCTCTACCATCTGATGTATGGTCTCCACTCAAGAAAAGCAAATATCTGAGCGTTGTCATTCACCCATATTTAAAGTAAATTTTGGCGCCAAAGGAGCTGTCAATCATTCTACAAAAAAAAAGGGGGGGGCCGTATTGTGTACAAATAATTGATACTACCGGAAGATATAAAGTTTGCCTCTATCTACATCTCATAACCCAAGGAATAATTTAATAAGAAAAAAACTTTTTCTATTGGAAAATGCATTTATAAAAACGTTTAAGAAAGCTTAATGGCGCCAAAATCAGCTGTCAATCATTTTGAGGGGCGTGGTTTAAATGTGGCTGCCGGAATAAATGTGTGTTCTAAATGATGAAAAATCTCTCTCAAGACAATGGCCATCGGTTGAATTGTAAAATGTTACACACGTTCGGAGCATTCATACATGCCTCTGTTGGAGAAATTAATCTACTCATAAATCTGTCTTGTGTCTCCAAGATGTGATTTAAATACATATTTGTAATACAATATGGTCAAATATATTTTTTTGGTTCAAAATAATTTAGAGTCTGAATGGTAGTGAATAAAAATATACATAAAATTGTATGGTGCATGATATTGCAAAATTAATCAAAAGTTAAACTAGTGAATAAGATGATATATATATCAATGTGGATATACCTAATAAAATACATTTAAAACATAGTCCAAAATTAAAAGAGTGTCAAGGTAAAAATATATAAAATATAAAAGAATGAAATAATTAAAAAATATTCAAATAGGTAAAGTGCAAACTGTAAAAATAAGTTCACAGTTGTGGAAACAATGGAGCTACATTTAGTATCAGCTTATCTATAAGAAGATAGTGTAGTCTATTTCCACGTTCAACCCATTGGGAATCATAGTATTGAATTCATATGTATATTTTTGTTCTAATTGAAGTAACAGGTGCTCAAAATTTCCCCCTCTCCATTTCAGAGTGGGTTGCTGAATCACACAAAACTTATATTCATTGAATTTGTGGTTATGTTGTACAGAATGTTCCACTAGTGGTTTAGATACTGCACACCGCTTTATATTGCTTTTGTGCTCTATAATTCTTTTACTGAATTCTCTAATTGTTTTGCCTACATAAAGTTTATTGCATGGGCAAATCACTGTGTATATTATCCCTTCACTCCTGCAATTAGTGAAAGAATTGAGTTTGAAATATTTCTGTTGTCCAGGTATGTACAGCTTATCTGTTTTAATATTCACATTACAAACAGAGCACTTCCCACATGGGCAGTGGCCCAATGGTCTGCTATCATGAATTGAATTGTAAGGTAATTTCAACGGAGCTGATAAATTCTTCACATTTTTATCACCTTTATTGGACTGCAGGATGTCCTCCCACCAGCAGGGGTGGTCAGAGACCAGCACTTATCTGCTGCTGCTGCTGCTGCTGCTTCTGCTTCCCCCTCTGCTGGCTTTCCTCTTCAGTTGAAACTGCACAGGACTCCATAGTCTGGAAGATCCTGCTGGCCTCATACATTTCTGATTGCAGAGAAGGCAGAAGCTACACCGGGTAAGTCCTGCTGGTAGACATCTGTAAGTTCCAGGAGAGGGGGAGAGGGAAGGGAAGGTGGGGATGCCAGGAAGGGTAGGGGGGGAAAGGAACGGAGGGGAATGTGATGATGCCAGAGGGTGTGGGCAGAGAGAAGGGATGGGAAGGTGATAATGGCAGGGGGGGGTGTGGATGAAGGAAGGTGAAAATGCCAGAAGTATGGGGGTAAGAGGGAAGGGAGGAGAATATGGTGATGCCAGGGGATAGGGGAGAGACAGCGATACCAGGGAGCTTTTGAGGGCGAGGGAAGGGAGGGGAAGGTGATGATCCTGGGGGGAGGGAAGATAAGGTGGATGATTGCTGGAGACAGGGTAAAAAGGTAATAATGATGCCGGAGATGGGGGAGAAAGAGAGAAGGAAAGAGAAAATGATGATGTCAGGGAGGTAGAGACAGAGGAAAGGGAGAGCAAGATGATAATTGCAGACGGTGAGGGGAGAGGGAAGGGATCAGAAAGTGATGATGGCAGGGGAGAGGGAAGAGAAAGTGATGATGATGCTGGAAGGCAGTAGAGGGAGAGAGAAAGGAAGAGAAGATGATAATTCCAGAGGTGCAGAGGGAAGGGAGGGAAAGTAAAGGTGATGAAGTCAAAAGATTGGGGGGGGGGGGGGTGAAGGAAAGGCGAGGGGAGAAGGTGATGATGCCAAGGGCAAGAGAAGACTGTCACCTACTGGCATAACCCCAGAACACGCTCAGATAGACCATTATTGCCTTCTGTATAAGGTTTTTGGACTGCAAACCAGAGAAACCAGGGTCCAGATCCTGCTTCTTCCACTGACATTCCTTGTTTATTTATTTAAAAGTATTTATTACCCATTCTTCCAGCACTTTGCAGGCAATTTTTTGCCCATAGATCTGCAAGCACATTTTCAAAAGGAAACCCCTTGCAGAGGACTCTATAACAGGGTACTATCAAGTTAGGGCGAGAGAACATAGTAGAAATCTCAACTTTGTGAGACTTTCCTCACTCCAAACGATGCCAAATCTTCGCCAAGGTGTATTGTGTTGTTCGTACGTCTCACTCTTCTGCATATAAAACTGATCCCTAAACCCTAAACCACCACCACCTCAACTCAAGCTATTAGCTGGCCCTCCTATAGTGATATTAATAGTTGAATACTGTGACAGACTCCTCAGAGTCTCTCTTTCTCTCTCTCTCTCTCTCTCTCTCTCCCTCTCCCTCTCCCTCTCCCTCCCCCTCCCTCCCCCCCCCCCCCAAATGAAATGGCGATGAATGCTAGGAAAAAAGGTGTAGTTATCCGCCCCTTCCAAAAATTTGCATTCAGATAATGTATTTTGATGAATGAAATGCTTAAAAAACTTTATTAAAAAGAAAAAAGTTAAAAAAAACAAACTTGAAAGCCAGGTGCAGGAAACGGACGCTCAACTGACAAGTGCAGTTTCTTGAAACACCCCCCCCCCCCGGGCGTCTATTTTCCTAACCGGCAGACCGCCGAGTTAAGAAAACTGACGCTGTTAAACTCGGCGTCAGTTTTTTTTTCCTAACCGGCAGACGGCCAAGTTAGGAAAGCATGGGGTTTTTTTCCTAACCAAAAGATGGCCGAGTTAGGGAAAACCGATGCCGTTAAACTCAGCATTTTTTCCTGGCAGACGGCCGAGTTAGGAAATCCGATCGGGGTCGCATTAGCAAGTGTTGCGTCCGTCGGTCTCAGACGGCTTCGACCTCTGTGCCTCACCTTTCTTCCTTCTCTCTCCTCAAGCCTTGGGAAGATGGCTGCTGCTGCATCTTCATGCCGCTCTCTCCGGTGTCCCCGGATCGGCAACGGCGATGGTGTTCGCCATGATTTTCCTGAGGGCCTCCTAGGGTGCGCGCGCGCACACCACCCACGTCTTTATCCACATCATGGTGGGAACCTCGGGGGCGTCTCCTCCGAGTGACATCATCACATCCTGGTATTTAGCCTGCCCTTCGTTTGCTAACAAACTGAATTAGCAAGGATTGAATTGCCTCTGGTCTAAGCTGCTCTGCCGCTTCCCAGCTGCCGCAGGAAGCTCTCTCTGCCCTTCAGGGTATTCTTCACTAACCTGGGTACCCGCTCCTCGGGAGCCCTGCTGCTCTATTTCAGGTACCTATCTTGGGATACCGGGTACTCGCTCCTCTAGGGCCTGCTCTTCCTAATCTGGTGCCTGCCACTGAACAACTTCTGCCTGCCAGGACCTTCAACAATACAGCTTTCTACTTCAATGAGTACTAACCTTTTCAGTCTGTCTCACTTTCAGCTTCAGCGCTCTGTGTCTACATCGGGGACCTGTCCCTGCTATGCCACGCTGCCTATCACCTACTCGAGTGTAAGACTGGTCTCCTCTGCTGAGGACCCCGGACTACTTCACTGGGTTACCTTCACTGCTGCCCGCTCCCCGGGTAGTACCATTGAGCTGTACAATAAATACAACTTCTCTGTGTCTGCGTGTATAGAGTCTAGCCTAGTACTGCGGTTCCTCACGGGCCTCCTCCCCATGGGAGTGGCCATCACCTCAGTACCCACGAATCCATTCCAACATCTCATAACCATAACAGCAAGGAGGCACTAGGGGCGCACAAGCAACTCTAGCATCTCCTTGCTAATGCGACCCCCTAATTTAAATATTGCATGGCGCTTTCTGTTCAGCGCCCGCTTTCTACACAAATTTATTGCATCGGCCCCTAAGTTAGCTATCTTCAGTAGCACCTGCATGCTAAAGCTTAACACAATTGTATGAATTTTTAAAATATTACAGTTATGATTAATTTCAGAAAAGAGGGCTTAAGATGTGTTTATCATTACTTTGTGTCAAATTAAACTGTGATATAAACATTATTTAACCCCAAATTAGAAAATGAGCATGAAGCCATTTCGTCACTAAAGGACGTTTTCTGCTTGACTGATCCCCATTTCACACGTCTTTCTTTTAATTACTTTTTCAGACAAAATGCAAGGCAATGCGGTTGTTATAGCACAAGGATACCACATGAATTAAAAGGAATGTCAGAGCAAAAATAAATAAATAGGCTACTAAAATGCAGCTTTGATTGTTAAATAATATATGCAGTCAAATGTTAAATATTTAAAAGATATTTCGTTTATTGTAATTAAGAGGAGAGGACGTTGATTGTGAAAATAGCTTTTAGCATTTTGAGAATAAGAAAAGCCAATTCTGCAGGGCTTCTTTGACCTGACTGATTGCAACCAATTATAAGACGAATGGCCTAAATTGAAATGTATCAGTGTGTAGCAGATGCCCAAGCTTGTCTTTGAAAGCTGTGGGTAGGCGTTATGGATTTTATCATTATTTTCATTACTACATTAACTTTGAGTACATCATTTTAAGCTATATCAATTACATGGAGGTGGAAGGGCAAAAATTACTTTTGCTGTCAAGTTTTTCTGTCTCTACACTCAAAGACAACTGAGGAAATACAAGCAGAGGCTAGAAGAACAATATTAAAAGTGCTTAAAGCACAGCCTCAGGGTAAGCTTTTATCTTCAAAGTTGGTATGTGCTGCTATGAATCCTGAATGAACTTGATTAAAGAAAATGAATGAGTAGCCCATGGTTAGAAGATTTGGCTGTGAATCAGGGAAGTCAGGGTTCAAATCCCACTGATGCTCCTTGGTGACTTTCGGCAAGTAACTTCAGCCTCCACTGCCTCGGGGCTATTGCATAGGAGGTGGATACTTGGGCCAAGGTCGGGGTTGACGCAACGCATAGGTGAGGACCTACTGGTCCCCACCATCAGCAGGTGGAGTGGGCTGAAGCTAGAGGCCGCTGGAGCTTCACCTATACAAGCCCTCGTTCCCCGCGGGTTGAGCCTTTCGGTGCCGGGGCCGGCAGGACTTAGGTGGGCCTCGAGGTTAGTGAGTAACAAGAAGTGGTTCAGCCCAGAGACAGCAGCCGGTAGATGGCGTAGTCCTACCCTGGACTGGATTCGCTACAGGAACTCAGGCACCAAAGGAACAACAAGTAACTGGAGGTGCTCAAGAAAAGGAAGGCCTAAGCCTTGTAAGTCCACATCCAGAGGATAGGCAAGAGGAGGCGTCACTGACAGGCTAGGATCAGAGCCGGCGGCAAGTGGAAGTCGTGGCAAACAGCGTAGAACTCTGGACACAGAAAGGTCTGTAGCGTAGTCGATCAAGGCAGTGGTCAGGGCACGGAGAAGGCAGGCGTAGTCAATCAAAGCATTCATTTTTTAAAAATTTGTTTACATATCTATGGTTTGATTTATTGTTCAGCATCTCTTTAATTTACACCCTTGATCGATACCATGCACAACATTGGGCTTATTTCAGTTCTCCAGACCAGTTAGTTTGTACGGCATCTGCACTGCTGTGTCTTCCATTTAATATTGAACAGACACACTCATGGTTATATTTTATTTATATAGATTTGGCAGATAATTTTAATTTATTCTCTTTTCCATTGTAATACATTAATGTTTTAGTTTCATTTTATTTTTATACTTTTTTGATGTTAAATACATATGCACGGTTGGTCCCTTGATCAATATGTCACCCGTTCTGCTTTGATCCTTGGTGACAAAAAAAACAGTGAACAGTCGCTGCGATTGCGCAAAAACCACATTAAACCAGTTTGTCTTTTGGCGGGCTTTTTCAGTAAAACGCTGTGGGAACATATTTAAATACTCCCGATGTTACTTGCCACCGCTTTCAGATTTTGGTACATGGTTAAGGTAAGGAGAATATGGTATTTTTCAAACGGAAGTCTCCTCTGTTAGTCTGCTCATAGAATTTACTTTAAATTTACATTTTATAGTCTCCTGCCCATGTTGTCAATGAGGGGCTGAACACAAGAAATGTGCTATCTTGCATTCGCTTTTACACAAGGCATTGAACAAGTGAACAATGGTATTTGTTCTCCCTTTAAAACACATTTACAACCTGTTATCACCTAATGAATCATACAGGAAACTAACTGCTTTCGTTTCTCCTATACTCATAAAAAATAGGTTATTCAGTTTTAAAATAATTTTTTTCAGACTGGAATGTATTAAGAATCATGCTTGTTTGCCAGCTTGAGAATTTGAATAAATAACACATGCGGGATTGACTGTATTAACAACACTGAGGTAATCAACTGCCTTAACTTGTCCTCATTTATTTTTACTTTTTTTTAAAAAATGACATGTATAAAGTTTTTAGTTGTACATGCTGTGCCTCATAGATAATATTCATATTGTGCATGGCCATAGAGCATTGTGTTTTGATTTCCTGTTTTTAATTTTCCATTTTATGCTCATTTTATTTCTTTTTTGGTTTTATGATTCAATCTCGGTTGTTACATTTTTGTACTTTTAAAGACCAATTTGTTTTTATCATTTTTTACCACATTTTTAAATGACATATGTGACGTATTTTAACACCAAGTTGCTCTGTTTACATTGATATTGGCAATCGGTGATGACTTTCCACTGAATTTTTCAACAGGATAGAAACAAGTATCATTGTTGTTTGTTTGTTTTTTTGTTGTGACCATAGTCTACTTCCACAGCACATCCATGTCCTTTGTGTTAAAAGTATACATATTATAAGCTCTTGCTATCAATACTTCATTCCATTTCTATGTCCTTTGGGAAAAACAGTACACCCATACACAAACTGAGTTCTTGATCACATTCTTAAACAATTCTTTCAGGTCAATTAGGCAATTTTCTACTAAAAAATGGTTTATTTGTGTGTATCATTGTATTTATGTATTTATATATTTATAATTTAAGTTTAACATGCTAATTGGCTTAATTTTAATTTAATTATGAAAATATTTAAGTATTTATTGTTATTGTTCAATGTTCAAGGATTGTATTATATTTTATTGTTCTATGTATTATATGTTATTGTTCAATGTTCTTTGTAAAAAAACCCCGGTCTGACCTCCCAGACCAGGGCAATCTTTTCGTTTCATGTAAACCGGACTGATTTGTATTGTATACAGGAATTCCGGTATATAAAAATTAAAAAATAAAATAAAATAAATTTATGTTTGTGCATTTCATTTAAATTATTTAAATTTTCTTCTGTATGTTGTCAAAATATGTGCACACAATGTAAGTTCATTTCATTTTATTTACTTATGTATGTCACCATTATTTATTTACATGTATTTATGTGTCATGTGTATGTGTATCTTTATTTTAATTTTCAAATTTTGCCCTTAACAGCCCCTGAGGCAGCTTCTGCGAGAGTGAAACTTAGCCAGAGTCAGGCAACTCTTTAATAAAGGCATTTTTTACACCGATCTTCATCTCGTCGCTTCCCAGTGTAGGAGGCAGCCGATGCTGGTATGTAGCAGGTTCAAAGCATCGGGTAACAGTAAAAGGACCAATGTATCTAGGAGCAAATCTCTGAGAAGGAATTCAAAGTCGAATGTATCGAGTACTTAACCAGACTTTCTGGCCAGGGAGGAATTCAGGAGCTGAGCGACGTCAACTGTCAGCAATTCTCTTGGTCCGGGAGGTGGCCTGACGCAAGCGGAGATTTGTCTGTTGCCATAGCATTTTAAGGGCATCCGCAGTAGCCTGTGCTGCAGGGGACGGCACTGATAGAGGTATGGATAATGGTGGTTGTTTCCCATAGACGACTGAAAATGGAGATGTTCCAGTAGCAGTGACGATGTGAGAGTTGTGTGAAAACTCTGCCCAGGACAAGAGGTCTGACCAATTATCTTGTCGGTCATTGATATAAGTGCAGGAAGGCCTTCAAGGAGTGATTCATCCACTCAGCTTGCCCGTTGGCTTGGGGGTGATAGGCGGTCATGAGGCTTATGTTTATGCCGAACTTCCGACAGAGGGAGCGCCAGTACCTGGCAACAAACTGAGGACCTCGATCTGAAACAATGTCCATGGGTAAACCGTGTAGTCTGAAAATATGATGGAAAAATAATCATGCTAGTTCTGGAGCAGATGGTAGGCCCGGTAGAGGTACAAAATGGGCCATTTTTAAAAAATGGTTTATGGTGACCCATATTATGGTGTGACCCTTAGAAGGTGGCAGAACCACAATGAAATCCATAGACAAGTAATTCCAAAGTTCTTCGGGTGCTGGAAGTGGTTGTAAAAGACCCCACCTGACCGACCGGGGGTTTTTGCTGTGCACAATTGATATACGCTTTCGTGTCGGAAACCAAAGTAGGCCACCAGAAGAACCGCTGGAGCAGTGCCACGATTCATGCTCATCCTGGGTGACCGGCAAAATTAGAATCATGTGCCCAGCGGAGAACACTTTCTCTGAGCTGTTGGGGCACAACTGTCTTTCCAGCAGGAACTGGATGAGTGGCAGACAAACAAATACAAGCCGGATTGATTATATGAGTCAGCTCTTCTTGAGTATCTTCGGGCTCGAAGGATCATGATAAGGCATCTGCCCGGAGGTTCTTGTCGGTGATAGCGAAGTTTGAAATCGAATCTGGAGAAGAACAAGGCCCATCGAGCTTGACGGACATTGAGACGTTGTCCCTGACTTAAATGTTCTAGATTTTTATGATCGGTGAACACAGTAAATTTGTGTTATGTGCCCTCTAGCCATGGGCGCCTCTCTTCGAGAGCCAATTTTATGGTGAGCAGCTGTAATTTTGCTCTGCAGATGAAAATTTGCGGGAGTAAAAAGAACAAGGAACTATGGTACCAGAGGCCTACTGAACTCGGGCCATTGAGTTTCCCAGACAGATAAGGCAAGTATGTAGATGGTGGCCAGGTGCTCCGCAATACAGACACAGACCAGTTTGTCTCCGCCAGAGGCGCTCTTCTGGTGTCATCTGCCCATGACCCAACTGCATGGGTTCCTCCATCTTGACCACTAACATCACTGCAGGAAGCAGGGTTGGTAGTAGGTGGTGAATGGGAAAGAACCTGTGAAGGCTTCTTGGGCATCTGACTAGAGTGCTGTCACTCTAGAAGACGATGGTCGATTCGGCCTGCCAAGTCTTTAAGGTCCTCCAAAGAGGAAGGGAGCTCCCGTGCAGCCAGCTCATCTTTCAGCTGTGGGGAGAGTCCATCCAGATGGATACCTCAGAGGCAGTCTTCCTGCCAAGCGAGCTCAGTAGCCAAAGTCCGAAACTCAATGGTATAATCAAAAAGACTTCTTTGTCCTTGATGAAGGTGTAGTAAACTGGTGCTTGCCACAGCATGTTGCCCTGGATCATCAAAGGTTAGTCTAACTACAGCCACAAACTGAGCCAATTCCTTCAACAAGGAATCAGAGTGTTCCCACAAGGGAGAAGCCCAGGCCAGCGCCTTTCCTTCAAGACGGGATAGAATGAACGTGACTTTAATCAACTCGTGCTCGACTACAGAGCGAATTGCATGTAGCATTGGTTAATGAACCCTCTGCAGAGTCTGGAGTCGCCGTTGAAGCATGGGGGCGCTGGAAGTGCCAACAAGGCTCGAGGCATCGATGGAGGTGGCTGTGGATGAGGAGGAGCCGGAAGAAGAACCGGAATATTTGTAAGGGCATCAAGCCGGGCATGTAGGTGATCCATGGAGGAGGCCAGTGCCTCAAGGAACTGCTGTTCTTATGGGGGTGGAAGAGAAATAGAACCTAAGGTTACAAAGAGCCAAGAGAAACAGATAAGTATGAGAAAACATAGTGGGGGTGAAAGGGAAATAGAACCTAAGGTTACAAAGAGCCAAGAGAAACAGATAAGTATGAGAAAAAAAGAAGTGTGAAGCTTGCTGGGCAGACTGGATGGACCGATTAGTCTTCTTCTGCCGTCATTTCTATGTTTCTATGTTTCTATGTTCTTGTACTTTGGAGGCCATGCCTGGAATGGCCTGGAGGGCATGCGGCTCCACCGAGTCCATGGCCTTTGCATGGACTCGGTGGAGATTTGGGCCGAGATGGGGTTGATGCAACCCGTAGGTGAGAACCTATGGGTCCCCACCATCAGCAGGTGGAGTGGGCTGAAGCTAGAGGTTGCTGGAGCTTCACCTATACCAGCCCTCGTTTCCCTCGGGTTGAGCCTTTCGGTGCCAGGGTCAGCAGGACTTAGGTGGGCCTCAAGGTTAGTGAGCAATGAGAAGTGGTTCAGCCCAGAGACAGCAGCCGGTAGATGGCGTAGTCCTACCCTGGACTGGATTTGGTACAGGAACTCAGGCGCCAAAAGAACAAGTAACTGGAGGTGCTCAAGCAAAGGAAGGCCTAAGCCTTGTAAGTCCACGTCCAGAGGATAGGCAAGAGGAGGCGTCACTGACAGGCTAGGATCAGAGCTGGCAGCAAGTGAAAGTCGTGGCAAGCAGTGTAGAACTCTGGACACAGAAAGGTCTGTAGCATAGTTGATCAAGGCAGTGGTCAGGGCATGGGGAAAACAGGCATAGTCAATCAAAGCAAGGGTCAGGGCACTGAGAAGGCAGGCATAGTCAAAGCAAGGGTCAGGGCACGGAGATAGGCTAAAGAGTAGTCAGGTATAGCAGAGGTCCGGGGTTGGAGATAGGCTGAAGAGTAGTCAGGCGTATTGGAGGTCCGGGGTTGGAGATAGGCTGAAGAATATTCAGGCGTAGGAGAGGTCCAGGGTTGGAGATGAGCTGAAGGGTAGTCAAGCAAAGCTGAGTCGAAATCCAAAGAGTCAGTCCAACACATAGATGAGACAGGAACGAGGAAGACAGGAACCAGGAACCACACAGGAATCAGGAACACGAAGTAGAGAGGATTCTCTATCAGCAATGAGTACTCGGAGTATGATGAGACCTGCTGCAAAAGCAACGCTATGGAGCGAGGCCTGAGCTTTTATATGCTGTAGAGTCTGACATTAGCATCCGGGGCGCAGCCAGGCTCCCACCGCGGGCCGTTTAAAAGAACCAGTGATGCGCGCGCGTGCCTAGGGAGAGGTGAGGCGCTGATGGCAGTGTCTCTCCATGGGCCATGTGGCAAGGCCCGATGAGCAAAGATATCTTGGCAGGCAGCACTGGGGACCATGGCAAAGCTGGAGGCACCAGAGGCGACCCGAGGAACCAGGAGCTGGAGTCCGCATGAGAAGGTGAGAGGGCAGCCCCATGGGTCTGCCGCGGGCAGCACACATAACACCAGTGAGCACCAAAACTGGGAGAAATGCACACAAGTTGCGCCAGCACTTGCTGAGTGGATTTTAAAAGCCACCTGAGGACATGCACCAGTAAAAAGATTTCAAAAAAAGGGTAGGATGTGAGCGGGATATGGGCATGTCTAAGAGATGTGCATGTAAATGCTTTTGTGCACAAGTGCGTACCGGGATCCCATGCCGTGTAAATTTACTACTGCTATGGATTGTTAGGGGTAGTAACCACTGTAATAAGCAATCAACTCCCACGCTTATTTCTTTATCCAGACTGTGCAATTCAGTCCTTGTGGTTGTTGTCTGAATATAAATCCTCTTTTCTTCATCCCCCTGTGATTGAAGCAGTGAGCTGCGCTGGATATGCTTTTCCAAGTGAAGTATTTGCAATTCAGTCCTTGTTGGTTGTTGTCTAAATGAAATCGTCTTATCTTCATTCCCCCTGCTGTTGAAGCAGATATAATGTTGAAGCAGAGATTTACGCTGGATATGCATTGAGAGTGAAATATCAGGCTTTATTGGTTTGGGATAGTAACCGCCGCAACAAGTAAGCTACTCCAACAATTATTTGTTTACCCAGATTGTGCTACCTTGTTGGCTGTTGCCTGAATGCAAATCCTCTTTTCCACATTTCTTCTTGCCATTGAAGCATAGAGCAATGTTGGAGTCTCTTTAACTGTGTGAACGTTTATTGAATAAGGGTATTAATCACTAGGTAGTAGCCGTCATTCCCGCAAGCCACCCCCATACCTCTTCTCTTCATTCCCATCCTCCAGGCTTTATGGATCCACTGTGTTTATCCCACATCCCTTTGAAATCCTTCACAGTTTTGGTCTTCACCACTTCCTCCAGAAGGATTTTCCAGGCATCCACCACCCTCTCAGTGAAGAAATTTATTTATTTATCTATCGAGTTTTATATACCGTCATTCGGTTTCTGACATTGGTTCTGAGTCTTCCTCCCTGGAGTTTTAAATCGTGACCTCTGGTTCTGCTGATTTCTTTCCAACGGAAAAGGTTTGTCATTGACTTTGGATCATTAAAACCTTTCACGTATCTGAACGTCTGTACGTCTGTATCATATCACCCCTGCTCCTCCTTTCCTCCAGGGTATACATATGTAGATTCTTCATTCTCTCCTCATAGTCATTCAATGAAGACCATACACCTTTTTGGTCACCCTTCTCTGGCCTGCCTCCATCCTGTCTCTGTCCCTTCGGAGATACGGTCTCCAGAATTCATCACAGTACTCCAGGTGAGACCTCACCAAGGACCTGTACAAGGAGATAATTACTTCCCTTTTCTTACTTGATATTCCTCTCTCTATGCAGCCCAGCATTCTTCTGGCTTTAGCTATCGCCTTGTCACATTGTTTCGCCGACTTCAGATCATTAGACACTATCACCTCAAGTTCTCTCTCCTGCTCCGTGCACATGAGCCCTACACCCCCCATTGAATACATTTCTTTCGGATTTCCACACCCCATATGCATGACTCTGCACTTCTTGGCAGAGAATGTAAAGATTTGGCAACAGTGAATATCTCTTGTAAAATTTCCCCACTTATGCAGTAGAAGTGGGATTTGCACACACATACGCACGTCCATTTAAACTTGAGCGCACATGTACACACATCCAGACTATCTTATAACATGCACGCATATACAAGCGTATGTTATAAAATGACCATGTCCCTAGGCGCAGGCCAATGAACGTGCACACATGTGCATCCGCTCACCTGCTTAAAAGTTACCGTCATTGCTTCTTGAACCTGAAGTGGAGTTAACAGTGTAAAAAATATTCTGATCATTATTCTCTTTTTATAAGGTTACAGAAACTAAAATATCATGGAAGTCAAATCTTTACATTCTCCAAAAAGTGAAAAGAAGCTTGCAACTTGTCGTGAAACATTTTGTAGTACGGTTATTCCTTTGAATGAATACAGTTGGTCTAGTTTGCCAGTTTTTATTGCCAATTTTGCATAACATGTCTGTTGGTTAGTGTTAATTGCTCTCTTAAGCACTGATTTTGGCAGGTAAAAGCATACTGCCTGTCATGAATCTGCACACAGGCAACTAAAGGTTTAAATCTGCTTGTCTGTCACACAGCAGGACTGAATTGTAAGTGGCAATGCTGATATCCAATCAACAGTCTGACTAGTATGAAGACCAATCAGGAGAGCAGGCTGCATGTGCTACTGAGAGAGGGTTGTTTTTTTTTTTCACTTGGCAGAGAGCTGCAGACAAGCTGGGAATGGAGAGAGACTGAGACAGGGCAGTCCAAGGGAGGAGAAAGAAATCTCCCTGTTTTTCTTGAACTATTGAACTCCAGGAGATCATGTGAATTCTGCTAGACTATTGCAGGAATGGACTGAGGTTTTCTTCCCTTCAATAAAACCCCGTTGATGAGCCTAGATTATGTTGTTTTATGAAACCCATACAGAACATTGCATAAAGTTTGGAGCTTCTCACAAGCAGAGCACGTGTTACAAGTGGTGAATCACGAGGCTGCACCTTGTTGTTTCCTACATACACACATGCTCCAGATGAAACTGTTTACCGAATGGAAAATAACTCTACTTCATTCAATTTGCTTCATAAGCAGATGCCTGTGTCTACCTTACTAACAGCTGTGTGTGAGAGCAACTGTTTCTAAAAAGGAGAAATCCTCTTCAGCTGGGAGAATAGACGGCAAAAAAACAGCTAAGGGGAGATATAATAGAGGTCTAAAATAATGAGTGGAGTGGAACAGATAAACACAAATCTGTTGCTTGTTCTTTCAAAAAGTACAAAGACTAGGGAATATTCAATAAAGTTGCTAAGTGATACATTTGAAGACAAATAGGAGAACATATTTTTTTAACTCAATGCATAATTAACCTCTGGAATTTGCTGCCAGATGATGTGGTAAAAGTTGTTATTGTAGTTGTGTTTAAAACAAGTTTGACCAAATCCCTGGAAGAAAAGTCCATAAACCATTTTGAAGGTGAACTTGGGGAAATCCACTTCTTATCCCTGGGATAAGCAGCATGGAATCTATCAACCTTTTGGGATCCTGTGTCAGGTACTTGTGATCTGGATTAGCCACTGTTCGAAACAGGATACTGGGCTTGATGGGCCTTTGGTCTAACCCAGTATGGCAAATCTTATGTTTTTATGTTTTAGCCAATAGGAACTCATATTCCACAATGCAGAAGCAGATGCATTGCTACAAACCAGAAAAATGTGAGTTATTTACTTACAGTCCTATTAGAATTGAACCTCTTTTAAGGATTCTTAAAATTGTGACTTTGACAATCATGCTGTCAAATTCAGATAAGCTGCAATTATTCAATTGATAGAACAAGATTTCCTTATTACAATAATTGATGGGGCAGGATGGAGCCGAGGTAAAAGGGCCATGACAGCTGGTCTCAAAATGTGATGGTACATGTTGTGGTCCTGTCCGCGAGCCACGGGCAGTCCCCCACCTACCCTCTTCCAGCTCAATGCGGCCAGCCAAGCCGCTGCCGACACCGTCCCTCGGCAGGCCAAGCCATGACGCCCTTGGCTCCCCCGCGGTCCTAGCGCTGCCACCAGGAGTCTAATCTTCGCGGCACAGAGCCACTCCTGCAGTCTGCTTCCTTCTTTGTGGCAGGGCTACCGCTGCCGCTGTCCTCCAGACCTCCCACGTGGCAGGAACGCCGCCGGCGCAGCCTCTGCTTCCTCCTTCTCCATAGGCGCGGGCACGTGCCTCATCTCGAGATTTAAAGAGCCAGCAGCAGGAAAAGCCCCGTGGCCCTAACGAATGACATCATCAGCGTGTTCCTGCTTCAGCCCTATAAAAGGGCCTTGCTGCTGTTCCTCAGTGCCTTCGGATCGGGTTTGCACAGTGTCTGTGATCTTCTCGTGCCTTGATGGATCTTCGTTCCATGTTCTTCGATTTCCTGAACTTCATCTCCTTGATGTCCCTGGTCTCGTCCCTCATCGAAGTTCCCTCGACGCCTGTCTTCTGTTCCTGATGTTCCAGATGTTCCGTGTCCAGATGTCCTGATGTCCCATGTCCTGAGGTGCCATGATCCATGTTCCTGATGTCCGATGTTCCTGTCTTGACTTCGTCCGTCTCGTCTTCAGCACTTCGTCCAGTTCCCAGGTCCTTCGTCTGTCCACCTCTCTTGGTGTGCCATGTCGTGGTCCATGACCAGCCCATGTGAAGGCTGTGTAGGGTGCTTTGTGGTACAAGGCCTTCTTCTTGTCTGCAGCGCAAGCCTCCAGGAGACTTCTGTTTCTGTGCCTTACTTCCGAGAATCCTGTTCCGATCTTCGGAGTCCCTTGTGCCTGTATCCGTCCATGCCTAAGACTCTGCCAGAACCTGCTCCGCTTCAGCGTGGTCAGCAACCAGCCCCAGGCAACTGTGTAGGGCATGCCCTGGTGCAGGCCTCTACTGAATTTTCATCATGTTCCAGTCTCAAGTTCCATGTCTTCGCCTGGAGACTGCTTCGCATTCAGCATGGTCCACAAATAGCCATGGGTGGCTGTGTAGGGTGCACTGCAATGCAGTTCTCACCCAGTACTTTCGCCTGGCTCTTGAATCCTTGCCTGAAATTTCCGAGCAACCTGAATCCTTTGCCGAGTCTTCTGAGTATTTATTTATTTATTTAAAAACTCTTCTATACCGTCGTTAAGTTAGATAGCCATCACAACGGTTTACAGCAAGGCACGAAAATGTAAATATGGGTGTTATAGATTACAAATTAAACATGTGCCATTATAGTACGGTAACAATTTAATAAAAAAACAAAACAAAACTATGTGTGTAAGTTAGGCTTGTCTGTTGGGAACATATTAGGTGGTTTGAATTTAACATTAATATGCATTTGTAGGTTACAAGTAATAAGTTCTAGTTTGATGCGTCCTTATCAATCAACTGGATTTCTCTTTCTCTTTATCTTTATAAAAAGCTTGTTTAAAGAGCCAGGTTTTCAGATTGGTTTTGAATATTTTCAAATTTCTCTGCATCCTTATTTCAAGTGGCATGGTGTTCCATAGCATGGGACCAGCCAGTGATAGTGCTCTTTCCCTTACTTGCGTGAGGCGGGCTGTTTTTACAGAGGGGATAGATAGTAGAGCTTTGTTAGCAGATCTCAGGTTTCTTTGCGGGACATGTACGCACAGTGCAGTGTTAAGCCAGTCAGCTTTTTCCTCGTGTATTAGTTTGTGAATTAAGCATAAAGCCTTATATTGAATTCTTTGTTCAATTGGAAGCCAGTGTAATTCGGCGAGTGTTTCTGTAATGTGGTCATTCTTTTTTTTGCCAGTCAAAATTCTAGCAGCTGAGTTTTGTAGTATTTGCAGTGGACAAATTGTGGATTGTGGTAGACATAAAAGTAGGAAGTTACTGCAGAACTGTGCGGAAATTGTTTAGTGTTAGGAGAGTATCCTGAGTTCTTGTCTGAGTATCCAAGTCTACGTCCGAGTCTCCTGAGTATCCATCTACGTCTGAACCCTCTAAGTATCCTGAGTCTTCGTCTGAGTCTTTTTGTTCCTGCCCTCAGCCTCCATCTAGCCTCACGCACTCGTCATTTCCAAGCGGCGGATACAGAAGGGCTATCAAGTGGCCGGAGGGCTACTCTCGAGATCAGCATTGAGTTGCTGGATCTCATTGGTGCATGTAGGGCTGAGCCTACGTAGTTCCTGTTCCGGATAATCCTCACCTTGTCTTCGCTCCAGCCTTGCTCCTGCTCTACCCATGCTCGTACTGGCTCACCTCTCACGGTGTGACTTGGGGCTCCTCCCTGAGCCGTGCCGTGACCCAAGGGCTCACATCTACCTTAGATGGGACCGCGCCTCCAAGCTCCTAACAGGGCCTGAGGGCGCACTCCACAACAGTGCAAATGTGCCATCAAAAATAACCTAAAAGAAAAGGATAGTAATGTGCCATCAGTGATTCATGTATGTTTTATTCCTTTTTTGTAATTTTTTTATTTTAAAATTTTTAAGAGAGTAAGAGTGGAGATATTATCACTGGAAACATTGTCTGTTTGTTTTTTATTTTGATATTTGTAAAACTGTAAACCAGTATGATGGTTATATCCAAATAGCAGTGTATAAATGTTTTTAAATAAAATAAATAAATAAATAAAATAAAAGAGGTCTCTTTCTTGCTTACTGTTGCATATGCAGTGCTTATGTTTAGAAGCACTCGCTCTGTTGCTCTGCAGTTGGAGCTAGTGGGGTATGAATCGCATGCGGAACAGTGATATTGTTGTGAATATGGATAGGATTGTGGATCCTTGGCCCGAGGCGGAGTTGGCACTACCTGAAGGGATAAACCCCGCAGGTCTCCACCATCGAGACACGAGACCAGAGTGATGCAGGGGCCAACAGGAGCTTCACCACTACCAACCCTCGTTCCCCATGGGTTGAGCCCTTGGGTGCCGGGGCCGGCTGGTCTTAGGTGAGCCCCTGTGATGACGGGTGGAGTAAGCATGAGCGTCTGAAGGTTAGGTAGAGTCTGGCCAAGACCAAATGAAGGAGTCCAGAGAATACCACAGTCCAGTTCCAAGATAGGCAGAGAGAAGAAAGAGAATCCGTTCTGAGGTCGGGGGCTGGCGGTGAGGAGCAAGAAGAGATCCAGTCTGGAGTCAAGTAGCCAGGAGATCCGTCTGAGGGCAAGAAGGACCGGAGGTAGGGACAGGCAAGTTGGAACAGGAACAGGCAGGTTGGATCAGGAACAGACAGGCAGGATCAGGAACAGGAAGAACCAAGAATGCAGAACAGGAATGCTGAACAAGAACGCTGAGCAAGGAGACCTGATTGCCAAGTTGTTTGGTAGACATCTGCCGCCGGGTTATAAAGGGCCTGAGCCCTGACGTCATCTAAGGGAGCCAGCGGCATTTTCCCGCTGCGGGCCCTTTAAATTTTCTCCGGTGGCGCACGTGCCTAAGAGAAGGGCCAGGAGAGGACGTTATCGGCGGCATCCTGTGAGCTGGGAGGCGCGGCCCGACACCCAGAGGTATGTTGGAGCCTCGAAGAGCCAGGGAGGCTGGCCGGGGCGCCCCGCAGCCGGTATACTATACAGTATGAACCAGCAGAGCCACAGAACCCAGAGAACCTTCCGGAGTGAATAACTAAGGGGAAAAATGGCAACCAACAGACAGACATGCTAATCTTGTGCTTCTACCCAACTATTATTTTGTGGGGGAAATCTTTAATGTCTTCCTGTTTTGAACAGCAGTTCTCTTTTTTTCATGGACAAAAGGAAGGGTAAACTTTGGACTTGCTTAACTTTGGATCCCCTGTGTCCTTCCTAGTTGCCATGACAGTGGATTGCTTCTTTCTGGAGCTACCAAGCTGGACATAGAGATGTAATGAAAAGAAGCACGGCTAACACCAATGCACTTGGTTTACTAGTGGCATTGAATGATGCATTGTTGTTCCTCCTAGCAAGGCCTTCCTGCTGGAAGCTGTCCATTCGCCTGGTGGTGGCCTTGCTTGCACTATCATCATCATCAGAAAGGAAGGCATCTGGGAGTGAGTCAATGCATTTTTCTCCTTACAGACTGATTGGACATTACCTTGGCAGTTCAAGCCAAAAAGCAGCCTTTATTTTCTAACCCAGAGTAGAATTTGAGTACTACTTTGAAGCAAGTTTGGCAGGGGAACCTAGAAATCAAGCAGTCTTTCTTAAAAACTGTTTTGGAAAATTATTTCTCTGTTTCATACAAGGTTCTTTAATTCTTAAGGTCCAGGAAGAAGTTCAGCAATTTTTGGTTAAATCTGAGTCAGTAAAAGAAGTAAATTCTGTTTTGTTTAAGGAAACAATTAAAATTTGGAATGAAAAATGGAAAACCCTATCAATCTCAGAGGAATAAATGTTCATAAGATAAAAGTTTTAGCATGTGTGTAATTGTTTAAAAAGTTTCTGACTGAATACCTTCACATTCCTAATGAACATTTGCCATCAGTTATTACTTTCTTCCTGGGAAACCTTCACAACAAAATAAAGAGTATTCTGTATCCAAGATTAATTATTCTCAACTTTTAGAGACTTCAGATTTCACTGTACCTTCTGTGCAGCTTTTAGTCTATTTTGTACTTCAGCCAGAGATTGGTATGGAGGCTTATATTACAGAAATGGGAAATGTATTCTTGTGTGTTAAAGTATGGTTGTTCCCAGAGGTCTCCAGAGCAATGCAAACTAGAAAAAAAGGATTCTTTTTCTTTGAAATGGTATGTCTTGTCAATTGGTGCTCAATTTAATCTGCTTTACCTTGTAAACGTATAATTAGAATTCATGAGTCTGTGTATACTTTTGGGAGCCTGATCAATTAGTTTCATTTATAAAGAAGGAAAAAGGACAGATTTCTAATTTACCTCTAGAATGTAAATCTTTTTCTTTAGCCTGTTTCATCTAGCTTTTGGCGTTTTTATGCTTAACTAATTTTTCTTCTTCTTAAAGTACTCTTTAATTTTCAAATGGATTTATGTGCGTAAAAGTAGCATATATTGTAGCAATTTTCAAAAACCCACTTATGTATGTAAAGTATATTTACACACATAAATCCTTTTGAAAATTACCCCCAAGAGGTACATTTTAAATCTCGCGCGTGTACATGGACGCACAATTTTATGTCGGCGCACGCATGTTATAAAATATGATTCCTGCGCACACATGCGTGCCCAATTTTTATATCGGCATGCGCATGTGCGGGTGGGTGGCATCTCGCATGCGCAAATGTGGGAATTTAAAAGAAATGCACGCGGTGTGCGATCGGGCCTCCATTTAAGGAGCTGCATTGGGTGAAGATGTTCTTGGGGGTGGATTTAGGTTAGAGGAGGCAACAACACACATGGTTTTGCAATTTTCAAAACTGCATGCTTTATTTCCAAGGGAAAAAGCACCCATAGAAAAAGCAGATGCAGAAAATCTCTGTGGGTACTATTTCCAGGGACAATTTTCAAAGGGAAAGTTTGCCCGGTGCTTTCTCTTTGAGAACCGTTGCAGAGCCTGCAGGTAAAAAGCACCTGTGCACTTTACAGCTATGTACATAGAGATGAAACTTGCTCCAATAATGTATTATTATTATTATTAGCTACTTTTGTTTTATTAGTGGATCCTACCATGTTTTCAAGATGGATACAGTTTGATATTTTGAAAAATAATAAAAAATTATTGAACAGTAGGTGGAAACTTACTGAATTGCTCAAACTTGTGCTCCAGAGGTGGAGCCAGGAGGCAGCAGAGGGGTGAGAGCCAGTGGTAGTCCCATAAGGGGCTCAATGCACTCCTGCTATACAGCACAGCAAGAGTTCCAGTGGCCCATTAATGGAAATTACAACTGCTATTTTCTGGCTGGGCTGCTGAGAACCAAAGAAGTCAATGTGAACTTGCGGGACAATGAAAATGGTGCGGCTTCAGGCCCATCAGACATCGAATATGCTCATGCGGCTCCAGCCTCACCACTCTGTTGAGGACCGAAGCAGCAGATACAATTGCAGCCCCACTGGACCGTCAATAATCAAAAGAGCTGGTGCGACAGTGAGGCAGAGCAAGGGGCATATGCAGGAGATTGGTATGAGGAGGAAGACTGCAGGTGTGCGGGATGGTCAAAAAGTGTAGGGAGGTAAGGCAGAAGTAGGAGAGAAGTCAGGGGTAATGGATGAGAGACAGGTTGAGACAGAGAAATGAGGGGATATGTTGTCACCACACCTAGTTTTTCACTTATTTTATTTTATTTTATTTATTTACAAACTTTTCTATACCGTCACTAAGTTATATACCATTGCAACGGTTTACAAATAGGCACATAGACTAAGGTAAGTAAATGTAGGATATCTTACATTCTAACAGGTGCCAATAAAGTTCGGTTACAATTTCATAAATAAAATCATTATTTGAGTAATGTTGGTCAAGTCCAGGTATATTATTGAGTTACTATCGCTTTGAAATATTACTTCTTAAATGTAGGATTGAGTAAATTCATTCTCATCTGCATTACCTTGTACTTTCATTCTCTACCCTCCACACTCTTTAGTGAAGGCTTTTTTAAAGAGCCATGTTTTTAGATTTTTCTTAAAAGTTTTGAGATTATTCTGTAATCTGAGTTCGGGGGGCATCGTGTTCCATAGTATGGGCCCAGACAATGATAAAGCCCTTTCTCTCACTTGGGTTAATTTTGCTGACTTTACTGAAGGGATTGTTAGTAGTGCTTTGTTTGCTGAGCGGAGGTTTCTTTGTGGAATGTGTACTCGTAAGGCTGTGTTTAGCCAGTCTGCTTCTTCATCATATATTAGTTTGTGTATGGTGCATAAGGCTTTGTATTTTATCCTGTATTTGATGGGTAACCAATGTAAGTCTGCTAGAGTTTCGGTTGCCAATGAAAAGAGACTTTTTCATCTCATCTTTTTTCTCACTTTCTCCCTGCACATCCGAAGCAGCTAAATCACAGATACCTGGACACCACTTAAAGCTTCATGTAACTGCTTAAGGGTGGTTATTAAGGACCCATTACATACAGAAAGTGAGTCACAGCCCCGGGAGATTGTATCAATCTAACAGGCTACGTGGTTTGCCGCCATTGCAAACCACGTCCCTACGTGGTTTGCAATGGCGGCAAACCACGTAGGGACGCAGCAGCGGCGGAGGGGCGCTAGAGCGAGCTTCCTGCCTGCTCAGGTGAGGAGACTCGGTCTGACTCCCCGAGGGCCGGGGCACCTAATAGTACCCCCCTTCTAGGGCCCCTCCTAGAAGGACCGGGTTTTCCTGGATGGGAGGCATAGAAATGCAGAAGTAAATCCTTAACTAGTATATTGGTGGCCGGCTCCCAGGTGTTTTCGTCAGGGCCAAAGCCCTCCCAGGCAATCAGATACTCCCATCATCTGTGATGGTGTCTTACGTCTAAGATCTCCTTCACTTGATATACTTGCTCCTCCTCTGCTGCCAGCTGCTGTTCTGGGGGTCTCCACTGGGACCATGACAGTATCAGCAGTTTGAGGAGAGACACATGGAATGAGTTATGTATCTTCAAGGATGACAGAAGTCTTATATGATAGGTGACCGGGCCAAGGCGCTCAGTGATGGTAAAAGGGCTGATGTATTGTGGGGCCAATCGCATTGACGGTACCCACAGGCGGAAGCGGCGATTGCTTAGCCACACTCAGTCACCAGTATTGAAGAGGTGCTGGTCTCCTGTGTTTGTCGGCTGTTTTCTTGGCTTAGTCTGCTGCTTTGCAGAGGTTCCTTTGAGTCTGAGTCCAAAAGGTCAGTAACTGCTAGGCAGAGAGCTGCGTGGCCAGAAAAGGAACCGAAAGTGGGGTAGGAAGCGATGGCAATGGTTGTCTCCCATAGTTGATTAGGAACGGAGAAGTACCAGTTGCAGAGTGAGTATGGGAATTAAGGGAAAATTCGGCCAGGGGAAAAGAATGGATCAGTCATCCTGTCTATCATTCACGAAGGAGCAGAGGAACAACTTCAGGGTGCGGTTAATGTACTCCACTTGGCCATTGCCCTGAGGATGGTAGGCAGTGGTGAAATCAAGGAGAATCCCAAACTTCTTACAGAGTGAGTGCCAGTAGTTTGCCGGGAATTGAACCATGGTCGGAGGCGATGTGCTTTGGGAGTCCATGGAGGCAGAAGACATGTTGGACAAAGAGTCTGGTGAGCTCCATAGCCGAGGGAAGCTTAGGGAGCGGAGTGAAGTGGGCCATCTTTGAAAACCTGTCGACCACTACCCAGATGACTTGGTGGCCTTTCGAAGGGGGTAGATCAACAATGAAGTCTGTTAACAGGTGTGTCCATGGCACTTCTTTGACTGCTAGGGGCTGAAGCAGGCCCCAGGGATGTCCTGCCAAGGGTTTCTGTCTGGTGCAAGTTGGACAAGAATCTACATAAGCCTTGACGTCACGTGCCATATGTGGCCACCAGTAGTAGTGCCGCAGGAGTTCCAAGGTGCAGGCTCTTCCTGGATGTCTGGCGGTGAGGGAGTCATGGGCCCAACTCAGGACCCTGTGCTGGAGATGAAGAGGAACCATGGATTTCCCCAGTGGAACAGTTTGTGTTGTGGTTAAAAGTATCATCGCTGGGTCAATAACGTGGTCGGGCTTCGCGGGTGCGTCTTCTGCGTCAAAGATTCTAGAGAGTGTGTCGGCGCGTACGTTTTTAGCTGCCGGTCGGTAGCGGAGGATGAAGTCGAACTGGCTAAAGAATAAGGCCCACCAGGCCTGATGAGGGTACAGCCGTTGTCTTCAGTAAGGTACTCGAGATGTTTATGGTCCGTGAAGACAGTGATAGTGTGCTGTACCCCCTTGAGCCAGTGCCACTTCTTGAACACCATTTTGATGGCAAGAAGCTCCTTGTCCCCGATACCATAGATATTTTTGGCCAGGGTGAATTTGCAGGAGAAGTAGGACCAAGGCAGCAGTGTCCCTTTTGGGGAGTGCTGGCTTAATATGGCCCCAATGGCTGAATTGGAGGCATCGATCTCTACTGTGAAGGGATGTGAAGGATCCGGTGATGGAGGCACATGTCTTATGAGAAGGCATGCTTGAGTTCCTTGAAGACAGCCATCGCTTTGGGTGGCCAGTGCTTGGGGTCCACCCCTTTCTTAGTTAGCGTGATGAGGGAGGCAACTATGCCAGAGTAGTTAGGGTTGAATTGTCGGTAGAAATTGGAGAATCCCCAGGAAGCACTGCAGTGCTTGGAGTCTCGATGGTTGTGGCCAATTCTGGATGCTGGCAACCTTCTCAGGGTGAATGTGAAAGCCGGTAATGGAGATGATGAAACCCAGGAATGGTAGAGATTCCTGCCCAGAGACATTTCTCTAGTTTTGTGAATAGATTGTGATCACAGAGGCTTTGAAGTACCCGTCGGACCTCACGGATGGGATGGGAGGTCTTTGGTAAAGATGAGGACGTCATCGAGATAAAAGATAACACTGGTAAAGAGCATGTCATGAAAGACCTCATTCATTAGATGTTGGAAGACCGTTGGTGCATTACAAAGGCTGAAAGGCATCACTAGATATTTGTAGTGGCCATCCCTGGTGTTAAAAGCGGTCTTCCACTCGTCACTGGGTCATATGTGAACGAGACTATAGGCCCTCCTGAGGTCCAGTTTGGTAAAGAGTTTAGCTCCTTGTAAACAGCCCAGAAGTTCCGGAATCAGAGGTAGCAGGTACTGGTCCTTTTTGGTGATAGCGTTCAAAAGTCTATACATAGCTCGAAAGTCTATACAGGGGTGTAGGGATCCGTCCTTCCTTGTGACGAAAAAGAAGCCAGCTCCAGCTGGTGAGGTGGTCGGATGAAACCCCTATCCAGGTTTTCCCGGATATATTCTGACATGGCTTTGGTTTCAGGCATCGATAAGGGGTAGACTCGCTCCCTGGGTGGAACCATGCCCGGGAGGAGGTCAATAGGGCAATCAAAGGGGCAGTGCTCTAGTAACAGCTCCGCCTTTTCCTTGGAGAAGACATCCCCGAAATCAGCATACTGTGGAGGCTGAGGCAGTGTGGTGGTAGCCACAGGAAGAACTGGACGAGATGCTTTTCAGAGACAGGATATGTGGCACTTAGAGCCCCAAGCAGTTATCTGTAAAGATCCCCAATCAATGTGAGGGGAGTGTTCCTGAAGCCATGGTAAGCCCAAAATCACTTGATGTTTGGCTTTTTCCAGGATGAGTAAGGAGAGCTCCTCTTTGTGAATGGTCCCCGCGGAAAGTTTCACGGGGGCCGTCATATGGGTGATCTTGCTGGGCAGGGTGTCTCCATGAATAGATGAGATGGTCAATGGGGGCTCTCTAGGCTGTATAGGCAGACCTAGTTCTTGGACAAGCTTGGTCATAATAAAGTTCCCGTCTGCACCAGAGTCAATGTTAGGGTTTGGCTCCTGTAGAAGGAGGAGTTAGCAATCTGTTAGGGTTTACTCCTCAAGAAGGGAGGAGTTAGCAATCTGTTACGAATCGGCTCCTGTGGAAGGAGTTAGCAGTCTGTTATGGAATTGCTCCTGTGGAAGGAGGAGTTAGCAATCTGATATGCTCAGCTCCTGTAGAGGGAGTAGTTAATAATCTGTAGAGTTTAGACTGCATAGACAGCAATCTGTTATGAATCTGTTGCTGAAGACTCCTGATGGGAAGGAGTAGCAATCTGTTACCAGTGGAGTGCTTGGAGAGGGCACTCAGCTGTAGAGGAATGTATTTAGGTGGATCCTTGGGCCGATGGCAGATGACTGCACCCCCAGGAGGATATCCTGAGAGGAACCACTGGCTAGGCTTGGGTATGGAGACAGACACAGATAATTCTCTTATTAGACAGGTTAGTAGTACCACCAGAGGTGGCAGTAGTGAGCTGATATGCCCGGCAGGGCTGAAGTCCCTCAGGTACTGGAACAGCGATCCCAGGGTTGCTGAGCTTTAGAGAAACTATAGATAGTGAGTAGACAGGGTATGCTGTGTTCATAGCCAGAACTAGATGACAAAACTCACATAAGGTCTTAAGGAAGCTTAGTAGCTGGAAAGGGTTAGGCCCTCGAGGAGCGAGTACCTGGTTCCAGGGAAAGCTCTGAGAGAGTGATGGTAACTCACAAATGTCTGTATCTGTGATAGCTTCCAGGCAGTAGAGAATCTTCAGAATGTCCAGGAACATGGGCCCTCGAGGAGCGAGTACCAGTTCCTATCTGTAATCTGAAATAAAGAAAAGAGAGCGAGGCCCCCGAGGAGCGGGTACCCCTGGTAAGTCCGAGGAGGCAGAGTAGCGTAGAGAGACAAGCGAGTCCAAAGTCAATCCCCGCTTGAAGCAAAGACTTTTTCCTTCTCCATCTCCTTGCTAACTCGATTTGTTAGCGAATACTGAGACCTTGTTATTGGAAGTGGATGACATCATCTCAAGGGACGCCCCCGAGGTTCGCGCCCTTGCTGGTACATCAATCGGAGCGCGCGTGCGCCCTACTTTCAAAAAGGATCTAAAAACCTGGTGCTTCAGGCAAGCTTTTTGTGAGTAACACAGAGGATGCAGCATGACTTCAAGATGGAGAGTTACTAACGTGATCTCATTAACTTGATTTTATTTTCTTTTATAGTTTCTTTCTTTTCTCTTTATAATTTTTTAATGAAAATTTTATTTACTTCTAAGTTTTATTTGTATTAGTCGATTTATTGTAATTTTTATTCTACACTATGAGATTTTAGTAATTTATTGTTTTTTTAATATGTTGTAAACCGTAGAGATAGAGACATTGTCTCTCAACAGAGGTATAAAAAAGCTGTACAAATAAATAAATAAATAAATACGTCATCAGGCAACATGGCGGATCGGCAGCATCGAGCCGGTCCGGGCACGCCGGCAAGACAGCCGGAGACGGCAAGAAGACGCCACTGCAGCTAACCATCCATCAGACCTGGAGGGAGTCGTCACAGAGGTAAAGAGGGCGGAGTGAGGGCATCGAGCAGCGACGGACGCAACAGTCGATTAGCACCAAGGTGGCGAAGTACCCTTGTGCATGGTGAATTGTCACTGGAGCGGTACATTGGGGAGCAGGGTTGCTGCAGCCCAATGTAATCTCCCTGCTGACACCTAGGCTCTGGCATTTCCCAATCTCTCAGGGCACTGGGCCAACATGTGACCCTTACCAGCACAGTACAAGCATAGCCTCAGGGTACGCTGATGCTGTTTCTCTTCGGCAGAGAGTTGGCTGCGTCCATGTTGCATAGGCTCCTCCCCCAGAGGTGACCTGATCTCGGTGGTAGATGGAGGCATCACAGGCCAGGAGAAGGATGGGGCCAGGACCACAGGTCTACAGACCAATCGCAACTCACACAGGCATTGCTGCAGCCTCCGGTCGATGCAGCCAGCGAGGTTGATTAAGACCTCCAGGTCCTCAGGTAGCTCCCGGTCAGCCAATTCATTCTTGACTGAGGTAGACAGTCCTTCAACGAAGATTCTATGGAGGCTATCTTCTCCCCACCCAAGTTCAGATGCCAGGGTACGGAATTCCACGTCATAGTCAACCAGTGGGCATAAGCCCTGGTGTAGTGGAGAAGTTCAGAAACCGCAGTGGATTGTTGTCCTGGTTCATCGAAGACTTGCTTGAACACTTGCATGAAGCATGGAAGATCCTGGAGTAGGGAGTCGTCTCACTCCCAGAGAGGGGAGGCCCAGGCCCAGGTTGTTTTGATGTTGTCGCTGAAAAACTGGGCAGGCTGGAGGGAGAAGTGAATGAAGCAGTGGTTTAAGAAATCACGAAAAACACAATCAGAAGTTATGTGGTCCCGTTTTTTGGAAAGAGGATATCCACGTTCGGTCATTTAAAAAGCCTACAAGAGAGCACTGTTTGCTAATAGAACCCTTTTGTTGGGGTATAAGGCTGAAAGAGGTAATGAAGGATTGACGGGCGTGCTACATTATGGTAATCAAGCCAAAGAAATTATTGGGATTTTACAGAGACATTAGACTATGTTGTCCTTGCATGAAACATTGGGCAGACCTCCACGTTTTACATTCGCCAGAAATCGTAATTTACATGATAGAACTGTGAGAACTTGCTTAAAATCAAAACCTGAAGAAGGCTCCCAGGAGAAGATCAAAGGGAATTCCCCCTGTGGTGCGTGTGAGATGTGCAGGTTAGCACTGGTCGGGCCTGAGTGGCAACATCCAGGTTTGAAATGCAGAATTTTTTTTTAACTAAATCCACAAATTGCAATTCAAAAGACATTGTTTATGTCCTGTAATGCCCATGTAACTTGATTTATTTGGGCTGGACTAAGAGAAAAATCCGAACACGTCTGCTCAAACATAAGAGCTGTATTAAAACGTCAAAATTGACAGCTCCAGTGGTAGCACACTGTATTGAGAAGGGTCATCATTTTAAAGACTTCAGGTGGATGATTTTGGAGTTAATTTGTTTTTCAGCTCGAGGGGGTGATATTCAATCATTGTTAAATCAGCATGAGCAATTCTTGATCTTTGATTTAAAATCAGTGCACCCTGAAGGATTAAATGAAGTAATTAATTGGTATTCCCTAATTTAAAAATGATGTCATCTCATCCAATGGGTATAAAAGAGGGTGGTGGATGTCATGTTTTGGTAAAGTTCTTTTGAAGAGGATGTTGAAATGAAGTGGATCATTTCGGGGAGCAGAGTGATGTACTGAAGGTTGAGAGATTTGATCAAGCTATAGAGGTGCCCCCTATTGCAGATGCAATATTGAAACATGGATCCATGTCAGGGCAGTGATCGAATGGAACATTAAAGCTAAGTTTTAGCTCTCATAGATAAAATTAAAATAAGACACTAACCAGTAAGCTACCCAGGAGGGGACTGTGGTATAATATTGAGAAGTAATAAATAAAGTAAAGCTGGACTGATGGGGAATACAGTTTGCACCATTTACAAACTGTACTCATGAAGGTCCCACCAATCTTATATATAATAAAAAAAGATATAAAAAGATAACAAAAATTTAAGAAAAATAAGAGACAACTGGGGACTAGTTGTTCTTTTTTGGTATTTTTGTGATTTCCTCAGATTTCTGAGTTATTTGGGCTGATATTTGTTGATCTAGTGTACATTTTACTAAACATATTTTTAAATTGAGAATGATACAGCAGTTGTGCTTCATAGTTTTCAGGTACATTTTAGATTAGTTGTGCAAGCCTTGGAGCTTAGCAAATTAGACTACTATAACTCTTTGTTCATGGGGTTTCCAAAGGTGTTTCTGTGAGTTTTACAGTTATTACAAAATGCTGTAACCAAGTTGCTCACAGCAACATCTGAAAGAGATGAAGGTCACTTTAAAATTAACGGAATTACACTGGCTGTCTATTCATCACATAATTTAGTTTAAAAATATAACAATCATCCATAAACCATTTACAAAGATGGCTCACATTGCTTATATGGTCTCTTGCTATCATATGTATCTGCTCGACTGTTGTGTTCATCAGGGCAAAGTTTATCTATACCATCTTTCAGAGAGAATAAACTGCAAAGGATACAAGCTAGGGCCATTTTGTTTGCAGGACCCAGTTTGTGGAATTCATTACTGAATAATTTCAAGGACAAGGTTGATTATCTGATATTCAGAAAGAAAGTGGAAGTGTTATTATTTAAACAAACCTGTGATTGAAGTTATGTTGCTGTCTGGATTTGTTCTAGTTTATTTTATTTTTAAGGTAATATATATGTATTCTGTGGGCCTGATTTTCAAAAGCATTCACACACTTAAAACTGGGTTTTGCAAGTGTAAATGCACTTTATCCAAAAAGAGGGCTTTTGAAAATTGCTACAATACGTGCCATTGAATTGTCAATAGCTTTTACCTATGTTAAGTGCATATAACATGTGTAAATGGCTTGTGAAAATTGCTACAATAGTATGTTACATTTAAATGCGTAATTCCTTTGAAAATTCATCGGTATATGTTATATCTGAGCCATTGTGTATACAAATTGGAATCTGAGCTGAACAATTTCCATTGGGCTCAGCAGAATTTAAAGAATGGGTAAATAAATAAATATTAAATATGAGAACCATCTATCAATATCAGCTGAAAGCAGAACAGTTATAGGTCAGCATTATTTCAGAGCCTTAACAAGGGTTTAGCTAATTCAATTATACAGGAGAGAAACATAAATTAAACAATCTGCTGTAGTCTCAGCTTCTTAAACTTTAAATGGTTACAAGGCAGGAGAGCACTAATGAGCATTTGCAAGATCGCAATTGCATGACAAATTGTAATTTACAAGTTTCCCAACAACAAATTAACATCTACAGACAGAGTAGATTTACATTGTAAGCTGTGAAGAAAATCATATTAAACTGAAAATAAATTCTGCCTCAGGAACTCAGGGTAGTGATTCACAAAATATTTAAACTGAAACACTGAGGACTCTCTGCCGGAGACGAAGGGGAACCACCAGTTTTCCCTTTGTGGAACAGTTTATGTCACGGCTAAAAGTATCCTTGCCGGGTCGGTAATGCAGTAGGGCTTTGTAGGTGCATCTTTTGCGTGAACAATTCTGGAGAGCGCGTCGGCGCCCGCGTTCTTAGCTGCCGGTCGGTGGCGGAGGATAGGTGGGACAGTTTTCAAAAGCCATTTATCTGAGTAAATACCAATTTCCCCAGGTAAAAGGGGTGACAGAAAATGACCCAGCCTTAATCTGGCCAAAAGTGCATCCAGGGCTCCACGAGTTAAGGAGAGGGATTCCCAGGGGCATGTTTTGGGTGGGATTATAGAATAGCACCTGTGCATCAAAGTTTCACATGTATGCATGCTATTTTCCAGATAAATTTATTTTGTGCATAAAGCAGATTTATTTATTTTATTTATTTGTTTTTATATACCAATATTCAAACATAAATATCACATCGGTTTACATAATACCTTGTGATAGTGTGACCACAGGTCATATTACCTTTATTGTAACATTGTAACATAGTAAAAAATTGCATCTATGTATTGCTCTAACAATTATAATATTATTACATTGAACAACAAACACGACTTATTTTTTAACATTATAATGGCTAACATTGTGAAAAGGATGGGCCTTTGGTTGGAGATGCATTGAGGTCTCTAGTGGGTTATGTGTGGGGTTATAGAGCTGGTTGTTTGGGGTTGGGTCTCAGTGGCGAGGGTTAATTGTTGGCGGGATAGGCTTTTCGGAAAAGCCAGGTTTTTAGTGCTTTCTTGGTTTTGTGAAGAGGGTTCTGTTCGTAGTTTTGCTGGTAGTTTGTTCCACAGTGCAGGGCCTGCTATTGAGATTGCGTGTTGTCGTGTTGAGGTGCGGTGGGCCTGTTTGATGGAGGGGATAGTGAGTAGTCCAGTGTTTTTAGAGCAGCGGTTTCTTTGCGTGGTGTATGGATGAAGGGTGTCCTTTAGCCAGTCTGTTTTCTCGTTGTTGATGGATTTGTACATGAGGGTGAGGGCTTTATATTGAATTCTGTGGGTTATGGGGAGCCAGTGTAGGTCTTTTACTATGGGGGTGATGTGTGTGGAGCGTTTGCAGTTTGTGAGGGATCTGGTTGTCGCATTTTACAGTAGCTAGAGTGGCTTGAAGGTGGAGGTGGGGAGTCCGAGGAGGATGGAGTTACAGTAGTCTAGTTTCGATAGGATGAGGGCCTGGAGTATTGACCGGTAGTCTTGAGTGAGTAGTAGGGATTTGATTTTTTTGAGGACTTGTAGTTTGAAATAGCCCTCTTTTATTATAGAAATTATAGATATCCGATCATATCACCCCCAACTTTGATCAACTTACACTGGCTGCCTATTGCATCTAGAGTTAAATTTAAATCAATTTGCATTTTGCACAAATTAATTTATGGTGACCAGGTGAACTGGCTAAATGCTGCCATCAAATTACATGTCCCCCAGAGAAATCTACGTTCTGCCAATAAAGGTTTACTTATTATTCCAGCAGTACAATCAGCACGGCTGAATGAAGAGAGGGACAGGGCTCTGTCCCTGGCAGGTCCTAAAATATGGAACATGCTCCCCGTAGAGATTCAAATGGAGATGAATTTTAAACAATTTAAGAGGGCTCTAAAAACTTGACTGTTCTTATATCATGATTTTACAGCTTTAACTATTTTTATCTTGTTTTATAGAAGATGGTTTGGGTATTATTGTTTCCACCATACATTGGTCATAAGATAGGAGGAGGGAGGGATAGTCGTATGATAAGTTTATTTAATTGGTTTGTGAGTTGTTTTTATTCGAATGGCTGTAATTTGTTTTATTTTTTAGTCCTAGGAAGTTGATTTTAGTATATTTATTGTGCATTATTATTTACTGTTGTGAACCGTTACGATGGAACCCGAGTGACGGTATACTAAAACCAATAAATTAAATAAATTAAAAAATATAAATGCCTAACTATTTTGTGTAAGCAGTAAAAATGTGCCCGCCCAGGAGTTCCTGTGCACTAAAACAGCAGCGCTAGTTCTATTAAAGTCTGAACCAGTGAAATTTTTTGGGGGGGGGAAGTAAAATTATCAATTCAACTCACCTCACATTGAACTACAGGTTCCTTCAAGAAAGAGTTGAGGGCTAGAGTTTGGAGGAACTGCCAAACATCTGCTGTATGCCAAGCTTGATTCAAAGGGCTGAGCAGAAGAAAGGAGTTTCTAATATAAAGTCAGTATTTCTTTAGCTAAATTCAAGTGTAATCTGTTAGAATGGATACTGAGAAACAGAGGAAAATAAATATAAATTGACCCTTCCACTACTGAAGAAAGGTTATCACAATGAAAGAGTGGAAAAGAGCTCCTGATCCCAAACATTAATCCTCACTCTTCTTCAAGCCAGAATAAGGATATATTGTGTATCCTTTATTTAGAAAATAGCTAGAAAAATACAACAAGCTTTCATGGACTTACACTTTAGGGAATACAGTAACTGGTGGAGTATTCTCAGGGAAAGGTAGTCAGTTTCTTTCCTTTGAGTCGTTTAAAGCTTAGGGTATTAGGGAAAGAGAGAAGAAGATCAGATAAAGAGAGGATCAGCACACCCATGAGTCCCAACCATCACTCAAAAGTCATGATCCCTAGCAATGACAAACTCAGTTGGGGCAATGATATCATCATTCTCTAGCATTGATCTGATGCAATGCACACAAGCTACACAAGAATCCAGAACAGATCAGCTAAGTGTGCACACACAAACATAAATGTACATAGAAAGGCCTAACACAAAAGAGACATACAAAGAGAGAAAGAGAGAAAAGAAAAGAGAAGAAACCTGAGAAGTTGAAAAAAAAACTTACCACCAACGCAATGGAAAATGCCCGCATTCCTCCGGCGTCCATTATAACACACCATTCAACTGTTTAGGTCGGATACCTGCACCCAACCCTTGTGACTCACTTTTAAAGGGTCCAAAAGTCAATCAGAACACAACTATTCAAAAACATGCCACCCAAGGATATTGGAGCACTGCAGTTGGATTCAGAATGGAGTTGAGACAGCCCCGTTGGTTTAGCACTGGCAGCAATATCAACATTCATTAGAAGATTTGTGTTTTTTTGTTGTTCAAAGAATAAGCAGTAGAAGAGGTGTGGATATCAATAAAATGTTGTTATGGGCTGAGCAAAAGTGGATTTTCTCTTTGAGAAATTTAGTGCCAGCAGGTTTAAATGAAAAAATTGATTGAGTAGCGTGTTTTTGAATAGTTGTGTTCTGATTGGCTTTTGGGCCCTTTAAAAGTGAGTCGCGAGGGTTGGGGGCAGGTATCCGACCTAAACAGTTGAATGGTGTGATATAATGGACGCTGGAGGAATGCGGGCGTTTTCCATTGTGTTGGTGGTAAGTTTTTTTCAACTTCTCAGGTATGAAGATCTCTTTTTGGTAAAATTTAACAGCCCAATAAAATTAAGAATGTGAGTACTATTTTGATTGTTTCAGAATGAAAAAGACATGTGAGATTTGAAGGAAGTGTTTTCTCCGTGGATTTACTTGAATCTTTTGGGTCAGGATTGGAGGTTTGTATTTTTTCATGTGTATATATGGGATATTTTATGCATGGTTTTTTTGGGGGGAGTTTTTTAAAAAATGGAATTTTGAATATTCATGTTAAATTGAGTGACTGTTATTTAAATGTATTGTAATGTTTCTCAGTTATTACCCATAAGAACATAAGAACATAAGAAAATGCCATACTGGGTCAGACCAAGGGTCCATCAAGCCCAGCATCCTGTTTCCAACAGTGGCCAATCCAGGCCATAAGAACCTGGCAAGTACCCAAAAACTAAGTCTATTCCATGTAACCATTGCTAATGGCAGTGGCTATTCTCTAAGTGAACCTAATAGCAGGTAATGGACTTCTCCTCCAAGAACTTATCCAATCCTTTTTTAAACACAGCTATACTACCTGCACGAACCACATTCTCTGGCAACAAATTCCAGAGTTTAATTGTGCGTTGAGTAAAAAAGAACTTTCTCCGATTAGTTTTAAATGTGCCCCATGCTAACTTCATGGAGTGTCCCCTAGTCCTTCTACTATCTGAAAGAGTAAATAACCGATTCACATCTACCCGTTCTAGACCTCTCATGATTTTAAACACCTCTATCATATCCCCCCTCAGTCGTCTCTTCTCCAAGCTGAAAAGTCCTAATCTCTTTAGTCTTTCCTCATAGGGGAGTTGTTCCATTCCCCTTATCATTTTGGTAGCCCTTCTCTGTACCTTCTCCATCGCAATTATATCTTTTTTGAGATGCGGCGACCAGAATTGTACACAGTATTCAAGGTGCGGTCTCACCATGGAGCGATACAGAGGCATTATGACATTTTCCGTTTTATTCATCATTCCTTTTCTAATAATTCCCAACATTCTGTTTGCTTTTTTGACTGCCGCAGCACACTGAACCGACGATTTCAATGTGTTATCCACTATGACACCTAGATCTCTTTCTTGGGTTGTAGCACCTAATATGGAACCCAACATCGTGTAATTATAGCATGGGTTATTTTTCCCTATATGCATCACCTTGCACTTTTCCACATTAAATTTCATCTGCCATTTGGATGCCCAATTTTCCAGTCTCACAAGGTCTTCCTGCAATTTATCACAATCTGCTTGTGATTTAACTACTCTGCACAATTTTGTGTCATCTGCAAATTTGATTATCTCACTCGTCGTATTTCTTTCCAGATCATTTATAAATATATTGAACAGTAAGGGTCCCAATACAGATCCCTGAGGCACTCCACTGTCCACTCCCTTCCACTGAGAAAATTGCCCATTTAATCCTACTCTCTGTTTCCTGTCTTTTAGCCAGTTTGCAATCCACGAAAGGACATCGCCACCTATCCCATGACTTTTTACTTTTCCTAGAAGCCTCTCATGAGGAACTTTGTCAAACGCCTTCTGAAAATCCAAGTATACTATATCTACCGGTTCACCTTTATCCACATGTTTATTAACTCCTTCAAAAAGTGAAGCAGATTTGTGAGGCAAGACTTGCCCTGGGTAAAGCCATGCTGACTTTGTTCCATTAAACCATGTCTTTCTATATGTTCTGTGATTTTGATGTTTAGAACACTTTCCACTATTTTTCCTGGCACTGAAGTCAGGCTAACCGGTCTGTAGTTTCCCGGATCGCCCCTGGAGCCCTTTTTAAATATTGGGGTTACATTTGCTATCCTCCAGTCTTCAGGTACAATGGATGATTTTAATGATAAGTTACAAATTTTTACTAATAGGTCTGAAATTTCATTTTTTAGTTCCTTCAGAACTCTGGGGTGTATACCATCCGGTCCAGGTGATTTACTACTCTTCAGTTTGTCAATCAGGCCTACCACATCTTCTAGGTTCACCGTGATTTGATTCAGTCCATCTGAATCATTACCCATGAAAACCTTTGGGGGTTACCCATGAAAACCTTTGGGGGTTTACCCAAATGTAAACCCCCCCCCCCTTTACTCCCCGCACCCCCCACCCCTCTCCCCTACCACCCCTGGGATCTCCTTATATTTCTCTAATAAACCTTAAATTTCAAAAAAAAAAAAAAAAATGTATTGTAATGTTATAGAGAAGACACTCTCAGGTGTTTGGAGAATTATATAAAGGATTCAGGAACCGTAGTGCATTCCTACTCCCCTGAAGAAGCTTGTTGAAGCGAAACATGTTGGGAGTGTTCAGAAGATAGGAATGAAAGGAGGGAGTGTTGAAACATAGTGAAGCAGTTGGGATGAAATAAGATTTATTTCAAGATAACAAGAAAGAAACGTTACTATTAGATTTCAAAAACATTTTTAGATGTATGTATGTATGAATGAGGTATGATTGTTTGTTTGTTTTTTTAAACTTGGTGCAATATATGTGGTTCCTGAACATATATTTTTCTATGTGTGCAATGAAGATTATGTAAAATGTTCTTTATGAAATTTTGTATGAAATAAAATGTTTCAATAATTTTATGTATCACTATAATGTAGCCACATTCTCTGGCAATGAATTCCAGAGTTTGACTATGCACTGAGTGAAAAAGAATTTTATTTGATTTGTTTTAATTGAGGTACTTGCTAACTTCATGGAGTTCCCTCTAGTCCTTCTATTATCTGAGAGAGAAAATAACCGATTTACATTAACCTGTTCAAATCCTGTCATGATTTTGTAGACCTCTATCATATCTCCCTTCAGTCATCTCTTCTCCAAACTAAACAGCCCTAACTTCCTTAGCCTTTCCTATTAGGTCAGCCATTCCATGAAAATTATCATTTTGGTCGCCCTTATCTGCACTTTCTTCAGTGTAACTATAACTTTTTTTGAGGTGCGGTGACCAGAATTGCACACAGTATTCAAAAAATGTGGTCTCACCATGGAGCGATACAGAAGCATTATGACATCCATCATTTTATTTGCCATTCCCTTCTTAATTATTCCTAACATTCTGTTTGCTTTCTTGATCGCCACAGAATGTTGAGTCAACAATTTAAATGTATTACCCTGTTTCCTGGGTGGTAACTCCTAAGATAGAACCTAACATTGTGTAACTACAGCAAAGGTTATTTTTCCCTATATGCATCACTTTGCACTTGTCCATGTTAAATTTCATCTGCCATTTGGAAGCCCAATATTCCAGTCTCTCAACCTGCAATTTATCACAATCCACTTGAGATTTAACTACTCTGCATAATTTTGTGTCATCCGCAAATTTGATTACCTCACCTCATCTCAGCACCGGTCCAAGTACAGATCCCTAAGGCACTCCACTGTTTACCTTTTTCCACTGTGAAAACAGACCATTTAATCCTACTCTCTGTTTACTGTCTTTTAAATAGCTTGTAAAACACAAAAGGACATCACCTCCTATTCCGTGACTTTTTAGTTTTCTTAGAAGTCTTTCATGTGAGACTTTGTTGAACGCCTTCTGAAAATCCAAATACACCCCATCTACCAGTTTACCTTTGTCCACATGTTTTTTCACCCCTTCAAAAAAATGTAGGAGATTTGTGAGGTAAAACCATGCTGGCTGTGTCGCATTACACCCTGTCTATCTAAATGTTTTGTGATTTTATTCTTTATAACAGTTTCCATGATTTTTCCCACACTGAAGTCAGGCTCACTGGTCTATAGTTTCCCAGATCACCCTTGGAGCCCTTTTTAAATATCGGGTTACATTGGCCATCTTCCAATCTTCAGGTACAAAGGATTATTTTAATGATAGGTTACAAATTATTTGAAATAGGTCTGACATTTCATTTTTTAGTTCTGGGGTACATACAATCTGGTCCAGGTGATTTACTACTCTTCAGTTTGTCAATCTAACCTACCACATCTTCCAAGTTCACCGTGATTTGGTTCAGTTCATCTGAATCATTACGTTTGATAATCTTCTCCTTTACAGGTATCTCCCCAACATCATCTTCAGTAAACACCAAAGCAAAGAAATCATTTAATCTCTCCACGATGGCCTCATCTTTTCTAAGTGCCCCTTTAACTCTTGATCATCTAATGATCCAATTGACTCTCCCACAGGCTTTCTGCTTCAGATATATTTTAAAAAGTTTTTCTTGTGAGTTTTTGCCTCTACAACTAACTTCTTTGCAAATTCTCTCTTAGCCTGTCTTATCAATGTCTTACATTTAACTTGCCAATGCTTATGCTTAACGCTATTTTCTAATGATGGATCCTTCTTTAATTTTTGAATGAAGATCTCTTGGCTAAAATAGCCTCTTTCACCTCACTTTTTAGTCATGCTGGCAATCGTTTGACCTTCCTTCCACCTTTCGTAATGCATGGAATACATATAGACTGTGCTTCTATGATCGTATTTTTTAACAAATGTCCACGCCTGTTGCACGCTTTTACCTTTGTAGCTGCACCTTTCAATTTTCTTTTTTACTATTTTTCTCATTTTATCAAAGTTTCCCTTTTGAAGGTTTAATACTAGAGCCATGGATTTACTTACTGTCCCCCTTCTAGTCATTAATTCAAATTTGATCATATTATGATCACTGTAGCCAAGCGGCCCCACCACCATTACCTCTCTCACCAAATCATGCACTCCACTGAGAATTAGATCTAAAATTGCTCACTTTCTCATCAGTTCCTGAACCAATTGCTCCATAATCTGTCATTAACTGCATCCAGGAACTATCTCTCTGGCATGTCCTGATGTTTTACTTACCCAGTCATTATTGGAGTAATTGAAATCTCCCATTATTACTGCACTACCAATTTGGTTAGCTTCCCTAATTTCACTTAGCATTTCACTGTCGATCTCACCATCTTGGCCAGGTGGATGGTAGTATACTCCTATCACTATACTCTTCCCCAACATGCAAGGGATTTCTACCCATAAAGATTCAATTGTGCATTTAGTCTCATGCAAGATCACCAAGATGCTCCTCTCAGCCACTGTGATATAATTTGTACTCTAGTATAGCACTATTCCATTGGTTATCTTATTTCCAACATGTCTCTGAGTTGCTGATTAACTCTATGTCATCATTCACTGCTTTACAATCTAATTCTCCCATCTAACTACTTAGACTTCAGGGATTAGCATGCAAACATTTCAAAGTGTGTTTTTTGTTTGAATTAACATTCTGCTTTTCAGTTGACAGGGATAAATTGGAATCTTTTAGCTAAGGTGAGTTTTTAATTATAGGCACTTTGATTACCCTTCTTATTATTGTAACCTCTCTGTTGGGATGCCCTAACTCTATGCTTCATTAGTATCAATCGAAGATACCTCCCTCCGAAGCATGCACTGCTGAGCAACTGTCGGCTTTCCCCTTTGATTTAGTTTAAAAGCTGTTCTATCTCCTTTTAAAAGGTTAGTGCCAGCAGCCTGGTTCCACCTTGGTTAAGATGGAGTCCATCCCTTCAGAAAAGACTCCCCCTTCCCAAAAAGGTTCCACAGCTCCTTGCAAAACTGAATCCTTCTTCTTTGTACCATCCTCTCTCATCCACTTATTGAGACTCTGGAGCTCTGCCTGCCTCTGGGGACCTGCGCATGGAACAGGGAGCATTTCAGAGAATGCTACCCTGGAGGTTATGGATTTCAGCTTTCTACCTAAGAACCTAAATTTGCTTTCAGAACCTCCCTCCCATATTTTCCTATGTCGTTAGTGTCCACATGTACCATGACATAGAAACATAGAAACATAGAAATGACGGCAGAAGAAGACCAAACGGCCCATCCAGTCTGCCCAGCAAGCTTCACACATTTTTTCTCTCATACTTATCTGTTTCTCTTAGCTCTTGGTTCTATTTCCGTTCCACCCCCACCATTAATGTAGAGAGCAATGATGGAGCTGCATTCAAGTGAAATATCTAGCTTGATTAGTTAGGGGTAGTAGGGGTAGTAACCGCTGCAATAAGCAAGCTACACCCATGCTTATTTGTTTTACCCAGACTATGTTATACAGCCCTTATTGGTTGTTTTTCTTCTCCCCTGCCGTTGAAGCAGGGAGCTATGCTGGATATGCGTGAAGTATCAGTTTTTTTTCTCCCCTGCCGTTGAAGCAGAGAGCTATGCTGGATATGCGTGAAGTATCAGTTTTTCTTCTCTCCTGCCGTTGAAGCAGAGAGCTATGCTGGATATGCGTGAAGTATCAGTTTTTCTCCCATGCCGTTGAAGCAGAGAGCCATGCTGGATATGCATCGAAAGTGAAGTATCAGGCACATTTGGTTTGGGGTAGTACCCGCCGTAACAAGCCAGCTACTCCCCGCTTTGTGAGCGCGAACCCTTTTTTCTTCTCCCCTGTCCCCAGCACTGTCTAAAATCTTGTCTAGGTGATATGTGAGGTCTGTCACCTTTGCACCAGGTAGGTATGTAACCAGGCGATCCTCATGCCCACCAGCCACCCAGTGTTGCGCTGGAGGTGGACCCTTGGCCTGGCGCAGGATTGGTATGGCCTTCTCAGGGTTCCCAGATGGCACCTGCCACCAGGAGGCGGAGCGCACGAGGAGAATGAGGCTAGCTGGAGCTTCACCAATAACAGTCCAGGGACTCCTTGGGTTGAGCCCTTGGATTCCTGGACCGCCTGGGCTTAGGTGGGCCTCTGAGGGCCTCCCAGAAAGGTAGCAGAGAGGTGTGCCCACCATTAGCAAGGGTGCGCGGCTGGTGGAGTACAGATGAGCTAGACTTGAACAGAGGGTACCGGAGACCAAAGGAACAAGACGGGAACTGGAGGTCCTCTGGTCAGGATAGGCAGCGTCTAGTGGTCTAGCTTGGAGAAGGCCGCGGGTGATGTCCGAACAGGCAGGCCTGGTGGTCCCAGGAGTAGCAAAGAGAGTGTGCTTATGGAGCAAAAGGGTCAAAGCCAGGGTATCCATCTGAGGGTGGTCAGCCAAAGCAAGGGTCATTTCCAGGTATTAGTCCAATCATGGTCAGAGACAACCAAAGGTCAGTTCCAGGCAGCGGTCCAAACATGGTCAGAGGCAAGCAGAGGTCAATTCCAGGCAGTGGTCCAAACGTGGTCAGAGGCAAGCAGAGGTCAATACCGTGAATCAGTCCGAGCGTGGTCAAAGGCTAGCTGAGGTGAGTACCATTAATCAGTCCGAGGAGGTACAACCAGGGAAGCAGAACAGGAACAGGAACAGGAACAGACACTGGAGCACAGGAAGGACCACGGGAACACAGGAACGCAGGAACACTGGAGACACAGGAACACAGGAGCACTGGAAGACACAGGAACACAGGAATGCAGGAACAGGAATGCAGGAACACTGGAACGAGCAAGGAACAAGGAGCGCAGGAACACAGGACAGCAACTAGCTTCTCATATGAGATGACCCGTTTGCCAAGGCGAGGGCCTCGCCTTCTAAGTGGTGCTCCAGTGACGTAATCGGGAGGCGTCCGGCCCGAGGTTCCCACCCTGGGCCCTTTAAATGTGGGAGTGCGGGCCGTGAGCACACCTAGGGGCATGGCCGAGAATGCGGAGCCCCATTGGGATCTCCGCTGTGAGGCCTGCAAGGAAGGAAGTGAGCAGGGAAGGCGCAGAGGACGCCGCGAACCGGCAGCAGCAGCGAGGGAGGAATGCCCGGAGCTCATGGAGGGAAGCGTAAGGTGAGCAGGCCCGGTCACGGCGCCAGCACAGCTGGGACACGCAACACCCAGCTGTTTACATTCCTAATAATCAAATCACAAACTATGATGGCCGACCTAACCCTTCCCTCCTGGGCAGTAGCCCTGGGAGACACATCCTTGGTGCGGAAGGACAATGCACCACCTGGAGAGCAGGTCCTTAATACAGGATCATTTCCTGCTGCACCAGGTGGATTCTCTCCGATCATGAGACCTTCCTCCTCCAAGGCAGCACCAGGGCTGCCAGACTGGTGCTGGGCTTGACTACTATGTCCCTGAAGGTCTCATCTATATACCTTTCTGTCTGCCTCAGCAACTCTAGGTCTGCCACGCTAGCCTCCAGAGATCAACTCATTCTCTGAGAGACAGGAGCTCTTTGCATCGGATGCACATGTACAATTTCTCATAGGCAGGTAAAAAACCATGCATGTGATGTGATGTATGACCTCTATTCATATCTCCCCCCAGCCATCTCTTCTCCAAGCTGAAGAGCCGTAACCTCTTCAGTCATTCCTCAAAAGGGAATTGCTTCATCCCCTATATCATTTTATCATGCCTTCTGTGTATCTTAAAATGGCAGAGGCTTGTCCAATTCCCTTTGTCACTGATTTTACCCTTTTTTAACCTTAATTTTGGCCAAAAATCCTTAGATTCCATTGATGCTGTTTTCACACTATCTCCTGCATTTGCATTCTTGACAAGGACATACCTGGAGTCCCCTTTCTTCATACACATGCTCTCATACTTTAACTTATCTGTTTCTTAGAATATATTTTTGTCTATAAACTTCATGTTGAGAATGGTACCAAATTTAGACTAGTCACCATTGTCATACACATGGCAGAGTCTTGCCTGAGGCCCCAAACCATTTCTCACACACACCCTTATTTTTTTTTTTTTCTCATTTTGTCTAATTTTGAGTTACTTTGCTTAATTGGCTGAGACTGCAGCCTGGATGTGATGCCACTATGATGTCACCCAAAACCACATCCTAAAACATAATACAGCACCAGAGGCTTTCCCAGTGCCCCTGGACACCCTTCTCAACCTTTGTCATTGAAACTGTGGAAGCACAGACTTCCTACACCAGGCCATTACTCCTCGCTGCTCGCTCTGTGAGGTCAGGCTTGTGAAGATGAGAGATAGCAGCCAGAGAAACTTTGCTCACTTTTGCCCATCTTCTTCCTCTCCACCTCATCTAACGAATCTACGCCCATCTCAGGGTGAACAAAGCTCTAAAGTTCCCAGGTTTTAAGTCATATTGGGGAGTGGATGGGAGCACAGTTATCCTTTTGACAGGGCAGCAATGCAAGTAGCACCAACCCTGTCTGCTGTCATTTACTATGTTACTGTGTTACTATGTTAGATCTACTTTTTTGGAATTTTCTGGGTGACCCAGACTGGCTACTGTCAGAGGCAGGATGTTGGGCTTGAAGGACCTTGGTCTAAACCAGCATGGTATTTCTTTTCTTCTATGTTCTTAAGTTCTTAACTAGGTCAGACTATTTTGCCCTCCTTTTTTGGAACCCTTCTTACCCTACCCATGTACACCATTAGTACTTTCCTCATCTGGTAGACCTATCTTTTAAAATCATGTAGTACCCTCGGGGCTATACTATCTGTGGAATAAAAAATATTTTCGGTATTATATGCCATGAGATTGGTCTCCCTTGCTGCTGGAATGAGGAAAAAGGCTGATCGATGACTTCCATCTGATCCCTCAGCTATTTACCACATTCAGAGTGTCAGTGTGTTGCTCAGTGTTGGTTGCCACAGTGATGATTATCTGTCAATAGGGCTGCCACAGTGATCTTTTGCTGATGCAGAAGGTGAGAGCAAGAGGCTGAAAGCTTCTAGCAGGATTGCATAATACCCCAAACTGACTCTGCTTGCCCTCACCCCCTACCATTCAACCCTAGTAACAGGCCGATTCAGTAAAAGTTGCAGGATGCGCTATTACCCCTTACTGTATAAGGGGTAAAGCTAGCGTGTCGAAAACGCACGTCCAAACCCAGGCTAACAGTGCGCTCCACCGGAGCTGCCTTCACCAGGATCTGCCTTCACCAGTCTCCTCTTCCTTCTTATCACCGCTGGCTCATGTGAATGGGAGGAGAGGTTGAGTTGGTTGACTGCAGTCATGTTAAGGCTCAGAACTCATCTTTATTTCTCACATGCCACTATTATAAAAGATCTTAGTATTTCCTAAAACTCCCTAAGAGTCTCAGCAATATCAGTACTTTCCTACTGATTATTTCCATCCTTGGCATATATAATTAAGGTGTACATATTAGCAGTTAAGCTAATGGTTTAAAATAATGAAATCAATAGTACAAGCTAATGATATTTTAAATGCTATTGGATTTAAGCATTACAATATTCTCCCAGAGATGAGGGTTACAGGAATTTAGTTAAAGGCAATTTAGTAGCTTAAAAATAAGTTTGAGGTTTATATATATTACATTTTGATCCTTTAGACCCATTATTTTTCTATTAGGTAGCATGCCAGATCTTTTTCCTGATTAAAATTAGCAAATGTAGTCCATTAAAAATATATTGCACCTGCTTTTTTGGTGCCTCAAGTGTAGTATCTAAACTTGTCCACGTGAAATCTTAATGATCATCTGTTCCTTATGTTGAAATATTTGCATTGACTGCCCATAAAGCAGCGTATAAGATTAAAAAATTTAAACTTTGGTTTATAAAATTGTCCATCATAGGGCTCCTCAGTATCTTAATGATCTTCTAACTATACACACTTCTTCTCGATGTTTGCGTTCTGGAGAAAAATTAGTATTTGCAAAGGCTACAGAAAAATGAAGGTTCTAAAGAACACAATTCTCAAACAATTGTGAAACGAAACAGAAATCAAAGGGAATCAATTTGTCTAGGCATTATAAAGCGCTTTTCTTACATCTATCAACTTTATTTTTTAAAACACCTTATCACAAACGTTTTTTACAATTTTTTTCACAATTATGAAAAAATTAGTATTCAACATTCGTACTATAAAATAAGTGCATTTAAAGGAGACTTGTAAGCAAGCTTTCTCAATTATTGGAGCACAGATGTGGAATGTTTTACTTAAAATTCTCCAATTTGTGGCAGACTATAAACTTTTACGCAAGCAATTAAAATCATGGCATTTTGCTACGTTTTCTGAAGCTGTAACCTTTCCATTGTTTTCAATGTTATTTGTTTCTGCTTTCTAATATTTTATCATTAAATATGTGAATTGTGTTATGCTCAGGCTTGTCAACCCTTGGCCGATGGGAGGATGGTATACCTTTCGGAGGATCCGTAGGTTCTCTCGTCGGGTGGCGAGGCACAGCAGAAGACGGGGCCAGCTGACCCTTGGCACTGGGGACTGAGACGACTGTGGAGGTGGATGAAGAGACGAGAAGAGGAGCTGTGTCTTCACCCCTGGAAGTCTGTGGTCCCCCCAGGAGGAGCCCGTAGGAACCCAGACCGCTAGGACTTAGGTGGACCTTTGAGAGGTCAGGTGTCGGAGCAAGGGCTGACTGGAGCTTCGCCCTGGAAGCCCGCGGTCCCCCCAGGAGGAGTCCATAGGGACCTGGGCCGCTGGGACTTAAGCAGGCCCTTGGAGACAGTAGTCTTGAAGGAGTCCTAGGTCGAGTGCCAGAGGGTCATCACTCACCAGTACGAAGTCACACACCAGAGAATCACCGCTTGCCAATCCGAAGTCGTATACCAGAGAATCACCGTAAGCCAATCCGAAGTTAGGAACCGGGAACACCAAGACGAAGAGGAACAGCAATCCAAGCACAAGGAACTCACTGAAGCAAGCAGACTAGACAGCGCTGGAGATCGTTGCCAAGTCACAGGATGAGCAGAGGAAGTCTTCCTTTATACTTCCCCTGCTTAGGCTGCTGAGGAATAGGTGAAGTTTGTTAAAGGGATCAGTTCTCTTTAAATCAGTGGAGGAGGCGTGGCCTCCTCAGGAAGAGGCTCTAAATGTGATTTGACGGACTTTAGAATCAAGATCTGACCCTATTCGAACCCCTACGGAATTTTTGTTGAAATTGGCACGCTTAGCTTTAACAAAAAATTATTTCATTTTTGATTCACAATTTTACCAGCAGATTAAGGGCACGGCGATGGGTGCCACAATGGCCCCTAGCCTAGCCTGTCTATACGTTGCTATGTTTGAAGAGACGTTTATTTATCCATCTGCATGGTCATGGTTTTTTTCAGTTTGGCTAAGATATATCGATGACATATTTTTAGTCTGGTCAGGAACGGATGTACAATTTTTTGTATTTCTGGACTGGCTAAATAGTTGTGACAGTAATCTCCAATTTAACTTTGATATACAAACTAGCAGTATTTCTTTTTTGGATATTTTGATTTCTGTCTCCAATAATTGTTTTAACACTACTATTTTCCGCAAACACACAGACAAAAATACACTTTTACAATATAGGAGCTGTCACCCACATTTCCTTAAACAAAACATTCCTACAGGACAATTCTTAAGGTTACGATGTCTGTGTTCTACTAAAGAGGAATTATATGCTTCAAGCTAAGCAGATGCTGACATGGTTCACCCTGTGGGGGTACCCATATAGAATTTTGAAACGTGCTCTTTACGTTAATAGAGACCTTTTATTTTTACCAAGAAATCCATCTGATGAGGATTCTATAAATTGCATTTTGCCATTTTCAGTACAGAGTAAGACCATTTCAAATCTTATACAGAAGCATTGGTCAGCATTATTGTTGGATCGTTTTTTTCATTCTACCCTCCGGTTCACATATCGAAGGGGAAAAAATTTAAAAGACATGTTGGTCCATACAGTATCGAGCCCTTTAACTATCTCTGATATAAGTGGCCACAAGCCATGTGGCCACTGCACAGTATGTTCTTTGACAACGATCATGTTTGAATTTACCCATCCTGGCACCTCTAGAATGTTTACACTTCAAGGTCCATCTGATTGTACTACTACCGGGGTTGTGTATGTGATTTACTGCCCGTGCAATAAACTATGGGGCGGATTTTAAGAGCCCTGCTCGCCTAAATCCGCCCAAATCCGGGCAGATTTAGGCGAGCAGGGCCCTGCGCGCCGGTGAGCCTATTTTACTTAGGCCTACCGGCGTGCGCAGAACCCTGGGACTCACGTAAGTCCCTGGGTTTTCTGAGGGGGGCGTGTCGGGGGCGTGTCGGGGGTGGGCCCGAACCGCGCAGCGTTTTCGGGGCGTGTCGGGAGCGTTCCGGGGGCGGGCTCGGGGGCGTGGCCGCGCCCTCAGGACCCGCCCCCAGGTCGCGTCCCGGCACGCTAGCGGCCCGCTGGCGTGCGGGAATTTACGTCTCCCTCCGGGAGGCGTAAATCCCCCGACAAAGGTAAGAGGGGGGTTTAGACAGGGCCGGGCGGGTGGGTTAGGTAGGAGAAGGGAGGGGAAGGTGAGGGGAGGGAATGGGGGTAGGCTGCGCGGCTCGGCGCGCGCCGGCTATACGGAATTGATAGCCTTGCGCGCGCCAATCCAGGATTTTAGCGGATACGCGCGGCTACGCGCGTATCTACTAAAATCCTGCGTACTTTTGCTGGCGCCTGATGCGCCAGCAAAAGTACGCCAAATCGCGCGGTTTGAAAATCTACCCCTATATGTGGGTAAAACGAAACGGATGGTAAAGACTCGCATAATAGAACATAGATCGAACATAAAAAATCAAAGGGAAAATGAGCCATTGGTCGAACATTGGATACAACAGCAGCATCAAATAACAGATTTGAAATTTTTTGTATTGGATGTGGTCCGTCCCCCGCCGCAGGGCGTCAATCACTCTGAATTGTTAATTCAAAGGGAACAAAAATGGATTTATCTTCTTGACACAGTGACCCCTGGTGGCCTTAATAGTGAATTAGAGTGGAGTTTCTTTACCTAACAGTCTTTAACTTACCTGCCGTGATCTGATTGGCTCTCCATTCTTGGATTTTGATTGGCTGATAACACTCGTGCCAAAATGTGGCTCGGCGTTTAAAATGCCGGCCCAGTGATATTGCATTTGCACTCCCTGTTAACCTGTTGCTGAAATTCTTTAAGGTATGTTCCATGTTTAATTCTATTGAAGTTTATGTCGGTTTGTACCCCCAGGGGCGGATTTTAAGAGCCCTGCTCGCCTAAATCCGCCCAAAACCGGGTGGATTTAGGCGAGCAGGGCCCTGCGCGCCGGGAAGCCTATTTTACATAGGCCTACCGGCGCGCGCAGGGTTCTCCGGGGGGCGTGTCGGGGGCGTGTCGGGGGCAGTCCCGGTCGTTGCGGCGTTTTCGGGGCGTGTCGGCAGCGTTTTGGGGGCGGGTACGGGGCGTGGCTACGGCCCGGGGCGGTCCGGGGGCGTGGCCGCGCCCTCCGTACCCGCCCCCAGGTCGCGGCCCGGCGCGCAGGAGGCCCGCTGGCGCGCGGGGATTTACGCCTCCCTCCGGGAGGCGTAAATCCCCCAACAAAGGTAAGGGGGGGTGTAGACAGGGCCGGGCGGGTGGGTTAGGTAGAGGAAGGGAGGGGAAGGTGAGGGGAGGGCGTTAGAGGATTCCCTCCGAGGCCGCTCCGATTTCGGAGCGGCCTTGGAGGGAACGGGGGTAGGCTGCGCAGCTCGGCGCGCGCCGGCTATACAAAATCCATAGCCTTGCGCGCGCCGATCCAGGTTTTTAGCAGATACGCGCGGCTCCGCGCGTATCTACTAAAATCCAGCGTACTTTTGTTTGCGCCTGGAGCGCAAACAAAAGTAGGCTATTCGCGCTCCTTTTAAAATCCGCCCCCCAGTGTATTGGGATCCATGTTAAATGTTGGAATTTTAATTTTTAGATCTTGTGATTATATGGTGTTATCCCTCCCGACGCAGCCAGCGGGAGAAACACGGGGTCCGTGTCGTGGGACCCCTACCTGTGATTGGAACTATACGATAAAACTTGACAGTGGAGTTGCCATTTGAATTGTTGTAAACTAAATAAATATTTGGATCCAACGAGTTATTCTGCACTTGCTGTTTGTCCGGTAATTGAAGTCTCCCATTATTACTTCACTACCAATTTGGTTAACTTCCCTAATTTCTCTTAGCATTTCACTTTCAGTCTCACCATCTTGACCAGGTGGACAGTAGTATACTCCTATCACTATAGTCTTCCCCGACACACAAGGGATTTCTACCCATAAAGATTCAATTGTGCATTTAGTCTCATGCAGAATGTTTATCCTTTGGACTCTTTGCCATCCCAGACATAAAGCGCCACACTGCCTCCCGGGTGCTCCTCTCTGTCATTGCAATATAATTTGTACCCCGGTATAGCACTGTCCCATTGGTTGTCCTTCTTCCACCATGTCTCTGAGATGCCAATTAAGTCTATGTCATCATTCATTGCTGTACATTCTAATTCTCCCATCTTACTTCTTAGACTTCTGGCATTAGCATACAAACATTTCAAAGTTTGTTTTTTGTTTTTATTTTCATTCAGCATTTTAATTGATAGGGAAAAGTTAGAATTTTTTAGCTGAGTTTTTAGTTACAGGCACTTGGACTACTTTTCTTATAATCTGAAACTCACTTTCGGGATGCCCTAATTCTAATACATCATTAGTATCCTTTGAAGATACCTCTCTCCGAACCATGCGCTGCTGAGCAACTGTCGGCTTTCTCCTTTGTTTTAGTTTAAAAGCTGCTCTATCTCCTTTTTAAAAGTTAGCGCCAGCAGTCTGGTTCCACCCTGGTTAAGGTGGAGCCCATCCCTTCAGAAGAGACTCCCCCTTCCCCAAAAGGTTCCCCAGTTCCTAACAAAACTGAATCCCTCTTCTTTGTACCATTGTCTCATCCACGCATTGAGACTCCGGAGCTCTGCCTGCCTCTGGTGACCTGCGCGTGGAACAGGGAGCATTTCAGAGAATGCTACCCTGGAGGTTCTGGATTTAAGCTTTCTACCTAAGAGCCTAAATTTGGCTTCCAGAACCTCCCTCCCACATTTTCCTATGTCGTTGGTGCCCACATATACCATGACAGCCAGCTCCTTCCCAGCACTGTCTAAAATCTATCTAGGTGACACGTGAGGTCTGCCACCTTTGCACCAGGTAGGCATGTTACCAGGCGATCCTCACGCCCACCAACTATGACTGCCGACCTAACCCTTCCCTCCTGGGCAGTAGGCCTTAAGGAGATATCCTCGGTGCAAAAGGACAATGCTTCACCTGGAGAGCAGGTCCTTGCTACAGGATCCTTTCCTGCTGCATCAGGTTGATGCTCTCCAATCATGAGACCTTCTTCCTCCAAAGCAGCACCAGGGCTGCCAGTCTGAAGTTGGGAGTAGGCTACTATGTCCCTGAAGGTCTCATCTATGAAACTCTCTGTCTGCCTCAGCTACTCCAGGTCTGCCTCTCTAGCCTCCAGAGATTGGACTCGTTCTTTGAGAGACAGGAGCTCATTACATCGCATGCACATTTACAATTTCTCACCGGCGGGTAAAAAATCATACATGTGACACTCGATGCAAAAGACTGGGAAGCCCCCCTCTTGCTGCTGGACTGCTGCCTTCATCTCAACTTTGTTCAGTTCCTACTTAAGTTTTAGGTTGCTATGGGAGTAGGAATGTGTCTAATTAATGTCCTTTAAATGTATTAGTGAATTCACTATGGGGCAGCTTTTCAAAGGGGTACGTGCGTAGCCCCCGAAAAGCTGCCCCTTCCACCCCCCTGCGCGCACCGAGCCTATGTTGCATAGGCTCGGCGGCACGCGTAAGCCCCGGGATGTGAGTAAGTCCCGGGGCTTTCCTGGGAAGGTGTGTTGGGGGCGTGTCGGGGGCGCGTTGCGGCCGGCGTGTCATCGGGGGCATTCCGGGGGTGGGGTCGTGGGCATGGTTCCGGCCCAGGGGCGTTCCGGCGGCGTGGACGTGACCTCCAGACCAGCCCCCTGGACCGGAACATGGCACGTCGGCGTGCGCAAGTTACGCCTGCCTCGGGCAGGCTTAACTTTTGAAATAAAGGTGGGGGGGGAATTAGTTAGGGCCAGGGGCGGGTTAGTTAGGGGAAGGAAAGGGAAGGTGGGGGGCGCCGGAAAGAAAGTTCCCTCCGAGGCCGTTCCGATTTTGGAGTGGCCTTGGAGGGAACGGAGGCAGGCTGTGCGGCTCGGCGCGTGCAGGCTGCCGATTTTGCGCAGCCTTGCGTGCGCCGACCCCGGATTTTAAAAGATACACGCGTATCTTTTAAAATCCGGCGTACTTTTGTTTGCGCCAGTTGTGCGAACAAAAGTACGTGCGTGCGTACTTTTTAAAAATCTGCCCCTATATGTGTCCTACATGGGAATGATCAAACTCTCAATAAGGTATTGTTTGTTTTTTTTAAGTGGCACCTGCCTATAAATTAAAGGATGAGCTAGGGGTGCGTGGGCGAGGAGTGGGAGGGTTGGGAAATACAAACAGTCTAACTTCAGTTAGTTAACCAGAGTGACTCACTGCTGTCTTGATTAACAAATGTTGGTACCTAATCAAACCAAATCACACTACCTCAACACCTTTCCAAGGTGAGTATCTAAACTGAACTTTTCAACCTTTTTACTTAGGTATACACTGCTCCTAGCTTACTTCTATCTTCTGGTTGACCTCAGCTTGTTCTCTGACCCCCCCCCCCCCCCCGATTGCCGCTTGTCATGCTCCTTTGAAACCAAAAGCTGTCCAGACCCACCATGTCATATTATTGGCCCCACAAAAATATGATAGCTTCCACCATGATGTAACCAGAAGGGAAGATGGTGGCTCCCCATCGATTTAGGGAGCGGGAGCTATGATTTGCCCACAACTCTTGACTGAGCAGACACCAGGGGATCTCTAGAATTCAGGAGCTACTAGCCATAAATATTGTGACCTCATTTACTACAGGATGTGAAGCACTAGAGATGTGAATCGGAACCGGAATCGGTTCGGATTCCGGTTCCGATTCACATGTGGGGTTTTTTCCATCGGGCCCGATCGCGGTTTTGTTTATCGGCTGTGCCCGAACTGATAAACAAAACCCCGCCCCCGACCCTTTAAAACTAATCTCTTTGCTTCCCCCACCCTCCTGACCCCCCAAAAAACATTTTACAGGTACCTGGTGGTCTAGTGGGGGTCCCGGGAGCGATCTCCCACTCTCGGGCCATCGGCTGCCACTAATAAAAATGGCGCTGATGGCCTTTGCCCTTACCATGTGACAGGGTATCCGTGCCATTGGCCGGCCCCTGTCACATGGTAGGAGCACTGAATGGCCCGTGCCATTTTTAAAGATGGCACCAGCCATCCAGTGCTCCCTCAACCTAGCTTGAGAGACTCACATCAAGCTAGGTTGAGAGAACATTGCCCAAATCTCATCTTGAAGTGAGTTTCCTCACTCCAAAGGCCAGCAAATCTTCACAAGAGACCACTGTTCTGTTCGTAGGTGTCACGTAGAATGTCAAAGTGGCCCCTAACCCCCTACACTCTTACCTAAACCCCACCTCGAGTTACTAGGTGGGCCTACCATAGGGATATAAATATCTACCTATGGGCCATGACATTATGGCCAGGTGCTCTCTCTCTCTCTCTCTCTCTCTCTCTCTCTCTCTCTCTCTCTCTCTCTCTCTCTCTCTCTCCTCCCCCCCCCCCCCAAGTTGCAACAATCCTTTGTGCTGGAGGAGCTTGTGAATCCAGGCTCAGGGATGCCTTGTCTGCAGGAAGATGTGGGACTTCCTCAGTTCCCTAGGAAACTGCTTATGAAGTTGTATATGCATTGCTGACCCAAAGAGGAAGAAGGGTATGGAGGGAAGACCCTCACTTTTTCTTTTTATTTTTGAGGTATAGGAACACAAGAAAAAAAGGTATAAAAGAAACCAGAGCTGAAGCAGCAAAGCATGCAACTTCTGACTATGCGGCCCATACTGATCTTTTAAACCTTTTTACTTAGGTACACACAAACTCTAAGTTATTAACTACCTTGGCTTGCTTTTTATATCAGCCATACACAAACTCTAAACTATTAATTTCCTTTAGCTTGTTTTTTATATCAGACACACAAAAGCTCTATACTATTATCTGCCTTGGCTTGCTTTTAATATCAGACCACACATACAAACTAAAGAATATTCCACACTATTTCAGCTCTCCTCCAAACTTAAGTCCTAAAATTTCCCAAAGCAATATTTAATGATCCTTTTCAGCCACCAGAAAGATGATCTTCTCCTTTCAATATTCCCTCTGGACCAAAAAAGACATGATGTGGTATTCTTGGATTTCAGTAAGAATTTTGAATTAGTATGGTCCGTGTGGTTGCTATGTGTAATTACTAACCCCTTAAGAATGAGGTATAGCCCTGATCTCAAAACTGCTAGATATGACTGAGATTTTTAAATCTGCTTGATTCAATTTGCCAGTCTGTTTATGATATTCAGAAAATGGAGTGGGGTCTTAATTAATTGCTTCATCACTACTACTTAGGGATGGTTCTGAATATGATTATTTAAACCCACAATTTAATTTTAAATAAATCTTCTTTCTTTCTCAATTTAATCATTCACACCTGTCAAGAAACAGGTACAATATTTCCACATTCCTGTTCCCTGTTTTATTGTTAACTCTGCTTTTTTTTTTTAACTTTGTTCAAGTTTTCAAGAATTCACAAATTATTACCATTCATACTTCACATACATTCATGCTTTTTTCAATTTTCTAAATGCTTTTTAAGATTTTTTTAAACACTTTTCTCACAAACAGATCAGAGCTAAGTGTCTGTGCTTCTCCTTTCTTCAGGCTTCCAACATTGTCTCCCAAATGAATTCCAGATATTCTTACAGCTAAATCAATTCTTTCAATGACAACACTGTTTAAAAAATTTCCTTTGCTACTCTGATACTCCTGATTTCAGCCCCCTGTTAAACTTCCATCATCTTATTTCAGATAAAGAGACTTTATAGATTAATTCCACATTTTTTTAATTAAATCAATATAGGGGATTAGTCACTTTACTCCTTCTGCATCCTTCCTCCCAACTGTCTTGCTAGTAAACATTTTTTTTCTTTGCAGCATGAAGATTCTCTAGAGTGGAAAACTGATATCTGTGAAAATGCAAATTAGGTCTGTCCAAGGGACCTTAATGCAGGCAGCCTGCATTTGTTTTCCTGCATTTGTTTTCCTTTTCTCATTGACTGCTAAGAAGTAGATAATTTCCAGAGTGTGCCACCATTAGACTATTGCAGGTGTGGCCAATTCTGGTCCTCGAGAGCCACAAACTGGCCAAGTTTGCAGGATAACCACAATGAATATGCACGAGCTAGAGTTACATTCAATGCAGATCTCTCTCATGCATATTCATTGTGGATATCCTGAAATCCTGGACTATTTGTGGCTCTCAAGGACCGGATTTGGCCACTCCTGGACTATTGATTCTAGTACTTTTTATTTTAAAATTATATGAGCGGCTTTCCTATCATTACGTCTTATCTAACCTGGCCTCCGTTTACTTATTTTTTATGTGTCTTCCCCTGCCATGATTAAATAATTCTGCCCCAAGCTCTGATGTCACCACCAGACGGGCTCCATTCAAATCAGCAGCAGCAGATTCAACAGCAGCAGTGAGAGCTTCCCTGACACTATCACTATTTTAATGTACCCCCTAGAGCCTTATTTTATTTTTAAATCAGCAGCAGGAGTGCTCTATGGCTCTCACTCTCGTATCACTGCCTGCCTAAGCCCTGCCTCATTCTGCTTACAGCAAAGGACCTTAGCAGCAACAGAGAGAAAACAAACAAAGGCACTGCAGGAAGAAGTCTATAAACCAACACTCCCAAGGCTGCCCTCCCAAACCCCTCCTTTTATTTAAAAAAAAAAATGGAACTCCATCCTCAGGGACAGAGCCCTACACCTTGCATCCTTACCCCTCAAATCTCAAGGCACCCCACTGCCACCACTGGTGAGTCCATCTTCTTTTTTAGAAATTCGACCCCCATTTACACTAGACTCTTCTGCAAATGGTGCAGCTCTTTCTGTAGCCTTGCAGACCCTCAGAAATGGTGACCTCCAGAGAGGGGTCTGGCATTGCTGCCTGGTATCAAAGGTATGCCTTTACTAGGACTGGTGAAAGAACCCTTGGATAACATCCCTTTCTCCTTTGTGCAGATTTTCTTTACTGGGTATTCTTTGTGAGTAAGGATTGGTCATCCAAGGTGGTGGTGGTATGGGCTCAAGGTTGCTGTTTTCTCCCACAGTATTGGAGGCCTATGGCTCCTTGTAAGCTGTCAGTCATCACTCATCACTCCAGTTGAAGTCACAGTTATGGGGGACCTCCAGGGCCACATTTAAGATTTTGGCACTCATAGGCAGGACTCAAGTAGGGAAGGGGAGCCCTCCTCAGAGCACAGATGGGGTCCACAGTGCCACAACAGCAACCCTTTGAAGTGGTGCTGGCACACAGCCCTAAAACAACCAATAGCAGATTCCTCCTTGGAATGGGTATTTGGCATTTGCAAAATTTGGCACCCTAAGCAGTTGCCTATGTTGTCTATTCCTATATCCAGACCTAAGGATCTCCGCAAGTCACGTGGACATGTGAAAAAAATGGAGAAAAGAATAAGTAATCTGCACATGCATCCCTTTAGCTCCCATGACAAAAATGTAGTTCTTCTACAGCTTTTCTGTCCTCCAGCTCCCAAGTACCAGTAATCTGGACCATATTGTGCCCAGTCTTCTGCATCAATAAAGGTCCAGGATTGTCCTCAGCCCTACCAGTGGGATCCCCAACTACTAGGCCCCTCTTTTTCGGTAAGTTAGCAACGCCTTAAATTCACAAATTCAAGAACATGAGCATTGTAAGGTGTGGGGAAGGATAGGTGAAACATCTTTTTCTGTTTAGGTCACCTGGGGAGGATTTTCAAAGCTACACACGTAAATCCAGGCGGATTTACGTGCGTAGGGGGGGTTATGCACGCCAGGCCCATTTTCAAAAGGCCCGGTGGCACGCATAAAGCCCCGGGACATGCATATGTCCCTGGGCTCAAAAAAGGGGCCTCTGGAGGCAGGCACAATATAAAATAAAGGTAGGGGGGATTTAGGTAGGGCTGGGGGGCGGGCCGAAGGAAAGTTCCCTCCGAGGCCGCTCTGATTTCGGAGCGGCCTCGGAGGGAACGGGGAAAGCCATCGGGGCTCCCCTAGGGCTCGGCGCATGCAAGGTGCACTAATGTGCACCACCTTGCACGTGCCAACTCCGGATTTTATAACATGCACACGGCTGCGTGTGCATATTATAAAATCGGGCGTAGATTTGTGTGCGCCGGGTTGCGCACACAAATCTGCGCCCACACATAGCTATTAAAATCCAGCCCCTGGTGCACATTCATCCACAGGAACTCATGGACATCTAGCAGGAAAAATAATAGTCATAGTAAATGCAATTCATAGAGGGGCTGATGTAATAAGCTGCACTAAGCCTACTACGTTTTTACTAACATTTTAGCATGGGTTCAGCACTAACCTTATCCAGGTATGTAAAAAGGGCTTTAGTGCTGAAAAAACCCACACTAAAAAAACTGTGGCAAGCTTAGGATAAGTGCATGCAAATTGCAGGATAATTATCTAATTAGCTATTACCCTGCAATGCAAAGAGGTGCACTAAGTGGAAGGCTATCTAGCATATCTCCTTTTACCATGAAAAATGTAATGCCTGCTAGAGGCAGGTGTTAAACTACCTGCAGAACCAAACCCCACTCTTAAACAGGCTGATCCTGCCCCCACCTTAAAAAAAATTAACTGGAACCCCAGCTGAACTCCTCCACCCTCCCAAACTGCTCACCTTAACACATTTTGGGTCTGGGTGTCTAGATCAATGGGATCGGTGGGTCTCTAGGCCCCCTCCCAGCCCCTTCATCTTAAAGAAATTGAATCGTCCTGAATGAACTCCCCCATCCACCTTTTGGAATCCATTAGTTATCATCAGAACCCCCCAAAATCCCCTCTGTACCCCAGAAGGCCCTGGCTCCTCCAAATGGCTGTTCTTCCCTCAACTGAAAGCCAATTGTTCCCTCCACCGTGAAATGTCAGTGAACAGACCAATCCCCTTTCAGATTTCTGAAGACAACTTTCAGAAAAGGAATTGGTACTTTCACTGACATGTGACAGTGCATGGACCAATCAGCAGGCTGTCACGGTCAGGCTGGCTAGGGTCAGGGATTCTCCCAACTAGAGTGGTACATAACTTCACGGCAGAGCAAGGCAAGGTCTTCAGCCTGACCAGTCCCCTCCCCTTTGGGTTGAGCCCATAGGTTCTGGGGGTCAACAGGACTTCCTTGCCATGGTATATGATCGTAGTCAGACAAAGCAGAAACTGGAGACAAGGCTGGAACTGAGAATACATACAGAAACTAGATCTGATCCAGGCAGGATCTGGTGAAAAGCAGGAGCTGGAGACAAGGGCTGGAACTGAAGACAAGGACTGGACTTGAACAGGACTACAGGAACAAGGCAAGGACATTACAAGCACAGATAACCAGGAACTAAAGCACAGAAAGAAACAAACAAAGCAAGGAAACAACAGACAAGAGCCAAGCAGGCATCAAGGCAAAGCAAGAAGGCCAAGCAGGCCACAGGACAAGATAGAAAAACTGGGCAGGCCACAGGACAAGGCAAAAAGGCCAGGAAGGTCACAAAGCAAGGCAGGAAGGTTGAACAGACAACAGGTAGCAAGGTAAAGCAAGGTGGGCAATGCAAAGAGTCAAGGTGACTCAATGAAGAGGCACTGAGTACAGGGAGAGGCAGGGCTAAAAAGGGCTGGAACTGATGCATCTTGTGATCATCAAAGAGATGGCTTGCACAGGAGAGAGGGCAGCTCTGTGAGGACCTCTGTTGGCAGGGAGGCTCCCTAGCAGCCAGAGAGTGAAGGAGTGAATAAATTAATATCAAGTGTTGGGACACCCTAGGGGACCAACACCTCCCAATCCCCATATCCCTTTCTAGCAGGTATGAGAATGATGGCAGACAATGAAAATTCGCATGGAATTTAAACAAACCTCAATCCCTATTCCCAATCCTGTGTTCTTTTCAAGTAGGTGCAAAAAAGCACTGATCAGACAATGGGGATTCACGCAGAGTGTAAACAAATCTTAATCCCTATTTCCCAATCAATATCCTTCTCAGTGGGTCCAACAAAATACAGACACCACAATGGGGAGTCATGCAAGGCTTCAACAAACTTTGATCCCTAGTTCGCAATCCATATTCCACTTCTTACACCAAAAATGTTGGAATTACCTCTCAGGATTAGTATTCCCACACCCAAGGACACTTATTATAATTCACAACTGTTTGGGATGCAATAAGAATTTTTCTGCCAAGCTTTATTTATTCCATAGGAATATAAGAATTGCCATGCTAGGCCAAACCAAAGTCCATCAAGTCTGGCATCCTGTCTGCGAAAGTGGCCAATCCGGGTCCCAAATACCTGGCAGATCCCATAAAGTAGGTCTAATTCCTGTTAATGACTCCCAGGGATCGTAGTAGCTTTCTTTAGTCTACCTAGCTAATAATGTGCTATGGACTTTTCCTCCAGGAACTTGTCCAGATGTCTTTTAAATCCCGCTATGTTAGTCGCCTGGATCATGTCCCCTGAGAACAGATTCCACAGCTTGATAGAGTGCTGATTGAAAAAGTACTTTCTATGATCTGTTTTGAATCTGCTGGATGTTAGTTTCATGGAGTGTTCCCTTGTTTTAGCATAATTTGAAATGGTAAATAACCAAACTTTATTTACCCATTCCATCTCATTCATAATTTTAGAAACTTCTATCATGTCCCCTCTCAGCAGGCACTTTTCCAAGTTGAAGAGCCTTTGTAGCCTCTCATCATAAAAGAGATGTTCCATCCCCTTTATCATTTTCTTAAAACTGTTAATTTTTTTTTTAATTCTTTATTTTCAATTTTTTGAAACGTACCAGGAAACAAATATCCTTACAGAAAAACGTCTCAAAAAAGGAAAAACAGGTTACAAATATCACTTATTTCTCATCATATATGTTATTAGACATTTAAATTATAAGAAAAAGAAAATATAGCAATTAGGGGGGCTGAAGGAGCATTATTTTCATCAGCAAATAATATCATTTACATCTACAATAACGATGAACACGCTGATTCTGCTTCATCCAAATTTTCTTATTCAAACCAGGCAGGCATAACTTGTGCGCGCCGATCCCCCATCATGGCCGCTGTGCCGGAGGCCTCAGCCCCGCCCCTGCCCTGCCCCTCCCCTTTCACAAAGCTCCGGGACATACGCACGTCCCGGGGCTTGCGCGCGTCGCTGGGCCTATGCAAAATAGGCTCGGCGCGCACAGGAGCAGTTACACGCATGAATCCCTAGGATTTACGAGCATAACCCTTTTAAAATCTGCCCCATTATGTTTCAACATAAATGTCAGCTTTTCTATTAGTGCAATCTCTTAAATTTGTTTATGCCACTAGCTCCAGAGTTTGAGCTGATTTCCACAGCATCGCAATAGTGAATCTACGCGCATGTATCAGATAGTGTCCTAATATCCTCTTAGAAGTGATCAGCTATTGTCCTTCTCACCTCCCAAATAGAGCTCTGGTGTAAGGTATAGTCCCACTCTCATAATATCCGATATCACCCTTCTGATGCTTCTCCAAAAGCAGCCACCATTTTTGCACTCTAAATTCAGGACAATAGGGATCTACCTAGCTAGAAACCCAGCTGGATCATTGCCTTCAGTCTTTTCTGGCATCTCCACAATATGCAAATTATTGTGGTGGTCCCTATTTTCTGTGTCGTTTTTCAATACTGCGCTTATGGGCCCGCTATAGCACTTCAAAGCGCTATGATGGATATTTCTGGGAAATGCGCCATCATCAAACCCATCCTCAAAAAACCACATCTCGACCCCTACGACCTCTCCAACTACAGACCTATCTCAAATCTCTCATTCATATCCAAGATCATAGAGAAACACGTCAACCTCCAACTTTCTGAACACCTTGAAACTCATAACATCCTCTACCCCACCCAACATGGCTTCAGAAAATCCCTCAGCACCGAGACCCTTCTTCTATCTCTCACTGTCTTAAGAGGCTTTGACGCCGGTCAATCTTTCCTACTCATCTTACTGGACATCTCCGCTGCCTTCGACACCGTAAATCATAACATACTCACGACACGACTGATGGAGATTGGCCTCAGCGAAACAACCCTCAACTGGTTTCAATCATACCTATCCAATAGATCCTTCAAAGTTCACATCAACAACAGCGAATCTGAACAATTTCCGCTCCCTCATGGAGTCCCTCAAGGTTCCTCCCTCTCATCTACTCTATTCAACATATACATGCTCCCTCTCTGTAAACTCCTCTCCAGTATGGACCTCACATTCTTCATCTACGCAGACGACGTCCAGATTCTTCTCCCCATCAAAGAAAGCATACCTAACACCATCACCCTCTGGACCTCTCTCTCCATCCAAATATCAGATCTCCTCACGCAGATATCCCTCACCCTCAACCACAAAAAAACCGAAATCCTGTACTTATCAAACAAAAACACATCCAACTCTAGCAAAGACGGCACCCCCAACCAGCCACTCACCACACTTTCCAACGAGGTCAGAGACCTAGGCATCCACATTAACTCAAACCTCAACCTGAAGAAACACATCAACCTGACAATCAGAGAAGGTTTCTACAAACTAAAAATCCTCAAGAAACTCAAACCACTTCTATTCCACCATGACTACCGCACAGTACTCCAAACCCTCATACTATACAAGTTAGACTACTGTAATTCCCTCCTCCTCGGTCTGCCCGCCACTACCACCAAACCACTTCAGCTACTCCAAAACGCCGCAGCCAGATCCTCACAAATACCAACCAAACCTCACACATCACCCCTACTCTAAAAGCTCTACACTGGCTACCCATATCACACAGATCTCAATACAAAACCCTCACCATACTACACAAAACCATCAACAACCAAAAAATCAAATGGACTAAAAACCCTCCCCAACTACATCATAGCCAGAAATGCCTACGCTCCCAAAACACAGGCCTCCTGATCATTCCACATACAAACCTTGCTCACCTGACTTCTACTAGACAACGCTCCTTCTCAGTAGCTGGTCCAACCCTCTGGAACCAGCTACCCTCACACCTCAGACTGGAACCTTCCCTCCAAACATTCAAAAAACAACTGAAAACATGGCTATTCCAGAAAGCCTACCACCTTGCGACCTAACACCTCCTCCCCCCTCCCCCATCCCCTCCCATCCCTCCCCCCACCCTCTCCTCTATCTCACAGACACCTCAAGAAAGCCTCATTGTATAAAGGTTACTATATTTAATTAACGTATAAAGGTTGCTATGTTATTAAGTATTTTATAAAGGTCACTATGTATAAAGTAATACATAATTGACGCAATGTATAAAATAATGTTTCTGTGTTCCTTTGAGTTCCATTGTAAAAATGTTACTATGCATATGTTAATGTTACAATGTAAAAATAGTACAACCCTTCCGTCATACTATTACCCTGTTATAATGTGAACTGATGTGATGTACACCAACAAATGTCGGTATATAAAAGCAAATAAATAAATAAAATAAATTTCCATATCTTCAACATACTCCACCACATTATCCAACCACATATTCATCTCTTCAGTATTGGAAAGAAGTTGTCTCATATGATCCACCACCATTTCAAGTCTGGCATTGAGGATGGAGTGTATCTTCTCCGCTAACTGCTGCATTTCTGCCTTCTTGGCATTCACCATTTCATACGGGGGCACCAGCATGCTGGAAGCCTCATTTTCCTGTGCCGTTTCATCTGAGGCTATCTCTTGCAGCAGTGTTTTTTCAGCTAGATCTCATCATTCACACTACAGTGCCTAGTCTCCCCAGAGCATGGAGATCGATTTTTTCTTTTGGTCTTTTTAGCCATCTCTGATCCAAAGTAGGCTTGTGAAGGAGGACATAAACATAAAAGTGAGAGCAAGTCAAGGGAGCTGCCACCTATTGCTGAGACATTGCGTGAGCTCTCAGCTTTATCATGTTTGTCGCCCTCCTCTTTTAGTTCCACTATGTCTTTCTTGAGATGGGGCAACCTGAACTGCACACAATTTACAAGGTGCAGTCACACCATAGCCCGATACAGAGGCAATATGATATTTTCCATTTTATTCTCCATTCCTTTTCGAATCATTCCTAACATTCAATTTGCTTTTTTTGATCACTGCCACACACACTGAGCAGAGAATTTCAACATATTGTCCACAAGGACTCCAAGGTCCTTTTCCTGGGTGGTGACTTCCAGTATAGAATCCAGCATCATGTACCTGTAGTTGGAATTATTTTTTCCTATGTGTATCACTTTAAATTTCACTTCACCTACCATTCAGTTGCCCATTCTCCAAGGCTCACAAGTACCACTGCTGTTTTAACAACTTTGAATAATTTTGTGACCTGCAAATTTGATCACCTCACTCATCATTCCCTTTTCTAGATAATTTATGAATATGTTAAACAGCACAAATCCAATCCCTGGGGTATTCTACCAATGGCCTTTCTCCATTTGGAAAACTGACCATTTAATCCCAGCCTTTGATTCTGGTCTTTTATCTTTTAACAAATTACCAATCCACACTGCCTCCTATCCCATGACTTTGCATATCTCTCCTTAGCATAAGCATGTGAACCCAGCTCTGTGTATGTATGACTTTAGAAAACCCTAAAAGAATTAAAGCCTCTGCATGATTGTATCTCATCCAAATTTTTGAACCAGGAAGGTCTCTGGTGGGATGTCTCCATTAGCTAATTGAAGGTTTACCAGCACAGATTCTGGTACTTGGTAGGATCTCTCTCTCTCTTTCTCTCTCAGACACTCTGGTCTGTGCTCAGGAAGCATTGCAATCTTCTTCTTTGTTGCGGCTCAGCTATGGGTGCATATTCAGCCTCAGCTGCATAGAATAGATTCTTATAAAAATACTTGTGGTATTTCTCTGTCCAAATCAGAGTGACTTTTCCATATGACATATTATGCAACATCAAGCATGCCATTGGCTATTACAATCCAACTGGGACCCATGGGCAATCTCGTCTGATTTTCACCTGTTTCTGAAAGGTTTACAAATGCACAGGTGGCTCATATCAATCTAGTGTAAAAGGTTGTGGTTTCTTGTTGTCTGACAAGCTCTCCTCGCTTGGACCTGTCTTCTGGCCAAATAGTGAGAACCTGAACCTTTCACATTTTCCCTGGTTCAGTGTGGGTCTGGGCTATCTGTAACCCCACCACCCCTCCCTTTGATTTGTTTTAGTTGCATGATATCATCACTTTTTCTGCAAGTATTCTCTGCCAAAAGATAAAGGAAACATTTGTCATCACCCAGAGGAGCAGCAAAGAGAGAGGAAAAAAAAATTATGTAAATAAGCTGACTTTTGAATCTTAGCTCTACCTATATAGCATTGCATTCATTTAAAAAAGAAGTTGACCACAATGGTTGCTAATAACATTTCTACTTAGCATAGAGTTTAGAAAGACATGAAAACCAGTATAACATGAACTTTTACAGATCGGTCTTTTTACATGAAAATAATTGACGAGATGTCAAGATGTTATTTTAGCACATTTATCTTCACTATGTAGTTAACTGTAAAATTTCCTTGAATCGGCTGCAGCTGTAAAGCAAAGTAATTATTTACTTCAACATTTACATTTAAACAAAATTTATATTAAGACTCTACAAACCTTATAATACGGTAAGGAATGCAGTAGCCTGAAGTAATACAATTCTAACCAAGATCATTATAGTGATCAATTCACAAAATGATCTGACAGTATTAGACCCACACAATTAATGCTTTATTACATTTACAATTTTGGTATGACTGTAGGTTCATTATTGCAAATAAAAACAATTTGCTGTTGAAATTAAATCAATGATTATTTAAGCTATCAGTAGCCAGCTTTCTCAATGTCATAGCTTGACATTTGTTAGATCAAATAGGAGTCTCAATGAGATCATTTGATAGCATTTAATGTGCATATAAGTCATGTCCTATTAAAAAATAACAAGTAAAAGTTCACAGTATAATCTCCTTGAGCCTACTGGTATCTGTTGAAAACAGCAGCATAGTCTATGTTGAAATGTACAGTGAGAAAATCTCTTATTCACATCTGTTGACTTTGAAATATTGGTGACATTATTTATTTTGATTTATAACAGTCAATACCCATGCAGGTGGCATGGTGCATGGCCCATATTTCAAGGTCTGTTTGAAGCGGTAAATAGATAAGAACCCCAGAATATGGGACTGGGACCAGCTATCTGGCCTGGTCTACCTTAAATATCCAGAGTGGGAATTCAAATCACAGGTCATTCCCCTGGGAGTTGAATCAAAGCCTGACTCAGAAAGGAGTAAGGGGGTCTAGAAGGGAAGAAGGAAGCTCCAGGAATTATGCCAGAGCCCTGAACATTTGAATGTTTGACTTTTGATATAACACTGCTCAGATAAGCAGGGTTTTTGCTGTCTTTCTTTTTATGTGAAGAATAAAGTGGCTTTCTGTTGAAGGCCAGAGTTCAGCTGTTTTGCTTTGTTTTTTTGTCTTTTGGCACACCTTCCTAAAGCCAAAGACACATACTGTATGGTATTAGCAGTGGGGTTTACTAATTTACATCCAGCATGGATCAGAGACTCACGCTATAAAAAAAAAATTGTTTTTGCTTCTGGGACTGGTTTCTGCAGCAGTATCAACAGTTGAATCCTTTGTGCTAAAGGGCCAACCCCTGCCCAGGTAGAGAGGGAACATTAAGTTAGTCACAGCCGGATAGGCTTGGTGGTTTTTTTGGAGAAAAAATGAAAACTTTGTGTTTTTTTCCCCATGCTTTCTTTGAAGTGGTTTTGTATCCTTAAGTACAGAGAAGTTCTGGCTGTAGCCCAAAACTTCCAAGCTACCATGGGATGATTAGAACAGCCAATCACAGAAGGGCAACAGCAGCTACTGGGCATCATGTGACCAGTAAGTCCTGTGTGATCAACTGCACAAACAGGCTTCTTTGATGCAGATAACGTAGGCTGGTGCAAACTACTGCAACCCAGCCTAACCCTTTGGCTGCCGTGATATTGAAGCTGATTACTATAGTTTCTAGGAAACTTTGAATGGACAGGTTAGAACTGCCATCCTTCAACATGTGGGATGTACCCCAAAAGTATTGTGACAATGTTTCCATCGGGGAACTTTCCAGCAAGAAGAAAGCTCATGAAATCTCTTCTGTTGATTGAAGGATATAAGATGGAAGAAGATTAAGCCTGAAGGGAAAACTGGCATGGAGATGGCCAGCCTAATTCTCCTGGAGTTGTTTTTAGCTGGCTTCTTGCACCTGTCTATGTGGCAGTGGGTATTCCTGGATTTGAAACTTACCCTTGAAACTGCTTTTCTGTTGAAAGCCAGAGTACAGCCGGTTTTCTGTCTTCCAGCATGCCTCCCTAAAGCCATGCTTTCACAGTCAGAAAACTCTTACGGAAGAACAAGAGGGGAAACAGGCATGACATGTTTTAATTTTTTATTGCAAAACATTGGAGTAAGGAGATAAAGTACAAAAATGGCCCTTTTGCCCACAAACAAGAAATTTCCCTGCTACATGAGATTTGTCTATCTTGTCAGAACTTCTCATTGATATCCCTAGTCTTATGGACATTTATTACCATTTATTACCACTCTACTAACACTGAGCTACAAAATTTTGTTTGGTGCTTTGTGAAAAGTCCCTGTAGTATTGCAGATTACATATTGAAAGGGATGCTGTCATGGTGGTTAAAATGTGAATTGCTGGCATTTATTTACTACTATGGTGTAGCCTATATAACTGCAGCTCTTCAGGCGCTGATTCATCTTTGCTGATGCATCATGGAGGAATATGAAAGTATAACAAGAGATTCATCAAAATCATAAAAAAGTAATTTGCTTTATTCTCAGAACACGCACAGATTTCTAATTAGATTGAATTAGATTCTACAGTAATTGAATCACTTATATCAGCTGTTCTATTTTCATCTTCCTCCTCCATGGTGCAGCAGCAAGGATATGCAAATTTGCAGCAAATGGATTTTCCCATTGTACTGAGCAACATTGGATGCCATCGCAGATTGGCTGACCGGACATTCATTGAAACTGGAAGCAATATGGGTTACTCAATGATCTAGGCCACTTTTAACTCTCCCTTTCATTTTGGGACTGACACCTAAAGAGATGGTCATCAATGAGATCCCTGGTCTGACCATTCGTTGATTTATTTAAGTGTGTGCTATCAGTTAGATCAAAGTTCAGCCAGGAACGAGTAAGTAAATTTCATCTTTACAAAATATTGATCCAACTAAATTTATGGATGTTATTGGACCTGGGCCTAGTTCTTTTCAGTCTTTGAATGGGGACGATTTAGCTGCATCCTACCAAGTTGAACTGAGGAATGCATTAAATGCTATTGCCACTTTCAAAAAGTTAAAGTAGGATTTAAAAAATTAGCTCCCAGGTATTCAGAAGACCTGTGTGCCTTGAATCAAATAGCTAGGTGAAAGGAGCATTATTGGAGCTTTAAACAGTCCTTAGCTGGCTATAAAGAGTCTGCTGCATCTTACAAGTTTGCCATCACAGCGGCAAAGCATTCCTGCATTAATCATAAAATAAAAATGACTTGGAATAAACCTGGGTGTCATGGCCCACTCTGCTGAGGGTGGAGAGAAGGTACCATGCCTGGGCAGGGATGTACCTTAAAAAGGCTAGGCAGTCCAGAGCTGATGTCTTCTCCATGAAGCAACTGCTGTTCCCGTTGAGTGCAGCTGGAGACTGAAAACCAGAAATATAGCAAGACCCAGGAGTGGAGCTGAAGACCAGGATGAGAATAGGAAATAAGATCTAACAGGAACCAGGAAAATTCAGGGGAAAAGGCCAGGTAAAAACAGAATCACAGAGCAAACTCTATGAGGACTGTTGGAACAGCAAAGATGTGTCAGCCTAGGGTTCCTTATATCCAGCCCTCAGTTGGGGACACATCTAATGCTGGTCCATTAGGGAACCTCTGGAAGTCACCTTAGTGCTGCTTTAGCTTCGTAGTTTCTATGCAATTCTCACTAAGCAGAGTACCTGTGGCTTTACTGCATGATCCCCTGGCTTTGCCCAATTGGGGCTACATGTTCAATCCCCATTACCTTTAACAGAATACACCCACACACACACACACACACACACACACACACATACACACACACAATAGCCTTCTCTGGGGCTCCCATTATTGATTTCTCCTGATGTTCTCAGTAAAATTGGACCACCCATTTTGGCATGGACATTTTGAGCTGGTTCCCAACTACTGTCCTCCAGATCATAACCTTTCCAGTCCACAAAATAAGGTGGGCGCTCTCTAATAAATCTGGTGGACAACAAACTCTTGGTGCCCTTTCACAGTGACTGGTGCTGAGAAGGGGGTCTGTCTTCCCAGGAAGGAGTTAGGTTTATTGGGAATCAGGAGGGCCACATGGAATACCACATGAACATGCAAATTAGCTAGAAGCTGAAGCTTGAATGCCTCTGGATTTATTTGTTCTTGGATCAAAAATGGCCCCATGAAGAACTGCTGAAGCTTACTTGTCTCTTGCTGCTTTGATGCTTTGTGGAAACCTAGACCTTGTTCTCTACTTTGAATTAATTTAGATTAGTTTTATTAATTATGTATTAATTGCTTATGTCTAGGCACTAAGGGGTCAATTTTAAAACAAGCACACGGGCGTCAAGGTGCATGCAGTTCCTGGCATGCGCACATGGACGCGGTGATTTTATAACATGCGCACATTGCGGTGCGCATGTTATAAAATACGGTTCCCGCGTGCACATGCATGCCAGATTTTAATATCCGTGTGGGAGAGTCAGCCCCTGTGACATAGTGAGGGCAAAAGCTATCGGTGCCATTTTGAATACTGGTAGCCGACGGCCGGAGTGCAGGAGGTCGCTCCCGGACCCCCGCTGGACTTTTGGCAACTCTTGTGGGGGTCAGGAGGTTCCCCCAAGACTTGCCAAAAGTCCCTGGTGGTCCAGCGGGAGTCCGGGAGCGACCTCCTGCACTCGGGCCGTCAGCTGCCAGTAATCAAAATGGCGCCGATAGCCTTTGTCCTTACTATGTCACAGGGGCTACCGGTGACATTAGTCAGCCCCTGTCACATGGTAGGAGCACAAGATGGTGCCGATGACCATGTGACAGGGGGCTGACCAACGGCACTAGTAGCCCCTGTGACATAGGAGGTCAAAGGCTATCGATGCCATTTTGAATACCGGCAGCCGAGGGTGTGAGTGCAGGAGATGGCTCCCAGACCCCCCCATTAGACCACCAGTGAGTTTTGGTAAGTCTTGGGGGGGGGGGTGAGGAGGGTGGGAGGTTTGTTTAAATTGGCTCCTTTAGACGGCCGAATAATTCGGCAAAGATTCATTGTATTCGTGGGGAATCGCGATACGTTTCGCTTCCCCATGAATACAACGAATATGGCCCTATACGTTGTGGATTCCCAATTCGTAGGGAACGAATGCACACCCCTATTGATTCATTAGCGAATACTGAGATCTTTTATATTGGAAACGGATGATGTCATCTCAGGGGGACGCCCCTGAGGTTCGCTCCCTTGCTGGTACATCAATCGGAACGCGCGCACTTGCTTTACGGCATCAGGAACATGGCGGATCCGCAGCGTCGTGCTGGTCCGGGGACGCCAGAGGGAGACGGCAAGAAGACGCTGCGGCAGCTAACCATCCATCAGACCCGGAGGGAGTTGCCACAGAGGGTGCGTCCGTCGCTGCTCGACGCCCTCCACAGAGGGTGGAGTGAGGGCGTCGAGCAGCAACGGATGCAACAATGATTTTAATAGTAGGTTACAAATTTTTATTAATATTTAGTTTACTAATTTACTAATTTCATTTTTTAGTTATTTCAGAACCCTAGGGTATATACCATCCAGTCCAAGTGATTTACTACTCTTCAATTGTCAAATCTGGCCTATTACATCTTTCAGGTTCACCATAATTTGATTCAGTTCATCTGAATCATCACCCTTGAAAACCTTCTCTGGAACGGGTATCTCACCAACATCCTCTTCAGTAAACACCAAAGCAAAAAATTCATTTAGTCTTTCCAAAATTGTCTTATTTTCCCTAAATACCCCTTTAACATCTAACGGTTCAATCGACTCCCTCACAAGCTTTCTGCTTCAGATATATTTTTTAAAGTTTTTATTATGAGTTTTGCCTCTAAAGCCAAATTCTTTTCTAATTCTTTTTTAGCTTGTCTTATCCATGTCTTTAAGTTGCCAATGCTTATAATTTATCCTATTTTCCTCTCATGGATCCTTCTTCCAATTTTTGAATGAAGATCTTTTGGCTAAAATTAGCCTCTTTCACCTCATTTTTTAACCATGCTGGCAATCGTTTGGCCTTCCTTCCACCTTTCCTAATGTGTGGAATACGTCTGGATTATGCTTCTAAGATGGTATTTTTAAACAATGTCCACAGCTGTTGCACACTCTTTACCTTTGTAGCTGCACCTTTCAGTTTTTTTTAACTATGTTCCTCATTTTGTCAAAATTTTCCTTTTGAAAGTTTAGTGCTAGAGCCATGGATTTACTAACTGTCCCCCTTCCTGTCATTAATTCAAATTTGATCATATTATTACTACTATTGCCAAGCGGCCCCTCCACCGTTACCTCTCTCACCACATCCTGGTCTCCACAGAGATCTAAAATTGCTCCCTCTCATGTCAGTTCCTGAACCAATTGCTCTATAAAACTGTCATTTATTCCATCCAGGAAAGGATCTGGAAATGGGGAAAGGGGATTTCAGAAAAGGGAAAGTGGATCTCAAAGGAAGGAAATGAAGATGGGATCTCAGGCAGGTGAGGTAAAGGGATAAAAGATGGAGGCGCCGAGGGAGGAGAGGATAGGGGAAGAAGGGATGATAAGGAAAGGGAGTTGGAGGAAGGGGAGGTGGGAAGAAAGGGAAAATTGGGGATGGGGGCTGAAGAAAAGGCAGAAAGATCAGGATGGGGCAGAAGAGGATTGGGGATGGAGTGGGGTAGGATGGAAGATCAGGATGGAAATGGGACAAGGAAAGGCTGGGGATGGGGGCTGGTGAGAGTTGCTGAGAATTGGGATGGAAATCCAGAGACAGGAGAGGAAAATGGTTCCTTCATTGGCTCCAGCCCTGCCTCCCTCGTATCCCAACCCCTGGCCCCTACTTTCTTTGTCTCTTCCCATTCTTCTTTCCTCCCCTAGTATTTTTATTGTCCCCATCCCATCCCACCCACCACACAGACACACACACACACACACACACACACTCATTTCTGAGCTCACCTTTCACACACCCAAATCCCCTTTTTACCCCTTATCCTCCCAGCCTTTCCCTGTTTCCCACAATCACCCCATCACCTGCTTCCTCCTCCTACCTCCTCCAGCCTCTACAACAACTCCATTAGTCCCCCTCCCTCACCACTGGTCACTGCAAGGAGACGGACTGCGCCCTATCCCTGTGCCAGCCAGGCCCGACTGCTGCTTTCAGCCGCAGGGCTGTACAGTGCCCTATGATTGAAAGCAGCTGTCGGGCCTAGCCGGCAAAGGAGAAGGACGATGCAGCCTAATGTACTGCCACTCTCCTCTCCTTCACAAGCCTATGCACAAAGGGGAGGAGCAGATCCCAAAGGGAGGTTTGCTTCGGAACAAAAATGGGTTTGACAGTGTTGTCCCTAGACCCCTACCCAGCTTCCAAGTCTGCCATGGTGATCCCGCAGGGAACAGCGCATTTCAAGGGAAGAGGCAGGTTATGCAGCTCTTCCCATACCATGGAATCAGAGAAGACAAGGGACTCTTAATATACCTGGCTATCTTACTCCTACTTTTTTTTACCTATTTTATTTACATATGTGTGTGTATTTTAGGCATGTAAAAATGTATAACATGCCCTCCTAATAACCCCAATTTGAACATGAAGGCAGGTATTTTATAAACTATGAACATGTACCATTCTGAAAATACCTACTTGCATGTGTACTTGGACCCACCAGTTTGCGGCCCGATACTTCTGTCTCCAGTTCATCTAGCACTTCATACTGAAGCCCCGCCAGTTCACCTAGACCTCCAAGCCAAAAGCTGCAAACCAAAGAAAAGTCCAGTTTCAATTGCGTGAGTCCATTAAAAGGTGCAAAAATGTTCGGATGGGTTTGGTAATGTATGCATTTATACCACTTACAAACAGCAACTTGCATGTATGCTTCTCAACCCCATCTTATAATATTCTTAGAACACACCCTTTTTTCCCAGTAAAATGTATGCACCATACTGCAACTTGCATGTATTCTCGAGGTTTATAAAACTGCATATATGCATTTATATGCTACTTACTTCATGTATATATTATTTTTAAATGCAAAACCCCTTTGCAAATTTGCTCCTAAGATTGTAAGCCCTCGTGAGCAGGGATTTACTAACTATACCTGAATTTGAATCTTCCTTTGAGCTTGGATTTGAAAAGATGAGTAATTAAATCCAAAAAAAATGCAAATATATATAAGAGACCCTCCAACAACAGGAACTGCAGAGAAATAGAAGACTAAGGCTTTCTGATATGGAATTCTTAATAAGGTACAGACTGAATGTAAATGTTCTACTGATCTTCTGTGAGGTTTTGCGGGGAAAACTGGATCCCATGACAGCTAGGAATTATGTAGCACCTGGTATTGTCAAGCTCTTGATCTCATCGCTTTTTCTAGCCTCTCTGTCTTTTCCATCTGTGGCTATAGTAGGTAAAATGTCAGCATTTTCAGATTCCATGCACAATAATAGAGCGTGCTATTGTGGACATTTTTTATCGCGACCATGCTAAAACATATTGCCTCACATGGGAAGTGGCATTTTAAAGTGTGCATAACATTTTTTTTGCAAGGTTAGACTAAACTTTTTTCACGTGGGTAAGACAGAACCCCCAAATTGGGTCTATGTGTTTAAGTAAGGATGGGAGGAGACTCTAGGTGGAGGAGCCCTAAGGTTGACTCTGAAAAAATTGAATAGGGTGAAATATTATACATGCAGTACTAGTATATTGCCACCAGATGGCAAAACAACTGCTAGCTGAATAGGTTATATATGGTTCAATGGGAATTTATTTATTTAAAATATTTTCTATACCGTCGTTTAGTAGTGCACCATCACAACGGTTTACAGGGCGGCACGCGTATATGTATTTGATTAAATTCTTACTAACAAAGTGCCAAAACATTTATGGTAACAATTTCATAATCTAAGGTATATAATGTGAGATCTGGATCTTGTCTTTTATATGATTAATAGGAAATCAAACAATAATTGAACTGTAATTGAATGTACTGGACAAAGTTACTAATAGTTGTGGTTCTTTTAAAAGATTAGTAACAGTATCCACTAGAGAGTATTCAAGAGGGTATATATTCTTGAAGAGATTCAAGAGTTTCCGAAGAGACCCCACCATGGATTAGAGGTGAGGAAGAGCTGCCAGCCAAGGCTATAATTTAGCCAGAGAAGTGGCTGAATTTGCCGCATTTGCCATTTAGATAGATAACTTGCAAGTTCTCCATCTAAATGGCTTTTGAATATTGACCTCAAAGAGACTGGCATTAGGCTCCAACTGGTGTCAGAGCCTCTCAACATTTTATGAGTCCCATTAGGGAGTTACATTAGTTTTATTGCATAGAACTCACAGTGTCTTTGAACAAGTATGTCAGACTTCACAATGTTATACTTTAACCACTAGACTATTCTGCCAAAACTTTATAGTGATTTGTATTAAAACAAAATCCCAGGTAAATCAAATGGGTTGCTACAGTACAGTCTTGAAATAAAATCTATATTTTTGAACTTCAGACCAACTAGCAACTCTTGTTTGAGGTTTAATTGCATCTGCTTAACCGTAACCACTAAAGCAATCTCTGACACTGCAAGCAAATGCTCCCACTACTAGAAAGTAAATTAAAAGGGAAACATTACTTATGTTGTCAATGCAGCATTTTCACTGCCCAGCTTCAGCACACATGGGGTTATATAATCAAAAAGCAATCATATTCTGCAGTGCAGACTGCCAAAAAGTGGTATATTTCTGTGGGCAATCTGTCAGTTCCTGACATTGTTTTTACATGGAGTATGACTCATAGAGGCCAATGTACTGAAGTGTGCTAATGCTTTCACAAGTGTGAATGTGTGTTAAAAGCACCATTACCGTATGCAGTCTAGTTACTAGAGTCTAGTTTACACACATTAGTGCTTTTAACACATATAAATTACTTTGCAACAGTTTTAGCTAAAACAAATCTCTGCTAATGAGGTAACGAGATGCAGAACTATGCAAAACAGCTCATTACCTTTTGGTGCATAGAAAAATCACACTTTAAATCTTGCAAAAACTTAACACAGACCCATCAATACATCCGTATTAACATGTTTTGATGCTTTCAAATTAATGCAAAGCTCATCTGCATGTCATTAATTTAGTCCATTAATGCAAGCTAATTAATACACATTAACAACTGATGTACACTGACCTCATGGATTGCTCATAGATTACCAGAGTAATCTGATTTTTGTAACAGAGATGCTCTACTTTTTTCTCTGAATGCTTGCAAGTTATGATACCTTTTAAAGGATCAACAAGAAAGATGTTGAAGTATATGAGTTTTGAAACTCTACACTTTACAGTAATTCATTGTCTTAAAACTTCAGGCTGCAAAGTCACCCCCATTCATTCCATACCAGAGTCAGCATGCTCAGACCTTCCCTAGGAAAAAAATATGATGAAAGGAAGAAATTAATGGAGACAATGGATTGCAGGAGAGGGGAGGGTAGATCAAGGAGAGAGCAAGAGAAGGATTAAGAGAATAGACACGGAGATCACATGATGCGGTGGGCTCGATAGGCTGCACGCTGCTTGAGCTCCGTTCCCCCTCCACCTTGCACACCCCCTATTCGCTTCGCTAGATTGTTTGGCCACGGGTCTGAACCCCTAAATAGACGTCCATCGCAACAGCGGATTGGGGCTTAAATACAAACTTTATGGCCTCAAGAATCATCGACAAAGAAAGGGAGAAGCCGCGAGGCGCTGATTCCAAAATGGCCACTGAACTCAATACAATGCCAGCGACACCGGAAGACTCCCTGGAAGATAAAATCTCACAGGCAGTTGTAAGTGCTTTGGACATGCGTCTGCATCAAATATCTGAGCAGATCGCAGAGGTAGAAAAGCCTTGGGAGATCTGGACAACAGAATTAAGTGGGCAGAAGGTCGCATGGCCCTCATAGAAGATGACGTGGGTTCTTTAAAAAGGAGAATGGCAGCCTTAGAGAAGGAAGCAGCGATTTGAGATGAAAAACTTGACAATTTGGAGAATCGTAATCAGTGGAACAACTTGCATTTTGTGGGGTTCTCCAATCGCTAGCCGACCAAGATCTACCTCATACTTTGGAAACATGGCTGGTGGCTAATATTCCATCTCTGGTGAGCATTAATAAGGGCCTAATTGAAAGGGCACACTGCATAGGCCGGAAGAATGAAGGTGCTTCAGCACAAAGGCCACGAGTAGTGATCGCCCGTCTCGTGAACTATGCACATAAGATTCTGATACTCAATATTACAGGAAGCAGCGGGGAATCCAATTTGAAAATAAAAAAATATTGATTTTCCAAGATTTCTCTACTCGAGTTTCTCTTCTGCGCAAAGAATTTGTGCCAATATGTTCAGTCCTCGTGGCAAAAGACATAAGGTTCGCGTTAATGTACCCAGCAAAGTTGCGCCTCACCTACCAGGGTACTACCCACATCTGTGATCAAGCTTCGGGGGCAAAAGCATTCGTGGCCAATATCCCCCAAGTGGAATGGGGCACTCCCACTTGAAAAGAGAGCTTAACTGAGCCGTTTGACTTTCTTTTTTCTCCACAGAGAGTCCGGTAACGGGGAATTGATGAGAGGCATTGAACTGCACATATCCCCATGCATGAGACAAATGTTCAATTGGTTAACAGGAACACAAGTGACTCTGAATGGAAGAGTTTGATGGTGATTTGGTTTTACTTTCCTTTTCTCTCACATTTGCTAAGTATTATTTAGTTTTTAGATGGTTCTGGGGGGGCTACATGTACAATTTATTCTGTTTTACTCGTTCAAAGAGGTGGGGTGGTGGATGAGCGCATCCAACACCGCAGTGATCCATGTCCCTATCGCAGGGATGGTACTACAATAGGGTTTTTGGGGGGGAAGCCCCAGTTCGCCACATGGGTAGAAGTCCTGAATATAAAACTGAGGTATTATGGTTTTTATGGTGACCTGGGTTGGGCAAGGGGAGGGGGCAGGGGGCAGGGATGGGGTAAATGTCTATATATGTGCACAATATGAGCTGTTGACAGTAATGGTGGGATAAGGTTCATTTTGACATTGACTTCCTATAATTTTCCTCATGGTTCTCAATATACCTTTGGGCAAATTGGGTGTGACCATCGTAGAATAGTTTACCCATCCCACAGACCCTCTACAGTTAACTCATGACGACTCTAGAAATAGTGACCTGGAATATTGCTGGTCTAGGCACACCGGTGAAATGCGAGAAAGTGTTGACAAGATTAAAAAGACTCCAGGCTAAAGTTATTTCCTACAGGAAACCCATCTTGTATAATGAGAGGCACTTAAATTAAAAAAACAAGGGTTCTCCCAGTTATTTCAGGCAGAGGGATCCTCAAAGAGCAGAGGTGTTACAATTCTAATTCATAACACAGTCACCTTTCAATCCCAGAAAACAGTGGTAGATACCAATGGCCGGTATGTGTTAGTTCTTGGTGCTTTGATGGGGTCAGTGGTCATTCTAGCTTCAGTATACGCCCCTAATGACCATTCTTTTTTTTGTGCAGCTTGTCGCTCAAATTACTCTATTGGGAGATCATCCGATACTCCTGGATGGAGATTTAAATTTTGTAAGGGACCCAGCTTTAGATAGACAACCCCCTGGACAGACCAATGCAGCAGTAAGAATAAGGGCCCAAATGTTTTATGCCAGCATTTGAGGCTCTTGGACCTGTGGCAAACCCTGCATCCGGGAGAAGCAGAGAACACCCACATAGCAAAAGCACGTCCTACACCCTCTAGAATCGATTACTTGTTGATTTCGGAATCGATCTTCCCTAATTTCCGCACGGCCTCTATACAAAGTTCAGTGATATCAGATCATTGCCCAGTGATGGGAGAATATACTTATGGGAGTGAACACATCCCTGCTCAATGAAGGCTACCCAGCCACTTACTACATAATCCGGAATTTCCCTTGTACATACGTAAAAGAGTTTAGTACCTTTAATTCCTCACACCAAAATCAGCGTACTTTATTATGGGAAACAGCAAAAACTGTTGTGAGAGGAGATATAATTAGCTATGTGAGTTACAAAAGGAAAAAACTAGATGCAGACATAATTACCCTGGAAAAACGTATGACAGTGCTAAAACGCAAAATGACCCAAACCGGGGAGGAGGCTATTAAAACCCAAAATGAGGTAGCCAGAACTGCTTTAAATTCCCTACTACATGATAAAGCTTCCCGCTCTCTATGATATCGCCAATTTAATTTCTTTCAACATGGGAATAGGGCGGGGAAACTCCTTGCCAATCTTTTGAAATTTCAAGAGCCATCTAAATATATCCCAAATATAAAGACCCCACAAGGCCAGATTAAAACGGCATCCAAAGATATTGCTCAAGTCGTTTTGGAATATTATCATCAGCTCTACTCAGAGGAACCAGTGAAGGAGCTGGTATTAGACAGGTTTTTAGGCGATCTCCAACTGCCTACACTCACTCAAGATATGAGAGAATCCCTTAATCAGGTCATTCGAGAGGAAGAGGTCCTAGAGGCAATTAAAGCCCTGGCTGATAATAAAGCCCCAGGGCCGGATGGCTTGACTGCTATCTTCTACAAGTCTCTCGGCCCAGACATTGCCCCACTTATGGTATCACTTTTTGAGCAGATCTCTGTCCCACAATGAGGGCTGCCACAATTGTAGTTTTACCCAAACCTGGACGCGATCTCATGCAACCTTCCTCATATCGACCAATTTCGCTCTTGAACTTAGATATTAAATTAGATGCAAAAATTCTCGCCAATAGAATGAAAACTATCATACCCCATCTAGTAATGGCAAGACAGGTTGGGTTTGTGCATGGGAGAAGGTCCATGGTGAATATTCAAAAGGTCTTAGCTGCCATGGAGACTTGTTATATAGACAAACTCCCACAACCATTGCTGGTAACTTGTGACGCGGACAAAGCGTTTGATAGGGTGGCATGGCCCTTTCTTAAGAGAGTGTTACAAAAGATGGGCTTTGAAGGAAAGATCTATGAATACATCACCTTACTATATACTAATCCCACAACGATGTGGGAGATGTCTCTATTTCGACACAACCCTTAGTCACACGCTTCATGAGAGGTTTGCTCCACCTGAAACCTCCATTGCGCCCTCCGGCCCCTGCTTGGGACCTTAACGTGGTCTTAGGACGGCTCATGAAACCTCCGTTTGAGCCTCTCCACTCCTGCGACCTCCGCTATCTCACTTGGAAAGTGATTTTTCTTCTCGCTATCACATCCGCTCACAGAGTTAGTAAGTTACAGGCATTAGTCACCTACCTGCCTTACACCAAAATTCTACATGACAGAGTGGTCCTCCGTACACACCCTAAGTTTTTACCAAAGGTAGTGTCGGAATTTCATCTTAATCAATCCATCACCTTACCTACTTTCTTTCCAAGGCCCCATTCAAACCCAGGAGAACAGGCTCTACATTCCCTGGACTGCAAACGTGTCCTAGCCTTTTATCTAGAGCACACGTCAGCCCACAGGAAGTCCACTCAATTATTTGTTTCTTTCGATAACGTCAAATTGGGAAATCCATTGGGAAAACAGACCCTTTCCTCCTGGTTGGCAGACTGTATCTCCTTTTGCTACCAGCAAGCAGGCATTCTGCTACAAGACCGTGTGAAAGCACACTCTGTTAGGGCCATGGCAACCTCAGTGGCACACCTTCGTTCGGTGCCACTTAGTGATATTTGTAAGGTTGCGACCTGGAGCTCTCTCCATACCTTCGCAGCCCATTATCACTTAGATAAGGCTGGCAGACAAGATTCCATTTTTGGCCAGTCTGTTCTACGCAATTTATTCTCAGCTTAACTACCCAACATCCTGCCAGCGACCCGTTCAGGGTTTTCAGGATGCCCTCCTACCCAAATCCACCCATGTTGTTGTGCCTGTTGCACGTCTTTGGCTGCATTTGGTGCATTGCTCGGGTATCCTCAGCTCGCTACTCACCCATATGTGAGGACTTCCATCCTGCTTGTCCTGTAAGAAAGCAGAGTTGCTTACCTGTAACAGGTGTTCTCTCAGGACAGCAGGATTTAGTCCTCAGGAAACCCGCCCGCCACCCCGCGGAGTTGGATTCACTTGCGATTTATTATTTTATTTTTCGCATGTACTTCTTGCTATAACACGAGACTGAAGGGGGACCCCTTCTGGATGCAGGGTTAGTGCCATGCTGGGTATGCCCAGTAGGTGCCATTCAAAGTTCTAGAAACTTTCACAAAAGTGTTCTGTGATTGGGCTCCATCCTGATGATGTCACCCATATGTGAGGACTAACATCCTGCTGTCCTGTGAGAACACCTGTTACAGGTAAGCAACTCTGCTTTCTGATGCCTGCCCTGACTTCGACCTGTTTGGATCTCCTCTTAGCCTGCTCCTTTCTTCGGATACTATACTTTCCAGAGGCCTGTGCCAGTCCAGCCAGCACCAGCACCCAAGGGCTCAACCTGCATGGAACAAGGGCTAGTAGTGGTGAAGTGTCTGATAGGCCTCTGGACCTGGAAACTTCCACCTGCCAACAGCGGAGACCTACATGGCTCCACTCTGTAGGTGGTGCCAACCTTGCTTCAGCACAAGGGTCCATCATGGTTCTCCAGTCCAGGCAATAATGTAGAGGTACTCTCAGAACTCATGTTTGGTTCTGAATATCCAATATCTCACATTACATCAAGCAGCATGACCACATAGTTTTCAAATTGCTGAGAGCATTTTCTCTTTCCCCAGCAACCTCTTTTCTTGTCCCAAAGAACAATTTGGTTCCCCAGATAGAATCTTTGAGTCTTATAGTAGAGTCAATACAAGATCTCCACAGCTCACTTCCCTCAGTGACATTCAGTTCAAGAGCAGCCAGACCTGACAAGATTAGGAGAGAGGTAAAGAGAAAAAAAGATGCATGTTTGGGAGGAGAGAGGTTGGCTGTAGAGAAAAGAAAGAAAGTAAAAGGGAGATTTATGAAATGTTGAAATAAAAACAAAACTGGAAATTAACTAGATACACACAACACCTGGAAAATATTTTAGTTTTCATATTCTTTACAGGGTTCTCCCAATAAAGTTTCAATTTGATAATTTGGGGGATCACAGGGAATGCACATCTTTGTACTTTGAAGGTGTAAAGTGCATAGTGTGACGTATTTGTGGGGATTTCAAAGTGAAATGCCTGCGTACATTTCCTGTGCCTCCCAACTCCATTTCTAGCCCCACCTCTTTTCAGCAAGTGCACTATCATACAGTGAGCATACTTTTAGTCACATTCATATACTATATACGCTACTAAAGTTCCTTGTAAAATGTGAACACACACACTCAGCTCAAAACATGAATAATGTTAATGTTATAATAATATTAATTACTTGTTAAATACTATTGTTACTTTCACTGTTCCTTGTAATAACGTTCAATGGTTGATTGTTATTGTTCAATGTTCTATGTAAAAAACCCCAGTCTAACCTCCCAGACCAGGGCAACCTTTTCGTTACTTGTAAACCGGATTGATTTGTATTGCATACAGGAATTCCGGTATATAAAAATTAAAAATAAATAAATAAATAAATTCATGGGGGCACGTTTTAAATAGCAATTTTAGACAGGTAAATATATGTTAAATCAAGTAAAACTTCTGAAATGTGCCCTTTATTGTACTACTTTCAATAAAAACAATTTCACTTTGTAAATATTAAATCAGTGGTTCTTAACTCAATCCTCCAGATACATCCAGCTAGTCAGGTTCTCAGGATATCCACAATGAATATGCATGAGATACTATGTAGACAATGCATACAAATCTTTCTCATGCACATTCATTGTAAATGACAAGAAAACTAAACTGGCTGGGTATAAATATTTATGCAAATATGCTGCAGATATTTCTAACTCCTGCTGCAGACTCTATACCTGAGCTTCTGCTAGAAACTAGACACATTGCATAGAAATACAGAATCATAGTATAAGACTGTAGAAAAGGACCATAAGGTTTATATAATCAGTCAAATGTCACTCCTGATGTAATGACAAACTCAGTGATCATACATAATATAGCCTCATCTTCATGACTTAAATGTTGTGTCAGTCACAAATTTAATCATAGAAACATAGAAACATAGAAATGACGGCAGAAGAAGACCAAACGGCCCATCCTGTCTGCCCAGCAAGCTTCACACATTTTTTCTCTCATACTTATCTGTTTCTTTTAGCTCTTGGTTCTATTTCCCTTCCTCCCCCACCATTAATGTAGAGAGCAGTGATGGAGCTGCATCCAAGTGAAATATCTAGCTTGATTAGTTAGGGGGTAGTAGGGGTAGTAACCGCCGCAATAAGCAAGCTACACCCATGCTTATTTGTTTTAACCCAGACTATGTTATACAGCCCTTATTGGTTGTTTTTCTTCTCCCCTGCCGTTGAAGCAGAGAGCTATGCTGGATATGCATCTAAAGTGAAGTATCAGGCACATTTGGTTTGGGGTAGTAACCGCCGTAACAAGCCAGCTACTCCCCTCTTTGTGAGTGTGAATCCTTTTTTCTTCTCCCCTGCCGTTGAAGCTATGCTGGGTATGCGTGAAGTATCAGTTTTTCTTCTCCCCTGCCGTTGGAGCAGAGAGCTATGCTGGATGTGCATCGAAAGTGAAGTATCAGGCACATTTGGTTTGGGGTAGTAACCGCCGTAAGAAGCCAGCTACTCCCGGCTTTGTGAGTGCAAATCCTTTTTTCCACATTTCCTCTTGCTGTTGAAGCTTAGAGTGATGTTGGAGTCACAGTAACCATGTGTATGTTTATTGAATAAGGGTATTGTGTCCAGGCAGTAGCCATCATTCTGGCGAGTCACCCACTCTTCATTGGCGGCCTCTTGACTTTATGGATCCACAGTGTTTATCCCACGCCCCTTTGAAGTCCTTCACAGTTCTGGTCTTCACCACTTCCTCCGGAAGGGCATTCCAGGCATCCACCACCCTCTCCGTGAAGAAATACTTCCTGACATTGGTTCTGAATCTTCCTCCCTGGAGCTTCAAATCGTGACCCCTGGTTCTGCTGATTTTTTTCTTATGGTAAAGGTTTGCCGTTGCCTTTGGATCATTAAAACCTTTCAAGTATCTGAAAGTCTGTATCATATCTCCTCTGCTCCTCCTTTCCTCCAGGGTGTACATATTTAGATTCTTCAATCTCTCCTCGTACATCATCCGATGAAGATCCTCCACCTTCCTGGTCGCCCTTCTCTGTACCGCTTCCATCTTGTCTTTGTCTTTTTGTAGATACGGTCTCCAGAACTGAACACAGTACTCCAGGTGAGGCCTCACCAAGGACCTGTACAAGGGAATAATTAGGGATGTGAATCGTTTTAGGATGATTAAAATTATCGTCCGATAATTTTAATATCGTCTTAAACCGTTATGGAACACAATACAATACAGATTCTAACGATTTATCGTTATAAATCGTTAGAATCGTGAGCCGGCACACTAAAACCCCCTAAAACCCACCCCCGACCCTTTAAATTAAATCCCCCACCCTCCCGAACCCCCCCCCCAATAACTTAAATAACCTGCGGGTCCAGCGGCGGTCCGGAACGGCAGCGGTCCGGAACGGGCTCCTGCTCCTCAATCTTGTCGTCTTCAGCCGGTGCCATTTTCCAAAATGGCGCCGAAAAATTGCGGCGGCCATAGACGAAAAAGATTGGACGGCAGGAGGTCCTTCCGGACCCCCGCTGGACTTTTGGCAAGTCTCGTGGGGGTCAGGAGGCCCCCCACAAGCTGGCCAAAAGTTCCTGGAGGTCCAGCGGGGGTCAGGGAGCGATTTCCCGCCGCGAATCGTTTTCGTACGGAAAATGGCGCCGGCAGGAGATCGACTGCAGGAGGTCGTTCAGCGAGGGTTCCGGCGCCTCGCTGAACGACCTCCTGCAGTCGATCTCCTGCCGGCGCCATTTTCCGTACGAAAACGATTCGCGGCGGGAAATCGCTCCCTGACCCCCGCTGGACCTCCAGGAACTTTTGGCCAGCTTGTGGGGGGCCTCCTGACCCCCACGAGACTTGCCAAAAGTCCAGCGGGGGTCCGGAAGGACCTCCTGCCGTCCAATCTTTTTCGTCTATGGCCGCCGCCATTTTTCGGCGCCATTTTGGAAAATGGCGCCGGCTGAAGACGACAAGATTCAGGAGCAGGAGCCCGTTCCGGACCGCTGCCGTTCCGGACCGCCGCTGGACCCGCAGGTTATTTAAGTTATTTGGGGGTGGGGGATTTAATTTAAAGGGTCGGGGGTGGGTTTTAGGGGGTTTTAATGTGCCGGTTTTTCGATTTTTCGATTTTTCAATTTTTAACGATTTTTAACGATTTTTCACGATATTTTACCCCCCCCAAACGGCAACAATACGATTCCCTCCCCCTCCCAGCCGAAATCGATCGTTAAGACGATCGAGGACACGATTCACATCCCTAGGAATAATCACTTCCCTTTTCTTACTTGATATTCCTCTCTCTATGCAGCCCAGCATATTATATATACGAACACTAGACGACATGAACACATTACACCAGCACTCATGTTCCTACATTGGCTGCCCGTACCCTACAGGATTACATTTAAAGTTCTCTCTCTCATCCACAAATCAATTCACAACAAAGAGATGCAATGGTATTCAGATCAGTTTATTTTTCACACTTCCAACAGACCAATTAGAAATATTCACCAAGCGAAATTAACTGCTCATCCTCTAAAACACATTAAACATGTATCCACCAGAGACCGCTCTTTCTCCATAGCTGGTATCAAAATCTGGAACGACATGCCGTTGGACCTGCGTCTTGAATCCTGTCACAAAACTTTCAAACAAAACCTTAAAACATGGTTGTTTGAACAAGCCTTCTCTCAATGATTTCTATCTTTCCAAAAATTCATGCAATCCCATTTTATCTTATCCCTTTTTATCACTTACCTGCTCCATGTTCTTACTCTTTCAATTTGTTTTTCGCATAATTCATCGATTTTACCCCTCCCCCTGTCAGGCAACTTCTGTATATGGTCTCTAATGTGACATAGGACTTTGCCTTCCACAGTGTATTGTTCCTGCGTAATTCTTGAATATTAATATATCATGGTTATTATAGTTAATGAAGTTAGCATATTTCCATTGAATTCCATTATATTATTTTATGGTAAAGCCTGTAGCTGTTAAATGTAAAGCCTGTTTCTTATAAATGTTCTACTGTTTAAACTGTTATATGTAAAGCCTGTTGCTAATTTATTGTTTCCCTGTAAACCGAAGTGATGTATAACTATACGTACCTCGGTATAAAAGAATCTATAAATAAATAAATAAATAAATAATAAAATATATCTATCATTGATTAGTTCATTATGATCTCACTAAAAAGTGAGAATCACTTTCAAGGTTATTCATAAAGTTCCATAAAAGAGTTAAAAGCAATTTCAAAATTATCTAAAAATGTTCTGCTTAACTAGATAATCTAGAAAGTAATGCTTCTATTGAATAATTGCCAATTTCCAACTCCAACTAAGCTATGGTGGTTCATGCTAGCTTCTGTTGATTGTGCATACTGAAATGTCTTAATGAATCTGGTCCATTTCTCCCAACACAGTCTACATTTTGTTCTCAAGACTGTTTCAAGAGAGAAATATCCACTTCATTGGTCTCCATGTATCTGTAATAAATTACATTCCATTCAAAGCTACCCGATCTTCCATTATTCAAAATGCAAATGACCTGCCAACCTTATACCTAACGTGGGCATACATTTACCTCTTTTGACTCATTTGTTAGGGAGAGCAATTAGATAGATTTGAGTAGCCTGTTCCAGATCACATGATCAAACAGGCCAATCTTGATCCCCATAGCCACCGTCCTATTGCGTGAACTCATAGCCTATCAGAATCTTTTCTGTATGTTTCCCAAGCATGTCATCAAGTCAAATCTCCCCACTCAGTAGTCAGGTTTTTACACACTCAGAGCCCAATACAAAAATCTATCAGGCCAGGGTTTATTCCCATCTCTCCTCACCATCATCACCTCCTTCCAGTGCCTTATTAATTTCTGAAACACAACTGCAGATCATCATTTCCATGTTGTGCATGCAACCAGTATTCAACCAAAGGGGCAGCAGCGTATGCAACTCCACTGCTCAATGATGTGTTTCTGAACCAGTTGTTTGTTCTTCTTCCTTCAGAGGAGATGGCATGGGCACATGGTCATATATCCTTGAAGTCTGTAGAAGATCTAAAATGGTACTTTATCCTCCTGGGAAGATAAATCAAAGAATGCTGTTCCACTGCTGTTCCACACATTACAGAATTCACATTTCTAAAGCCCTATTCTCAGACATTCTGTTGACTCTACAACTATTTCAATCTCCATGCCCACAGCAGAAACAAGATGATCTCTTAAATTAGGATGGTGGCTAAATGCAATGACTGCACTCTAAATAAAACCAAATCACCTAGCAAAGTGAAAATATACAGTGTACAACAAAAATGGATCACTTAATAAATAATGTGGCCAAGATCTGAATCAAAATTGAAAACATAAGGGAGTAAATATTAAAAACAGGCATCCATATAGGAAACTGCACTTAAGATTATACACAGCAAATAAACAAATTTACACAAAAAAAAAAAAAACAGGCATCCATATATATGTGTGCTCAGTGGAATATGGTGCCACTATTTCATCATTATAATCCACCTTAGATAAACACAAAAATATATTTTTTGGAAATTTTGTATGTGTGATTAAAATTTATTTCAATAGCAGAGTCACAATCCAATTCTAGATATGGACAAATGCTCTAAACATTTTTTGAAGTTATGAATGTTAGAAAAATAACTTATCTGAATAGAAGCATCCCAATCCTGTATTTGGCAAACACCCAACATGAGCCAAATTTTGAAACTCATCTTCTTCAGGGGTATGTAATCTTTACCAGTGCTGCACAACTTGCTGAATCAAAAAATATGATGATCTCTGATGCATTGCACAACTTTCTGAAATTGGTCACACTACGGCACATATGTGTTGAAGATTTTTATAAGACAAAAACATCCTGCAAAAGATCCAGATTAGAGCTGTTTTGAAAACAGCAGTGAAAAATGACTTGATAATTATGTAACCCAGGCACCTCTCCATGTTACCATTAAGCCCTGGGAACAGACCTGTTAGAGTAGTTAGAGAAAGATAATTAGGGGTGGATCCATTCAATGGCAGCCCCTCCCATTGCGAGGGTTGTAATGGAGTTCCCTGGCAGGAGGTTTTATAGCACTCTGCAAAGGGCTTTGGGGGCAGTCTAAGTTGGAAATTAGAGAGGAAGGTTGGAGTTTTTCCTTAGTTGCTTTTTGGACCTATCTGGAGTCTGAAGAATATGATTGAGGATACCAGGAGGAACACAGTGCATCAAAGCCATGTTGATAAAGGAACTTTTATGGTGGAAGGGTGGTTTCAGGGAAGACAAGTAAAGAATATGATTTTTACAAATGAATGAAGGGTGTCCTCACAAGCATTTCCTATACATGATAGATTGTCATGACAACAGCATGATGTATCTCTGTGGATGAGGCTTTTGAGCAGTTGCACCATTCTGGAAACTTCTGCAAGGCTGTAGGTTTTGACTATAAAGGATAGCCACGTCTGTTATTCTGGGAGATGCTAGTTATTACAGATAGAGGGCATATAGCATCTCCCAGGAACACTTGTCTTTGACTCTTCTTTAAAAAGCCAAATAAACTAAATTTTAAACCTCTTGCTGAGTCGAAGTGTTCTTGATGCCCTGGCCCTGAGTACAGAAATTATGTACAAGTCTTGGAAACCATCTGAGACCCCTGCAAGGCAGGTCAGGGCTCCACTGCTATGCTCTCCATACGAAGTGCAGAGTGGTTGCTCGGGGACTGATTTGGATTTTTGGACTTTTGATTAGTAGAGCCCTGCTGAAGGCCTGGGCCTTTCTAAGACTCAAGGATTGGGGAATTCTGAGTTGAAAATGTCCAGGTTTAGAAGTGGCGGTGACCCATTGCAGAGGACATCTATTTTGGGGAACAAACAAGTTGTTTTCAAGACTTGGGAGGAAGTGATTTTCTGCCCCACTTCCTACCCATCGGTGGACCTGCAGTTCCATCCAGGATCCCTCCCACCAAGGGCCCACATCCAGAGAAAGGACAACTAACTGAGTATTAGATCTAACAGGAGGACATGCATCTGGAGTCTCTGAAACCCTGGGGAGATAGCAACATTAACTCTCTGTGCCAAGACAGAGTTTTGTTGCCACCTGGGAGGGGTTTCTGCCCACAAAAAGGGTCCTAGCCTAAGGGGACCACTGCCCAACCTAAGTCAGGAGGGTGGCTGGATTCCCAGATTTACATGGATAAAGGCTACAAGAATTGTACATTAAGTGAGAGAGAAAGAAAACTGTGGATCTGGAAATCATATTTATTTTACCACCAAACCAACTTGTTTACAGTAAAGTATTAATTATTCTGATGGTCCTAGTGTTTTTTCTTTGGGGCACACAGCACAGTGAACACAGAGGAAATTCACTTAACCCAGGGAATTCAGCAAAGGAAGTCAGACACCCTGCACTGGGACCTGAGAGGATTCCTCTCTACCCCTAGGCAAAGAATCCACCCCTTGGGAAGCAAGGGACACAGAAGAACTAGCAAGGGTCCCTGCCTCAAAGGGTATAAATACATTTATGGCCTCACCCATGCTGGACCTGCACACCGGGGTGGGGTTACAATTAAATGTTGATATTGCATATCAAACTAAAGTATACCACTCTAAATCTTCATTAAGAAACTTAGGGTCAACTGTACGTAAAGTAAGAATCCAATATTGCTTGTGGAAAATTAAATGAGCTTCCGTGAGGGAAGCACACATTCCAGCTTCAAGCTTATCAGATGGACTACCATTGATTGTAACTTAGATTATGTAGAATATACTATATCATGTGACTATATTCTAAAGTATATGTGTTATGATCCTGCCTGAGGAGCTACTCCCTGTGAGCAGGCCTCTCACCTCCGGTGCTGCCTCCTTCATCGTGGCACAGAGCCGCCGACGCTCTTCATCGCGGCAGGAGCCGCAGACTTCAGGGTGCCTCTACAGCATGGCGGGCCCTGCTGCCGTGTCTCAACCCGGCTGGGACCGCCGGTAGCGTCTGTTTCATCTTCGCGGCCAGAGGCCGCAGTCCCCGGTCTTGCCTAGCGGCCGGAGCTGCCCTCAAGTCCTCCTGCAGTGGCAGGAGTTGCTGCTGACGTCGGGGTCTACCTGCTTCTCCAGCTCCTGTCTTCAGCGTCTCAGCAGCAGCATGGCCGCTCTCCAAGGTCCTGCCCCCTTCCTAAGGGGCAGGCCTGCGTCTTCTTCCCCTTCTTAAAGGGGCAGCGTAGGTGGGGTCCACCTGCCCCCACCAGAAGTCAGCTCTCCTGGTTTCCTGTGCCAGCCCTATTTAAGGACTCCTCCTACATTTCATCTTTGCCTTGCATTGGAGTTACTTGCTCCCGGAAGTCTTGTCTTCCAGCGCTCCGTCAGGTCTTTGTTCTTCTTTGGAGCTCCATGTCTCATCTGCTTCCTGTGTTTGTGGCTTCCTGATGTTCCATGTTTCATGTCCTGAGATTCCTAGTCCAGGTTCCTGATGTTTCACCTCCTGATGTTCCAGGTTTCCTGATGTCTCGCTTCCTGATGTTCCACTCTTCCTGATGTTCCGAGGTTTCGCCCTCTTTCGCCATTTTGAGTCCTCTGACCCTCCAGCTCCTGTGGTTCTCCAGATGACACCTTGCTTCGTCATTGGAGTCTCATCTCAGCTGGATTTGCTTCCTGTGTTTCCGAGTCCTCTTGACCTTCCAGCTCCTATGGTTCTCCAGATGACATCTAGCTTCGTCATTGGAATCTCGTCTCAGCTGGATTCCCTTCCTGCGCTTGTTTCGTTCTCCACGTGGCCCGTGACCAGCCTTCTCAGGTTGTGTAGGGCGTGCTACAGGGACAGGGTGGTCCGTGAACAGCCCATTGTGTCCACCCGTGTCGGTGGGCTGTGTAGGGCACCCTGAGAGACAGTGCCAATGTCTCCCCAGCTTCTTGTCTCGTCCTCCAAGTTCCTCGTCTCGTTGAGAGTCTTCAAGATCCTCAGCTTCTTCCAGTGTCTTCTTGTCTATGTGACAAGGCCTCCATCTGCCCTCATCCTCAGTCCGGCCTGCTGCTTCTTGCCGATACCTAGCGGCAGGTCCAAAAGGGTTGGGAACGGTCGGAGGACTGTTCATCTACCAAAACATGTTGTTGGCTTCCAGAAGCATGCAGGTCCAGCAGAGGGTCAGACTTGTCTTCTCCCATGCTGGGACACACCTTGCCAACCCTCAGTGCTGTCTTGGATTCGTCTGGGATCGTGCCGAGGCCTGAAATCCCCTCAAGTTGGGATCGCTCTCCTAGCATTCCCTTCTATAACAATATGTTGGACGTATGAAGCGTGCTATTAGGAAAAGACTTAGCAAACTTAGCTGTGTTTGTACCAGCAAGAGCAATGCACTGATAGTTAAACCTTGTAGAGATCACTAACATACTTCTTCACAATTGAAGTGGACTATAATAGAACATGCTTTTCCCTCAATGTAAGGTGGTAAAAAGTGGTAAAAGGGAAGCTTGTTTGATTTTTCATAAGCAATATTGGATTTTTACTTTATGTATGGTTGCCCCTATGAGTCTTAATAAAAATTTAAAGTAGCATACTTTATTTTGATATGTAATATTAATATTTAGTTATCAAGTAATGTTTCAATAGCTCTTTTGAAAATAGCTCTAATCTGATTGGATCTTTTACAGGATCTTTTCATCTTATAAAAATCTTTAATTTGTATGTGACTGATTTCAGAACACTTTGCAGCATATTTTTGAAGTAGGACAGTTTTGATTCAGCAGGTCATGCAGCGCTGGTAAAGATTACATGCCCCTGAAGAAGTCGAGTTTCGAAACATAGCCCATGTTGAGTGCCTACTAAATACAGGATTGGGACGCTGTCATTAAGATAAGTCAGGTGTTTGCTGCCATTGAGATAAGTCATTTTTTTAAATATTCATAACTTCAAAAATTTTAGAGCATTTGTCCATATCTAGAATTGTATTGTGATGCTACTATTGAAATTATTTTTAAACCACATAATCAAAATTTCCAAAAAATATACTTTTGTGATTATGCAAGGTGGGTTACAATGATGAAATAGTGGCACTGTTGCATTTGGCAGTCTACAAGCTGCTCCCATGAACTGCCACACTCACCTCCCCCAGCCAGGCCCATCTCGCTGCCTCCCCATGAGATGAAATACTGCCAGTCACCCATGAGGCAGGACGCCACCAGCCCCAACCAGCTGCACTCCACCTTAGGCATACGCGTGCCTGACATCACATTTAATGGGCCCACAGTGGGAAAATCCCCTTGGCACCTCCTGATGACCTCACAGGCTCTATAAAGGGCCTCATCAACAGGTCCAGCTACTCCTATGTAGTGCTTGCTGCTTCCCAGGCATTCCTGCCTTCATTCCAGCCTATCTCTAGTCTTTGTTCCAGCCCCTCTGCAGTCTTTGTTCCAGTCTGCACCATCCTCATTGCCTGCTTGTCCCAGCCTTTGCTTACTAGCCTCAGCCTATCTGTCCCTCTTCCTCTCCTTCGGACAGGTATCTGGTTTTGATCTCTGCCTGGACTTCAGATACGCTTGACTGCTGCCTGCACCTGACCTGCCTGGACCCCGGATATGACTACCTGCCTACAACCCTGGCTGACATCGGACCTTCTGTCATCAGCAGAGACCCCCACTTAGGTCATGCCGGCCCTGGCACCCAAAGGCTCAACCCGAGGGGAATGAAGGCTGGTATAGATGAAGGTCCCGGCCAGCCTCTGCTTTGCCTGGGTCTGCTTGCTGACAGTGAGAACCTACAGGGCTCCTTCTTGCAGATAGAGTCAATCTTGCCTCGGCCCAAGGGTGCACAGACACAACAGGCACCATATTCCATTGAGTACACATACTGTATATATGGAAGCTTGCTTTGAGTGTTCAGTTCATCCCCTTAATGTTTTCAATTTTGACTCAGACCTTTGTCACATTAATTATTAAATGAGCAGCATCTCCCTGAATACTAGGAATATGTATTTATTTAAAATGAATGGGTAATTCAGACTGAAACAGCCCATTCTTATTTTGGTTAGGACTACCTGAAATAAGTGCATGGGCAAAATGAAACCACCAAAATTTTGGGGAGGGGGTTCATTTTGGGAAAGAGTGCAAGTTATTAGCAAATAGCATGCAATATTGGCCAAAATATTTTTAAAATAGCACCCTGCAACCAACAAAGCCAGAGCCTACCCATCTGGGCCTAGCCAAGCTCATCTGGGTCCTCCCCTGAGTCCCTCCAAATTTCCCTCCTATCCCAGGTAAATCAGCTGGGGCCAGATACCTTATAGTCCCCATTTATCCCTTCCGTGGGGATCCTGTTCTGGAGGGAGAAAGGGGCAGGATGGATCTCCAATCCTGCCATGGCTATTTAGAAATGGAATCCAGTTCTGAGACCAGTGCCAAAGTGATATCAAAATGGCACTGATCTCAGGGCCATCTGGCACCATTTTCTTATGTAAACCCCAGAGATTTTCACCTCTTTTTCTGTGAAAACGTTTTCCAACTAAAACTATACTCTTACAGATACGTGCATCACTCAGCACAGTGTATGCTGGGCGGATTTTAAAAACCACATGAGTATGCACTTATCTGCCAGTATGCACACAAAATATTTTTCTGGAAAAAGGGGAGGGGTGTGGCTGAGGTCTGGGCAGGGCATGGGCTGCCCATCTCCTATGGGCAGGCCGGGTCTGTACCATGAAATCTGCATGTAAGTACTTACTCGTGCAAGCACACGCTGGGGTCCCCTACCACGTAACTTTACTTCTGCTATGGACGGCGTGTAAGTTCTGAAATAAAAAAAAGTAGGCTAGTCAGCAGGGTTTTAAGGGTAGGGGCTAATAAGGTAAAAGGGAGGCAAGTTAGCTAGGGGGTTTAGGAAGTCCTCTCCTTTACTGAGGTGAACCATAAATGAACTGGTAAAACAGGTAATTGCGTCGGTGTGCATGTCTACTAAAATCCCCCCATTTACGCGGTAGAGGTGGCTTTTGCGCATCAATATAAAATCATGCGCAAACCTACATGCGAATAGCTGATTTTAAAACACGTGCACATGTGTGCTCATTACTCGCGTAGATTATAAAATTGCTGCGTACATAGAAGATAACATTCAAACCTATTCATGATACTAGATTTGCATGCGCAAGTGGAAGCACAGAGCTTTATCCTAGCATTTTATAAACTGTGCATTGGATTGCTGCACAGTTGGTGGTGGCTGCCTATTTTTCTTTATTTTATAACGTATTCCTCCTCCGTAGCCGAAGTAAACATATGCAGCATTGCTCCTTCTGTTAAATGATAATTGATTATTTATTTACTGTTAAGTTCCTCCCTGTTTTATGTAAACCGATTTGATATGGCTATTACCATGAAGGTCGGTATAGAAAAATGTTAAATAAATAAAATAAATAAATATAGGTGCACACCCAAGCGCATAAGTATTTATGCACACATCTCTGGTTCACGCCCTGACACGTCCACACCATGCCCCTTTTTGTATAAGTGCTATGGGAGATATATGCAAATCCGGGTCGATTTTTAAATCTGATCAATGCATCAAGCCCAACTTATTACCTTATCCACTAATTAATGCATGCACCAAGCTTTTAAAATTTACTTTTTAATACCGGCAGCCTAAAGAAAGATCTTTAGATAAAGTATGGAACATTTCAGAAAAATCTGAGATTACCAGGAGGCAATTCAGAAGCAGTTTCAGAGAGCATTGTTGACACAATAGAGTAAATAGATTACTACCTCCAATTTACACACCAATAAGCTAGTTTCTTTGCATATCAATTTCCAATTTGGTTGATATTGTAATTTTATCATATACATGTTAATGGTCTGAGATTCTTGTAAGTGTAACAATATTTTTTCAGAATACATACAATACATATATATATATGTGTGTGTGTGTGTGTGTGTGTGTGTGTGTGTGTGTACTGTATGTATTCTAGTAAAAGTAATGGTTAAAATAAATGAAATATTCTGATAAGCATACTGTGATTATATAGGACCACTTATGAGAATGGTCCTCAAAAGACAAAGAGAGAAACAAAACAATACAGAATGAAAAGTAGTTATAAAGGCATGAATTTGGTAATTGCTCTGCAAGCTATCAGGTGACCTCCAGTCCAGTCAGGTAAGGTGGCTCAAGGGGTCCCACTGAGAAGAGGAAGGCAATCTCTCTCTCTCTCTCTCTCTCTCTCTCGGTTCTTGAGAACTCAGCACTGAAGAATCAGATTGGTTCAGGGTCTCATTCCTCTGTTGTCTTGTGTCACCTTTTATAATGTACAGAAGGGATCTTACTGGCACAGGTGAAGTCTTATTTTCTTTGTCCTTTGTAACTCAGCCACCACCCCAATCAAGAAATATAGGGAACCTGCCTGAAGAGTGAGTTTGTGTGAAAGTGAGCCTGCGTCTGTGTGTGTGAAGAAAGTGTTGCAACTGGCGGACTGTGGGCTCGCCCCACTAAACACCTCTCTTACCTCCAGCCCCAAGCTGTAGTCTCTGGTTCTGACACCACCGGGCCACTCTCTCCTCCAGCGCAATAGGATGCTGTTCCCTGGTGCTGTAGGACACCACCAACAGTCTTTGCGGCAAGATGCCACCAATGTGCTTCCCAGGCTCTCTTAAGGCACGTGCGTGCTCAACGGCCCCTCATTTAAAGGGGACTGGTGATGTTTGTTTCTCCATTGCTGAATTACATAAAGAGTCTGGCTTGTTGCAGTTTAAGCTCTGCTAGTAAGCAACAGAGCAAATGTGTGTATATGCCTTCTAATATGTTGTAACTGGGCCCCACTATATTCCCATTCACGCACCAACCCATCAGGATCCCATTCACACACACACATCTTGGCAAGTTCCCATTCACACACACGCACACACAGTCAGGCTCTCATTCAATCAATCATTCACACACACACCATTGGGAGCAGATAGGGGGAGCCACTCTGCTGATTCTCCTTGTGTCTACTCAAAGCTCGTGGGGCTAGCATTTACTCTATGCTGATTTCATGCATTGCAAGATCAGCATAGGGTAGTGCTAGTTGCATATGGTTTGCATACTGAATGCAAACATAGAGAAGCAGGAGAATGGGCTCCCTCCTCGCAGGCCTCCTCTTCATCTGCCGTTAGTGGGATGAGGTCCAGCGGCAGCCTTGTGGCCCTCCTCTTCTTTTTGGCTGCCGGTGGGATGGGGTCTATTGTGGCTTCACGCCCCTCCTCCTCTTCTTGGCTGCCATTTCCCCCTTCTGGGTGTGCACACCCAGTAGTGCTAGGCCTGGCTGCGGGCCTCTTCCATCTTTACCACCGGGCAGGATGGGTTCTCCCAGTGACTGTGAGAGGCCTTTTCTTGGCTGGGTAAGGTGGAATCCCCTGCCCCGGGTGCCCCCTACAGCATGGCACCCAAGCCCCCCCCCCCCCCCCGCTCCTTGATATGCCATTGTTTACCAGTCTTTTGCTATTTTCTTAGCTATTTGCTCTGATTCATAGATTTCAAGGTTGGGACTGAAGTAACACATAGGTTTGTACCAACAGCTCGCATGTTATAAAATCGGGGGTCAGCGCACACAAGGGGGTGCACAATTGTGCTCCTTGCGTGCACTGAGTCCGCGCAAGACCATGCTGCCTTCCCCCGTTCCCTCAGAGGGAACTTCCCTACCCCCCACCCACCTTCCCTTCCCCTACCTCCCCCACCCTTTCCCCCCTACCTTTTTCAGGGTTTTTTTCTTGTTTTAAAATTTACTTCAGCCCTAGGGCTGAAGTAAGTTGCGCTCGCCTGCTGACTGCCGGTGCGTGATCCTCGGCACAGCAGCAAGTGGCCGCTGTGGCGGGAGCCTCTGGCCATGCCTCCGCCATGCCCCCGGACAGCCCCTTTTTGCAAGCCCCAGGACTTACACGTACCCTGGGGCTTTACGCTCGTCGCCGGGCCTTTTGAAAATAGACCTGGCGCACGTAAGACCAGTTATGAGCGTAAATCCTCTGGATTTACGTGCGAAACCCTTCAAAAATCCAGCCCTTTGTGAAGTAACACAAACCCCTGCAAAGAAAACCTGAACCTTGTCATACCACATCAAACAGCACTGACTCTCAAGACTCAAATAACAGCAACCTTGGAAATACTACACCAGGTCCTAGAACATTAATACACCAACTACAGGAATAACAGAACAAGCCAGAATGCTACAAATCTCTATATAGAAACTCCACACAAGCACAATACTGCACCTCAGTCACACACAGGCAGAACACAGACCAACCCTTACCTAATACAGAAATAAGGGACTGCATACAATTTAGAAACAGAAACATGCAAACTAAACGAAAATAGAAAATCTGAGAAACCAGACTGAACAGTGGCATGCTAAAGAGCAAAATATAAAATTATAAGAAATGCACATACCCAAAGGAGTCATATTCCAATTGCTAAAATCTCAAAATATTTTTTTTACCTTTGTTGTTTGATCTTTTTATTTATTTAATCATACTGGGTCAGACCAAGGGTTCATCAAGCCCAGCATCCTGTTTCTAGCAGTGGCCAATCCAGGCTACAAGTACCTGGCAAATATCCAAAAACTAAGTATTCCCCATTCTACTGATGCTAGTAATAGCAGTGCCTATTTTCTAAGTCGACTTGATTAATAGCAGGTAATGGACTTCTCCTCCAAGAACTTATCCAAATCTTTATTAAACTCAGCTACACTAACTGCACTAATCACATCCCCTGGCAACAAATTAGAGTTTAATTGTGCGTTGAGTGAAAAAGAATTTTCTCCAATTTGTTTTAAATGTGCTACATGCTAACTTCATGGAGTGCCCCTGTTACCTCCCGGCAGTGATGTGGACCCCAGTGAAAGAGTAACGGCCTACCTTGAGCAGAGTCGCTGAGAGGGATGGCCAGGTCTAGGACAAGCAGCGAAAATGAACCAAGAGGCAGTCCAAGATCAAGGCAGGCAGCGAGACGACAAATCCAAATAACAGTCCAGGTTCAGGGGAGGCAGCGAGACAGCAAATCCAAAGACAGTCTAGGTTCAGGGCAGGCAGCGAGACAGCAAATCCAAAGAGCAAACCGAGTCAAGGAGAAACAGCAACCAATGAAATGCACCAGCACAAGGAAGCCTGTAGCCAAGGCACTTGCTGTGCCAAGGAGCTGATTTAAATACACATTTTTTCCTGAGCTCCGTGCTGGCCCGTCAGGTATGCCCGCATGGGCAGCAGAGCCTGGCCGAGTTATTTTGGGCAGTGCATTGCAGTGCGCAGCTGTGCCAACAGCAGGAGGGAGCCACACAAAGACAGGGGGGGTTTCGCGGACTCGAGGTACGGAAGCACGTCTTAACAGTACCCCCTTCGCAAGGTCCTCTCCTCTGCCCTTTAGGCTTGGGTTTGGAGGGAAATCGTCAGTGGAAGTCACATATCAATTGGGGTGCTTGAATATTCTTGAGTGGTTCCCATGAATTTTCTTCTGGTCCATAATGTTTCCAAGAAATCAAGTATTGAAATGCCCAGCCCTTTCTCCTATAGTCTAGAATCTCCTCAACCTCATATTGCGAGTCCTCCCCCACCACATCGGTTGGAACTTATATAGGCCTTCTTGACGGCCAGGATAAGATTGCTGGTATTAGGAGGGAAATATGGAAGATGTTGTGAATCCAGAGTGAGGGTGGTAGCCGTAATTTATATGTGACTTCTCCAATCTGTTTCTCGACTGGGAATAGTCCCACAAAGCAAGGGGCGAATTTCGAGAAGGGCATGCAAAGTCAGATTAGACTAGATCTCCTTGTCGAAGTTGCGGGGCGGGTCTTCTCTTCTTGTCTGCCTGTTTCTTGGCTTTGGTTGCGGCCTGTTGTAAAAGGATGTGAATATCTTTCCATAAGTTCTTCAAATTTTGGGAGGCTAATTCTACTGCTGGACAAGGTGAGGGTATAGCAATATGTAGGTGTATCCGAGGGTGTCAACCGAAGACCACATAAAAGGGTGATGTCCCAGTGGCCTGTGTACAATGGTTATTGTGGCACATTTCTGCCCAAGGGAGTAATGAAGCCCAATTATCTTGGCATTGATTTGCATAGCAGTGCAGGAATGTCTTGAGCGACTGATTGGTTCATTCTGCCAATCCATTCGTCTGTGGGTGATATGCTGATGAGAAATCCAATTGTATTCCATACTTTTTACAAAGGTTTCTCCAGTACATTAGGAAACGTTTTCACACAATTGATATCAGGCTTGTTTGTTGGCTGGTATTTGTGGGTGAGAGATTTGGATGAACTGCTGGAAATTCAGGATAAAGTACTAGGAAGGTCTCAGTGAACTTGAGACGGACTGGGTGAACTGGTGGAGGTTTCAGCAACCTCGTGATTTCAAGTACATGTGCATATTTTAAAATATACCTGCCTTCACATATAAATCATGGTTTTATACATTTGTTAATTTTTGTGCATAAAATATACATGCATATGTTTATAAAATAGGTAGAAAAAGTATGCACATACAATGCATTACAAATAGTCTCATGAACTGAAACATGTGCAGGTACTGTCAGAGTTCAACTACCCTGTATTTTATAAACTGTGTAGCAATTCACTCCAAAGTTTATAAAATACTAGGATAAATCTCCTCGGGTCCTTTTACACAGGCAAATCCAGTAAGGTTAATAGATAATAAAGTTATCCTCCCTATGTTCTTTTCATTTTTCTTTATCAAACATTATCCATACATTTTCACAGTGGTCACATCCATAAACCACAATAGACTCAGACAGGCCAGCAGAGACAAAAGAACATTTATAAGCCCCCAGCTTTATGTGACTTTACATACTGTAGTTTTAAAAGCAATTAGGAATAATATGGGCTTTGTCAGAATGATAATAACAGGAATCACTTATCCTGCAGTCAGGTTAATGTATCTGTCAACTGGGCAGCTGAAATAAAAAATATTTCACTCCATCCAGATTCAGATCTTTTTTGCTTCAAATCAAATCCATAATGTCCATACATTTTCACTCTGTTCTATAATGTCCATTGTATTGACAGGCAATCATTGTCTCAGCTTTGCCAACAAACTCAACAAAAAGTTCTAATAGATTCTTGGCTTTTCATAACCTTGCACACCGGAACTGATGTGACTTCTGTCCTAATGATCACAATGGGAAAAAATGTGTCCATAAATCGACTGGCTGTGCCTATCAACTAAAAAGTTATTTTGATTTATTCACCTGCAGTTACAAGAAGGTTAGAATAAAACATTTCCCTTTGTTCTCATAGATCTTAAAAACTTGTTAAAGTCCAACATAACAACTGTCATGAAAATAATGACAGGAGTGATTTACCCAGAGTCAGCTTACTGCTATCTCTATTGACCACAAAGTTCTTATAATTCTAAATCAAAAATTTTGAACACGGCTAAAAATAAAATTCAAGTAAATGTTCACCTCTAATTGGATGGAGGACATCTTAGAACCAATGACCTTTTCAAAACAGACAAGGCACATTTGTTTTGGTTGGATTGTTTGGCTGTAATTGCTCGCTTTTAATGTGCTTGAAGTAAGTTACAATTCTGGTACAGTAGGTAGGTGCCTGGCTTGAGAGAATTTTCAGAAAGGAGAGGAATGGGCCTTCATACAGAAATGCTGAAAATGTAAAAACAGAGAGAGAGAAACAAAAGCTTACATAGTGCTGGCACTGATTTAACATTATGAGGTCCATATTCAGTAGGGCAGTAGGTGGACAAGTTATCCCGCTACAGTTAGCCACATAGCTTGTCCCATGTATTCAGCAGGATAAACGTCCCACTGAGTAAAGTATCCTAAAGTAATACAGATACATATAGCTGGATAACTTTAACCCTAACCAGCTATTGCTTGAGTATAAACCAGTTAGGCGCTAAAGTTATCTGGCCTTGTGTGGCCGGATAACTTGCTACTTATCTGGATGTCTTCAAAGGATATATGGGTCAATAACGCAGCTTTCAAAACAATTTTTTAAAAAACATTATTTATTTTATTTATTTAGCATTTTTCTATACCGACTTTCCAATAACAAAATTATTGATCAATTCGGTTTACATTTTAAACAATAACAACAATGACAAGTAAATGTCTTACAATGAACAGGTCGAATTAACTTGGATTAAGATATAAGGGGGTAATAACATAATTAACATGAGCGGTGCCTAATATAGGCTAGAGGCTGGGTTTTAATGATAGACTGCCGAAGATAATAGACTGCCAAAGATCATGTGATTTCTAGAGAAGATCTATATAGTTCTCTAGCGTGTGATCTATATAGTTCTCTACATTGCGGGCCTCCTGGCTCAATTCCCATCCCTCCTCCACAAAAATCTCAGCCAACCTGCTAGCCAGGTACCACCACAGCCCCTTCAAATGTTAGCAATAACAGATGCCAGCGCCGCTGGGCCCAGCCCTCCGGCTCTCCCTCCTCCCTCTCTTGCCCCTAAAAATACAATAAAGTCATGCTTTCTGCCGCCCGTGCCATCACCCTCCCCCAGAAGCACTCTTTCCCACTCAGTGCCTGAATCTGAGACCCCTGTTTGCATGCCGGGATCACAGTACAATGCGATCCTGGCCGATTACAGCGTTATTCTGATAATGCTGGAAGTGTACTCTACCAGCTTAAATGTATGTTTCCAGAGTTATTGTTAGGGTAATGCTGGAAGCGGCTGGGATTCATTGCACTGCAATCCTGACATACAAACAGAGGGTCCCAATTCAGGTACAGGGTGGGTGGGAAGGCATCTGCGGGAGGATGCCAGCATGGTGAGGAGCGAGAAAAGCATGATTTTTACTGTATGGTCTCTTTATTCTGTATTTGTTGAGCATCTGTGTTCTGCATGTGTGATCAAACTTTAAGTATTTTGCTAGCATGTAGTTTCTGTGAAGGGTTCTGTAGCAGATAAGCCTGCTCTATCTCCTTAATAGAAGGTGTATTGGTGTTTTATTTACAGCCTGTGATCAAACTTTAAGTATTTTGCTAGCATGTAGTTTCTGTGACGGGTTCTGTAGCAGATAGGCCTGCTCTATCTCCTTAATAGAAGGTGTATTAGTGTTTTATTTACAGCTTTGCCTTTCATAGGTAAGGTTGTTACTATTTGAGTGCTAGCAGTTAGTGAAGTTTTGGTATGGGAGGTTTACTATATTGTAATTGTAATTCAGTTTACTTATGGCTTTGAGTGCCAAGCTCACACCCAACATGAGTTACAACAGACCTAATGCCATATGGGTTCCAAGTATCTTTTTTGCCTTTTAAAAGGGTTTTCTGGTTGACATACGATATGTATATTATCTCTGAAAACTGCGCTTTGAATGTTTTTGTTCATGTAAAATCTGTTATTATAAATACATAATTGTTACTTGTGTGTGGGGTGGGCCAGAATAGGGGGTTGAGGTTGGGGGGGGGGGAGGGGAGGGGACGCAAAGTTAAGGTTTGCCTAGGATGCCTAATACACTTGCGCCAGTCCTACACAGAGGCTGGTACTTAGTTCTAAAGCAGGCAGCAAATCCACTTTTATTTTCTGTGTCTCAACAGGGGGTTGCACTTAGCAAAGGCAATCTGACATGGAACTGCAAGCATGCCAAGTGTCTAGCCCTCCCAGCTGACTTGTAACCAACTGCTGCTCCTGTGTGTTGTTTACACCTTACTCCACTTAAATCGGCTATGGATGGGATTTGTTTGCTTGACACAGGGGCTCTGGCACCTCTGGAATGTTAAATGACAGATCTCTTACAGAAATAGGATCCCTCGGATTGCTCTCTGTACCCTTGCATATATTGGCAATTCAGGGTCTCCGTCCAAACTCTGTGGATATGAAACATTTGAACATTGCAGAGCTTGCTCAATGTTAGGAACTATAAGTGATTGTTCTTTTAATGTCAGATATTTTTTGTAGCAACCCGAGGATCTATGTATATTTACAATTCAGGTTGTACATGGAAGCTTTTGAATTTTTGAGGCACAGATATCAAGTTATCTAATATACATAAATATCAAATAGATAAGCTATTTGTGTGACTTAGATCACTGTATATTTATAAGCTTTTGTCATATGTAAACATTTATACTTTTCACCCCCAAAAAAGGTTGATTTATGCATAGATTCAGGATAGGGTTGCCGACTGGCTCGCTATAGTTTTTTCAGGATATATTGATCCAATCCTGGTTTTACCTCTCTGCTTCCAGGGACTTGTAGTTCTGGTTTCCCTGTTAATTTCCCTACAAAAAGCTAAGACTACAAGTCCCTGCATACAGTGTGGTAAAACCAGGACTGAATCAGCCTGCCCTGCAAATCTGGAGCCAGTTGGCAACACAAATTATGGATGGTACAGTGTTTTTTTTAGTTTTCCTACCTGCTGATTTAGGAATATACCAAAATGTTAGGAATACGTTTTGAGGATGTTAATGGATTGTATACAGTTTCTCCTGTGGCATGTTTTCCTGAGTGTTACTTAGTGCCAAGTTTTGTACATATCAAAAGCAGTGTTTCTGTTTTGCCATCTTTTGTAATGAGCTAACTTTAGGAGATGTCCTGGTTTGGCCTCTGCATTCTACGGTGTGTGCCTCTTGTTTTACCTCCTCTCACCCCTGCTGGAAAGCCCTCCGATCCTTAACAGTATATCCCATATTCTCCTGCTTATGCCCTCACCTCTGTGACCCCTGCATATCTCTCATGTATTTGGAAATATGGTAAGACACTCCCTGACAGGCGTAAAGCACCATCCCAATCCTCACTCATTGAGCAGAAGTGCCCAGGCCTGGGATGTTATCCCTTACACAAATAGGTGTGACAACCCCTTGGGATCATCACTAGACAGCCCTAGCCTAGGACATGGGGTTGGGAGATAGGAGAGGAGTGTACCTTTCTATAACTGTGAGATTGCTGGGATGGTGAGCTCCTGTCTGCACAAAAGCAAGCAGCAGGGGGTGGATTGGCCTATCAGGACTTCGGGCGTGCCCCGGTGAGCTGGTCCAACCAAACACATGGAGGTGATTGAAGAAGGGGAACTGCAATAGGTAAATTTTCTGGCTGAATTCAACTACAAAAATGATGCTTTGAAGGGGGATTGTTTTATTAATAGCTTTTTCTTCTTTTATTTTTTGAAAAAGGGATGTTTTTGCATTGCTATTTTTGTTTTAGGCATTTTTTTTTTTACTTAACTTTAGAAAGAAAGAGTAGAAGAGAAGGAACACCCCCCCCCCCCCCCCTTATCTTCAATTCTAACTTCATAGACATTCCCACTAATTAGGGGGTTGGACTACACAGAATAACCTGACCTTGGTTGGCCAAGTATCACATGGACGTAATTCAGAAAAATGTAATTACTGTGGAATCAAAACACTTAAGTAAATTTCAGGAGGAGTTTAATTAGAAATACCATAGCAGATACTTCAGGTAATTAATTTTCAGGATATGTGCGCATGTTATAAAATAGCTTGGCCACGCACACACGGGTGCCAAATTTTAAGTGGGCACACGCGTCTGTGGGCAAATCCTGCAACCACCACATAAATCAAGGGATTTTATAAAGGGCGCACGCCGACACCGTTGCCAGTTTTATCAGGTCATCACCAGTTCACCCAGTTAATAAAGAGGTCCTCCAACCCCCCCTAGTTTAATAGCCTTCACTCCCCACAGTTAGACCTGACCCTTAAAATCCCACAGATCTGCTTAGATTTCTCATCGTTGAACCGTGGGAAAAACTAGTTATTTAAAAAAAAAAAAATACAGCATAGGGGCCTTGCAGCCCGTGCCTTCGCTCAGGCCAAGGAAAATCTCAAACTCTCCTAGAACATCAGCAGGCCTCCCATCCAGGGGTTGATTGACCTATAGGGGTTTGGGCATGTCCTGGTGGGTCGGTCAGGGGAGTCATGTGACTCGCAGCTGCCCAATGTCTCTGGAGTCACTGCAATTAACACCCGGCCCACAGCAGCTGAAGGCCTCTCTTACTGATTTCTGCCGATGGCCCCCTTAAGCTGAGGCCACAGCAAAAATAATCCTGCTCCCTTGCATCATGCTTTTCTGCCTACCTCTTCCCACACCAGGGCCATTAGCTTGGAGCCCTGCCTGGATCCCTCCTAACCACCAATGTCAGTATACTTTTTTTTTTTTTTACATATTCAGAGGCAGCAGGAGAGAAGAGAGAGTATGTGAGGGAGCGTGCATGGGTGCGTAGATGTCAGCAGGTGCGAGGGAGCGTGTGTGATTGTGTCAGTGGGATCAAGAAAGTATTTGTAGGTGTCAGTGCGTGCAAAGAAGGTGTCAGTTGGTGCAAGGGAATGCGTGTGTGCATGTAGGTGTCAGTGGGTGTGAGAGAGCGTGTAGGTGTCAGTGGGTGAGAGAGCATGTAGGTGTCAGTGGGTGTAAGAGAGTGTGTGTAGGTGTCAGCAGGTTCAAGGGAGCACATGTGTGTGTTAGCATGTGTGTGAGGGAAGATAAAGTTTATGCACTCCCTCACCCCCACTAATGCAGAACTTTCTCAGGGTGACCTCTAAGTATAGAAAGTGGGGGATTTTTTCATTCTTATTGTTTTTAATTACTGGGTGTTATCTGATGTGTTTGTTTTAAAAAATGTTATTGTTTTTGGGAAATTTTTAAAAGTTTTATATGAGTTTAATTAGTGGATATTCAGCTGATCTGAAATATTTATCCTTTTTAATTGTATGGCTTTACTAATGCTGACATATTTCTTGATTTATTTGTTTGATATTTTATGAGGAATAGCAATGTTTCTTTTTTCCATTGTTGCATTGCATACAGAATCTAGCTTGTTGAGGTTTCCAATTCACTTTTTGTCTACTGTTATGATTAGTGTGTATGTGGACCCTTGGCCCAAGATGCGAGTTAATACAGCCTGTGGGGAGGAGCCCCACAGGTCCGCACCATCAGGAGGCGAGATGTTGGAGTGTAGGGAAGCTCTGTACACAGTCGAGGGGAGAGCCTCAGAGACCAGGAGATGACCCCCATAGGGTAGCAGTCTGTAGATGGTACTTGGAGAGACTGAAGAGAGAGGGCACCAGGCAGATCATGGGGTGATGGGCATCCGAACAGCCAAGCAGGATATTCTCCAATGGTGCAGCCTGAGGGGTGGAGCCACAGCACAGTGGGCACAGAGGGAGAGTGTAGATGAACCCCCCAGGGCAGAGAGTCTGAGCCCAAGTCCAGTAGCTCACGTAGACAGGTACCTGGAGATCGGAGGGTAGCTGGCTGAATAATGGAGAAACAGGCCCATGGAGCGGTACAGCTGTCAATTATAGAATCACAAGGAGCAAGCCCCGAGGAGCGGGGAAGCTCAGGGTGGTCTTGGAGTAGGTGAGCGTGACCTGAGGAGCGGGAAGGTGTGAACAGTCTTTGAAGGATACAGCGCAACCCCGAGGAGCGGGGAAGACCGGCTGAGAACTCACAAGTCACTGCAGTAGTTCCCAAGGAGAGCCGAGGTAGAACAGGAAGCCAGATGGAACCCAAGAGGCGCAGGGCCAGCCCGAGGAGCGGGGTAGGCTAGGGAACAGGTCCCCGTAGAGCGCACACTGGAGTGGGTGCCAGACAGGGTCCACAATACAAGCAGAAGCGGTGTCTCAGGAACAAGGTAGACGTAGGACTTGTAAGGAACTTGTTGGGGGTGAAGCAGGAGCTTAAATACCAGAGTCCGATGACATCATCAATGGGGGAAGACCCTGAGGTTCCCGCCGAAGTATCTTCAAAGGCGTGACGCGCGTGTGCGCCTAGGAGGACCTGACATCGGAGCCTGAAGTAATGGCGTCCATGCCTCCGTGAGGAGGCCCGTGGAACGTGCCAATGCAGAGAGGCCCATGCAGCGAGGAGACCCAGGGAAGGTAGGAAAACAGAACAAGCTGTGAGTACTCGCGGTCACAGCTGTCTGCAACCGACAGGCATAACAGTACCCCTCCCCCCTTAAGACCTCTCCCCGGGGGTTTGGGTTTGTGAGGGTGGTCGGCATGGAACTGCCAAAGAAGATCCTTGTCAAGGATGTTAGCCATGGGTTCCCTACTGTTCTCCTCTGGACCAAACCCCTCCCATGACAGGAGGTATTCCCATCTCCATCCATGCTTTCGGATATCCAAGACTTTGCGAACTTGGTATGTGACAGCCTCTGAAGACACTGGGACAGGATCTGGGGACCCCTTGGAGAATTCGGAGAGAATCAGAGGCTTGAGTAGAGACACGTGAAAACCATTGTGTATTTTAAGTGATGATGGCAGTTGCAACCGATAGGTAACAGGTCCCAGACGATGTACCACTGGAAATTGTCCAATGAATTTAGGAGCAAAATGAGCAGAAGGAAGCTTAAGGCGAATGAACTTGGTTTTGAGCCATACTTTATCTCCAGGTTGAAACTCGGGTGCAGCACGGTGATGGGCATCAAAAGCCTTTTTAGATCTCTGAGCAGCTTTCTCCAGCAGCTGTTGCATATTTTACCACAGTTAATGTAACTCTTGGGCAGTTGCCTGTGCTGCCGGGGAGGTGACAGACAGTGGAAGTGGTAGTGGAGGCAAGGGTTGACGTCCGTAGACCAGCTTGAAGGGTGATGAACCCATGGAGGTGGAGACATGAGAAATCAGGGCAAACTCAGCCTAGGGCAGAAGGCTGGCCCAGTCGTCTTGCCGCAAGTTTACGTATGCTCAGAGGAATTGCTTAAGGGTCCAATTCATCCTCTCGGTTTGGCCATTGGCCTGAGGGTGGTAGGCAATATCAAATTTTTTGCAAAGAGCCTTCCAAAAGTGCGCAGTAAACTGGACCCCACGGACTGAGAGAATGTGCCTGGGGAGATCATGGAGCCAAAACACGTGCTTAAAAAACAGCTTAGCCAGCTGAGGTGCCATAGGGAAACCTGGTAGAGCCACAAAATATGCCATCTTAGAGAAATGATCGATGGTAACCCATATGGTGTTATTTCCATTGGAGACCATCAAATCCACAATACAATCTGTGGTGATATGGGTCCAGGGTTCAGTGGGCACGGGGAGCGGTTGTAAAGTAAGGTTTCCCTGCCAAAGGCTTATGCCGCGCACACATGGGGCAGGACTCCAAACGAGCACTTCTCAAGCTTGGCAAACAGTTGGTTATCTTGCAAGCGTTGAAGAACTTGAGAAACGTCTTGGCAATGACTCTGGAGATCATGAAAGAAGACAAAAATGTCATCGAGATATATTACAACACATTGGTACAGCATATCTCTGAAAAACTTCATTCATTAAATTTTGAAACACCACAGGTGCGTTGCACCGGCCAAGCACCATCACCAAATACTCGAAGTAGCCGTCACGAGAAAAGTGGTTTTCCACTCATCACCCTCTCGTATTCAGATCAGATTATAGGCCCCATGGAGATCCAACTTCGAAAAAATCTTGGCCCCTTGAAGTCTGTCAAAGAGCTCCAATATAAGAGGCAAAGGGTAGTGATCCTTGACAGCTATTTCATTTAGGCCTCAGTAGTCGATGCAGGGGCACAGGGAGCCATCTTTCTTTCCCACAAAAAAAACCCTGCCCTTGCTGGTGACTTGGAGGGCCGGATAAACACTGTAGACAGATTTTCCCAAATATACTCTGACATGGCTTGGGTCTCTGTCAGCGAAAGAGGATGTCCTACCCTGTTGAGGCTCAGTATTGGGCTTCAAGGTAATCGCACAATCATACGAGCGATGAGGTGGTAAGGTGTCAGTGGCCTTTTTGGAGAAAACATCGGAGAAGGACTCATATGGAAGTGGAAGACCGGGCAGAGAAGGTATAGTCGTCATGCAAGGCAATGGTGAGATGGATTCCAGGGAGTTCTGGTGGCAGTCAGGACCCCAATGGGAGAGCTGTAGGATAGTCCAGTCGAACTGTGGAGTGTGCTTCTAAAGCCAGGGCAGCCCCAAAACAACTGGGTGGATGGCCTTGTCTAAGATATGGAATGAAATGGATTCCTTATGTAAGGTTCCGGTGCGTAGTTGGATGGGAGCAGTGGTGTGAGTGACTTCACCAGGCAGAGGTTCCCCGTGAATAGACAAGAGTAGCAGAGGAACCAGAGAGTGAATGGTGGGAATCCACAGATGCTCGGTGAGTTGCTTCAAGATAAAATTCCCTCCAGCCCCGGAGTCCACCAGGGCTAAAGTGTGGAATTCCTGGTTGTTCATGTAGATGGAAACAGGAACCGTCAGTGAAGGAGATGGCGGGGTCAGGCCTAGGAGAAGTCCTGCAGCAGGTCCTAAGCCCAGCAGTTTCCCGGACAGACTGGGCAAGAGGCAATGGCATGCCCAGGTTGACCACAGTACAAGCAAAGGCTGGACTGCTGTCAGCGACGACGTTCCTTAGGAGAGAGTCTACTACCCATTTGCATGGGTTCTTCCTCTGGGGGGTAAGGCGAAGCAATGGGTTTAGGAGAGGGTGAATGTCAAACTCGACATGGCCCAGGAGTCGGTTTCTGGGAAGCTCTGGATTCAAGAGAGCCTTCTTGTAGCTGACGGTCGAGGCGCCCTGTGAGGACAATGAGAGAGTCCAAGGAAGTAGGCAATTCGCGAGCAGCCAATTCATCCTTAATGCGTGGACTCAAGCCCTCCAGAAAGATAATTGGAGTCCCACTGTAACTCTGATGCAAGCGTACACCCCCTTGCGTGTGCCGACCCCGGATTTTATAACAAGCAGGCGGCTTGCGCGCACAAATCTATGCCCACGCGTAGGTTTCACTCAACGCACAATAAAGCTCTGGAATTTGTTGCCAGAGGAGGTGGTTAGTGCAGTTAGTGTAGCTGGGTTCAAAAATGTTTTGGATAAGTACTTGGAGGAGAAGTCCATTAATGGCTATTAATCAATTATACTTAGGGAATAGCCACTGCTATTAATTGCATCAGTAGCATGGGTTCTTCTTAGTGTTTGGGTAATTGCCAGGTTCTTGTGGCCTGGTTTTGGCCTCTGTTGGAAACAGGATGCTGGGCTTGATGGACCCTTGGTCTGATCCAGCATGGCAATTTCTTATGTTCTTAAGTTCTTATGTTAGAAAATCTGGCCCTAAGAGTGAGAGAGAGAGAGAGAGAAAGTGTGTGTGTGTGTGTGTGTGTGTGTGTGTGTGTGTGTGTGTGACAGAAAGAGAGTCTTTGTGTCAGAGAGAGAGAGACATCCACACACACTCTCTCTTGGACACAAAATCTGAAAGAGTGTGTGTGGGTGTTTCTATCTGAAAGACTATATTTGTGTCTGATACTGGCTGGCAGTGAGGTTGTCATATTACTTAGCAACTGGTTCAAGAGCTGATTGGTTGACAAGAAGGACTGTAATACCAGACCAGGAATCCAAGATATAATTATGAGAGACATAACCATATATGGGGGTGAATGGCAACTGATTGGTAATTTCCTACCTGGGAGAGGGGGGGCAACACCACCAACAGTGCCTTGGAGTGACAAAAACCTAAATCTGTCCCTGGGAGGGGAGGCACTTTTCCAAAAGTCATTTTACCCAGGTGAAGAGCTTTTGAATGGCTTTTGAAAATTGCCCTTCTTCATGCCTTCCAAATCAAATCTATGGGGTAGATTTTAAAACCCATGCGTGCGTAAATCCTCCCGGATTTACGCGCGCAGGGCACTCGCGCGCCGGCGCGCCTATTTTGCATAGGCCGCCGGTGCGCGCAAAGCCCCGGGACGAGCGTAAGTCCCGGGGCTTCGTAAAAGGGGCGGGAGGGGGCATGCCTGAGGGGCGTGTCCAGGGGCAGGGGGCGGTCCGGGGCGGGTCCAGGGGCGTGGTGACGGTTCGGGGGCGGGCTGGGAGGGCGGTCCCGAGTCCCCCGGCACTTTGGCCTGTGCCGAGGGATGCCGAGGCAGCGCGCACAAGTTACGCCTGCTTCAAGCAGGCGTAACTTGCCCAACAAAGGTAGGGCTGGGGGGTGGGGTAGATAGGGGAAGGGAGGGGAAGCTGGGGGGACGCGTAAGGAAAGTTCCTCCGAGGCCGCTCCGATTTTGGAGCGGCCTCGGAGGGAACAGAGGCAGGCTGCGCGGCTCGGCGCGCGCAGGCTGCCGATTTTGCGCAGCCTTGCGAGCACCGACCCCGGATTTTATAAGATACGCGCGGCTACGAGCGTATCTTATAAAATCTGGTGTACTTTTGTTCGCGCCACCGGCGCAAACAAAATAAGATAAATTTGTATACACCGCCTCCATTGCATGCCAATCTATCTCATGCATACTCAGTATGGGTTTCCTGAAAACCAGGCCTGTTTGTGGTTCTTGAGGACCAGAGTTGGCTACCTCTGCTATATATACATACACACACAAGGAATATCCTCATTGATGTGCGTTTATTGGGGTCTGAAGCTTGCCAGATGTCTCTCCAGTCATATATTAGAGCAACATGTCGGAGCTATGGTGCTGTGATTATAAGCTACTGGCAATACTTCATCAGGTAGACAGCCAAATGATGCATTACAGTAATATATCTTCACTGGAATGGCCAGTGAAACTAAAAGTAACTGGAAAGCAGTTCTCAGGCAAGCTATGTTTTAAATCTATATTTATATAGAAGCAGAATTATGCAATGTATAGGATGTAATTCACTTTTACTGTATTTTCATTAACGAAGATGATCAGATTAACTCATGGAAAAAAAGAGCTCTGCCAGGATTTTGAAAGTAGCATTTTACATTTCTTTGAATCAGCACTTTTAAACAGAAAAATCTCTTGTGGTAACCACCTTAAAAAGATGCAGAAAAACACAAAAGCACACCCCATCACAGAAAAGAAGGCACGAGAAAAAAACCAAAAGAAACAAACAATTAAAGACAAAAGGTAAAAAGACAGTATAATTAAAACACAGAATGCCAATATAATCCCTTTGAAAATTGAATTGGGGAAAGTAGGTGAACAGTATGGTGCATACTTTCATCAGAATTGACACATAGAATTTTTAAACAAAGTTATATGCGTAAATATTGATCCTGCCCAATCCTTCCCTGAGACTGCCTCTCTGCATGTACATTTTCAGGATATCCTAATGAATATGCATGCGATAGATCTGAATACAATAGAGGCAGGTATATGCAAATCTATCGCATGCATATTCATTAGGGGTTGCCTGAAAACCCAACCTGTTGTTGGTTCTCGAGATTTGGGAGTCAATACCACTGCCCAATACTCTTTCTTGTGAACTCCAGCAGGTTCATCGAGCAAGTTGCTCTTATCTGTGCCCTTCTACACCTCCAAGTCCTGACTCAGTGCTTTCCACCTAGCTCATCATAGGCCTAGAATAGGCTTCCTGAGTTGGTGTGTCATGCTCTCTTATGGATCATATTCAAATCCAGTCTAAAAAAATCACCTTTGTGAATTTTAATCTGAGTCATTCAGGTTTTCCAAGTGAGATAAATTTTTTAAAAGAAATCTTCATGTGAAAGAGAAAAATGTGTTAAAATACACAATTATCTATTGTGAGGATTATTTTGGTGGTGTTTATTTTTACTTCTAAGAAACACAGGAACAGGTTTATTTCAAGCTCCTAGTGATAGGGGCGAGAGGGAATTGTGGGGATGGACACTGGAAGCAGCAGGGACTGGAAGAAACTTGGATTGTGAGGAAGAGGGAGAAAACAGTACTTAAATTATGGGGAAAGGGGGGATTCAGAGACTAGGGGAAAACTGAGACTTGGAGATGGGTAGGGAAAGTAGAATCTTGAAGAATGGAGTGGGCGATTCAGTGACTGGGTGAGGAGTGTTAGATTGACTGGGGTACAAGTGAATTGTATGAGATGGGGGCTGCAGGGTGGTCAATCTGGAACAAAATAAAGGGTTTACCAAGAGAAAAACCAGCCGCAAATGAGGAGGAACAGGGCAGCTGGGTATGCGTGGGCAGGATGGAGAATGAGAGAATGCCAGGAGGGAGGGAGGAGAAAATGCTGGGATGAAGGAGATGTGGGGGAAGGAGAGAGAGAGTACCTGCAGGGAAGGGGAGAAGAGTAAGAGAATGTCTGGAAGGAGGGAGAAGAGAGAGAATGAATAGAAGGAGGGAGAAGGCTGGAAGGAAAAGGGAGAGAAATATGTAGAGGGATGAGGAAATAGAAGGTGAGTGTTTGCAGTGAGAGAGAGAAGGAGGAGAATTGATGGAGGGAAGGGGAAGGATAGAGTATACCTGGAAGGAAGACGGAACATACATAGAGGAAGGGAGAGAAAAGGGATGGAAAAGGGGTATAATGCCGGAAGAGGGGATGTGGGGGAGAGTGAAAATGCTTGGAGGGAGGGGAGAAAGAAAGAAGAAAATGTCAAAAGTGGGGGAGTGCCATAGACAGTTTTCATCCGGAGCACCATTTGCTCTAGAATTGGCCTTGCTCACCTGGCCCCTTGTCTTGTTTCCTTTCAATTTCTGAATCTGGGCTGTGAGTGCTACCCTGAATCTTGCATGACTTGTTGGGAATCTAAAACGTTGTTTGCCTTTTAAATAAGTTAACAATATATCCAAAGGGTAACCAATCGGTTCGCTCACTGTGAAGATATATATTTCTATATGTTCTCACAATATTTTATCACCTGTTTTATGAGTACTTATACAAATCTTTTATCATCTACACGTCTAGTGGGATTAAAATGTCTCAATGTTCGGAAAAAAAAAATGTTTAAGAAGTTGGTTGGGGTTTCATATAATCATGTAGGCAACCCTGCCCCTTGCGAGCATGTCATAATCATAAACCTGCCAACCTCCTCCTATTTTTTATGTGTGTATGCAAAAAGAAAAATCTTTTGTAAATGTCGTTTTTAACAACTTTTTTCATTCAAAATATGTGGGACATCCAGCAAAAATATATTGACCTCTAACGAGGTCTTTAGTAAAACTCCAAGATGTGTTCCCGGGTTGTTTTGAAATGTTACATCACCACCGCTCCTACACTGTTGGGTGTGATATGAGTCTCTTGTATATGCTTGAAATCACGCTCTTTCAATGTGAAAAAAACTCTATGTCCATTCTAACACCCTCAAGATGTATTAAAATCCCAACATGTTCATGTTTCAGACGACCAGCATCCTTCCTCAGGGGGCGTACCGGCAAGTGGTGTCTAATCCTCTTTTTATAAGGATTACGATGTAAATATACAAATTTCAAATACTTCCCTTGAAGTTGCACAGTAATGCCTCAGTCTCAAAGAGTTTTCCTTGATTGATTCATCTTCTTCAATGACTTCAAATATGCGTATTCCGCGATGAATAACTGTGTTTTTGCCTTTGCCTCGTCTGTTTGTTAGTGTGGACGTGTTTTCCCTACCACCCTTTTCACAACCTGGAGCAAGGAGATAGAGGACTTTGATTAAAACTGGAAACACATTAAAACTGGAAACATCAGGATTTCCATCTGGTTCTACAATCAATCATCCTCACAAAAATCGACTACTGTAACTCCCTGCTTCTTGGCCTTCCTGCCAACACCATCAAGCCCCTGCAGATGTTACAGAACTCGGCTGCCAGGATCCTAACAAACTCAAAAAAGAGTGACCTCATCATGCCCATCCTCTACAACCTCCACTGGCTCCCTATCAAATTCAGAATACTTTATAAAGTTCTGACCATTTTGCACAAATCCATACACAATCTTTCCTCTATTGATCTCATCTTCCAGCTGCGCCTTCACACCTCGATCAGACCGATTAGAAGAGCCTATCAAGGCATTCTATACGCCCCCCAAGCAAAATCAACCCTAAGGAATAGAGCCCTATCCACGGCAGGCCCCACGCAATGGAACTCTCTCCCACCGGACCTCAGACAAGACCCCTGCCCAATTTCCTTCAAAAAAAACCTCAAAAAGTGGTTATTCAAATCAGCTTTTCCAGAACCAACGGGGTAACCATACCAACTCACCGTAGCTTGTCCCATGGCACCTAGCAAGCATTGTATACTGTATTAAGTTAATTCTGCATCTCTTAATCCCTCTTGATCTATGTTTCACTTTCTCTTCAGCCTATTTCCATGCCTCTTGCATCTCATTTATTAAGTCTTTGTACCTCATTTATTTATCAATTTAGCTCATCTTTGGTGCATTCATAGCCCTTTCTATTTATTGTTATCCATGCAAAGTATATATTGTATTTATTGTTATCTATGCAAAGTATATTCTATGTTTTTTGGTTCTATGTAAGCTTTCATGCGAAGTTATTTGTTCCACTGTAAACCGGTTTGATTTGTATTCTATACAAGAAGATCGGTATATAAAAGTTATAAATAAATAAATAAATAAATAAACTTTTCTTCCAGAGAAGTCACACAGAGTTGTGGAAAGAGAGAACAAGATTGAAACATCAAGATCTGGAAACTCCCAACCAGCTTCCCACTCCAAAGAGACCAGGACACAGGCGGTGGGCAAGGGACAAAACTTTGGACTCAGGTAGGATTCTTTTCATGGTGTATGGCTTCCCCTAGGATTCCCCAACTGACTGGGGCTGTTTGCCCACAGATGAGGAAACAGTGGCAAGCTCTCTCCCAGGAGCTAGAGAGATGGACACCAGCACCTCAGCAGAAAGAGTACATAAATAATTCAAATGTACAGCTTCATTTGTGAAAGGTGTGTGGGACAGTGATTGACGTTTTGGAAATAATACTTGAACACCCAGACTTTGTCCAGCTTGTCTGTCAGTGAGGAGAATACACCACCAGAGAAATGCACACACTTACGGAGAAACACTCCATCGCCTGGACCAAGAAGGATTTCCTTTACCCCCACAGCAAGAACTCCCTCCCTGGGATCTGCAGAGAGGAGTAGGATGAAGAGAGTAGCTCCAACTAACAAATACTTTTATGGCCCCAGGGGAAGCAGCAACCCCCTTCCCCCACCCCAGGCAAATGGTTACTCGTGCTTTTATCTGCATTCACCGGAGACATTCCCAGGGACAGGGTTAGGGCAGGAAATGCTACAACATGCATAGCTTTGCATTTTCAAAATGATGTAGATCGTTTTTCATGGAGAACGTACCCCCAGAAAAAGCAAATCTCTGAGGGTGCTTTTTCCCTAGACAGTTTTCAAAGTGAATATGCATGCATACTTCCCCTCTGAGAACTGGTGCAAATCTGCAGGTGAAAGGGTCTGTCAACTTTGCAGGTCCCCACCTTCTGAACATTGCCCCTCTTAGAATCAAGGAGAGCTTACAGCATCCTCTTTCACTGCTGGCATGAATGTATAAAATGGGCATGACCTCAGCTCCCCTGTCCTTCATCATGTCTTCTCCCACACAACTCTTTATTGTCTCCAGTGAGACTCACAACACCTGAAGGGAGTTTGGGCAAGAAGCAGTCATGGAAATGTAACTTTAGGGCAGAGATAATAGGTACAGAACATAGAAAATTATTTGTCTAAATGGGAGACTTTGTTTTTTTAGACGAAATGGAATGTAATCACCAGGCAACAAAAAGTGGAATGACTTTTTTCCCAATTGCTCCATGAACCTTTTGACAGTTTTGTATTGATTGCTTTAAATCTCTGTAATCTAGAAGCTGTTCTTTCAGCCTCAGTGAATGGCACATCACTTATCTAACTGATTACTTCTCTTGTTTCACTGAATATGTTTACAGACAGGTTGACAGATATTAAATTATCTGTGTGTTATCTTTCAAATTACTTTCATTTGTTTGAATGTAATGCTTTGCTTTTATGAGGTGTTAATGAGCTTCTAATGTGATAAAGAAGGCTAGGATTTGATCAGTGGCTTTGTTTGCTTGTTATTCATCTATAAGGTTCCAGATGGTATGTTGTCTGACTGAATGCTTTGTCAGTTTTATTAGTCATATTCTTTGATTGATCTTGATATACCTGAAAAGAAATCAATTGGAAAAAAATTAAATCTCAACAGAATGACTCTAGCTTGAGGAAATAAAAAAATCTGAGACAAATCTGAAAAAATAAGTGATAGAGCAGTATAACTAGAGTTGTCAACTGGCTCCATTTTTTCCCAGGACAGGCTGACACAGTCTTGGTTTTACTCCATGAGACTCATGGATTTGTGCTCCTGCTTTTCTTTGGGAAATTAATAAGGAAATCAGAGCTACAGGTTCATACATTCAATGAGATAGAACTAGGATCGGGTCAACCTGTCTGGAAAAAATGGCACCAGTGGTCAACCTTAAGTATAACCCAAATACCACCATAATGGGGGATCATCTGGTATTCAATGATCACTGCATGGTTATGTTTAGTATTAGAACACAAGCAGTGGTGATTTATCCATAGGCGAGCGTCCTAGACTTCAGGATAACTGTTAAGGTGGGGGAATACTTCAAGGAATTATTAACTGGATGGGAAAAGCTAGAGGGTTTAGAAGATCAGCGGACAATACTGAAAGGGGATATAGTAATGGCAAAAAACTATTTTGTTAGGAAAGAAAATACAGTTAAGAGTAAAAAGAAGCCATTGTGGTTTTCTAGAGAAGTGGCTGAAAGGGTAAGGGGGGGGGAGTTCGCTTTCATAAACTTCAAGAGATCACACAAAGAGGAAGACAGGCTACAATATCTAGGAAAGCTAAGAGAACCTGAGAAAGTAGTCAGGATAGTGAATATTGTGTAAGACCTTCTGGTTCTGCCAATCCAGAAGGGCCTCTTTTTTACAATTGATAGTGATGGGCACTAGCAGAAAGAATAGACATCCCTGATTACAGAACAATTTCCTCCCAGGAGAAAGATGGAGCTAATGGACTCAGGACTACGAGTGAGTAACATTGGTCTTACTATCTGGTCAAGCTGGAATTTTTGTTCTTTCATGTGAGTAGCTTACTGGAATTGTTGAAGTTCTAATGGCTGTGCCGCCATACAGATTTGGAATCTGTTTTCCAAAAGCTGATGATTTTTTCTGCAGTACGTTCCTGTGACTCATGCTATTATTTTATGATTATTGCCAAATTTACTGCTGGTGCCTCAGAAGAGAAATAGAAGTTTAACAATTGTGAACAATATTTTAGTGTGTGAGTTACCTTTGTTGTCCCTAGGGTGTAGGTTTGACAAAGAAGAGGCATTCTTTATTTATTTATTTAATTTATTTATGTGGCAATTTTTATATTCCGCCATAGTAACCTGTTATAGTTATGTTATATTTGTATTTGCTGTTTACTGTTCTGCTCTTGCTTCCAAGCAGCCTGTTGTGTTCGTTCTATCTCCTTCACTGCTATTTCTCGGTTCCTGTATTACCCCCCTCCCACCCCTTTACCATGTTTTTTGTCATTTCCATTCTATAGTTGCACTGTAAACCGATATGATGTCACCACAAACATCGGTATAAAAAAAATCCTTAAATAAATAAATCGTCACTTTGTTATCGATGAGGATTACAAACTACATACACAATAAAACATAAAACCATGCAAACAATAACACATCACATCAATTATTATACTCTTCATTAAAATAAAAAGCCTTTACTTGCTTTCTAAATGATCTAATATCACTGATTAATCATATGTCTTTCAGC